>NC_133163.1:13212500-13837500 GCF_040802235.1 Manis javanica | reverse complement strand
TTTGCAGATAACATAATGTTGTACATAAAAACCCTTAAAAATCCACCCCAAAACTACTAAAACTAATCGAATTCAGCAAAGCTGCAGAATACAAAATTAATACACAGAAATTTGTTTCATTCCTATATACTAATGATTAACTAGAAACAGAAATCAGAAAAGCGATTTCATTTACTATTGCATCAAAAAGAATAAAATACCTAGGAATAAACCTAACCAAGGAGGTGAAGGACCTATACCCTGAAAACTACAAGACACTCATAAGAGAAATTAAAGATGACACCAATAAATGGCAATACATTTCATGCTCATGGATAGGAGAATTAATATTGTCAAAATGGCCATCCTGCCTAAAGAAATCTAGAAAAAAAATGCAGTCCCTATCAAAATATCAACAGCATTCTTCAATGAACTAGAACAAATAGTTCTAAAATTCATATGGAACCCAAAAGACCCCAAATAGCAAAGCAATCCTGAGAAGGAAGAACAAAGCTGGGGGATTATGCTCCCTAACTTCAGGCTCTACTACAAAGCCACAGTAATCAAAACAATTTGGTACTGGCACAGGAACAGACCCACAGATCAATGGAACAGAATAGAGAGCCCAGACATAAACCAACACATACATGGCCAATTAATACATGATAAAGGAGCCATAGATATACAATGGGGAAATGACAGCCTCTTCAACAACTGGTTGAAAGTGAATGAAACTAGATTATTGTATAACTCCATACACAAAAGTAAACTCGAAATGGATCAAAGACCTGAATGTAAGTCATGAAAACATATAACTCTTGGAAGAAAACATAGGCAAAAATCTCTTGAATATAAACATGAGCAACTTTTTCCTGAACACATCTCCTCAAGCAAGGGAAAAAAAAGCAAAAATGAACAAATGGGACTACATCAAACTAGAAAGCTTCTGTACAGTAAAGGACACCATCAGTAGAACAAAAAGGCATCCTATAGTTTGGGAGAATATATTCATAAATGACTTATCTGATAAGGGGTTAACATCCAAAATATATAAAGAACTCACACACTTCAACACCCAAAAAGCAAATAGCCCAATTAAAAAATGGGCGGAGGAACTTAACAGATACTTCTCCAAAGGAGAAATTCAGATGGCCAGTGGGCACACGAAAAGATGCTCCACACTGCTAATTATCAGGGAAATGCAAATTAAAACCACAATGAGACATCACCTCACACTAGTTAGGATGGCCAACATCCAAAAGACAAGAAACAACAAATGCTGGCAGCAATGTGGAGAAAGGGGAACCCTCCTACACTGTTGGTGAGAATGTAAATTAGTTCAACCATTGTGAAAAGCAGTATGGAGTTTCCTCAAAAAACTCAAAATAGAAATACCATTTGAATATGTGGTACATATACACAATGGAATATTATTCAGCCATAAGAAGAAAACAAATCTTACCATTTGCAACAATATGGATGGAGCTAGAGGGTATTACGCTCAGTGAAATAAGCCAGGTGGAGAAAGACAAGTACCAAATTATTTCCCTCATTTGTAGAGTATAACAACAAAGCAAAACTGAAGGAATAAAACAGCAGCAGACTCAGACTCCAAGAAGGATCTAGCAGTTACCAAAGAGAAGGGGTTGGGAAAGGGTGGGTGGGGAGGAAGGAAGAAGGGGATTAAGTGGCATTAGAATTAGCACTCACAATATAGGTACGTCACAGGGAAAGCAGTACAGCACTGAGAAAACAGTAATGACTCTATGGCATCTTAGTATGATGATAGTGATTATAATGGGTGCAATGGGGTGTGCAGGGGGACTTGAAAATATGGGTGAATGTTGAAACCATGATGTTGCTCATGTGAGATCTTCATAAGCTTGTATGTCAATGATACCTTCATTAAAAAAAAGAAGGGATATAAAATCTCAAATTGTTAAAGAATTTGTTCACATTTTAAATGCCTGTTCATACATTTTTCAAGAAAAATGTTGAGTATCAAATCACTATGGTATTTAGATTCTAGTGGATATATTTAAGAGTAATGTAACAGTTTTACTTTTAAATGTCAATATTTCCAATATACTGGAAATCATATGCTTGTTACCATTTAAACTTACTTCAAAAAGCTTTAGTAATCACCAACATTATACTTAACAGCGAGAAGCTGAAAGCTTTTCCTTTAAGATCGGGAACAAGACAAGGATGCCCACCCTCTCCACTTTTAGTCAACATAGTTCCGGAGGTCCTAGCCATGGTAATAAGACAACACAAAGAAATAAAAGGCACCCAGATTGGTAAGGAAGAAGCCAAACTGTCCCTGCTTGCAGATGACATGATATTGTACATAAAAAACCATAAAGAATCCACCACAAAACTACTAGATCTAATATCTGAATTCAGCAAAGTTGCGGGATACAAAATTAGTACACAGAAATCTGTTGCATTCCTATACACTAATGATGAACTAGCAGAAAGAGAAATCAGGAAAACAATTCCATTCACAATTGCATCAAAAAGAATAAAATACCTAGAAACAAACCTAACCAAGGAAGTGAAAGACCTATACCCTGAAAACTACGGGACACTCTTAAAAGAAATTAAAGAGGACACTAATAAAAGGAAATTCATCCCATGCTCTTGGCTAGGAAGAATTAATATTGTCAAAATGGCCATCCTGCCTAAAGCAATCTACAGATTCAATGCAGTCCCTATCAAAATACCTATAGCATTCTTCAATGAACTAGAGCAAATAGTTCTAAAATTCATATGGAACCACAAAAGACGCTGAATAGCCAAAGCAATCCTGAGAAGGAAGAATAAAGCAGGGGGAATTATGCTCCTTGACTTCAAGCTCTACTAAAAGCCACAGTAATCAAGACAGTTTGGTACTGGAACAAGAACAGACCCATAGACCAGTCTAGAGAGTCCAGATATAAACCCAAGCATATATGGTCAATTAATATATGATAAAGGAGCCGGATAAACAATGGGGAAATGACAGCCTCTTCAACAGCTTGTGTTGGCAAAACTGGACAGCTACATGTAAGAGAATGAAACTGGATTATTGTCTAACCCCATGCACAAAAGTAAACTCAAAATGGATCAAAGACTTGAATGTAAGTTACAGAACTATAAAAATCTTAGAAAAAAACATAGGCAAAAATTTCTTGTGGACATAAACATGAGCAACTTTTTCATGAACAAATCTCCCTGGGCAAGGGAAACAAAAGCAAAAATAAACAAGTGGGACTATAGCAAACTAAAAACCTTCTGTACAGCAAAGGATGCCATCAGTAGAACAAAAAGACATCCTACAGTATGGGAGAATATATTCATAAATGACATATCCAATAAAGGGCTGACATCCAAAATATATTAAGAGCTCACACACCTCAACAAACAAAAAGCAAATAATCCAATAAAAAAATGGGCACAGGATCTGAACAGACACTTCTCCAAAGAAGAAATTCAGATGGCCAACAGGCACATGAAATGATGCTCCACATCACTAATCATCAGGGAAATGCAAATTAAAACCACAATGAGATATTACCTCACACCAGTTAGGATGGCCAACACCCAAAAGACAAACAACAATAAATGTTGGCGAGGATGTGGAGAAAGGGGAACCCTCCTACACTGCTGGTGGGAATGTAAATTAGTTCAACCATTGTGGAAAGCAGTATGGAGATTCCTCAAAAAGCTCAAAATAGAAATACCATTTGACCCAGGAATTCCACTCTTAGGAATTTACCCTAAGAATGCAGCAGCCCAGTTTGAAAAAGACATATGCACCGCTATGTTTATTGCAGCACTATTTACAACAGACAAGGAAATGGAAGCAACATAAGTGTCCATCAATAGATGAATGGATAAAGAAGATGTGGTACATATATACAATGGAATATTATTCAGACATAAGAAGAAAACAAATCCTACTATTTGCAGCAATATGGATGGAGCTAGAGGGTATTATGCTCAGGGAAATAAGCCAGGCAGAGAAAGACAAGTATCAAATGATTTCACTCATCTGTGGAGTATAACAACAAAGAAGGAACTGAAGGAACAAAACAGCAGCAGACTCACAGAACCCAAGAATGGACTAACAGTTACCAAAGGGAAAGGGACTGGGGAGGATGGGTGGGAAGGAAGGGATAAGGGGGAAAACAGGGCATTACGTTTAGCACACATAATGTAGGGGGTTGGGGACATGGGGAAGGCAGTATGTACAGAGAAGACAAGTAATGGTTCTATAGCATCTTACTTTGCTGATGGACAGTGACTGTAATGGGGTATGTGGGGGGGGACGTGATAAGAGGGGGAGTCTAGTAACCATAATGTTGTTCAAGTAATTGTACATTAACAATATCAAAATAAAAAATAAAAGATAAAAATAAAATAAAATATAAGCTTTAGTAATCAATCTAAAAATGCACAAGAAAGTACGTAGTTTTTAAGAATCCTTTCAGGGTAATCCAAAGACCACTGCTCCAGAATACAGCTTCCCAAACTCTGCCACAGATGGTTTACAGGTCTGGTAATATACTGAGCCCTAAAGTCTCTTGGGCAGGCAGGCAGTGTGCCTTGCCAAAAGCAACTTGTCTGTTTTCCTAAACGTGCTTTATAAATACTCTCCTGTCTATGAGTGCAATAAAGTGCAGTAAGGTGAAAAAGACTGTAAAGAAAAAGATAACTAGCATACATGAAAGTGAATAACTGAAAACAACCTAAATGTCCATTCACAGGCAACTAATAAATAAAATGTAGAATGATCTTTCCATAAGATTTTACATAGCAATAAAAATGAACTATGAGAGCTGCATGTGTCATTACAGAAAATATCAAACACAATGTGTTGAGTGGAAAAAATCAAGGTCCCAGTTATGAACAATATACCAGGTATATAACAGCTGGAAACATGCAAAACTAGATAACGTATTGTTTATGAATATCTATATAATCATATTAAGACATGCAGAAGATTGATAAATACCAAAATATAGGTCATGACAGTTCTCTCTAATGAGTGAGGGTATCGGATTAGGGAAGGATGTGTAGGGGTTTTTAACTCTATGTAATATTTTATGTCTTTAAAAACCTGAAGTAAATACAGCGAATGTTAGGACTGGATAAATCAAGATAGTTGAAATGCAAGTGTTACATCTTATTACTATCTAAATTTTTTGTGTTTAAAATTATTCCAATGGACACAAAAAAGATGAAAGTTTGTATTTGGTATCTTGAAATTTGTCAGGAGTTCTGGTTTATTTTAGATTTGATGATTTATGGCAGATAGGAAATCCCAAGTCCAAAGGATCAGAAAACATGATCAAGCCTAGAGATTAAATACACACATTAACTTTTTAGTTAGCTAATTATTGGAACCTAAATCCAAGATCAGTCCATATACCCTCTTCAAGGTCTAAGAAACCCAAAGAAAATATGATATATTTGAATTGATAAAGATCAAATATATCTAACATAACTTACCTTTCTGCAATCTTTATTCATTGATTCATTGACTGATTCATTCAACGAGACCTAAATGACCACATGCTTTGTGCTAACTTGAACATTCAGAGGTAATCAAAACAGAAGACAACATCACTGCTCTCATGGAGCTTTCCGGTCAAGTGCAGAAATGTGCAATAAGCAAACAAAAACAAAAGATCATCTCAGAGATTGGTAGGTGCTATAAATGATATAAAACCCAAGTAGTGGAGATTTATTGTAGGGGGAGGGGAGATGGGGGAAGTCACTTTGGATTCGGAAGGCCTCTCTGATGATGCAATGTTTAAATAGGGAACTGCAAATGCAAAGACTCAGAATAGAAGGTAGCAAACATCTTGAACAACTAGATGCTTGGGACCACATAATCATTTCAAAATAGACATAAACTTTCTAAGCCTATAGAAATACAAGGATATGTCATGCAGTAGTTTGGAAGTTTTACAATTCTTTAAAAAAAAGTAAAACTAGAAATGACTTGTTTCCTCTCTGTGAACATCATATCTCAGTCATATAGCATGACTTCTTATATGGTACTTGAAACAGTTTTATGATATTATACTGAAATAAGTAACACTGAAAATAAAATAACAAGGAATCTTTAAGATATTTATTGAATGATACTGGTAAAAATCACCCTTTTTCTAACATATGTACCAATCATTTAGGAAAGACAACAGACTAAATATAATTTTGGATACAGGTGTTATGGAATAAAGCAAGCCAGCTTAGGCAGGGATCAAAAAGTGAGTGAATATGAACAGTAAAATAATATTACAGTAGGACGTTAAATGTCTGTATCATATTTCAGCACATGTGTTAACACTGAAACTTTTCTTGAAGCTATAATGTATTTTCTTGGGAATGGACATAGTAAACAGTGGATTTCTTCATGTCAATCAGAAAAAAAATAATCTAAAGTACACTTAAAGGGAGGCAAGCTCCATTAGCTATAGTAGTTATTAACTATACCCCAGATGTCCATCTAGGGGCATTAGAAGACCATTCCATAAGTCATTGTCCCATATGCTGTGGTAGGAAACATGGCTAACACAATGATGAGAATTACAAGGAAAAAAATAAAACAGAAAATGCTGTCCTCCTATCTTTGTTTATAAACCATACTGCAATGATTCACAAATCACTGTTCGCAGCTCTAATTGCTACATCTCAGAAGGTATCAAAAGGAGGTAAAGAACAAATAGAATTAAATTAGTGGCCAAGGACCAGATAACTCTTCTGCAGGAAGATGGAAAAAAACAATTCAGATCCTTTAATCCACAACCACAAAGACTGAGATGAGTCTATGAGAAACGTTTGCATATGATAATTAGAGTGATTTTCCAAATCAGAAAATTAAAAGCCATAATACAACATTAAAAATTAAAAGAGGTTATGTGAAGACATTTTCTTTTAATCACAGTCTTATGGAAATGGACAGTATCTGTAAGGTGGGACAAAATGAAAACTAAAAAAAAATGCATTTAGTAAATAATAGATTCTGAAGTCTGAAGTTGAATCCTGATTTACTACTTTTTATTTGCACAACCTTGGATAAGTTTCTTAACCTCTCTGCATCTCAGTCCCTCATCTATAAAATGACTTTTGCAGGGATGAAATGAAGAAAGAACAGTTCTTGCTACATAGTAAGTACTTGAAAAACATTAGCCATAACTACGTATGCAGAAAAGTTACCATAAACAGGCCTGATTGCTATCCTGCTTACACGGATGGCCCTTGGCTGGCATCTGTGAACTTTGGTTTCCGGAAGTTTCCCACCAACATTAACTCGTAAGAGTGGATCACTGTGCCTAAAACTGTTTGTGAGACAATGTGGCTTATGTTGAACACCTGCTTTCCCTTTGCAAGTCTGGAATTTTGGTACATGCCAAGCCGAGACTGCCCACATGATCATCCCAAAATAAAAACGTTGGGTGCTGAGTCTCTAATGAGTTTCCCTGGTTGGCAACATTTCATACGTGTTGTCACAACTTGTTGGGGAATTAAGCATGTGGCTTCACTGAGGGAGGACCCCACCCTTGGAGGCTCGCACCTGGTTACCCCTGCACTGGCCTCCTGTGCTTTTCCCTTGGCTCACTTTGCTTCACTTGGTTTCACCGCAACAAATGGTGGTCATAAGTACAACTACATGCCGAGTCTTTCCAGCTCATCATCAAACCGGGTGGTCTTGGGGGCCCATCGACACACTCAAGACGCGGTTACATTATTTTATATGAGGTACAGAAATAGTTAAAAATGAATTTTAACAAATTTTGAAGTTCAATAAAAGTGATTTTTAGATATAATACCTTGATAGGAACAGAAAACACTGTACTGTTTCTTCTCATAAATGGATGAAAAAGTTGATTCAATAACATGTTCATTAAATGATATAGCCATTTCCTGATGTTTTATGTCACAAGAGAAAAAATACTTAGCTTACACATTCTAAAGGGTATTCAGGAGAACATACTTGGGTATGTCCTTCAAACAGCAATAGAAGATACAACACAACTGAATGCCAGAATCACTAAACCTTAGAAATGCATCACTTATTTTATGTATTTTCTACAGCTTTTACATATGAGTGGTTAGTCTTTTCCAACACCAATGGAAAAAATCCAATGTTTTGCCTAATAAATCAATATCTAGAAAAGAGAATTTAGGAAGTCAAGTTCAAGAGAAAAAGCACCTAATAATTCATGTTTCTGTTTTTGGACAGATCAGTTCTCTCACTGAAAAAATACAAAATACTGGGTAAGATACTAAAACAAAACTACCTTAAAGGCACTGTGTTAAAAAGACAGTGGGGCCAAGCCATATTCCTGAGGTAGCTCAAATCCAAAAGATTAGTAGAAGGTTGGCATCCAAAAACCACTTTTGCCCTGAGTCCATATCTACACTGGAGGTTTGGTATGGTGGCCTCCAGGATCCAAAATTCAAGGCTTGCCCAATACAGATCATCTCGTAGGATAATTTCCCTGTATGAACCTGATACCCAAAGAACTACATGAAACTGCACTGAGCAAAGTAGCAGAAGAAAAATGAAAGAAAAAATGATAACCCATTTCTGAGAGGTTATGGTTGTTGACTGACCCTCATGAAGACTGGCACGTCGGATCTAAGCATACCTTGAGTGGGAACAGAAATCTGTGAACTTGTTTTAATACAGTCCTGTACTAATAGCATACATAGTAAAATCTTAGCAAACTGAATCCAGCTGTGTATACAAAGGATAATAGCATGACCAAATTAGATATATACTAAAACGTATGTCATTCACCACATTAACAGATTAAAGAAAAAAAACAGTATCATTATCTGTAGATACAGAAAAAACATGTAATAAATTTAATGCCCACTCATGATAAAAACTCTTGAGGTACTAGACTAGGTGGGAACTTCTTTAATCTGACACAGGAGCAATTATAAAGCACCTATAGCTATCATCAAATTAAGTGACGAAACAAAGTCTTACCTTCTGAGTCTGAGAACAAGATGCTATTCACTGCAACTACTATAGCCAGTATAGTAAGTCAACAAAAAGAAATTGAAGACATAAGGATTGGAAAGGAAGAAATAAAATGATTACTACTTTCTACTGATATCATTCTTTGTAGAAGTACCCATAAAAATATACAAATTTAATAAAGTTTCTAGATGTAAAGTCAACATAAAAATAAATTCATTTCTATTTAACTGTTTCTACAAGTAATTAATGAATGTTTTACAATTATCAAAAGCTACCATTTCAATAGCAACAAAAACTGTAAAATACTGTACTGTAAACTTTGCTAAGAGAGTGTAACTTAATTGTTTTCACCACAAAAAGAAGTGATCATTATGTGACCTAACAGAAGTGTTAGCTAATGCTACAATGGTAGTCATATTGTGATATATAAATGTATCAAATTAACATGTTGTACACCTTAAACTTACACAATATATGTCATTTGTATCTCAATTTTTAAAACTATAAAATATGTAGGAATAAATCCAACACAAGAAAAGAAAAACCTATTTGCAATATAGGGTAGTGATGAAAAGCACAAATCCACACACCTTGGCTAAAACCCTGCCTCTATCATTTACAAGATGTGTGGGTGAGTCAATTAACCTCTCTGTTCCTCAGTTTTCTGCACAAAATACCTCACATTACTAGGATCTACCTCTTAATAAGGTTGTTGTGAAGACTGAATATAAAATATTAAGTAATAACAATTACATATAATAATGATAATGATAATAGATGAGGCCTGGCACATAGGAAACCCTGCAAAAGTGAAAAAAAATTATGATGATGGTGATGGTGGTAGTGTGATGGTGTAGAAAATTATAAAAATTTTCTGGAAGGCTTTAAAGAATAATTAAGTGGAAAACGAACCATAGTCATGGACAGGAAGACAGTATCATTAAGATATCAATTTTCCAGAAATTGATTCTGTAGACTCAATGTAATATTAATTAAAACATGAAACGTGGCTCTTAACAAGCCAGTTCTAGCATTTATATGGGAAAGTAAAGAGCTGGATATAATCAATATACTGTTGAAGTAGAAAAGTAAAGAGGGAAACTTGCCTTACTGATATTAAGATTTTTATGAGGACAGTGTGGTATTAGTGCAGGGATAGATAGCAAGGCAGAGCTATAGAGAAGAGGGCACGGTCAATATAAAGGGCTGAAAATATTGGTTATCCACAAGAAAAATGTGAAATCAGGTTCCTATACAGCATGCCATACTCTAGAATCAACTGTAGAACAACTAAGGACTTCATTTTCAAGAGCAAAACTTTAAATTTTATGAAGAACACAGGGGGATCTCTTTGACCCTGGAAGAAGGAAAGGTTTCTTAAGTAACACACAATCACTTTACTACAAAAAAAGATCCGTACATTCAACCAAAGTAAATTTACTTACGTTTCAAAAGATAACTGAAGAAAGTGAAAAGTTACAAACTGGGAGAAGATATTTGTTAACTGACAAAATGTGTGCCCTGAGAACATATACAAAGAACATGTTCAAATCAATAGAAAACACAGCAGGAAAATGCGTACAAACCATGGACAGATATGTCACAGAAGAGACCAATAAACATAATGAGACACCACAGACAACCCATTATTAATTATGGAATACAAATCCAGCCTCCGATGAGACATCACACCCCTTCCACTGGCAAAGCTGAGGAAGTCTGACAATACCAAGTACAGGAGAAGACGCATCCAGATGCATCAGACTTTTTATACACTGAAGAGGGGAGTGTGAATTAATACAAATTATTTGGAAATATTATTTGATATTACAATATTCTGGCACTAAGTAAACATTTGTAGACCTTATAACCCAGAAATTCTACTCCTAATACATATCTAAGAGAAACACATGCACATGGGCACCAGGAGTTATGGCATAAGACTGTTTATACAGTATTATTAACAGTAACAAAAACAGAATTGGCAGGGAGGGCACCTAAATGCCCATCAACAGGGAACTAGATATATTATGGTAAGTTCATACAATGGGATGTTAAACACATTTCACATCAGTGAATTATAATTACACACAAAGCAGGGATAAATATTAGAAACACTGTTGAGTGAAAAATGCAAGTCACAAAAGACTATACATTTGACATTTTTATGCAGTTTTACAATGAGGAAGATTAAATGTTAGGGAAATACATAAGTGTGTGTGTGTGTGTGTGTGTGTGTGTGTGCATGTATGCAGGTATGTATGGATTTTTAAAGCAGAGGAATAATAAACACTCAACTCTGGAGAGTGATTCCTTGGGGAGGAAAGCAGAAGGCAGGATAGAGGAGCACATGAGTATATGTGAGTTAAGGTAATATTTTAGTTTTTGGGTTGAATGTTTTCACTGTATTGTTAACACACTAACATGAATAAATAAAAGGTTCATGGAAAAATTATATTTAAAAAATTAACTACACATACGTACAAATTTACATCTTGTTACAATCTCATTCAAACTACTGCACCATAGTTTTAATTTATGCAAACTGTTAATATGCCATTTTGGAATAATTTACCATAACATTTAACTTATTTATATAACCTGTTAGAAAGACTAGCATGTAAACAAACACCAGTCAAAAATAAGGAAGGAAATAGTATACATTATTTCCATGATGCTAATTTAAGGATGATAAACTGTTCCTTCAGTACTAAGAAACTAAAAAACCTAAATGCACTGAAACCTATCACTCAAGGAAATACAGCTGCAAAAATACACACCAATGTTTAGAGTATGAATCAATGATCCATTTGCCATAGACTAAATGTTTGTGTTCCTGCAAAATTTATATATTGAATCTAACCCCAATGGGATAGTATTTGGAGGTGGGGTCTTTGGAAGGTGATGAGGTTATGAAGGTAGAACCCTCACGATTGAGATTAGTGCCCTTATAAAAGGGATCCCAAGGAGCACCCTTGCCTCTTCCACCATGTGAGGACACATCAAGACAGCTGTCTATGAACCAGGAAGCAGGTCCTCAGCAGACACCAATATCTGTCAGTACCCAGATCTGGACTTCCCAGCCTCCAGAACTTTGAGAAATGAATCTCTGCTGCTTAAGCCACCATTCTAGGGTCTTCTGTTACAGTAGCCTGATGGATAAGACACTATTGCAAGTGTGAGTACATGGTGCCAGGGCTGAAACCTAAGTCCAACCTAATCTTGATCTATGCCCACACAGGCATGTCACCTTGGGAGTCATTTAACCTCCTGTTTGTAAAACAAGACGCCATACTAAGTGTTCTTTAAGGATCTTCTTATTGGTGAAAGTTTATGACTCCGTAAGAACCTATTCTTATCAAGATTTAGCAAATTACATTAAGTACCATGATATATAATTTAGTATTCAAGTGCTTTTTGATGCTAACAATGGACACAAGTTCTAAGAAGAGAAGGAAGCATTAATATGGCATTGCCATGGAATTAGTTAGAGTGAAAAAGTTCTTTTACACACAGAGAATGTCTGAATGGTAGAATTTGCTTTTTGGTAGGTCAGGGGTGTTTTGTGATATAGCCTTTTCACGGAACTACACTAAGGCAAAAAATTATGATTTAATTGTTAAGCATTAAATTCTGTAATTTAAAATAATTTGAAAAGGTAAATCTAAAACAAACTGCCTAATATAATATAGGAAAGAAAGATAACCAGTCGTTCAAAGATAATATGAATATTCCAACAGGCGGAAAATTACAAGACAGACATTATTAATATGCTCAAGTGATACTTCACACATTCTCTAAATAATTTTAGACTTCAGACATACCAAAAAGTCCTATGCTTTCTTTTTTAAAACTTTCCTCTAATACCTCTGGGAAATACACATGTGTGTGTCCATGCACATGGACACACACACACATACACACATACCAGGTATCTATCAAAACAAACCCAATTTTAAAAATGAAGATACAAGCCACAAACGGGTAAAGATTTTTTTGTGACTCATAAATGAGAAAGGATCAGTATCCAAATTATATAAAGAACCCCTAAAATCAATATGAAAAGAGAACTCAATTTTTTTTGGCAGACCAATAATGTGAATAGGAAATGACAGAACAGGAAACCCAAGTGGCTACCACCATGATGAACTTTACTAGGAATCAGGGAAGTAAAAATTACAATAAGATGTCACTTCCCATCCATCAGACTGGCAAAAACTAAAGCGTTTGGAAAGAAGTGTTGATGAGAATACAATGAAAAGGAATTCTGCTGTACTGATAAATGAGAATGTGAACAACTACTCATAAAGCAAGCCAGGTAGCAGATGTGCACAGCTATGACCCTGCCATTCCACTCCAATATATGTGCCCTACAGACACTCTCCCACATATGGGCAAGGAGATGCTTACAAGAATATTCCCAACAGTACCATTTGTAATAACAACAACAGAGTCCACCAATAGGAGAATGGAGAATATATAAACTATGGGGTATTTATATAACAGAAAAAAATGTTCTGGGAAATCTTCCTTTTTCCTGTCTTTGTAATTCCATGCAGAGGAACCTCTTTTGGAGTAACATTTCCAGGCTCTCCCCCTCTTCACTAGAGAAGTAACTTACCTAACTGGTACCCCTTATCCTTTTCTCTTCAAGGAGAGCTCTGCTCCCCAATGCCACAGAGAAAGGCTCATGGGAAAGTCCTGGGCTAACTACCCAGCCTATGACTGGAAGGGCAAACGTATTTAATTCTGGCTGCATTCTAGCAAGCCCATCCCCTCCAACAGAGCTACCTCATGAATAAAGCTGATATTACTGTCTACCACTCTCTAACACTTGCATCTATTTTTCAATTTATTCTAGAAGGGAAGAGAGGGTGCTGGTTATTGTGCCTACTCAAGCTCCAACAGAATACTACACAGCAGGGAAAATAAATGAAAGACACATGCATTAATATGAACAAATCTTGAAAATATAATGAGAGAAAAAGCAATTTTGTAAGGTTTAAAAATAAACATAAGAATGCTATGTATTATATAAAATACACAAATCTGTGTCAAAAACCATAAAGACACACATGAAATTCAGAACAGTGATTATCTCTGGGGCACAGGAAAGGAAATGCAATCAGGCAGGGCAACCCTGGGGGGCTTCAACCATGTTTGGAGTAGAATGTTTTGTTTCTTAACCAGTGAGGAACATATATGGGCTTTTTTCCTGCCTCAAACATTTCATATACACATATATACACACTAAGGTTCCACACATGCATTTCCAAGAGTGGAAAAAGCTGAGAACTATGTGCCCTGTCAAAGGCAGGCCTGCCTGCTCCTTCCCAGAACCCATGGAACAAAGCCAGTGGCAAGACGCATTGGCCATGCCTGCAGATAGATACCAAATGTAGCACTGGCTTCTTACGGTTTTATTTTAAACAGGAGGAAAATCTATTAAAGCACAGAATCAGGGAGAGTTAGAAGGAAAACAGGCATGCAAGGAGGCAGGACTACTTGGAAAGACTTCCACAATTTACTTTTGCCAAAATGAAACCTAAACTACCTTTTTTAAATAACAAATTCTTTTTATTAATTATCTCTGAAGGAAGATTCAATAACTACTCTTAGTAACATATGTTGATGTCTTATAAATCACTACAAGTTTAATTCAGTGGAAATTTTAAGTCAGTATGTTATGGCTACATACGGCCTGAAGACACATACAAAGGAGATAGTCTATTTTATGATTCCTTAGTCTAAATCAAACACCCTGAATCACAACCATAATAATAGAACAGAGTCTATAAATCTGTGTTGCTTCATTACAAAGAGTGTGTATTTTTTAAATTTTCATGTATTTTATTACATTGTTAGTTTTTTTATTGAAACATAGTTGGTATTCCATATTATATTGGTTTCAAGTATACAGACCAGTGGTTCAACAGCTGCACACATTATTAAATCTTCACTGCCACTAGCGCAGTTACTATCTGCCAACATAGGAAGATGCTTTAGAACCACTGGCTGTATTCTCTGTGCTGTACTTCCACCCCTCACCAACTTATATTATGATTGAGATTTTTGTGCCCCTTTTAAATTGTTAATTTTTAACAATTTCCTTCCTCCAGAAGAAAGGTGTTCAAAGGATAAGCCTATTTCAGCCCAATGCATATGCAGGTCTCAAAAATCTTTTCTTTGTGGCCTGTCTCCAATGAAGAACAAGAAATGAAGCTCACATTTACATCACAATCACTGACATTTAGATTTGATATCTGGTCGTTCATATCATTTTACGGTTTGTAACCTAAGGACAAATAAGATGTTAACAAAGGTAGTTGACCACTGACTGAAGTAATGGATACAATCCAGGGAAGTTGCTTTCCAGTGAAAGTCTGCCACATCTCCTGCTGCCATTTGTCTCTAACAGCCCAGTGGGCTTGTCAGCTTCATGCGTCCAGCATGGACTCAGAAAATATCTGTTGAACTGATAATTAGAAACAAATGTGGGAAGATGATGGCGATCCAAGAAAGGATACTACAACCCACCAGCATGACTTTCTATAGTGGGAATGCTCAGAAACCTACATATTTTGAGGACTCTTAACATTTTTCTTTAACCCTCATCTCCCTGTTCACAAAGTTTAAAACCCTATAGAAGGTTACATAAATATATAACATTAATACCATAAATATGTATACCATAATATGATATGATGTAATACAATCAGAATATAATGCAATGTAATGTAATATGGGTGGCATCCATGAATAATGCATCATTGTGCCACTGTCTGTTTCAAATCTCACCTCAGATCTTCCTTTCGCTCACTGCAATCCAGCCACTCTAGTTTTCTTCTGGTTTCTCAATCCCACCAAGCCTGTACCCACTTCAGAGCCTTTTCAACTGCGCTTTCTCTTTCTGGGTGGCTCTCCTCCCAGACGGCAATCAGCTTTTTCATCATTTAGGTCTGAATCAAACGTCACCTCTCAAAAATACCTTCCCTAACCGCCCCATCTGAAACTACCCCCCACATGCAGTCACTCTCTCGTTTATTCTGGTCTACTGCTCTTACCGCATGTTCAGCCTGTCTCAGGGTAGCTTGTTTGCTTCCTCAGCTATTGTCTGCTTCTGACAACTAAACTGTGAACCCCTGGAGAGCAGGGACCTTGTTTGCTTTGCTCATGGCTATACCCTCAGCATCCAAAAAGCTACACAGTAGACCCTCAAAAACCACTTACTGAATGGATTGATGAATAGATACCTGCCCAATTAAAAAGTCCTCAATTTCAAGGCTCCTAAGAATGTAACAAATGCATTTCCTATTTCATCAAATTCAAAATCTTGAATATTGGCTTTATGTAAAAATGGGGAGGGTAGAAGAAAATGGAATCCTTAGGATAATATATTAGAGCTGATGCCACTGAGAACACCACAGAAGTGAATTCTGTATTTAATTTACATATTTTAATCACATTGATCAGATTCATTAAAAACTAAAAGTAAATGCTTTCACTATTTTTACACTAGGTGCTAATTTAATTATATTCTGTTACTAAAGCTATTATATTATTTTCTACCCAAATTACCTTGTACATTTCCAGCAATGATGTGCGCTATCTCAATATGTCACAGATATTCTTGTAGTCTGAGAAATAGAGGTGAAATAAAATATGAACATATTACTGAATAAAATGCTTATAAAATGGGATTTCTTCTCTCAGCCAGAAAAAGGAGACACAACACATTAGGTCAATCATTTGGAGGAAAAGCTCCATGAACAATGATGAGTGTGCGTTATGCATGAATCTGGCGTTCCTACATGTCTACTAGAATTTGAGTAACTGTGTTTTACTTAATATACATTTCAGGAGAAAGCTAGCCTTAAAAAACAAATTTAAGAATCATTCCAACACAATTTTACTGGCACAGTTTCAGAATCTAACTATCATGAGATATTTTGCCTAAGTTAAATTTAAAACCACTCATTTTTCAAGCTGACCTGTTACAGCTAATAGGTTTTAAAATGATGAACAGTCACAGAACCATAAAAAATATTCCACTTTTATAAAACCAAAGATCATTCTGTCTGAAATGAAGTTCCATTTTTAAAACCTCATGCATTTGAAAAAAAGCTTATACTCCTGGAAGCAACAGTCATTTTCCATGAAAGAAAATGTTACTGGGATACAGCAGTAGCACAGAAGTGAAATATACACTGTCAATTAAAGGCTGTTTTGCTATTTGGCAAGCACAGAGCTTGTTTCCATATAATGGCTAGGAGAGAAGGGGAGTGGAAATTCCAGGTGTTTGCAAACCCAAGAACTCAAGGGTTTTTTTAAACTTAGACTTGTGAAAATATTAGCATTTTTAAAGTTAATGTTAGTTTTGGATGATGTCTGGGAAATTCTAAGAGACAAAAGAGAATTAGCGTATTAGGGCATGTAAATAATTACATATTTATTGTCCACTTTAAAAATACTTTCTACAGAAATGAGGAACTTGAAAATACATTGACTGTGGTTTAAGAAGCATCTCAAACCACATCTCCTATTTACACACAGTGGGACAAAAACTCCACAGCAAAAAGAGGGTAAAGGGCATGGCTTCAGATGGGGTCCTTTGTGTGTGCATGGTGGGGGGAATTCCCAAGATCACCCTCATATTTGGTGACTTGCTACTTTTTACTACCTGTCTTGGTCAAATTAAGTCACAGAGTTTCAGACAGTGAAGAAATAAACTCCACCTCTTGAAGGGAGGAGAGCCAAGCCACTTTGCAAAGGGGTACACCAACAGGAATGGGGGACTTGTGGCCACCCTTTAAAACATCCGCCCACCGCAATCTATGATGCATGTGGTCCTTTTCCAGTGAAGTGGGTCTCTGAATAATAAGGCTTGGGGATTAATGGATAATCTCTTGACTCAATGAATTTAATGTAAGAGATTTATTATATTTACCATAAAAATTCCTATCCTCATACATGCACACATGCACAGAGGGCATGAAGACATGTACTTCTGGGTGTACAGCAATGTTTCAGATGTTCATGAGGGCTCCAGTCCCCACCTCTAAGCACCATTGAGAGACAGATCACCTACGGGAAGGGAGAGCCATCGTACAGCCATGTGAGGCAGGCGGCACATGCGTAGTGTAAACAGAGATAGTACACTACTGTCACAAGTGCTGAAAAGAGGGGACAGTCCCTGAGGAATGACTGATCAGAAAGATCAGAAACCTCTCAGGCAGGTTTCATAGAGCAGGGTACAGTAGAGGGGATATCCCAGAAAGGAGTTATCGTGTGCAAAGGGGCCACATGGAAAAAGAGCTTGATGTGTTAAGGTACCTGGTTCACCAGGAGGGAAGTTAGGAGAGCCTAACAGGAGAGTGGGAGCCAGAGAGTAGGCAGCCTTGAATGCTGAGTGAGGAGCTTGCCTTTAGCACGTACACATAGGTGTGAGGCCTAAACATGTGGATTTAGGTGGTGGGAAGAGGGCTGACAGCAGGACACTGAACAAGCAAAGGGACTTGGTGATTGAATAGCTTTAGAGCAAGGACAGAAAAGGAAAAAAATCAATGATGACTGCAAGCAGGAATCTGAGAAAATCATGGTATCACTGACAGAAATAGGAAGAGCTGACTTGAGGACAAAGATAATGACTTCCACTTTAAATATGATGAAGGTGACCACAAGCAACTTGAAACATTTTCAGCTATTTCTTAACCATGTGACTTTGAGAACATTATTTAACCTAAGCTTAGTGTTCTTATCTGTAAAATAGGAATAATAATAATAATAATGTACAACTCATTAAGTTATTGTAAGGATTGAATGAAATAATGGCAAAGCCTGGCACTCATTAAAAGCAACAGGACAGGGACATACTTCTTCCATTGTCATTATGCAGTTTCTTGTTTGACCCATAGCCCCATGACTCTTTTTCTTCACAGGAACCCATGACTATTGATACACCTCTTCTCAGGTTTTTTTTTCTTTTTCCCAATACAAGTGAGCTAATTTAAAACAGTCTATTCAAATGGCAGTCCTGGTAAATTTTCCACAGCATTTGGTTCTGGGCATTCTATAACCTGGAGAAGTCTCCAGTTCTATGACAGATTCATTGCTGCAAACTATTCAAAACAGTAAACCAGTTGACCCATCTGGAGTATCTGATGGCCATGGCTTTTCCTAAGAAGTGTAACTAGTAAGTTTAAATGCAGCTTCTTTACACTGAAAAAATTTGAAGGAAAAACATTATATGTGATTTAATAGTAATTTGCAAATGCTAAGGGTTCCTTTGAGACGAAAGGTTTCTGTTTTGCTTTGTTTGTTTGGAGTATAAGAAAATAAGATTAAAGAGTCCAAGAGTCTATAGTAATATTGCAGCCTTGAAGGGAACATGAGCAATGGGGAAACTGAGAGAAGGGTAAATCCCAAATAAATCTGAGAGTTTAACATTGTAATTATTAGTGACTTTGGGCAGCCAAGCTCAAATATTTATCATGTACACAGTAACATGTACACAGTGCTTAATGAACATTTGTCAAATAATGCTGAAATTGATGATTGACGAAATTAACCAAATTATTTGCTTTCTTTCTGTTCTTCATTTCTTGCCATTAGATCACTATACTATTCATCATGATTTTCTTTGAAGAGTAAGTATGGAAACAGACAATCAAGGGATTTAAAGCTAGAAGTCCTTTAGGAGAGGAAACTGGAGTCCAGGGATATTCACAGTCTTACCCATAATATGGGCTCTGAGCCTGAAACTGACCTACAGCCTTGTGCATATCTCACTACCCCATAGTGGAGAAGAAAGAGTTATAGAGAAATTCAAGCCAGTCAATTTTGTAATTTGTCTGAAGGTCTAACAAGAGGTTGAGGTGAGTAGATGGATTCTGAGAAACATGGACTTCAATTATTTAAGCCATAAATGTTCCCCATTATGAGGTTTAAACAGTTCATAACAGTCTAAGATTTTTTTTGCTATTAACACACATTTTACAATATTGCCATATGAGATTTTTGATATTTTCATCAAAAGATTTTATGACCAAATTGTCAAAAATCAAGAGAATTTTATGAAAAGGGTATACAGTTCAGCTGAAGTGTTTTCACATATCCACAGCCTTAGGTCTATGAAAAGGGTTATAACCATAGATTATGTAGCTCTATTTTTGACTGTGCAAATTGATAGGCTGTCCAGATCTTTATTCTATTGAAATTGAAATGGAAAAGGCCTTTAAATAAAATGATTCCTTCAAAATCTGTAAGCTGTAGTAGACCAGATTGATAAAGAGATTTAAAATCCCTTCCGAGGGTGCACGCAGGGAGAGAGAGAAAAGTGAGAGGCAAAGGTTCCCCCTTGGATGATGGTATGCTCGTTTGTATTTCCAATCTGGAGCAGGCTCTCCAGGCACAAGTCAAATTCTATCAGTTAAAGTGATCTTGGCCAAATTACTCAGCGCCTCAGTCTCCTTGTCTGTAAAACGGGGGTGACAAACAGTATCACCTCACAGGACTGTCGTGAGGACTGAATGAGTTAAGACAAGCCACGCGTTGAGAACAGGGCATCAGTAAGTAAGCACTCCAAGAGGGTTAGCAGATTTTACCAGTGCCTCCTATCTGCTTACTCACCTTTCCTGTGCCATCTCCTCTGCTGTTCCTTCATCCACCCTTTGTTCACCATGCTGGTCTCTCTCTCTGGATGCCTTTCCTGCCACAGATTCTTCAAATCCTTGCTCAGCTGCTAAACTCCTATCTTGCCCTGGCTGCAATTAAATCCTCTCACCTTTCTGTTCTTCTACAGCGGGAACTATTTGCTCCCCTGTCTTATGCTCACTCCTGGGAAGAAGGTCCCTGTCTGCTTTGTTCTTGTAACCCTTCCCAGTGCCTTGCCCGTGGCACGTCAGTGAGCACTTGTGGGATCAATCAATAGACAGAGCTGTCCTCTACTGCCCTATCAACTGGCAGCTGTAGTGATCAGTATTATCAAGGAGGAAAGGCTGGACTACAAAGTTGAGGCAAACATTATGACTGCCTTTTGGAATAAGGCATAACTTATGAAATGCAAAGATAATTTAATTTCATGAAAACACAGAGAATTTCTGGAACAAACCCAAACCAGAATAAAATCTTAGATTTGAAATGAAGCCAATTTGGTCACTACCCTCCACTGGGCAGGCTGTAATATTGCTGTCATCTCTCGATTATCCATAGTGAAAAGGAGCAGTGGACCTTCCAAGATTAATACCCACTTGGCTGTGGCAAATCGTTCCTGAAGTCAGAAACATTTTATGTTCTCCTGCCTCTTTCTATAGGGTAGTCTAGACACCTTCATAAAACCACTAATAAACAGTGAGTGCCTACTATGAGCCAGGCATAGTGCTTTTACGTGCATTCACTCATTTAATCCTCCAAACAACTCTATGATGTAGGTTCTCTTAACAAACATAGTTTACAGATGAGGAAACTGAGACACAGAGAAGTAACTTTCCCAAAGTCTGCTGGCTACTGCAACTCAACCTATTTCAATCCCTCTTCGCACATTGTGCAATATGGGGGTACAATGGGGATCTCTGTGGAATATGTGGGACGTTCAACTGCTGGTGGGAACAAGAGGGCTGGAGGAGTTCTCCCCGGTGCAGGTCTACGCGGGTCCGGCTGAGGAGCAAGGGCCAATTATATGAATTACAATGAATTTCAGGGGTCAAAGGAGTTAAGGGCAGTTCTAAGTGGCCCCCAAGTCCTAGGGGGTCCAAGCTGGTAGACAAAGCAATGGACTCTCTGGGCAATGGTAATATGGGGAATCCAATGGATGTTCCAGATGATGCGTTCATTTCAAAGCAAGAGCCAGCCAGGAGCTTAGGAGAAGGCAGAGTCCTGGCCTTCCAGACAGGAAGCTAAAAAAGGGCATTCGAGTTTGGGACCAGGTTTTGTACTAATCAGGAAAATGCAAGAAACTGGATACACTGAGCTAGATATACACTGTGGGGTTAAGGAGAAGGTATGTTGGGAAGGTGGTCCCTGGGATCAAGCCAGATACAAGCTATTCTTGCCACATTTTAATACACTCCCCACACTGGAGTAGGAGAAATACGTAAGCCACAAATCTGATCACGTCACCTCTCTACTTACATTTTGATGGCTTCCCATCTCAGGAGAAAGTTCAAACTTCTCAACAACTTATAAGGCCCTTCATGACCTGACCCTGACCCACCTCTCCAGTCTCATCACTGTATTTATCCCTCTGGCCCCACCCACGCACCCACCCTAAGAAAGACAAATGTCTTCAATAGCTGACTAGCTATGCTGAACAACTCTGCGACTTAAGGTGCCCTACTCTGCTGCTGACCTTTGCAGAGACAATCTGCCTGGGCCACACTCGTGCTTGCTTCGTCTGGCTACTTCCAGCCTTCAGGTCACATGCTGGCTATCACTTTCCCTGAAGTCAGCCTCGGTGCCCCCTCCCCAAACTGCATTAAATGACCTTCCTGTATATTCCCACCATGCTTTGTCATCATCTTTCAAGATTAACCATCTTGGATTCTAACTCCCTATTTCCCCAACTAGGCTATAAACTCCTGGAAGGCAGGGCAGTGTCTGTCTTGTTTATTTTCATATATTCCCAGTGTCTGCAATGCAGTAGATGCTAACAAATGTTTGTTTCCAAAACAAAGATATAAGCCGGAAGACAGACCTGCACAGGGCTTCTACAGACCCCTCAGTGACTGGGGACAAAGAGAAGACAGGAATGCATGTGGCCCATTAAGTGTGCGGTGAGGACCACACATAAAATCAGGGTCCAGGGAGGATTTGGAGACACTGCCAAATACCTACACAGGGTCTAAGTTCAGTCACTGATTTGAAAGTCATACATAGTGTATCCTATGTAGCCACAAAATATAGGTGTCAGTATACCTGAGTATACATAGCGAGCTTTGCTTGGAACACATGAGTATCTGACTCTGGAGGTTTTGTCTTGTGCAGAGAAGCAGGAAGAACGACAGAGAGGGGAGATCACAAGGATTCAGCAAAGTTAAGCTAGTATCCCGTTAGAACTGACATGAGCCTACCAGTTGAGGGGCAGGGAACAACAAGCCACTAAATAAAGAGCTGGGGACACTGTGGTATAATATGAGAATGTGGCAAATGGGAAACCATACAGGCCATTTTGTTTTAATCCTTAATGAAAGTTTACCTAGCTCACATGGATCTGGCTTGGGGAGAAAAGGAATTAATTTCAGGCTGCTCATTTGGTGAAAGCTTAAAGCAAACAATTGTTAGCAATACTATGAAGCCAGCTAGTAAAATAAAGAGAAGTGAAGTCCAAGGAATTTAAACATGAAAATTTTGGAGAAAAGAACTGCACAAAGCAAAACAGACAAAATACAAGGCTAACCAAACAAGAGCTAAATCAAATAAATAGGCATTGCTGTGTGCCCTGGAGGACTGCCAGAAAGTGATTTCCACAAAGAATGCTTCTGCCACCAGCCCGGAAAACTTCAATTCTACAAAGCCTGGGGGAAGGCTGCGGCCCCTGCGAGGGACAGGGGAGCATGGGGTGAAAAGGCAACAGATCTGACTTTATTTCAGGCTCTGTAGACAAACACCAGAATGTTCCCCTAGTGAAACAGGATCATACAGGCCACTCTCCCTCCCCCTGCACCCTACACAGCCCCTTGAAAGAAACGAGGGCAGGTCAAAGATAAGAAATTTGCAAAGTCTAGGACAACCTGCAGCAGCCTTCTCTGCTCAGTTTGCAGATAAAAACACTATAGTAAATACCACGGCTACCATCCAAGTATGCAAAATGCTGAGATCCTGTAGCCTAAGTAAAACAAAGCATTGGCAATCGTTTGTGAACTTGGACCCTGCAGACAGTGTCCTGGGTTTTGGGGCTGGAATGGAGGCAGATCACTCCCTGGTTAGGGCTCAGCTCGGGCCTGGAGTGGCCACAGTAGTCAGAGGAATAATCCGAGCAGTAATAACCACTATCACCACCACCACAATGGTCCCTGGCCACAGCACCGATTTGTGCCAGGCACAGAACTAGGCCCTTTGCATGGATTGTCCTTCTTAACCCTCTCAACAGGAATAACCCAGTATTATCTTAATTTCATAGCTGTTTACTCTGCAGATGAGGGAACCAAGGCACGTTAAGATACTTCCAGAAGGTCTCACAGTCAATAAGCAAAGGAGGAAGGATGCAGACCCAGCTATTCCAGAACATATCCTCTAATGAAAAGATCTGGCCAGAAGCCCAATAAAAAGAGGTGGAGAGTCACCAAGCATTTACCAATTGTTGGCATGGTGTATACTATGAACTATGCTGGGTGAAACTGGGGCAAAATGGTTTCTTTAAAAAAAATAAGGAAGACTAACTAGAATTCCATTTACATACATTAAAAAAGTCTTGAACTTGGTTTGCCTTTAAGGAAAAAAGTCTCCCTACTCTTTAATATCGATCACATCTGTCCAGCAAATATTTATTCAAACCCCTAAGGAGACCAACAAAACAAAACAAAAGGGGAGTTGATGATATGTATAGCTCAGGGGCTTTTTTGGGTTGACATTACCCAAAATGCAGACTTATTTAGCTCCAAATACAGGGGGATCTGACAATCTGACCTTCCTTAAGATTTCCTTAGTGTATAGCATTGCTTTTTCCTCAGATTTCTCTATTGCTCTCTTCATTGAAATTTCTGTAGAGTAATCTGTGTTTTTTAAAAATATGACCTATTTTCCAATGGGACTGAGAGGGGGAAATCATAAGTGCATATTTAAAGCCACAAGAATATTTAAATTCTCCCTATTTTTATCATACATTTTTAGTGCATTCTACTGGAGATGAAAGATAAAAAGTTGTGTGCATGATTAATTGTAATGATGAAAGAATGTGAGGCAGTTGCTTAAGAAACGAGAACAACAAAGGAATAAACTACTGCAGGCATCACCAGGACTGGAATGACACTGCTCTGTGTACTTGATTTCCATGGCAACTAGCAATGGGAAGATGAATGTTTCATAGTCACTCCGCTCTGCAGTACACGACTATAAATCAAACTTGCATAAAGAGCACAAGATTTCTGCTCTGGGCTGTACTCAGAACCGGTTTATTTTCCAGTGCCTGCATAAGTAAGGAAAAGCAGCAGAAAACAATGAGGTCATTTTTAGTGGGGAACAAACTCAGAAATTACTCCTACACCTGCAGCATAAGATGCCGTTCATCTAGCAAGAAACTCAAAGCAGGCAGGGCAGCGGGTGAATGAAAACCCTGCCTGTTTCTGAAGGGTACAGACAGAGGCACAGTTTGCTCTGGCTGAGACTGGCACATCACGTGCCTGGATGTGCCCTCTCTTTCCTCAGCTCTGCTCTGAGATGTATGGAGGGGCACCTTAATTAACTGCTTTGGATACAAAGTTCTCCTTCTGATAACTGGGCAGAAATGATACTCCACGTTTAGTATAAAAGTTTATTGAGAAGAAGCATATGTGTATTTTTATTTACACTGCAAATGGTTCATCGTGTAGAAGTCAGGATGGAAAAATAACGCACTGGCTCTGAATTGGGAACCAGGAGAGCTGGGTTTTTTGATCCAGGTCTATGTGACCTTGGGAAGCCGTTAAGTTCGTTCAGCCTCCATTTTCTTAGCTATTGGAGAGATGGTGTACGTGATTTCTCGAGTGTCTGCCACCATCTGATTCCATGATTCTATAATCTCTAAATTTCAAAGATTTGAAGCACCAATCAGATCTAACCAGAGATGTTAGGTGTGTTATTCCTTTAAAAAAAAAAAAAAGCAAAATCCTTCTGCAGTTATACTTTTAAATTCTATAATGGCTAAAGTCCCTAATTAATAGTGTTTTATGATTTTGCCATTACATTAAGACCTTCTTCTGATTTGTTTCAACCATCTAAACACAGAACATGCTGTGGAATATTTAATAAAACCATAGGAGGTTTTTTAAAGTTTTCTGTAACAGACAATCCTGTAACTGATTTTTATAACATTATGAAGACTGTTTCAATTGAAATAATCTTCCTGTTACACAGAAAAGGGGTGCCTATCAATTCCTGCCAAGTGGAAGCATCGTGCTTCCTGATGGCCTCAGTTCTCAGAGATGTGTTGAGGCTCTCCTGAAGTTTATCTTTGGAAGAGGAATGCTCTGTAAGAGTTTGGGGAACAAATAAATGGGTGGATGAGCAAACCCTGAGTTACACCTTTGCTACACCTTTTAACAATCTTGTGTTCTTTTGCCCAGTCTTAAATGTTTAGGCCGATTTGGACCAATATATAAATATCCCCAGGATAGGCAGGCAAATACCCCAAAACTAGACATAACTATGTAAGTATCTCTTGTGAATCTGTGGGTCTACAAAGTCCTTGTAGAACTTTACAACCTAGAAGTGTCTTTTCATTAGTGGAGCAGGAGGTTGTATCAGACACAAAGAGGACCTCTGGTCCTGAGAACATGGCTTAGTCCTGGGCTATCAGAGGGGCTCAAAATAACGGAGTCACAGTCCCTGCCTCCAATGAGGTAAGTATAGAGAAAATGACACTGAGGAGCAGTTGTCATCTCGTTTAATGGCTCACACCAACTCTGGGGAAAAGATGTTATTATCCTTGTTTTACAAGCTGGGAAAATTGAGTTGTAAGGAATTTATATAAGGGAGTAAGGGATGACAGTTATGAAATATGTACAGAAATTCAAAACTTGCTCTCCCTGACTCCAAGGCCTCTGTGCTCTTTTGAGTGCATCTCAGGACACATTCAAGCAACAGACCTTATTATGCTGCTGGACTCTCTTCAGTGTTATAAACACAAAAGGTTAAAAAAGAATTAAACAAACCTAGCCCCTAAAAAGTACATAAATAGTAAATATGTATATATAATAACACAAAAAATATATATATATAATAACACAAAAATAAATAGTTCTCAAATGTAAATTCAGCACATAAGAACCACAATACTGCTCTAGGATATGTCAACTGTCCACGCTTCCATTCTCAAGACATCAGCTAAAGGCTCTTCCAGGACGGAGCCAGATATTAACGCAGCCACACAATTTCCAACATCACTGTGAATACTATGGATCCAGTGACATCGTTACAGGAGTTTACTAGAAATATCTTCTGCTGCCCATCAAAGAGATTTGGTTTGGTCCCTAAGTTTAGAAGATACAATGATTTGAATATATATTTTTGGTACTAATTTTTAAAAAACAAATAAACCATTATTAAGAAAGCCTGCTGGTTAACTAACTCCCCTATCAATTAGTTTCTTATCAGAGTTTTTAGCGCCACCAACTGGTTAAAGAGATCTGCTACAAATTTGCTTGGCTCTCTTGTCTGCTTTGTTCATTAAGAGACGATCATACATTTATTTCACATTTAGTTTACAGTAAAGTAATTTATTTCAGTCACTAAATAAAATTAGAAATGCCTTTCCTGTCAGTCAAATAAGTAATAACCCACCTTGGCTTTTTCACATAAGAAGAAGGTACATTTTGGTTAGTAAGTCATTAGAGAAAACAATCTCCACACTAATTTTAAAAGCTTTAAAACAAAAACTAATTTGATTTACTCTACCATGAGCTCACACTCAAAATCAAAGACTAGGAGTTAGAATGAAAATTAGATAAAAGAGAAAACTAAATAGCATTGAATACTATGTTAGCCTGCATTGTTTACATCAGACATTAATGTAACTGGAAATAAAAATGATTGAGGAGGTAATTTCATATTTAAAAAATTTTGAGATATTTCCACCATGATTCCCACCTCAAAGACGGATGCTGTCATCTGACATGTAAATGAATACTGCCGTTTCTCTCTCCTTCCTGCTTAACTGAACCACATCTAGCAATGGATACTAGTATACACAGCACAACTGATCCCTCAGGGTTCAAATCTGATCTCTGTATGATGAATCAATCAGGGAAAAGAAATACCTCTGAAGAACTAAGTCCAACCATTTCCCCCAAACAACCAATTTGTAGATACAAGTTGCCTATTGAAAGTATATCCAGCCACTTGTCATGACCAATTTGTGACCAACAGAATGAATGGCACCAAATTTGGTTACTGTCGAACTCTGCTACACAACACACTGAGAGAAGTTTCTGTCCAATTAACTGGATTTAACTCTGACAGCAGGGTTCTGTAAAAAGCTGATAGTTTAAAAATACATGATAATAATTTTAGCAATTTAAATCTCTGTACAAAGGTGTGGGAAAGTTCATATTTTTTAAAGCCTCTAAGTCTAAATATGCAATTGAAAGCCCCGTAAAGATAATCTGTAGTAGGTCCACATAAAATTAAGGACCAGTAGCTGCTCTACCCAATTCACCACATCATCTGAAGATGCAAACTTGGATCAACTTCATTTACGCCTTTGCTCATTCTTCATTCATTCACTATTTAGGGAATACTCTCTTTCCAGGAAACACAGTTAAATTTTGGCAAAAAGGGAGTAAGAATTGAAACTCTTCTACTTCTGTCTCCTCTCCCTGGATGAGAGCCTCAGTGTACCATCTCCAAGACAGAGATTTTTATTTGAAGTCACGAATGGGTTATGAGAAACCTTAATAATAAGACGTGGGTTGAGAAAAGCATTTTGTTTAATTTTTACTGTTGATTCTACATATGTTCTTTAACATGGCTCTTGAATGATACTTAATGCTAAGTGTGTTTACACATTTTAACTGTAAATTCAGTCTACTTTACCATTATTATTAAGCAGTGGCACTAAATTAAAAGATATAATTTTGAGGTGTAACAGAAACACCTGACCATTAACAAGTACCAGCAACATGATTGTCCTCAGATAAAAATTTGCCAGAGTTCTATGACTTTTCTTCTTTAGCCAAAAGATAAAATAATTGAGAATTTAGTACGTTTGGCTTGAAATGTGCAATAAAGGAACTCAACGTCATCTGAAAAATGGGTATGAATAACAATTGGTATGAAGGACTGCTGCACAGATTCAGTAAGGTTGCACTAGTGTGCTGAGTGAATGGGAACTAGAATAAGGGAAGCTGGGGAGAAATAAGCATAGGGGACTGTGTCCCCAGGCAGAGAGTTGAATGCCCTGAGATGCTCACAAGAATGAAACCTGAGAAAAAGGGCAGAGGCTACCTGGAGAGACTGAGATACAGGGGGCAGCTTTCTAGGCTGGGATGGGAGGACTGGTGTATGTCTGCAGGCAGGGATGGAAGTTACAAAAAGGAGGGGAGATGGCTGATAGAGAAATGTCTTAGGTCAGAAGAATGGGAGAGGATGAGAGCAGAGCAAAGGAGAGGAATTAGAGAAAAAGACAAGATCCCTGTTCCCGAGAAAGAGAATCAAAGGGAAATAGAAAACTTTGGAGGTGAAGCGGAGGCAGTAGAGGAAACCGAGGCAGAGACCATGACCCTTCCACGAAGCAGAAGGCAAGGTCTCCTGCAGTGCACAGCAGTGGAAAGCTCTGGCACAACCACGACAGAGCAAGTCCATCTCATCGTGTGGGACAACACTCACGAGCCGGCTTGGGGTATCTATACAGAGAAGGATTCTGAGGCCATGGGTATAGGAGGGGTCGGTGATGGCACACATGTCCATTTTTGTCATCTCCAAAATTGGGAATCAAAGACAGATGAGTTTAAGTTCTGCTGATGGCAACAAGGGTATTACATGACAAGTGACAGGTATGCCAGACTTCAGCTCCAAAATGAAAGCATTCTGGAATCACACAGGAACAGGGCTGTGGAACTGTATAAGAAGATGGATTTGAAGAGTCCGAACACTATGGTCCAGCAGGCACAAGTTTCTGCCTCAACCGAGAATGGGGTCCCATCCTGGGACAGGCAGTCAGGGGATCCAGGCAGGCAGCAGGGGATCTAAGCAACAGAATTGAGGATGGTGGACAGAGCTCACAGATCTCTCTGATATTACCCCTGATGGGAGAGGTAGAGGGAGAGGGAAATTGTGGCATGTGTATTTTGGGGAGGAGATAGATACACTGCAGAAAGGTGGCAAATGGTAAGCTCACCCCAGGTCACTGATTGTCCATGAGCAGGACCAAGTACCAGAGCCCAGTAAAGAGCACGGCCCTGCTGTGGGTATAGAACTGTAGGCAGGTCGGAACAAGGCAGTGGCTGTGGGCAGAGGCTCAACCTGAGGCCTGGGCTATAGGTGAAGATGAAGAAGGAAAGTGTTGTAAAAATTCTTGGGGCTTAGTTGCAGCTAAGGAGAACAGAGTGGGGGATGCAGAGGGTGCAACAGGGGAGGAACAGGGATGATGGGGCCTGACCTGAGAACCAAGCAGGCATTCTCAGCCACCAGGAACTGGTTCTGGGATCCTACAGGGCAGGGTGGGGGTGGGGGTGAGGGAGGAGGGAGGAGAGGTAAGAGAAGCAGGAGAGGGGGGCAGGAAGGGAAACCTAGGAATATTAGTGCCTTTCCTGCCTCTCCTGGGGTGGGCTTCCCAGCAGGGCAGGCAGAGGTGAAGGAAAGAGCAGGAACTAAAAGGCACCACGCGAGTCTGTGGTGCACTTCATCACTACTTTGCCCTGATTTTCTCCAGCAGCAGGTTGCAACCAAGGCGGGAAGATGAGCAGAGAATGTGAGCAATCTGGAAGTGAACTCAGCAATGGATTAAAAGGGTCTTCCAAGTGAATTAAAGTATAATCCTGCCTTAAAAGAGACGATCATGAATTCAGTTTAGCACTCATCCTAGTTTAAAACCCCATTCACCAATTTTAAATATTTTTTGCCTCCACAGTTTACTTGGCAAAATTCTTTGCTATTGTGATTCATTTCCAAAGGTATGACACTTGACACATGGGTTTCCACCACAGCATCTTGAACTGGGGTGCCTGCTACAGTTTCATGTGGTAAGAGGCCACATTGGCTTCCTTTTGTACATTTTTGTAGAGTTCCTTTGGTTTATATTGCAGATTATCATAGGAAATCTCAAGTAGAACAACCCAAACCAAACCAAGTCATATGAACACGGAAAAGCTATATAATTACACAACTGGTTTTTCAAGAATATTTCTTGCTTTCTCATGTTTATGCTTGGCATTGTGGGGCTAAAAGGCATGGCTTCTACCCTCAGACCCTTAAAAGAAGCGAGAAGGTAAAATAACAGTGATGAAGAGCATAAGCTCAGAAGTCAGACTGCCTGAGTTTGAATCTTGGTTCCATCACGCACTAGTCGATGGCCTTGAACGAGTCCTTTGATCTCACCAAGCTTTTTACTCATCTGCAAAATGGGAACAGACAGAGCCTAACCCATGAGGATCCTGTGACAATTTATTCAGCTTAGCGTCCGGTATGCAGTAAATACTTCGTAGACACTAGTTGCCAGTGTTATTGTGGTTACGAAGAGTAGATGCATCAGTGTGGGAAGCGCTACAGGAATTCTGAGCAAAGAAATTTGTGGGCTAGAGTATCTGGGAAGGCTACAAAGAAGAGAGTTCAGCTAAACTCTAAGGAATGGATACCATTTAGCTATGTGGATGGGGAAAGAAGAGAGGGCAGTGAACCTGGCTTGAGCAAAAATGCCAGAAGAGATAGGATCAGTATGTAGCAACTAAATCAGAATGGTAGAGTAGAAGTTTTTAATTGGGAAATGCTGGAAGATGTGCTAAAAAGGGATGCCAGGTCTCTGTGCTAGGGCCTTCCTTGTATGCCAGGTTGAGGAATCCAGATGTTGTCTGGTAGGCAGTGAAAACCTATGGAAGTCAAGAAGCACATTAAAAAGTAATGCTAACTTACTGTCATTATCCAAAATTTAACTAGAAGGGTGGATCAGTGATTTCGAAACTTTAATGTACAGTAAGTATCACCAAGGGATCATATTGGCATAAATACATTAGATTCAGTATGTTTGGAGTGGGGCCTGAGACTAGGCATTGCTAAAAAGCTCCTAGATGCTGATGCTGCTAGTGTTTGGAACACTCTTTTAACAACAAGAAGGTATCCTATTCAAGAAAGCCTGATGGGGGAGAATGACTGGTAGACGGTAGGTAGACAAGATGGCTAGACATGAGGTAGTAAACTCACAGGTTAGTATGTCATAGATAAAACACATTGTACTGGAAATCTTTGGCTCTAATTTTGGTTTATGTAAGGAGGACAACCCAAACTTTGACATGTAATTCTTAATTCTGAGCCTATTTTTTTCCACAGCATCTTAAAACAATGTTAATTTAAGTATCTCATATATGATATAAATTTCTTATATACAAGTTCTTCTTGTTTTATAAATACAACACAAAATACTATAAAAATTTTCACCCAGAAGTTAGCTATCTACTACAAAAGAAAAAAACATTAAGAAATAGAGTCCTGTTTCTATAAAGGAAAATGGCATGAATACATTCATGATGTGAGGCTATTAATAACTTCAAGGATGACTGAAAGGGTTAGCAACATTCGGTCCTACGAAAGAAACCATGGCAGCAGTTTCTTCTGTGACAGCCGGATTAAAAGAAAAACAGCCCTCATGCTATTACAGCAAGAACAGCGTATTCAACCATGTATGCAGATGAGGAGCTGGATATGTTGACCGTAACACTTGTTATAGTGACATCTGAAAAAACTGAACCCAGGTTGGATAGCTGTCAAACCCAGTAATTTCCTTTCGAGAGCAGTCTTTGTCACACTGACAGTCCACATCTGTATTCATGCTGTGCTGGATTCGGAATAGGATCTGTGATACCCAAAGAAAACGAAGAAGGCTGCTGTACCACTCACTCTCCAGCACAGATAATCCCGCCAGTGAGTGTGGGGACCAGAAGAAGCCAACTCATGTAACACAGCACCCTCGTTTCTAAGAGGAGGTGGGTGCAGGTCACAGAGGTTAGGTGATTTGTGGACAGACAGGTAGATGGCAGAGCCTGGACTCGAACTCAACTCTCCTGAGACCCAGCCGGGGGGCAACCGCACTATGCTACCTTAATATGGCACCAGTGTGGCATTTGGAGAGTAAAGCAAAAGATACATAATAAAAAAACCTCTTTGCTATGTAACCCATTCACTTACATAAAATTTAGTCATCTAAACACGTACAAAACTGCTGTGCTGGTGCAGAACGTGCTAGTGAATACCCCCTGGAGCCTGCTCTGTTACGCTCACATTCTAATACTGGAAATAGTATATGTATATAAATGCTATGTATAAGTATAAAGAAGAAAGATTTATGACAGATTAGGAATTTAAAGCAGAAAGTGGAGACAATTTCCTTTTGGACGTTAGAAGGTGGCAGGTAGGGTGCAGGGCGGGGCCAGCTTTCCTGAAAATCAGTATCTTAACAGCTGGGCCTTGAAAGAATAGAATCTGCACCTGGATGGGTTTTTTTTTTTTTTAACGTAAGAGAGATTACAAAATCTGGACATCTTAAATATGAACATGATTAACAAATAATATATCCCTCATAATATGAACTAAGCTTAACTGAAGAAACCAAAATAACACAATTTATTTGAAAACCTACCTAATGAATTTAACACTATTCTCGACGTGTTTCCTGGTCTAGTTTCTGAGCTTCCTTTACTGTGTCACCAATTCTAAAGTTTATGCTGACAAAAGGACTATCTTCAAATGCAAGGATGTAGTTTTTGTCCATGAAGCAAAATTGATTAAGAACCCCCTGAAAAACTGGCATTTTTCTAAAATGATTAGAATATAATGATTTCTACAGCTGAATTTTTAAGTACAGTTTTATTCAATATATTCCATATGAAAGAGCCCAGAGAGAAAATCCTGAGGTCAGTTTGAACATTTACACACATTCACACACTCTATTGAGTAATCGTGTGCCAAAGGGTGATCAAAAAAGGAAGCTCCGACAGTAAAATGTTGAAACCAAAAAGACTGAGATAAAAACTAGGGCAATACCATTGCAGAGAAGATACAAAAATTTATGAAATAAAACCAGAAACTCAAGAGGTCTACCTCTTCTGCCATCACACTCACACACCAGGTATAGCTGGTAACACCTATGTATGTGTAGTTACGAAAGGTGGGATATGACTTCAAATCTTTTTATACTTTTCTATACACAGAAGCATGTAGATATTTATAGATTAATAATCATATTAGCACTCACGCAGGCACTCTCTATGGTAACTGTGATCTTGTTGAGGTCACATGTCTACATTTACAAGACAATCATTCTGATACACAAAACAATGACTGGGAGACTTGCTCTTGTTAGAGATTGCCATGAAAATGATGTGCAACAGGAAGGCTGATGGCAGAATGGAGCTATGGGAAGCTAAAGAGCACAGCAAGGAATAACACTTCAAAAGAGATGCGAATGATTGGAAGAAATAAATGCTATCTTAAATCACTTTCTTTGAGGCCTCTTGGCTCTGTAAGACTCTATACCACTCAGCATAACATTAGTTCAGAGTCCATTAGTTCATTTTACCCAAGCTCATGACAATCCTTCCCTCTCTTAACGGCTGTGGGGTGAGGCATAAATGATCTTTTGCCAGCAGAATATCCATCCTTTTAAAATTGCATTCCTAAGCCCCCACTCCTATTGAAACTCTGGTACTGAAAGCATACTCATCACCAAGTCCTGATGCTCTTATTGTCAACCAGTTTTTAATCCCCCAAAAATGGAACGTCAGATGTTCTTTTTTTACCTTCCCCTTGTAATATGAAGAATGGGATTCTGACACCAAAAATCTCAGATATGACTTTAAATGCCTCCAGCCATGACTGGAAAGCATTTTGGTGCCTCAGTATTTCCACATTACATTAGTGCCTGGCAATCTGCCTCTGCACTCAGAACCTTGGCTGGTGGGTCAGGGAGGAGGCACATCCACATTTCATTTCATGGCTGGAGAACAGAAGCAGCCTTAGAGAGCTTTTTGCCAACTGATGGGTGGTCAGAAACTGCATCTCTCAGTGCTTACAATGAAAGGGAGAAAGCTCCTAGGCATGGAGAAGTAAACATTCCCATGCAGAGAAAAATGCCAGCCGGAAATACCACAGCGTGCTAATGGTGGGTAAAGTCAAGAAAGAACATTAAAGCTAGCTCCTTGATGGCAGCTGAGGCTAAATCATGAACCGAACATGTCCCCAAAATAAAGCAGAGAGAGACCATCAGAGATTAATTCATGAAAATCACATGTAAAAAGAGAAAAATAGAAGAAGGTAAAGACACATGTGGTTATAAAACTTGTGATTGCCTTTTAAAGTACCTTTTCCCAGTTTATAAAAATTAACCATAAAGACAACTGTAAATGAGAATTTTACTGTCACTGTGTATTTGGAATAAGTGACAATGGACCAACAATTATTTATTAAGTAACTTCTGCATAAGGCATCATGCTGGGGACAATGGAAGTTACAGATAAGCTCAGAAACTCAAAGAGTTTGTAGTATTTTATGAAGATAATCCTAAACACTGTTTTTTTGTTTATTAAGTGACTGAAAAAAAAATACAACCATAAATATCAAAATTCAGAGAAAAAATCAACACTGTTCAATGAATAAGAAAAAAAAGGCTTTATTGAGCAGGATCTTGAAAGACAGGTCTAATTTGGACAGGTAGGGAGCAGAGAAACACACTGGCAGCAAGGAAAACAGAATGAAGTTTAAATGCATATCACACATTCAAAGGAACAAGTGTTAGGCCAAGGGAAACATGGGAATTTGGGACTAAGGAAAGATGAGTTTGGAAAGGGGACCAGATAGTGGAGAAGCAGGTTAAATAGTTTTAACTTTACCCACTAGAGGCAGTGAAGATTTTTTAGCATTTTTAAGGAACACTATAAATTCTTTAATAAGTTATATTAGTATTAAAGACAACATTTTCATTTTAACCTTTTAGTGCTAGGAAAAGCCTATTATTTCATATTCATCCCACTGTACAAATAGTACTATTCAGCTTTCACACCTCTTGAACTTCTGCCATTTGTAGTAGGTAAGGAGAAAACAAGATCTCCAAGAAAAAAAATCCCCTAAAAACTTCTGACTAATAATGAAACATCATTTTAATACACATATACACAAATCATGATTTTCAGCTCTAAGTGGAAAATAAAGTTTAAAACACTGGAAGGAATCTCAAATTTTGAAATCCAAATATCAAACATATCAAACATTTTATATCTTTAGTGCTAACATAAACTAGTACTGATTTTTGTCTATTTTTTACATAACATATCATTTCTTGGTTTAAGAAAATAACTTGTCCCTCAGAACCCTTCCCTTGGTAGAAAACTTGCTTTCCTTGATTTATACAAAAAATGCTATAATTGGCAGTACCCAAAGCAATCACCCTTTAAAAATAAAACCTCAAAAATCATGGTTTCCACTAGTAAAGCAACCACCTCTTTAAAATAAGAGTTTAATGTAGATATAGAAAGGCTTAGGGAAGATACTATAAAATAACATGATACAGAAAAATAAAAGGAAATGAAATATCAGCAAATACAGCTCAAGAAAGAAATGTAAGAGAAAAATAAAGATATAAAAGCACAAAGGAGAATAGACATTGCTGAAAATATACTAGGAGACATGGTGAGCAAAGGAAACAAATTAAATAGATATTAACAAACAATTTAAAAGGACTTCCAACATAAGTACAATCAGCATTCTCAAAGAAAAAGAAAGTTGACTCAAAAATGTTAATATTCAGTCCATCATATATTTTTATTCAAGGACAATAGTCCAGATAAACATTTCTAAACCTGAGAGAAACAAGGGAATACTGTTCTTATGATCCCCACTGCAGGATAACCTTCAGGTAAGCATAAACTATGGCACAAGGCCAGAAGGTGAGCTTGGAATCCATGTAACTGTAGAACTAACACTTAAACAAAAGAGATCATGATTGCAGAACAGATGTGAATGTTATGAACCCCCAAAACTTTTTTCAAGAAACCACATTGCTTTTATTTATGATATCAACAAAGTAAACATCACCAGAATAGTTAGGCAGTAATTCATAAACCTAACAAAAGCATCTCATTTAGCTCTTTAATGAATAGTAATGAATGATACGGTATTTTGGCATCAAGTTATAAAATGACATGACTCCTTGATGCCCCAGTCTGTCTTTTTGGATTGTTTGTTTTGGTTCTTTGGTGGATTTTATGGTTGTGGTTAGTTGGTTTGGTTTGTAAAATAAAAGCATAATGTGGGCAAGTATTTCTGAAAGACACTACTTTTGACCTTTAGAATTTCCTTGGGAAGAATATAATAATCAATGAATTGAACATTATGAAACTTGAGTTATTCAAACCTCAGATGACTCTTGCCTAATTAGAATTCCCCCTTCTTTAGGGCTCTTCTTACAGTGATCTTTGGATAACAGCTTACTCCTGGGTAACTCTGGACCTGGGTAATGAACTCCATTCACACTGGTCAATTAAGTCAAATGCTACTCAGCCATCTTAAAAAGTGAGTGTCTAACCTTAGGAATATTACATAATTTTGCATCACTAACAGCCTCAACATCTGATTTTCATGAAAATTGTACCACTGAACCTAAGAGATACGTTGAAGTTAGAAATCTCTATTTCTTTGGCCTATTTTAATTTACACTTGGAAGAAATTTTTTTTCTCCATTTTTGGTTTCATAGTTTCATTTAATACTGATTATGCATCATTTATTCTGGCTTAAGGATTGTGGTACTAAAAGTAGTAATACAAAGGAGAGCTTGAACAGGGTCCATTCATTAATTAAAATACCTTGTTTGACTGTATATTGCAAGGTCTCCAAGAGGTTTTGATCATACAATCCTTGGCATATGAATATATTTATTTACAGGTCCTATGCACATGTGCTACTATATTTTGTATATTATAAAACAGAAATTCTAAAGAATTAAATATACAAGTATTTTACTTATTAATGGCAAGACTTTGCTGTCAGTAGAAAAAATTAATATTTAACAAGAACAATTTGATTTAATATATTTTATTATTTCTGAACCTCTCAGTTTAATCCTGTGTGATTGAGCAATTTGTCTTAACACTTGGTTTTAATGGCTACCAGAAATCCATCATAAAGTTACCTAGATCTAAATGGGAAAAGGGCATCATGGCACTAAGTCACTTACATTTTAATTCTATCCTTTCATTTAAAAAAAAGTCTAGGGCTAGGTTTTTTAGAATTATTATTTCGTTGTTATTGCTGACTGATATTCAGCTAGAAAATGTCCATCTCTCCTAATGTTAGTTGCTCTTAAAAGTTTATAAAGCTATTGAATTTTTGTATCTTTAAAAATTGGGTTCTAAACCACTAAAACATTTTTTTTTTTTTACCAGGTTAGGACATTTCATTTTCAACTTACTGAACATGCAGATGTGAAGGGTTTTAATAAGTGACACACATCATTTTTTTAAATTGAAGCACATTTCCAAACATCCATTTTCAAAAATGCTCTCTCTGTAGCAGAGGTTCTGAGAAAGTTATGTTCTCACTCACTGTTATAAAATGGCTTCTACATAGAAGGGTTATACTTAAGTGGAGTTTTCAAAAATCCACCTGGGGTATGATATAGCACCTACTGAAATCATTTAACACATAAAAGTCAACAAATGTGGGTGCTTGTCTTTCTGTAAAAGGAAAATGAAGTGATACTTCATTCTTTTGTTAAAAACAACCACCATGGTGTAGAAATACACTGACATGCAGATGTGAGGTGCCTTACTCATCTCAACACAAGGTGTATACAAAGATGTTACTACATTTTAAAGGTATTGCTGTTCAAGAATCATCTTCAGTAATACTGTCCTATGACACTTTACCTCTGGCTTTAACGCCTTTATTCTCTCCTTCAACAGCTTGCTCAAGACTTGCTTGTAAATGATGCAGTAAAAGAATTTCATATATGTCACTGTTAATGACAGTCAGGGCAAATCCTTATTTCAAATACCCTGCTTGATAATTTCTATTGAGCAGGGGTGGCTTCTGGTCAGATCTCTTGAATTTATTTTTATCCCAAATGGAAACACCTGCCAGATGTCCCCCAGCATCCATTCTCTCCTTCTTCCTCAGTATCAGAAACATAAAGGGCATATGACTGCCCAAAGGAAAGACTCCATTTCCAAATCCCTCCCTACCTCCTTACAACTATGCATGGCCTTGACACTAAGTTTTGGTCACTGGGATGTAGGCAGAAATACTGGAGAGCCTTACAGGGAGGGGCATATCTTCTGCTCCCTTTTCTCCTACCTAGCTGGAATTTGGATGTGATGGCTGAAATCCAAGCAACCATCTTGGAGCAAGAGGGAGAAGCTAGGTGTTGAGGCAGCCAGGTCAAGAAGGAAGGAATCTAGATCCTTCATGACTGTGTTGCTATCAAACTGGCCCCAGACCACCTGCATTTATGTGAGGGAGAAGTGCACTATCTTTTCATATAAGCTTTGTTATTTTAGGTTTTCTGGCTCTTGCTGCTGTACTGAACCCTGCTTTATACACCTGGTAACAGGACTGATGAAGAACTGGGGCTAAGAGTCAGAGAAGAGTGCTCTGCATCTTCTCACATCAGCACGTGCTCGCGCCATTCACATTACCTTCTACCTGTTGTTTCCTAACAGAAACTTCTTTTAAGTCACTTGCCCATTTTGTCAGGATTACTTTATAAAAATGACATAACCTTTAAATCTACTTTACTAGGTGTATGTGAAGCAACATGTATCAATAATTTCAAAAATCATTTGAAAGCAAATAAATAGAAAGCCACCATTAAGCAACACCAACTCTTCTCTCTGAACAACTCAAGAACCACGTGTAACCTCTCAGGAAATACAGCCCACTGCAGAACACCAGCATCCACGTTCAACGTTACTAAAGCTTTTGCTTTTTTGGTCAATCCATAAGTATATGAAGAAGTTCTACTTTCTTCCTGCTCCTCTCTCACCCCCACCAACGAATGTTTATACACCTTTCTGGTGTGCAAGCACTCCACCATCAAGGGTATGGATGGACTACTAGCTAGCTATAAATTTCTCTCCCACACCACAATATGCTGAGATGAAAATGTTCATTAGCAAAAAATCTGCAGACTAAGTGTTCTGCATAAGACTGAAAACTTGAAAGGCAAATGAGTGTACCTAAAGGTTTTGGTGCCTTACCTGAATACCTCAAGGATAGTCCTTTCAGGTAACTTGGGAGCCACCTGCCTAAACGCTTTTTGGAAATCTTCCAAAGTTAAATATCCATGATCTATTTGAAAACAAAATATAAAACATTCACTTACTTCTATAAACCCTGTGAACTGTTATTTCAGCCGTAACATTTGTGTGAAAACTTTGGAGAAAAGCAGTAATTTATAGCTGATTTTACATAAAGGTAATCTGTGATTGTTTCATTGGAAAAATCTAAGAATCTAGTAACCCTGTCCTTCAGTAGTCACAGATTATCTCCAAGGTCACTTCCAGTCCTTTCATTTGTTGATTCTCTTAGTCCCAGAGAAAGGACTACAGAGACACACACTGAGATCACAGCATTAGGCTTCAAGTCTTTGTGCACTGCCAAAACAATTCCTTCATCAAAATGTACTTTTTTTGGGGGGCTTGGTTTTAGAATTATATTAATATTTAGAGAGAGCTGATAACAGCAGCCAGTACTGAACCTGAACTCCCTGAGTCTTTTTATCCCTGTGTGATCTGTGGGGCATAGGGACTGCAGCTACTCCTCCCAGCAACACCCAGTCTGGGAAATCAGTTCCTCCAGTCATGTGTCAGTCTAAGTAGTAGTCAAAGGAAAAGGCCACATGGTCTCCCTTCTGTAGGTGGCTCATGACCTTTTGCTGTTCCCATTACAATGTAAACAAATCATAAGTACAATCATGTAATTGTAAATACTATTTCATCCATGGTAAATGTCAAAAATTTAATATTGTGATAGAGAAAAAATTCTCACACCAATAGATAATGGCTAATGAACAAAGGAAAATCATATTCCAAGTATACTGATTGTTTTATTCACTGAGTATATGCTCCCATTCACAGTTCCCTAATAGCAATAGTTCATATCAAAACACTCTGAAGTTACTTACAGTGCCTGTCAAAAGCTGTAAAGATGTGTCTTATTTCATTCCAGTATAGTTGAGCTTCCTTCTTTTTCCTTATAATATGTAAAAACTCCTCAAGTAACAGACCTAAAAGTTGAAAAATACAATTTGCCAAAAATGAGTGCCTTCTTTTTTAAGGAAAAAAATAAAAAATAAAGGAAAGTGACACGTATCATAAACAAATTTTATCTTAATTTTGGTAAACAGTATTTATTCCTAAAATTAAGGCTGAAAGGACATTTCGCTAATTGTGAAATAGACTGGATACTGGAAATCGATAACAAAAATGATAGACACTTTCAGAATTCACTAAGCTTTTCCAGGGGATAAAGAAATGGTGACCTCAAAAACATGTAACACTCTTCCCTCTAACAGATTTAACAGACAAGCCCAAAACCACTTATTAAGCAGGGTCTCATAATTTTTCTTTCCTTTGATTCCTTTTTTCTTAGCCAGATGTCATTATGGCAGGTTTTTTCCAACTGGGAGATTGGGGCGAAGAACTACCTTCTCAAAAGTCAGTACCAATTGCTCACTGGAGATAAAGGTGAACAGAATATTCCATAAACAATGGAGCTGGCACCGTCCCCAGCCTTGGGCACACCCCACGACTGTTCTGCAGCCTTGGGCTCAGCTTCCTGTGATTCTCATAATAAAAGAGCCCAGCATGATCATATGAGATTGGATACTGTGCTTACAATGTCTATTAAAATGAATTTTAATGTGATCTTTGTAGTAGGTTTAAAGAGCGGAGCCAAGAATTTAAACACTTTTAGTGAACTGAACCTTAAATATATAAAAAGAGCAATTCATTTCTGTAATTCAGGATTTCCATTACATATGTATCACTAAAACAGCCCCAAGTCATACAATAACCACATGCGAATTTTGAAGAAACTGTACCCTTTTCCTTTTGGTGAGGAATATTGAGCTGTACACCCTCCCTAAAATAGTTCCAATGTTTTCAAAAAAATGTAAAGAATAGTTTTCTTAAGGGAACCCTTTGCACTGTTGATGGGAGTATAAAATGGTAGAGCCACTATGGAAAACACAGAGCAGTTCCTCAAAAATTAAGAACAGAATTACCATAGGATCAGGTAATTCTATGTCTGGGTATTTATCAAAAAGAAAACAAGAACACTAATTCAAAAAGACACATGCACCCTCATATTTGTTGCAGCATTTTTTACAATGGCCAAGATACAGAATGGAAACCACCTAAGTGTCCATCAATGGATGGATGAAGAAGATGTGTACACACACACACACACACACACACACACACACACACACACACACACACACTGTGGAATACTACTCTGCCACAAAAAAGAATGAAATCCTGCCATTTGCAGCAACATGGATGGACTTGAGGGTATTATGCTAAGTAAGTCAGAAAAGGACAAACACCATATGATTTCATTTATATGTGGAGTCTAAAAAATAACACAAACAAAACTCATACACAGAGAACAGACTGGTAGTTGCAGCAGGTAGGGAGCCAAAATGGGTAAAGAGTATCAAGAGGTATAAACTTCTAGTTATGAAAAAAATAAGTCATGGGAATGTAATATACAGCATAAGGAATATAGTCAAGGCTACTGTATTGCATAACTTAAAGTTGCTAAGAGAGATTTTAAAAATTATCCTATGCAAAACAATTATAATTTGTAGGGTGATGGATGATAATGAGATGTATTGTGACCATTCCACAATGCATATTATACACCTGAAATTACTGTTACATGTCAATTATACTTTAATAACAGTTTCCTTAATTTTCTGCATTTTTCTTATTTAGAAACTAAAAAGTCTGTCTATATTTATGTATTTAAATGATTCTTTTTTTATAACTCTTCAGGACTCACTGTGTGCTGGGCACTGTGTTAAGCTCTAGAAAAAGAGTGGATGCCTAGGGAGTTACTAGCTTGTGGGGTGGGAGACAGTAATTACACAGGTGCAATTGCAAACATACACATCATCACAACCTGTGGCATGTGCAATGAAGGGCTAACAGCAGGTGGTGTAAGAGTCCTAGGGTCCTCCTGCAAAGTAGGTTGGTAAAGGAGAGATCTCCTACAGGAGGTAATATTTAGCTAAGACCTAAATGATGAAAAGACACCAACTGGCTAAAGGATGGGAATAAAAGCATTCCAGGCAGTGGAAACAGCATGTGTGAAAGCCATAGGATGGAAAGTGGGAGAAATGAGAAAAAAGCCATTCTGGCTGGAACAAGGTGAGTGAGAGTGATACCAGATGGGATGGTGAGGTGGGCAGGGGCCAGAAAGCAGAAGCCCTTGGGTGTTGTAGGAAATAATTTGGTTGTTATTTAAATTGCAATAAGAAGTCAAGAAAAGGTTTGAGTTGGGAAATGACATGATCACATTAGGATTCTAAAGATCTTTCTGGCTATTGACTTGAAAACAGACTGGAGAGAAAGCAAAATGTGAAAAGGGAGACCTGCAGAAGCACACTGGCAAGGGTTGCGGTTGCTAGGGTGCTGGATAGGATGGAAGGTTTCCAGACGTATTTTGGGATAGATGAAGGGTTAATGTGGTGGGTGAGAAAGGAGGAGATGTCAAGAATAACCCCTAGGTTCTGGCTTGAGGAGTCACTTAAAGAGATGAGAAAGGCTAGGGGAAGAGCAGGACTTGAGGGTGAGATGGGAAGCTGAAATCTGGATGTATTAGCTGTTCAATGCTTTGGAGACAACCAAGAGCAAAAGTCAAAACAGCAGCTGGACATACTCTAGGCAACAGGGCATATCTCTGAGCACCTACCAGAGTGCTTGGCACGTGCTCAGTAAACATGTATGGTGTGGGATTAGCATACATAGTGCTTCCCCCATGGCAGTTAAGGCTGTGTAGTGATACAGCTCCATTACTATCTAATCACCCTTGTGACCAGAGGACATATTTAAAATTGCTCTCCAAGGTTCAAACTGAAGTCTAGTCATGCCATGATCCCACAGGATCAAATCCATAACTTGGTTTCATGAATACCAAAAGCTAATCAATTAAATAATACATAGATTAGTTGAAATCTTGAATACTGTATCACTGATCCTGGCATATCCTACAAGGCCCTTCAGAATCTTGCCCTTTCCAGCCTCCCTCGCAGACTTCCTGATGCCTTCCCAAGACAGTAGGTCCCCACACTCAGCGCCTGTCAGACCCGCTTCCTCCTTTTGCCCCTGGTGAATTTTTACATCTCATTCCAGATGCAGCTAGGGAGTTACCTCTGAGGCTCCCCTGATTTTTCCCAGCTGAGTCCCTTTCCTGAGACCCAACGGCCCTCTCACAGAATCTAATGGTCCTATGGTAATTATCTGGCCATGTCTGCCTGAGACACGCTGTAGGAAAGCACTGTATATTGTTCAAAGTTTTATCCCCAATGTTTAGCATGATACCTCGCAGGTTGTAAGGATTTGTTACATATTTTGAATAAGCAAATAAAATAGGAAGATGTTCTTTCTTGTGTCCAGCAAAAAGCATTAAAATGTGCTTTGAATGATCTTGTAGTTCTGTAAACTAACGCCAAAAAGTAGGGTACTTTTTTAGTCACACAGCCAGAAAAATAAATCATCATTTTGGAAACCCTGTATAATAAACAAAATTAATTCAGAAGGAAAGGAAATATATGAATATTTGCTCTTATCATTGTATCTGATTTAGGGAAATGATAAGAAAAAAGCACAATTCCATGGTTTAATGTGCGATTCAAAAAAAAAGGTACAGGTAGTAATATCTTTTAATTGCATATTGGGAAAACTCATTGGTATTTGGGGCTCTAAAGTAGTCAGGTCTTTATTTCATAGCCTTGTGGGATAAAAAGCAAATGTTCTTTGGTTTTTCCTAGGAGAAAGTGTGGATTTCAACTGTATGTTTATTACCACATAAAAACAGAAACAATCTTACTAACACAAAAAACTCTACATAAGTAATCAAGTTCTTTCACACTATTTCCCCACAGAATCATATACCTTATTTTTTAAGGCCGATACTCTATAAGGGTCAGCAAGTAGTATTAAACCATGTAACACAGCCCCATCACCCCCCAAACCCCTGCCTTTGTCTCAATCTCTCCCTGGCAACACATATCCAAATGCAAGCCCATTTTCTGAAAAGGATAGAGAAGTTTTCATGCAGCTTGGCTCTTCCATCGTAATAGTACAATCGCTTTCCGAAGCCAAATGCATACTGGATTGTTGTTCCTAAAGCTCTAAAATGCAAACACGTTATTTAAGTTTTATACATCTTCCTGCTCTTTAAATGGTCTAGAAATAGGGTTTTTACTACGAGCTCCACCTGCTGTCACAATATTCAAACCTAAAATTACCACTTCACAAAGACCTGCAATAATTCTACTGCTATCAGATTTCATTCCCAGTGAGACATGCATTACCAGTGTCCACTCCTGGGGCGAAAGAACATGTTCAGAACATTCTAACTTCAAATATAACGTTGGGTCTTCTATGTATGCTGTTCCACTAATAATGGTTACCTAAACACACTTTACTATAGTTGTATGTGAGGATCACAACATCAGCAACTGCCTGGACTCATGTGCTTATGTGGATTTGTTATTAATCTGTCTACAGAAGAATGTTCAGAAATCAACTGGGTATTTGGATTCTATCAGTCAGTCGATATAGCACATATAAAATACAAACAAAATGCACAGGGAAAGGAAACACATGCATATTTATATGTATTTGCAGCCTTTTTTTTTGTTTCCAGGAAAGTTTGATGTGCAGAAACTTAGGCAGAGCATTCGCTTTACAAAAAGGTAGCCTCCCCACAATTCCCTGCCCAGGAGTGCCCCTAGAAGTACCCCTGCAGAACCGAGGATTGAGGATCATGTCTTAGAGACCACTGGGCCCGATCATCTTTGCAAATCCTTCCAGACTGCATGTCTGTGCATTTTCCACACCATTGGAAACATTTCCTTCTGTTTTATAAACAACTCCTTTCCATGTTCTACAATGCATATACATATTTTTCCAAATTACTTAATACATGTGTATAGATACATCACATAGAAAGACAGGCTAGGAATGTTACTATGATTTTGCTTTTTTTTAAGCAGTTTCCTACGAGGGTAATCGTCTTTCACCACAGGGTTAGATATATTCAAAAAGCCCAATAAGACAATACAATTTTTTTCCTTGAAAGTTTCATTATGTATTTTTTGTGTGTGGGTGTATATTACAAAACCACTGACCCTAAACTTCAGGGTCAGTGCACACAGAGAAATCCTCTTGAATATGAAGTAGTCTAGTTTCTGGCTATCACATTGAGCTTAAATTAGAAACTGCAATAAAACTGGGGAGAGTGAAGAAAACAATAAAAATGCCAAGTTATTGAGACTGTAAGTTTGGTCCTAGATTTAGTAGAAAAGGGAGGGTTCACATTCATTGTGCCATATATTAATTTTTCCAAGGGCTGAAAATGCCTAGGTTTAAAAGGATTAAGTGGCCTTTTAAAAACTGTAATGCCAGCCTTCCCTAGTTTCAGAAATAAAATTCAGATTATGACTTCTGGAGGCCTTGAGAAAAAAAAAGGATAAAATGTGTTCACATAAAAATATCGTAAGGGCAGGAGGTAAAACTGACATCAACAATGGTGAGTTGTCACAGGAAGATGGATAAGTAAATTCAGAGGACTAATATTTTCTTTCAGCTTCCTGCATAAGAGTAGGGGAATAAAGAGAAAAGAATCTACCTTAATGGAAGAAATCAAGTTTTACTATGTCATTGGGAAGAAAATGAAAAGCAATAGTAAAAACAGGTTATAGAACAGAGAAATCGGAACCAGTAAAACCTTATTTCTATCAAACCTGGACAGGAATCGTTACCTTTTTATTATGTACATCTCCTACCCATAAACCTTCAAACATTCCTCAGTGTTCACAGTACAAAGTCCTGACACCTTATTCCGGAATTTAAAGCTCCATTATTCGTTCTAGGCAAACTGGTCCTTAATCCCCGTTCTCAACTCTCCACTTCCTTTGGGGCAGCTTCCTCTGCTCTGGAATGTAACTCACTTATAGGTATGCTGGTGGAGGAGGTAAAAATATTCCAAGGATGGTGGATTTGTTATTAGCAGTATGACAGCTGGTGGCTTTGGAAATGCAAATCTGTGGGCGTGGGAGAGGGGGTACAGTAAAGTGACTAGGATCTGGGACAAGAGATTTCAGCCACTGAGGGTGGGCAACAGAGGAAGAGGGTCTGTGAGAAACTCCTCAGGGGTGGCTGGCAGAAAGAGCCCTTACAGAGGGGAAAGCCCTTCCCATTGCTAGCTGTGGAGACTGGGGGTAAAGCCCCTTCTCTGTACAGTGAACAAACACCTCAGCAAAGTCCACATGACCTCCACCTTCTATGGGCAGGGAGTGTGCAGGATAAGGGTGAATTTATCTTAAGTCCTGCATCTCCACTGGCACAGGCAGAACACAGAGCAGCAGGAGCGGGAGGCCACGCACGCAGGGGGTGCCTGCCTTCACTCCCTCATTTACTCTGTTCTCTTCTTTGCTGCTCCACCTTTTAAAATGCCACCCATTCTTCCACATCTGGCTCTGGCCCACACCTCACGCAGGAAGGGAGTGTCACCCTCCTCTAAACTTACAGAGATTTTCTTGTCTGTAGTAATCATGCAACATCTGGCCGTAGAAGAAGTGACAATACTTTTCACTATCAACACATCATATTTCCCTTAAATGTCTTTAGGTCAATGTCTGTCTTCTGAAGCTTTTCTATCTCTACAATGAAACTTATTCAGCATCCTCTACAGCATAATAAATTAAGGGGTGAATATCTGTGGGTAATACTATAAAATGGCCCTATGATTATGATTTCAAGATAAGGTGAGGGTAACATGTATGGATTTCCTGATGATAAAAATAACTAAGAGGTCAATTGAAATCTGAAGTCAAACAAAACCTGGCTGTATCTGCTCTACTGAGGCTTATTTTCTAGGGTACGGGCTCCAAACAAGACACACAATAAAAAAAGGTTTTCACAATAGAACTTAAAAGACTAGAAAAATGGACATTTAAATGTAAACTTAGGAAAAGAATACATTTAATAGTCAACTATTTGGCTCAAAACAACTCAGACAAGATAGTGATAAATAAAGACACACAAGCCAAATGGCCATTAACTTCACAATGCACAGATTATTTTTCAGTCGAACTGACACTGGACAGCACAACTGAGTCATACAGGCCATAATCACTGCTATGACAAATCAATCTCTTTGATTTTTCCATCATTTAAAGTTGAAGGTTAAAAGTAAATTCCTGGAAAGCTTTTTCAAGTATGAAAGTAAAATATGTTTATTGTTTTTAAAGGGCAATGCTGTAAGACAACAGAAAGGGGGAAAAAATAAAGCTTGATCTACTCACAAGCAAAGACAAAATTCTGATGTACTTTGTTCTTTTTTTTTTCCCCCTTAGGCATATTTTATATGGATCTAGGATAAAAACACACATTCAGTGGAGGTAATGTTCATGCAGGTATTATTCACAGCAAAAAGTGATATATTAAGCAAAAGTCCCATAAATCTAAGCTGCTTATATTCATATAAAAGTGTTCTATAACTTATCCCACAAATGAATCTGAGATCATGCAGAGCCTTTGCCCTTCATGGAATTACCAACATGTGTGGCATTAAGCCACTGGCCTACTCTGAGGAACATTTAAGGAACAGCCTTACAAAATTCACTGAAGTATTTATTAAAAAGTTTGTGAAAAAAAAAAAAAGTTTGTGGATATCAATGCCTCTCTCCCATGAGATATTGTGGAAGAAATATCCCACATCTGGAAAACTATGTCTCTCTAGAACAGGAGTTTCCATTGCATGGATGCTGATGACTGTGCTTGCTTGTGATTCCCTATTTGTTCTGGGTACGTGAACCAAATTTGACAACAACCTCTAACTACTTCGCAGAAACTTATGATTTGCCTTGAGTGTACTGACCCACTCTTGACTTCTACTCATTGATTAATTAAATTCCTAGGGGAATGAATGTGGCCTCAACTCCAACACAGTCACTAATAGGACCCATGGCAGTACTGAAATCAGGGGAGGGGTTCATCAAACAGGTGAGAGGGCAAGCTTGGAGACCAGATCACCATGGTACTTACTGGCTAGCTGTGCCACCCTGGGCAAATTACTTAACCTCTCTAATCTTCAGGATATTTTTAAAACTTACAAAATGGAGACAACCCTGATATCATGGAGTTGTATTAAATTTAACAATCCATGCATAATGCTCATCACGGGGTCTGCACATGGTAAGCATTCAGGAAGTTGTAGCTGTAGTTATTATTATAATAATGCTGTAACACATGTAAACATTTTTTGTAAACAAATAAACTGTCAAATGCCAGGATTAAGATATTTCATTTTTCCTCTCTGGAGTTGTTTCCTCATTTTAAAAAAGGGGAGAGATGGCAGTTTTCTAGGTCTCTTCTACTTGCACACTTCTTTCATTCTCCATACTTAGAGAAGATATGAAATGTATCACAGAGAACAAAGGTTGTAATGAAATAAAACTACTAAGAGAGGTAGCCACAGTGCAAATGAGAACCAGCTCCAACAGTGATCCACTGCTTCCTTGAACAAGTGGCTTGAATTTTTCCCCTCCCACTAATACAATTCCTTGATCCTGGTACCTAAAGAGTTTTTGCTGATACTGGCTTGCTTGTTGGGATATAGGCATTAAATATGTCATTACATGCTGCCTTGCTACTTACTCTGGCTGCTCTCAAATTCTGCCACTGTGACTTCCCTTGACACAGTTCACTCTTACTCCTAAAGGCTTGACTTAACTTTTCACTCTTCTTCTCACAAGGAACCTTGGAACAACCCACCTTTTAGAGAGACCAGCAGCTCTTGGGAAATGGATCTGGGTGTCTGGGTTTCAATCCTTGTAAAGTGTGTGCATTGTCAGGACTGCCGAGTCAGGGTCAACCCAGGATGTGAATCTGGACCCCACCCAGGAAGCCATGCAGCAATGTGGGCCCTGCTCTGAGAATCCATTGGGGTGGCATGCTGGGGACCTGGCCCAGACTTGTCTGGAAAAAAGACGACCTATCTAGCAGGAGAATTCCCATGTCACAGTTTCCTGGAGAAATCTGGAAAGTGAGTTACCTGAATAAATGGCTCCCAGAAAGCCAAGGCCCACATTTTAGTTCCTCCTCAAGATCAAAACATTAAAGAGAAAGATATATTTGGAAAAACATTCAATCTCTTCCTAAACCCTGTTCCTACAGGAAAATAACTTGTAAATGTGACTCGTAGAACAGAAATGGAGGAGTGGATGGTCTGAAACTGGTTCAGTATTGAACAGATCTAACAAAAAAAATTTATGTTGGCAGCAAACAGAGCTCAGCACTGACTTCTTGCTAGGACGGCTACGCTACTCTTCTGGACGTTTGTGGTTTTGAGTCTCCCCTTGCAAATGAAGGCAAATTGAAGCTAGTAGGAAAAGTAGTACTCTGGCTATAAGTCTATTCCTTTAATCATAAAAGAAAGTGATGCTTTGAGAAGGTAATTTGCCATTGATATCAGGACCAGAAGAGAAAGAGGAAAGACTGGAAGCTTGTAGACGAAGGAGATTCCTTCCACAGTAATTTTGGAGCAAGGTGCCAAGCATCTACACTTTGATCTCATTCCTCTTACCCAATCTTCCCTTGAGTTTCTCAGATGACTTTGTAACCTTTTAAAATGTATTTTAAAATTATTATGAAAAGATACTGTGAAAAGCAGCATCCCAATGATTTGACTGAGAAGTGGATGTGAGAGCAGATTTAATAGCCTGGATATTGAACTCAAGGAAATGCACATGAGAACAGGTTCGGGAGCAGGTCACAGTCAGACAGCCCTCACAGGAAAGAATATTTTCAGTATCAAAACTTCCAGTTTTGAAGCAATCCTTAGACCATACTGAATTTGAGAAAATGTTCCATAATAAGGCAGCCTTCATTATATATGATGGGAGAGACCACATGAATGTAGAGGAATTCTGGCCTCAAGCTTAAAGCTCCAAAGTACATCAGAACTAATATTAAAAGTAAGCTCCATGCCTGCAACAAATGGAAGAAATCTTTCTGTATGAAGCCAAAGTTCACGAAGTAGAGAACTTATAAAGGGAAGTTTGTAAATTTCATGGACATATCTTACACCAGAAGTCAAACTGCTCTCAAACATTAGAAAAGAAGAAAATACAAAGAAAGAAACTAACGATGGGATACTTGGAGCAGCCTTTTGCCACCAGTCCGTCCTCACTTCATATCAGAGCACTCACGCCGAGAAACCTTTAGAATGTAAGGAAGGTGGGATAACTTTCTGCCAGAATTTACCCTTCAATGTACTTCAAATTACCCAAACGGGAGACAATCCACATGGTAGAAACACACGTGGGGAAACCTTTTAGGCAGTCCTATCTCAGTAAATATGAATGCATGCAGAGGTGGGGGGTGGCTTATAATATTGAATGTGGGGGAAGAACTTCTGTCGCAAGTCAACCTTTACATCAAAAAATTCACACCTGTAAAGACTGTCGTACAGAGGAACACCTCTCTGAACCTCAAAGAACTGGTTAAAGAGAGAAAACCTGTGTGACAGCAAATCCTTAACTCGGAATCAGAGAACATAAATAAGGGAGAAAATCCATGAGAATAATGATAGGAAAGTGCCTTCTGCTACAGCCACATTTGTTATATAGAAAACGTCACAAAATGGAGGAACAGAGATAAATATAAGCAGGGGAAGACCTTCATCCAGACAGAATCACTATCAGGGGACTCTTAACAGAGAGAAACTTTATCAAGACAAAAAATGTGGGAAATCTTTCTGCCAGAAGACAAATCTTTGTAGACTGAATATTCACATAGAAACCCAAAGGAAAAATACGGGAGGGCTTCACCACGAAATTACAACTAATTGGACTTCAAAGAAATGGTATTTGAATATTTTGAAAAGTGTTACAATTTTTAATAAGAAATTAAAAACCTTGGAATGGAATAAAAATTCCACCAAGTTAGGGAGTATGTAAAAACCACATTCTCCTAACAATAACATTTTTCTAAAGATCATGTTACATATGTGATGCCAAACCTTGTATATGAAAACAAAAATGCAGTAAGCTCTTTTGTAAATCGAACAAATAAAAAGGCTTTAAAAAGAAAGAAAAACTCAAACCAGGCAAAAGGACCTAAGGGCCAGCTGGAGGAGGCACGTAACGGCTAAGTCTGTGACAAGTTGAACACTAAAATAATTAGGTAAAGTAATGAATTACAAATCATTAAAAACACGCAAATTCATGAGTCCATGATGATAATAGACGGATGGATGGGTCAAGAAGGGAGGTCTCTTGCTCGTAGTAAAATGCCAAGGGCTTACTGAAAGAAGCATGGGGTTAGAAAATCAATATTTTGCAGCCACTATGGCAAAATTTTTTTTATCAGACAAGAATCATGAATGGTTACCAAATCTAAGGGGAAATTTTGATGAGAAGCAGAATACTGGCAGTCTTAAGCATGTCTTTCTTACAGCTGCAAGGGAAGAAAATGTAAATAGAAATAATATAATGGAGAAACTGGACAACATCTTGCCTGGTGATAAAAATTAACCTCATCTATGGGGACGATGGACACCATGTGCCTCCAGATGCGGCCCCTCGAGAGGGACCTATCACCCAAACAGCATCCTGGCAGAAATGTTGAACCCCAACTTCGTTTAAGAGGAACATCAAGCAAACACAAAATGAAGACTGTTACTAAAAAATAAAATGAAACAGAGAGGGGTGAGCTATTTCCTTAAAAGTGATATATATATATACAGAAATGTTCCAGATTAAAGGATGCTGAAGAGACGTGGCACCAAAGGCTAATTCCTGCACTGAATGAGGACATTGTTAGGTCAAGTGACAACACTGGGATGTAGGCAGTAAATTAGCTAAAAATACAGAATCTATGGACTTATGAAGTTGAGTGTTCTATGTTTATATATAGGGCAGCGAGAGGAGCAAGCAGTGGTAGAAAGTGCAAATGAGAAGGCAAATGGGGTAAAATGTTAATAATATATGAATCTGGGTAAAGGGCGTATAGCTATTCTCTGCATATTTTTATTTTGTACTTTGTGTAAGCTTTAAATTGTTTCCCCCCAAAATGGTAATTTTAAAAAGCCAATCCAGCATGCTCTAGACTTGAGCTCTCCAATAGCAGGTATTCCTCATTCTCTCTCATCTGCCCTCCTTTTCCTGCTTCACTAGATCATTCTGCTAAGCTAAGAAAGATCTTCACGTTCCCAAAACAAACAAAAACAAATAAATCCCCTCCTGACCTGCAGCCACCCTGAACCCGCTGAAAGACTTTATTCACATTGTCACACTTTCTCACTTCCCATTTATCTTCAACCCCCTCCAGGCTGGATGCTAGCCTCACCACACACTCAGACAGCTCTTACGAAAGTCACCAAACACCTCCCCACTCCCAGATTGCCAACTCCAATGGATCCTCCTCAGTACTTGACCTTTCAACAGTATTTGATGGTGCTCATCACACCCTTTCTTGAAGCATCCCTCTCTCTTGGCTTGTAATCACACACTCTTGATTTTCCTCCTGCCCCTAACTCTCCTTTGCCATTTCTTCACCCTCTACCTGACTCCTAATGCTTAGAGCTCTTACGGTTCTCCATCTACTCTGTCTCAACAGGTGGTCTCATCCATTCCTTTCAAAACCATCTACATGCTAACTCCCAAATTTATTTCTTCAGCCCAGAGCTTTCCTCTAAATTCCATATTCATACAGCCTGACTGAGAAGTTTCAATCAACAATGTCAAGGCAAACTAAGCCTATTCAAAACTGAACTCCTAGTCTCCCCATTACCAGTCTTTCCACTTCAGTAAGAGACACTCCCATTATTCAAGTCAGAAAACCCAGATCGTCCACGGAATGTCAAAATCACACTCAACACTTTTTTCTTTATGCTTTTCAATGATGTAAAATCTTCCTACAACAAATATATACTTATGAAGACATGAATCAAAATTAAAAGTATGGAATATTCTTTCTTTGAAACAGAACAAAGAGGTGTTTGAGCATAATGCTCTATAATTTTTATATTTGTTCTTATTTTAGCTTTATGAATGTCTAAACAAAGGACCTAAAAATTAATATCAACTTTCATATTACCAGAAGTGTTTGGATTTACTGAAGACATCACAGAATCAGCTTCTATCTAGAAAAGAAAAGAATAGGACATAAAATTTCACCAAACGCTTTCATAGGTTAAATTCTTAATTCTCAGGATGTGGGGGAAGAAATTTATTTTATGAGAAACCAACTTGGTTGAGCCCGGCAGACAAGTAATGTCATAGAACAACTATAATAGTCATTTTATTCTTCTATCAATATCTGTAAGATATCAGATGCTAGTCTGCTCAGACTCTAATTGCCTCTAAAACGTCATTCCATTGGCCAAAACAGTTTAAGATTATAAAATCAACTTGGCTGTCACATATGTAGCATAACATAAAAGGTAGTTTTTCCACTTTAGATAAATACAAACAATTGTTACAATAGGTTCTATGGCTTTATTTTTTCGGATTATAAGAATAACATGATGTAGAAAAGAGGAAGATTTAAAAACATTATGACAAACAACACTGAAAAACCAGCCACCCAATAAAAATCATTGTTAACATTTTGATCTAGGCCACCTATTTTTTTTCCTATGCATTTTTAAATGTATTTGAGAACACACCATATATAAAGTTCGGGGACCTGCTTTTGCTGCATATTAAAATATAAGCATTTCTCACATTGATACAAGGGTATTATAAGCATTGTGGAATTAGAACCTTGGCAGCACCTGACATAGCTTGTCCACCATGGATTCCATGCCCTGCACTTTCCTGCTTCCAGATGGTCCCCATTGCATCTTCTTCATTGAGTGCCTGCCTACCCTTAAATGTTGGTACCCCAATGTTCTATCCACACGCTACTGACTTTCACACTTTGCTTACTCTTCTTCAGCAACACTAGCCTGTCTCATGTTTTGAGCTACTACCTGTGTGTAAACTGAGGAGTCCCAAATCCATCTCCAGCTCTCACATCTCCACCCAGACACTTGGAATCAGAAGAGTCTATCTTGTCTAGTCTGAATGAGGTCCAGACTCCTATTCTAGTTCCCAAGAGAATTAGAAGACCCTCCTCCTGGTCCCCTTCACTTTCTGTTCTGTTCTTAGTATTTATCAGTTTTATAAATTTTTCTACACTAAATTGTGAACTGCTTCAAAGTAGGGACTATGTTTTATTCATCTTTGTATCTCCACCAACTAGCAAGTATTCCTTTTATTAAACAGGAACACTTAATACATACATTTCACTGTGTAAACAACTGCATAAACGATTATAGAAATATTTTACTGCTTCATGCCTTGCATTCAGTAAATATTTCATTTGCTCAAAAGTAATATTCAAAAAGAAAGCCCCAAACCTCAACCAGGTATAAAAGTAAAAAATCTGTTAAATTTTCACAGAAGGTATACATTGTTATTTATTTAATATAAGTTCATTGTACAAGTAGTTGATAAGCATATAGGTTATTTGCTGTATCAGAGACTGTTCAGTGGTCTGCAGTCAATAATCAGTTGATTGAAAAATAAAATCCAAAACCTCAACTAGGTATGAAAATAAAAGTAAAAATCCGTTAAATTTCATGGCGTGTACTTTCTTTTTTTTGGACAACTGCCTTTTTAACTGTGTCCTCCTGTTCATGGACAACTCCTTTTAAACTGTGTCTCTTTTATAAGGACACTAACCTAATTCATCAGGGTTTCTTCCTTTCCCATGATCTAATCTCGTCCCAAACATCCTACCTCCAAATACCATCACAGTAGGGATTACGCTTTAACATACCAACTTTGGGAGGACACAAACATTCAGTTTATACCAGTAATTTTGAAATTATTTCAAATAAAATAAAATAAATTTTCAAATAAAATTTTCAAATAAAATTTCAAAATAAAAAGTTGAAAAAAATGTTTTTCCTCATAACAAATCTAGTGTTTAGAAGAGTACAAAGAAAAAAAATAAAACTATCAGTAATTCCATCATCATGGCGTGTACTTTCATGTTAGCACACCCGTTTCTGTCATTAAATATCTCACTTGTGTTCTAAAATTAAAACCTAGTAAAAGCATTAAAAAAGCCTGCAGAAATGAGACCAGTGGTTCTTGGCTTCCCTGGGCTTGCAATCTGACAGAGGCCACTCATGATGAACAGCTGGGCCAAGTGACTGCCAAGTTGTTTGGTCTAAGGAGGGCATAGCGTTCCCTCTTGACACTTTGCTAGCATTGATTTTCATTATTAGCAGTCTGGTGGTGAGATGGACTTCATGGACTCTAATTCATCCCTGAACTGGGTTAAGAAGAAAGAGAAAAATTTAGCACTGGATATCTCTGATAGTGCTTATAAGGCAGCAATTTAGTTTATATAATCCTAAGCGGGGCTCTCCACTTTCCTTAAAATTCATCAAGTATATAAAGAAAGCCCTACCTTGGAGGGCTTGTACCCAAACAACATGACAACAGCAACTTTGAAGTCCTCCCTGCTTAGATAGCCTTTGTTATCTTCATCACATGCATTAAATACCTAAAGAACATAAAATAGCTTTAGTTAATAAGATAGAAGCCTTTTGTTCTATTATTTTTATTTCTAGTTTATATTAAATTTAGACAAAATCTAAAACTCAGCTGAGCAGTAGGGCTCGGAAGTGGAGTTTTGTTTTATCAATTTTAATTCTCAAGAAATCTTAATGTGCTAAAAATTTACCCCCGACTGGCGTAAACGCCTTAATCACCAAGCTGACACAAATTCTTTTAAACCATTGGGATACATTTCACCCCAAATCCAGTTCGAGGTTAGGAAGGTGAGGCAAAGGGGCTGGCTTTGCAAGGCGGGAGGAAGCACAGACTGGAGGTTATGTAGCGGGGAGATGAAGAGAAGGAACTTGGAAGTAGCCAGAACACTGGACAGGGAGCCAGAAGCCTTGCAACCCTAGGCTCAGTCATTAACCATGACACTTTGGAAGGACAGTCCAGTCCTTGTCTGTGCAACGAAGCCGAGTGAGACCCAGGAGGGTGATGGAACTGAGAGCCCGAGTTACGTTGAAGTCCGACACTCAGCCTCAGCCTCTGGACACCTACTTCCACCCACTTCCTGTGTTCTGACGGGCTGGCTTCCCACGTCCGCGGCCAGGCCAGGGCCTCGGAGAAAAACATCGCGACCGCCACAACCGAGTCAGAACAGACGAACGCACGACCTCGGCGACCAGAGCCCAGTCAGCCGCAGCCCTCCCGCCACTCTCACAGCTCAGAAGGCTGAGCTTGGCTGGCACCTCCAATGTCTTCTCCCATTGGGCGGCCTGGGAGCCACTGGCGTTGATCCCGCAGTTCTATTAGCCAGAAGCCTAAGAACGTTTCCTTGGAACAGCCTGTGGCGGAGAGGCTCCCAGGCCCGCCCCCAGCCTGGACTCCGCCCACCTAGTTCGCTTAACTCCTTGAGCGCCGCTGGGTACTGAGAACTCACCTAGGAGCTGTTTCAATGTGTACCACGGGATTCCTTTCATTTTCTTCTCCCACACCTTGCAGTAAGTTGCTTTTCTTAATTTTGATCTGTGGTTCTGTGTGAAGAAAGCATTAAAAGAACCAAACAAAACGAGCCAAGTCCAGGATTCCAGTGCAGATGAGCAAGTCTTTGGGGGTAGTCATTATACGTCTGTTTCATCCTCCGGATAACCCTAGCACCTGGCACTGAGTGTCACAAAGACTTTCAATAAATGAACCGATCCTTTGGACGATTACACAAAGTTATTTCATTCAGTATTTTGGAAGAGGAGCCTGGTTTGAATGAAACTCCGAAAACAAATAGTATAAACAGCATTAAGCCCGAATTCCATAGCTAACATCCTTATTAAAGACAAGGAATTTGGGGAGGATTTTGCAAGAGTTTATTTTAGACCTCTCTCTTCTGGCCAATCAGTAAGATTGAAAAAGCACACGCAGGCACACAGCTGTTTCAACGAAGAAACGCATTCGGGATTGAGTCCGATGGGAGCTCACTTAACCTTTTATTTTACAGCAGGTTTTACAATTTGCTTTAGGTGAGCGCGCCCCTCCCGGGACACTGGCTCAGTCCTCAGCCGCCTCGAATTTAGCTGATCCTTTCCTGCCTTTAAAATAAACTCCCAGCCTCGAGCCCAGGGAGTAATAAACCCAGCGTCTTTAACACTTTGTTAGAAAACCCAGTCTTTTTAACACGCTAATTACTCCTATGAGCCCAGAGAGCCTGAAGCTGTATATGAGAATCCCTGTAAAGGAGATGTTTTGCTAATTAACTAAGGGAGAACGAGGGAACATTTCTTTTTCTCTTCCTTTTAGGAGAGGTAGGCAGGAGGTGAGCGGAGTTTGGGAGGATTCAGGGTCACACTCCGCGTTCCCTGGGGGAGGCCCCGACAGTCCCTCAGCATCCGGCAGTCTTTAGGACCCAGCTGCGGAAGTCCCGGAAGGGGAAGGGCGGGACCACGAGCTGGGCGCCGCAGCCCAGAGCTTTTGAACTGCGCGCAGGCGCGGGCAGCTGCGGAGGGGCGGGGTCCCAGGCAGCGGCGGGATTCCGGGACTTCAGGGGAGAGTTGAACTTTTGCGGGCTCAGGGGTCTGGCAGCGTGTTTAGTGGCTGAGGGAGCGGGCCCAAGAGCCTGCTCCTTGTGGCCTGGTCGCGGTGCGCGGGCCGCTCGAGTCCGGAGAATTCTTGAGTGTCCGACGGGGCTGGAGGCGGATCTCGAGGGAAGCGGAGCATCTTGTAAAGACGCTAGGTAGGTTCCTCTCTGGGCCTCGGCTGCCTCCAGTACCAGTATCTCCAGGCGCGAGCAGCAGGCGCTGCAGAGCCCCGAGTCCTGCCGGGACAGTGGATGTGAGGGGTCCCCCTGCCCAGGTTCTTTTTCTGGCTTCTCCACGTAATCGGTGGGTGGTCTCGGCAGTTAGTGATACCTAGAGCCTGTTGAGCGCTAACCCTGTGCCAGATGCTTACTTTCCTGTGCCCAGTTTTCCCATAAATGAAAACAGTCGTGATAATTAGGATAGGCTTACTGCGATAGTGAAATGAGTTTATACTCGGGAAAGCGCTTGAGATTGTGCCTGGCGCGAGGTAAGCGCACAGTAAAGTTAGCCGTCCATACCTCCTCAACGTACCCCGAGTCAATCCACTTCACTCCCTCCCCATCGCCTTCATCAGCTCCCCGAGCTCCTGCCAGAGACCCCTCATTTCGACTTTTGTCTCCCTCCGAACCATTCTCCATACAGAATTGCAGGGAACGTGATACTGCTTTAAAAAGTAAATCGGACCAAGGTACTCCCCTGCTTTTTAAAGCCTTCAGTGGGGTCCTATCGTTCTTCGAATAAAACCCAGTATCTTTAACACGATTATTCCTCCTACTCCCCACCTCTTTCATCCTGGACCACCTGTCTTCCTTGTCCAGGTACTTATGTCTCTGCTCTGGGAGTTACCACAGCCTTGCTGCCAGCTCCTGGCCTTTGCAGGTTGGATTCCCTCTACTTGCAAAACACCACCACCACCACCACTTTTATTTTCCTGGTTCCTTTTCTTCTTCCAGAGCTCATTTAAATGTTATTCAGAGAGTATTCCAAACAAAGAGCATCCCTGTTATTCTATTAAACTTCTAGGATGGAATGCATGTCTGTAAAGATATCTTGACTTTTTTATATTGGTTTGTTTCTTTCTCCCTGAAATATAAGCTATTTCAGGGCAGAAACTGCATCTATAACTGCTAATTTCTAGAGCTTGGCGCGTAGTAGCTGCCCTATAAACAGTTGTTGCATGAACGAACTCTGGGAGGTAGATATGATACCTGTTTTACAGAGGAGGGACTTGAGTCTCAGTCATTAAACAACCTGCCCAAGTGCACATTTACCACCTAGTAGGACTGGATTTGAAGTTGGGGCCCATGTTTACCCACTACTGGCCACACAGGCCTCAATTGAGGAGCCTGACTCCCATGCTCTCCTGATGGTCTGCAGGCTCTACCAGGCGCAGCCCCTGCAAGTGTAAAACAAATGCCCCAGCTGTGGCCGCGTGGTGGGGGTAGAGGAAGAGCCAGCAGCTTTCAGGAGTACCGTTTGCATCCACAAATATTTTTCAATCCCTAGAAGAAGCTCTAATGTTCTGCGTTGGCATTTGGTGGGAGAATTTCTTTAGCTTTTCATCTTCTTTGGCAGTATAGCTTAATGTAATCTTTGCCAAATTTCAATCGCTTGCCTGCTCCTTCCCCAGTTTTTGTTTTACTCTCTTAACACCTCATAGTATTTGCTTAGTATTTTTACTTCAGTCCACTCTTTTACACAAACCCTATCTTTAAAAAGTAAACTTGATTTTGTGGTGAATAAAGTGGAGCTATACACTAAATACCTGTTGGTGGTAAACAAAAGTGTTATTGGTGCTGAAGAGCCTAAATATAATTTGTTCAAATAGCAAGATTGGAGACATTTCTATAGTATTGCAACTGTCTCCTTGACTTAAACAGAGGTGTTGGATTAGAATGGAAAAGGGAGGTACTTTCACAATGGGATGTTAATTAATATCAGACTCTAGTCTTGGGAACCCTGGTCTCCAGATAGAATAGAATGTGGGGTGAATTTGTAATTATGAATTATGAAATTTACAGGAGAAACCTTATCTAACTTGAGTAGTCATTAATTGAAAAGTTAAGTGAGAAATTGTGAAAAGTGATAGATACCTTAAAGATAGCTTTTGGCTTAAAACAAAGTATACTTATTTGTGAATTTTCCAGTATAGAATCAAGTCTCTTTTTAAATTAAGTTAAAATTTTTTAAGGAATGGGGGTCCTGTGTGTAGAGTGCCGCATGCAGTCTGACTTGGTATACCCCACTCATGTTCTGCTGTTCCTTTAAAAGAGCAAAAGTATGGATACATCAACAATCTGAGCACAGACTCCTGAGTTATATAATTTTCTTGATCTTATATGGAAATGTTTTCTAAAGATCAAGGTGAGGAACTGTTCTTCAGTCATCTGGAAAATCTGCTTAACCCTTTACCCTCCAATTGATGACATTTTATAGGTAATAGCCAAAAGTACCTGTTTCATCTGTCTGAGACCAAGAAAGTGGAAATTAGACTGTGTGGTTTATAAAATGGTGTTTTGCTTTAGTACAAGTTCTTTCTCTGAAGGTTTTAGTGGTTAGATCTAGAATAAGGACAATAAAACAGTTATTGAGTTAGTTGGGTCATCATGGAAGTACTTCCAGATAATGTATATACTCAACTGATCAAGTTCTGTGGGTTCCCATGCTTAGGTGAGGGGTAGAGTAGCAATTCTGATTTGATCTTTAAATTTTGAGCATAGTCAGAATTACTCTTGAAATTCCTTAAATTGGCCTCAACCCCAAGTACCTGTGGAAGCATTAGGATTTTGTTTTGGAATTTGGCTCTAACCCTCTTTTCGGGGACCTCTAAGAATAAGGCCTAGACTGAAAGACAAAGGGAGAGGAGAAGACAGTGGACCAGGGTTTTTGCTGTCACTTTATTTGCCAGACTCCTGTATCAGATGCTGGGATGTGCCTCTGAACATCTGCAGAATAGCTGACATTAGTTACGTGGCTCAGCATCTAGAGTAAGGTGTGCTGAGTTGCGGGAGCTCATGATAGGGACTTTGAGAGCAAGAGTGATTTTTCCAGTGGCCTGTTAACTGGAAAATAATGGTATTTCTCACTTTCATTTCCAGAAAAGCACAATGTCTCAGGAAGGTGATTATGGGAAGTGGACAATATCCAGTAGCGATGAAAGTGAGGAGGAAAAGCCCAAACTGGACAAGCCATCTACCTCTCTTCTCCCCGACGTTGGGCAGAGAGCAGCACCTGAGCCGAGGTACACCTGCTCCGAGGCTAGGAAAGCTGCCCGCAGAGGGAAAGTATCACCTGTGAAATTCAACACAGATTCAGTTTCAGAAGTTTCACCTCCCAAAAGGCAGAAGAGTGGTTCCCAAGAAGACCCGGGCTGGTGTCTCTCCAGCAGTGATGACGAGCTGCAGCCGGAAACGAAGCAGAAGCGGGCCCAGAAAGTGGTCGTCAAAGAGGAGAAAGATGTCTCTTTCCCCAAACACAGTGCTGCCCAGAAAACTGGAAATCATGGGCCTCCCACCCCCCACAGGCTCAAAGAGGAGGAAGACCAGTATGAGACCTCAGGGGAGGGCCAGGACATTTGGGACATGTTGGATAAAGGGAACCCCTTCCAATTTTACCTCACTCGAGTCTCGGGAATCAAGCCCAAATACAACTCCAGAGCCCTCCACATCAAGGGTAGGTGGATACTGGGTGTTGGGGGTGCCAGCTGCACTGGAGAGGGTTCCCCTCCGGAAAGCCAGGAGGATAGCCTAGAATGAAATGATCGCCAACAACCGTTCTTTGTGCTCTTACTCTCAGGACAAAAAAAACAAAACACCATTTTGACGTGCATTAGCTTGATGGCAAACTTTAATTAGGAAGTCAGAGGGTGTTTCTTAGCCCTGTAGATCAAAGAGGGCAGCACTTAGCATGATGATTAGAATGATTTAACTCTTCTAGATTGAATTTGACCAGTAACACTTCACTGACAAAATATCAAATAACTCGACAGCAGGCAGCATCGTCAGCTTCAGCCACACCTAACACTTATTAAAAATGCAAATTCTCTGGCTCCCTGCCAACCCCTCCCCTTCCACCAGGATTCACTCACTCAAACTCTGGGCTCTGCCATCTGTGTTTAAACAAGCCTTTCAGGGGATTCTGATGCCTGATCAAATTTGAGAACTATTGCTTGGTTTGGGCTCCTTGTGAAGAAGCAAAAAAAAAAAAGAACAAAAAACAATGCCAGTGCGCAAATAGACGTTTCAGTTCTAAACGAAAAGATGGGCTTCTAAACAGCTCCAAAGTAATAAAGGTCAAAGGAGCATCTCTTGTTACTCATAACAAGCCCGTCTCAGCCACACCTGAGTTTGTTAATGAGGTGACTTTTGGAAAGCCTCTAAGAATAGGGGACTGGTTGCTGGGCAACCATGCGATGAAAGTTGGTGCTTTTAGCCACACTCCCTACCTGCAGAGAGGAGAGAGGGGCTGGAGGTTGAGTTAGTTAATTGCTGATGGCCAGTGATTTAGTCAGCCCTGCCTCTGTAAAAAAGCCTCTTTAGAAAACCATAACTGAAGGTGTTTACAGAGCTTCCAGGCTGGTGAACACAGGCAGGTGCATGAGGTGGACCCGGGGAGGGCGTGGGAGCTCTGCATCCGTTCCTCCCATACCTCGCACTGTGCATCTCTTCCACCTGGCTGTCCCTGAGTTATGTCCTCTCACAATCTGGAAATCTAGTAAGTAAAGTGATTTCCTGAATTCTGTGAGGCACTCTAGCAAATGAAGGGGTTTTGTGGGAGCTCCTGATTTATAGCCTATTTATAGATGCGCAGTGGTGGGGGCGGTCTGGTGGGACTGAACCTTTAACCTGTGGAATGTGATGCCAACTCCTAGTGGATGGTGTCAGAATTGCGTTAAATTACATGATAGTGGCATCAGCAGAGAATCAGAGAATTGGTTGGTGTGGGAAACCCACGCAGTTGTTGTCAGAAGGATTGAGAGTAGAGAGGAGACAGTTTAAGGGGCAACAGCAGGAGCACAAGAGTCCAAGACAGGATTTGAGTCCTGGCCTCAACTCTCACTTGCTGTGTGGGTAGTTAACAAAAGACCTAATGTACTTTGAATATGTTTACTCACCTTTAAACTGGGCATTCAGAAAAGGGAAAAAATACATGAAGTGACCAGCACAATAGGTTAACATGGCAGATACACAAAATAAACATTGCCCTTATTTCTGACTACCTTCTCTCTGACCCACATTCAAGAAAGGTTATGATCACTGACAAGAGTTTTTAAATTACATATGAACTATGTAACTGAATATTATGCCTTTAAATATAAATGTTGGCATATTTAATCCCATGTTGTAGGGAGTTTGATTCTATAGGTTTTTTTTTTCTTTTTGAGACTCTTGTCTAGGTACTTTGAAGAAAAAAGAGTTCTCTTGTTTTTTGTTTTGAGAGAGATTGTCACAGGAAATCAGAGAACTGCAACGTTTTTCTGTATATAATAAAATGAGAAAGACTGACCTTTAGTGCCAAGATACTAAGGAGTGAGAGGTAACATGATAGAAGCTTTCACATAGATTACCTCCTCTAATCCCTACAACAGCCTTAGAGGTAAATGTTGCAGGTGTCCTCCTTGGATAGGTGACAGATCTGCCATTTATAGAGGTTGATTAACCTGTCCAAGGTCACAGACATGGTTAATGGTAGAGCTGAGGCTCGAATCCAGGCATTCTGGCACCAGAATCCATCCTGTTAACTGTTGGCTATACCACTCTAATGTATGGACTGGTACATGTGGCGTAGTGTATGCATATCATAGACTTCTTAGAAGATCTCATGGAGGAACGACTTCTGACGGGCCTTGAGAGATGAGTAAAATTCAGGAAGGTAGAAAGAGGAGCAAGGTGGAGGATGCCATCAAGGAATGTCTTAATTCATCTCTTGATGGTGCAACTCTCTCATAAAAGCAGGAGCTTCTGTAAGAGGCCTTCTTTGTTCTTCAAGCTCTGTTCCCCACCATGTTGCTCCATGTCTGGAAGGCAGGAAGCGCTCGGTAACCGTGGGCCAGGTAAATGAAAGAGCCTCTTCATCCTCAGAGGCAGTTGGGTCACCACAGAAGTGCTGGAGCAAACCACACAGATTCAAACCCCTCTTCTGCCCCTCCCTGGCTGTGCGGCCCTGGGCAGCCTCCTAAGGAGAGACTTACCTACAAACAGGAATGACAGACCCACCTCAGAATGGCCATGAGGAGTAAGAGTTCACACACAGCAGGTGCCAAGAATGGTGCCTGGCGCCCAATAGGCCCTGGACAAGTGTGGGTGCTGTCATCGTGGTGGTGGGGCTCGTGTCCTTCCTCATGGCCGCGGTTTCTGAGCCGTGAGCTTTCTGGCCTGTCTGAAGTCAAGCTGGGGTTGGTGCGAGGTGAGGACTTCTCGGAGAAGACCTGGAATGCTAGGAACGTCAGGTTGGAGGTGTGGGTGCCTCTGCTCTCTCCTTCACCAGAGGCCCCAGAGGAGAACCATCTTGCTAGGCTCAGGCTGGGGAGGTTTCCAGAGAGGGACTTGAAGAAGGTAAAAACTAGAGAGATCTAGAAAGAAGAAGGAATATGCATCTTCATTGTCCTTATTAACAGTTTCTAAAATTGACCAAGTCATCCAGGGCTGATGGGGTAGATTTTAGTATTACATTATATTTTGTTGAGGAAAACATGCTCTTAAATAGCTCAGAAATTTTCTCTTGAATTTCATGGAACATTAAAGTCTAGCTTTATAGTCACTTTTCACTGTTTTCAAATTTTGGTCATCACTGACTAAAAAGTCCGTTGTGATTACTAGACAGTTTTTATCAAAATATGAATTAGATGTAAATGTTTTGTCTTCTCAGATATTTTATCTCCTCTCTTTGGGACACTTGTATCTTCAGCTCAGGTGAGTTTATGGTTAAGTAGTTTTCCTCTGGGTGAAAGGGAATGAATAATTAAACAGCGCTATGAGAAATTATGAGTGGTGGGGACCAGTGCCTTTTTCCTTTGCAGGGTCCCCGAGATGGAACATAGCTGGAGGCTGGTACCATGCAGTTGTGGGGTCCACACCATATCAGCATAGAGCGTGGATGTCACTACTGGTGGAGGTTCTGGCTCTGGGTTGCATCACAGTGATTGGCCAAGAAGTCCCTTTGGCAATTTTTGGGACACATGATAATCTTTCAGGATGCTGATGCAACTCCCCAGGGAGGTGTGGGTACAGAGGGGAAGACCAAGTCAAGTGTGATTTGAGTTAGAAAAATAAGACATTTCCTATACCTACCAAAAAGAGATGAGTGAAAAGTTATGGATACTTGTGCGTGTCTGAGTGCTCCTGCCTGGCAGAGCTGCCCCTCCGTGTTGATAAATGACGTTATTGCTCCAGGCTCACAATCAATAGTCTGAAAAAGCCATCATGTCCCTGAAGAAGGCAAAGCTTTCCGTGCACTTGGTTTCAGCGTGGCCTCGGGAACCTTGGTCTCCAGCTGGGGCGGGGGTGAATTTGTGTGTGTTCTCCTGGCTGGACTGAATCACTGTGCCGAGGAGGAGGGCCAGGGATTACCCAGGCCTGGGAAGGAGTCCCCTTGGGTGGGTCCAGGACAGAGCTTGTAGTCGAGATGTAATTGTTATAAAGCTAGCAAATATCTCGTCAGAGATCTGTTTGTAAAGCTAGCTTGTAAGGCTGAAAAGAAATGTTCTTTTCTAAAAGTCCTTCTTACAATACCAAGGGGAGGAGGGATGTAACAAAAATTATATTTAATTAATTAGTTGTTTAAATTAGAGAGCTCTTAGAAATTATAATAATTCTGTTTACAAATGCTGCCAAAGCAAGCAGGTAATTTCCTTAGAACCTGTTTTCTCATGCATTCCATTGATTTAGATTCCTTGAACCAAGTATTCCCTACAAGGATGTATTGTAGGTTTATTAGAATTGTAGTGTAACTGTCCAGTTTATAAATAATATATATAGTTCATCATTAGTGGTGTTTCTTAAATTCAGTAACTGAACAGTTCTCTTGGACCACTTGGCTGAATTACCCACGACTTAGTTCCTTTTCTTGTTCCCCCATCTAGTTTAACTACTGCTTTGACGTGGACTGGCTCATAAGACAGTATCCACCGGAGTTCAGGTGAGTTCCACACGATGAGAGATGGCATCGTGATTGTAATGGGGCTTTGAAACACAAGATGTATGTTTCTCAGGCAGCCACAATCCATCTTCTTTCTTTTGAAAATATTGAAATCATACATTAAGTTACATTGGGAAAACAGCATTTTTTGATCCATTCAACCTAATCATATACATTACAAATATAGATTTTAGCATTTCCTTGTGTTGCTCTGTCCAGAAACAAATAAGGAAAAAATTCCAATCCAAAAAACTGTATGTCCAGTGTTCATGTGAAGGAAAAAATCATTGCCCCCTGCTTTCTAAACCTGTGAGCAAGGCATGCTTCCCTTAGCCCATCCATGCTGTTCATTCTTGAGAATCCCTTTGTTTCACAAGTGATTCTCCTGTAGTTTCAGAGTTAAGGCGCCCTAATGCCTCCCTTTATCCAGGTTATGAAGGTGATGGGTTTTCGGTGTGTCTTCTGCAGTTGCTCAGCCAGGTGTTAGGCAGTGCGGACCACGGATGGCATTGCAGAGTGACGTGCCACCCATGATGTTTCTTTTTAGTTGAATATTGTCCCTTGTACGTGATTGGTAATTGTGGGAGTGGCTGCAGTTGTTCATCTTGCTTGAATGCTTGTTGCAGAAAAATCCAATGTTTGTTTCATCAGGAGAGCTTGTAAAGATATATTGATTTCTAAGGACTATCTTGCTTTGAATTAACTGCAGAAGATCATGGTTCCCTTAAAAGCCTTTTTATCCTATTCCTGAAGAATGTGTTTATATTGTCCTTTGAACTAAAAATCAGCATTTTCAATGTACCTGGAGCTCTATTTCATTGAACTAATGAGTCTACATCATGCCGTGGGCCTTGGCCTGATCATTCTTGTGTCCTGGGGTGTGATGCAGCACCTGGCATGCAGTTTAGTATAATATAATACCTAGTAAACATAGGTATAGTGAAAAAACCACCTATTGCTTGGTCCAAAAGAAGGGAAAGAAAAGAACATCATATAAGACAACAATAATTGTATATCTTTTCATCTGTTTGAATTTAAATATACTAACACAGAGCTAACTATGTGCCCTTTGGACCAAAAAGAAAATTACTAAAGGACTCCCTGAGTCACAACCCCGCAGGGTCACAGTAGGATCAGACCCCACAGTGCCATGGTAAAGGTGACTGGTCAGTGAAGGTGAGCAGATCCCTGCTCCGTGTTAGTGTGCCTGGTCACCCAGAAAGCCGGAAGCACATGTCAGGCGGTAAGGAAGCTACCATTGCTTAGTTAGGTAGGAGTCCAGCTTTATGAGAGACATATTTTAATTAAATATGTCCTCTCTCTTTTCAGGAAGAAGCCCCTCCTGCTTGTGCATGGTGATAAAAGAGAGGCTAAGGCTCACTTACAAGCGGAGGCCAAGCCTTATGAAAACATTTCTCTCTGCCAGGTAAGCTACTTACTGCCATTTGAGACGATGCTTTGTCTGAGGAAGGGAATTTAGACATTTAGTCTCCTCATCTGCCTACTGGAGGCATCCTCTCTGCAGCATCACCAGTGGGTACTTGTCTAGCTGTGACTTAAACACTTCCTGGGACAGCGCATCCTATTTGTGGGTAGCCTTTGTGGTTAGTGATTTTTTTCTTTATGTTGACCTAGTATCTCTACTAGTCAGGGGTCTCCAGAGAAACGGAACCAATATGTGGTGTGTGTGGATAGAGAGATTATTTCAAGAAACGGGCTCATGTGATTGTGGAAGCTGCCAAGTCCATAATCTGCAGGGTAGGCCAGCAGACTACCCAGGGAAGAGCTGATGCTGCACTTTGAGTCCAAAGGCAGGCTGGAGACTGAATTCCCTCTTCTTTGAGGGGAGTCTTTTTCCATTTAAGGCTTCAACTGACCTAATGAGGCCTACTGACCCTGTGGAGGCTAACCTCTGAATCACTCATAGTCTGCTGATTGAAATGTTCATCTCATTTGAAAAATACCTTCATGCCAACATCTAACCACATATCTAGTTACAGTTGACCCACCAGATTATCTGTCATAGTCTTTCTCCTTGTACCTGCCATACCTGGGTCCTAATTTTCCCTCTGGAGTCACTTAGAAAAAATCCCCTTGCACATGTGCATGACTCTTGTACTTGAAGGCATATATTCTATCTCCTTAGTTTTTTCTCTTCCTGGTTCCATCATTTACTTTCTTCAGTGGTACTGGACATAAGCTGGCACCCCTGTCTTTCCCCAGCCTGCTCTTACTCCTCTGTGTGCATCTAGTTTGTCAGCCGCCCTCTCAAAGCCTGGGCTGTAGCATGGAACAGTTGGTCACCTAGGTGCAGTCCAGTGACTCTTGCTGTGAGTGTCCTGTAAGTGCAGCTTTATACCATTCATTTTTAATGTGATGACTTAGCCAACTTCTGTCAGCTGCCATGGGCACTTTACCCACAGCCCTATTCTTTGTCACATGAATTACAGCTGCAGTCCATACTGGAGAGCCCCAGAGATTAAAATCAAACCTGTTGGGAATTTCCTGTGTGAGCTGCATGCTGTGTGTCTTCCAAGCCCAATGAGAGGGTATTGATCACACAACAGGCTATCTGGTTGGTTTCCTAGGACCAGAGTGGAAGAGTAGGCCAGACAGTTTTGCCCAGGTTCTTTATATATTCCCATAATTCTGTGCTATAAGTTCCCAGTCGATACATGGAAATACAGTGAGACCACTGAATCTTGGACTTTTGTTATAACTAGTTGCTTTAGAGTCCATGTCTGAAAGAATCTTATATTTGCATTTTGTACAAGAGGTAGGCAAACTTGGGGGAGAAAGCAAGAATTTTTTAATGTATTAATGACTTTCTTCCTGTGGAAATGGTGGTTCTGAAATGGTTGGTGTAATGTTCACCTTTTCCTATTTTTCTTAGCAGGTTGATCAGTCCATTCATGAGCAACCATGATAAAAGATACCTTTCTAGCCCTTTTTTCCCCCTGGCCATAGTGAAATTGGCTCAAGATTTCTGCTCTTGGGGTACAGAGAGTGAATTACATAGAACCTAGATTTTTCCCCCCATTTTTACTTCTAGTGTCTTCCCCCCCCCACTGATATAAGAACTTCAACTCACTTTTTATTGTTCTTCCAACTAAAAATTGCTATCCATGTGTGTATTTTTTTAAAGATTAAAATAGTGAAGAATCTCAATCTGATCAATTTTAAATCTCACATTTTCCCTGTGATTTAGCCCACCGTAGTTTATACAGTTGAAGTTCTAAATCCTCCATTCTTTCACCTGAACTGTGGTTCACCTCTACAGAGATACACCTTTGCTGAACAGTTGCCTAAAATCCCATTGTTTTGCCTTTGTTTCCAAAAATAGAAGGAGTTAAACTGCAGTAAGATAGCTCTCATCAGATTAATAGTGAGCAGAAAAAAAAATAACACACGAATCTTGAAAACTAGTGATGAAGTAGGTGGAAATACAAAGTTTTTCAGCTGTTACCTACGTACGGTGAAAATGTTAGACATTGTGGCGCGGCTGGTGGCGTTCTCCAGCTTGGCCACTAGGGGGCGGAACGAGCCTCTGTTTTCCAACCTGCAAAGAGCTGTTCAAAAGCGCCCAGTTCTAGTCTCAGATACAAGATTGCAGCCCCATCCTGACCTGTTATAATACCTTTGTAAGATAAACTCTTCACTATTTTTTCTTTTTTTTTTTTTTTTTTAGCAGCACAGTGTCGTTCGATTAAGCTGAGATATGATTAAGCAAATAATCAGTGGATGCTGACATTTGTCCCATTTTGCCTACATGGAGCTTAAGGCCACAGACAGGCCTTGTTGTGGGCAAGGTTCAGACTGCCAGGGTTCTGCCCCAGCTCTCCACCTACTAGCTTGGTCGTTCTGGGCCCATCACTTAACTTCTTTACCCCTAAGTTTTGTCTTTAAAATGATTGCTAGTATTCTCTTCATAACATTGCTGTGCAAAGGATTTGGTGCATTTGCCTCAAAAAAATCACCCATTAAATATTATCTGTTGAAGTTAATATCATCCTTGTTTTTTTGCTGAGACTTGCCCAAGAGCACATAACTTCCAGCAATGCTAAGCTCAAAAGCCAAGTCTCTTGACCATTGCTTTTTCTGAGCTAAATATCGATTGACAAAGTGGCAGTCTACATTTTAATTTTGTAATCTTAAAGACACGAAGTTCAGTTCCCTGCTCTCCCTGTGGCCAGACCCACAGATGCATGCTGGTCTGTGAGCATCCCCAGACATGGGGTGTGGGAGTGAACTGGGCCACCTGATGGGGAGCATCCCCAAGGCAGGGGCCATGCCCTACTCACCTGTGTGCTGACTGCCCATCACTGCCTCCAGCAAACAGGTCCACCCGTCTGACATGTTGGGGTGGCGGGGGGAGGCTTGATTTTACCAGTATTTCTATTTGCAGAGTGCTTACCCAGTGCAGGCCTCTTTTGTAAGCACTTCAACAGAACTTCTTCATTTACTCCTAACAACTCTCTGAATCTTCTAATAGTACTCTCATTTCACAGAGGAGGAAGATGAGGCATAGAGATTTAAGTATTTTCCAAAGTTATGCAAAGTTGCGAAAATAGGATTGTGTATACACTGTACTTCTGACTGTTAAGCTAGTTTTGACATTACTCTTTGACTCACAGCTTCCATCTTGAGGTATATTCTGCTTAACCAAAGTCTCACTGTACTAGATGTTAGATAAATGTTTTACTTCTCCATCCATGTACTATGTATTTATTATCTCTTTATTTCTAGTACTTGCTTGTTTTCAGTATAAGAAAACTTATGTATTAACATAGAAGCCTTTATGTTGCCACTATATTCCGTGTTTCTTCTAAATATGCTCTGAAAACTTTGTATATACTAATTTCTGTATAAGCCAAATATCTAATTTTAAAACTTTGTATAGTCTTGTTTCTTTGACAACTAAAGAAGTTAGGCTTCTCACTTCTAATTATTGTAATTAAAAATACAGTATGTTTTGAATCATTCTGGGTAGCTTTTTTTTCCTCTAATGTTTTTATTAAAAATGAGCCTTTCTAGGTGCTGTTAGAAAAGCTGTGTCGTCAATCAACAGCCTGTCCACTAGAGGGCAGTAAAAAACAGTTTTTAAAAAACTGACCTGAATGATTTTTAATTTGATTTCCAATAAATAGGGATATTGTGTTTTTAAAAAATAAGTGACTGAACTTCTTTTTCATCCTAGGCAAAGTTGGATATTGCATTTGGAACACACCACACGTAAGCAATCTTTATGAAATGGAAATATTCCAAAAAATGTCCTCAGAGGAGCTCAGGGGCGACAGCTTTGCTGGGGAAATAAAAGCTCTCAGTAACGAAGAAGAGTGGAGCTGTTTTCTCCTAATGGCCATAGACAGAGTACTGGGATTCTGGCGGTAGCATGAAAGTCTGAATCTGTGATGTGGTTTCTGCTTTTCTGTTCCGGATGTTTGCTGTAGCTACCCCTGGAGGACCAGGTTATGGTTGCATGGTCCGTGGTTATGAGTGATGTAGGTCTGGTAGTCACGTGCCTGTGGATTCACTATTTTAAAGTCTTGTGAGTTTTATAAGATTCTGAGTAGCACTAAATAGAATATTATTAGGGTGGCCCGATGCTGTAATTAAATTTAGAAAAACTATTTTAAAACAAAAGTTGTCAACTTGAGCAGGGACAGGCATCAGCCTCTTGGGACGTCTCAAGTTTCTTTCTCCATTGTCTAAGATGCTGTAAACCGCAAACAGGAAAACTTTTCTGTTCCTGCTTGACTCATTGCACCTGATTATCAACTTGACTCCTGTTTTGCTTGAGTCTCACAGCTGTTTTACTGAGCACTTTCATGTAATTGGTTCTATAAATGAGAAAAAGAATAAGATATGATTGCCCCTATTTCAGTATTCTGTATATCACATTTATCTAGGAAAAGTTTGTCAAAATAATGTGACAAAGGTTCATCTTTCTTCTAGACCAGAAGTGGAAGTGAGTAGCTTGCTGCTTCGGGCATGTTCCTCCAGGTCTCTGTCAGGGCAAAAAGGAACCTCATAGGAGGGAGTACTGGTCCCAGGTCTTGCTGTGACCCATTTTCCTGAGGTTATAGTGACCTGACGTGAGGGCAAGTGTTCATCTTTCTCTTTGCAAAATATAGTTTTAAGCATACAACCTGTTTTAAAAAGGAATCAGAGCTGAAAGAGTTGAGCCATTTCATAAACGGATACCTATCTATCATATGTTGTCTGGTCTTAGAAGCTGTGCAGTAAATGTTGCAGTGTTCACCAACCTTCCCAATTGGCGGTTTCTATCTACTAGCAGACAGACAGGGTTTGACAGTTGTTGAGAGTGAACTCAGGCACCTAGCTCAGGTATAAATTATTCTGTACAGACAGCACTGAGCTCACAGGATCCTAATTTCATCAAAGGATACATAGATTGAATAGGCATCTTGGGCTATCCTGGCTGCATCACAGGAGAAGCTGGTGGGTGGCAGTAGTCAGCCTTCATGGGTAGACATTCTGTCAGTAATGGGTGATCCCAAGTGGACCCTAGTCCCTGCCCTTAGCTGGAACCCTAGCATAAATATCTTGCTGATTCTAAAATACATTTGGCAAGCTCTGTCATTCATTTGGCCTCTGGACGTGATTTGCTAGATCACCAGTACCAACTGTCTGTGGCCACATGTTCTGTGCCAGCAGTGAGCATGTCACGGGTATAGTTGCACTGCACTTGTGTACTAGTGAGTAGTAGAGGGCCTGCACCTTGGTGTCATTTACACTGTAGGTCCCTCGAGGGACTGAGCACGCAGAGCCTGGCCAGGATCTAACGCAGTGATATTCGATTGAGCATAGAGGGTTTATCTTTTTTTTAATGCTACTCAAAAAATTACTTGGTCCTTTTCCTTCTGTAAAGGCCCTGAATAAATAAGCAGTTTTCCTCAAGTCAGTGTTGAAGATAGGACTAGAACTCATTTACTTTAAGTTTTTAACTTATTTTTGTTTGATCACTGCTAAAATTGACCTTATTTTTTCCTTAGTGTGCCCACAACCCACACACTTTGCAAGCCCATTTCTCCTTTTCCTCCAAACGCCCACACTTTGCAGGTTCAGCCCAACAGAGTTCTTCCTTTGTGGAGTTGTAAACACCTAGGCAAGTAATTAGAACAGAACCTTTCCCAACCACACGGTATGTGTAGTTAATATTTCGTTAAAATGCTAGTGTCTTGTAGGAGATTGAATTACTTGTGTCTTGAAATTACTTTTCGTTGCTCATTTTAAAATGTTTTAAGACTTAATCCTATTTAGTATTCTTGAGACACAGCTCTGGGGGATCTAAAGTATTTGAGACTTAATAGGTCTTGCAGCGTTTAGTCTCTTGTGAGAGGCAAAACATGAATTAGAGAAAGCAGAAGCCTTCCAGCTCATGGTAGTGGGGTGTAAACTGCTTCCCCAGCTTGGCGGAGGGTAGCTGCCACAGTAAATGTGAAGTAGTCTTTGCCATCACACCCACTTCAGCACATACTGACCATGCGCTACGTGCAAAGCATCAGAAATGACCATGACACAGCCCGGATCTTGCAGTTGCTCATCATCCTGTGAGGTCTGATACACAGACCATGTTTCTGCAGGATGGTATGCAGTCCCTGGGTTCATGTCACAATGCTTGAGAATTCTAGAGCCTTTCAGTGTTCCCCAGACCCAGGACAAAAGTACCTCTGACAGCCCTGAGAATCAATGGTGGAGGGGTGGGGGACGGGGGACGGAAGGACACCACTCCGTCTGGGAGCCAGTGGCAAATTGTAGGGCTGGTGGGGGGGGGGGGGGGCAGCAGGTACCGCTTTCCTGCTTCCATCTGTAGCCGGGCTCCCAGCTCACGTGACTTAGTCCTCTTTCTTGCTCAAACCACATGGCCCCTCACCCACCCCTACTCCAGGGGCGGGAAGTGTCTGCAGCCCAGCCAGGCCTGCGGAGGCCGTGCATGGAGAGGGGAGGATCCTCGGCCAAAGGACTTTTCTTCTGGCTCGTTGGGGAACCTTGACAACCCCCACTGTCCCCCCAGCCACAGGCTCTGCAGTTTTAGAGGTGATGACAGTGCCGCTGAGCTGCCTTTGGGAGTTGGCATGCTGGCACCCTGCAGGGCTTCTGGGATGATGCCTCTGGGTGCTCCACAGACACTACTTTTCTTTACCCCTCTGCAGGAGTCGCTCCAAATTCAGGAATTATCCCTTTCACTGTCCCCACAACTTAACAGATAACATGCAGGTCAGCATCCTTCAAGGGAGACCTCATTTCTTAGTCCTTTTTATCCATTTTTAATTGGGACCTTATTAGACATGCTGTTTTGTCTATGAAAAGATTAACGTGAGTCCCCTTAGATTAGTTCACAATTCTGTTTGATGGGAGTCTCTCACATCAGTGCATGATTTTCCTGATAAGTGATGCCTTGATTAATGGAAATATTTGTAAAACTTATATCATGAATTCATAACTGGCTCATTCTTACTTACAATCAGCTGCTAATTTGGCAACTGTGTATGTAAATTTGCCCAGATTTCAGGGAGTAGGTTTCATAAAAGGAAAGAAGATTGGTTCAGCAGCTGTCATTTCCTCCAGTTTGCATTAATTTACTGTTTGCCAGCTTGGGTTAAATCCTCATTTTGGAAAGAGCTAAATGTCTCGTTCTCTTTTTGGTTCTTACCTCCCTTTCTTTATCTTTCTGTGCTACCTCCATTCTGTCCAAATAGTATTCATGTTGTTTATTTGGAGAGAACCAGTGGTTAATTTCCCTGTGTGTGAACTGACATCAGTTAAGTATTAAGTGTTTTGGTCTCAGTAGAAATAAGGTAGAAGTATTGCCTTGAGAAGTGGATCTCTAGTTGGGGAGAGGAAACTTAGATTCCCGAAATAATTAGGAAACAGTTAGGAGGCCAGAAACCCCTAGTAGATTACAAAGTAAAGCGAGGCATTGCGGGAGTGGTGGGAACGCGTGTGTGGGCGCCTTGTGCTTTTAACAGAATGTGTACTGTGTTTCTTCCTCACAGACCCTATGCAGTAAGGAAGGGGTTAATTCTTTGTGTTACAAATAAAGAAACAAGGCTCAGGGACACTGAATGACTTAGCTAGGGTCCTGGGGCTGCTAACTGATGAAGACTAGACCTTAGGTCTCCCAACTTCAAATAGGTAGCTCTAATTTACATCCTATCACCCCCACCTCTCTCTCACTGAATTAAATGTGTTTGGAGGCCTGAGGAAGCCCCAAGGAAAAGGGAGGCCTCAACTGGGTCTGATTTGTGTTAATGAAGAAGAAAAGGAAAGGCTTACCTCAACCCAGATACACCCTGGTGATGAGCGTAGCATCTGTGGAGTAAGAAAAAATATCCATCTTAGGAAAATGAAGCATCCTCAAACTTTTTTTTTTGATATCATTAATGTACAATTACATGAGCAGCATTATGGTTACTAGACTCCCCCCATTATCAAGTCCCCACCATATACCTCATTACAGTCGCTGTCCATCAGCCTAGTAAGGTGCTATGGAATCACTACTTGTCTTCTCTGAGCTATACTGCCCTCCCCGTGCCCCACATGCACACCATGTGTACTAATCGTAATGCCCTGTATTCCCCTTATCCCTCCCTTCCCACCCGTCCTTCCCAGTCCCTCCCCCTTTGGTAACTATTAGTCCATTCTTGGGTTCTGTGATTCTGCTGCTCTTTTGTTCCTTCAGTTTTTTTCTTTGTTCTTATACTCCACAGATGAGTGAAATCATTTCATACTTGTCTTTCTCCGCTTGGCTTATTTCACTGAGCATAACACCCTCTAGCTCCATCCATGTTGTTGCAAATGGTAAGATTTGTTTTATTCTTATGGCTGAGTAATATTCCATTGCGTATATGTACCACATCTTCTTTATCCATTCATCTACTGATGGACACTTAAGTTGCTTCCATTTCTTGGCTATTGTAAATAGTGCTGCGATAAACATAGGGGTGCATCTGTCTTTTTGAAACTGGGCTCCTGCATTCTTAGGGTAAATTCCTAGGAGTGGAATTTCTGGGTCAAATGGTATTTCTGTTTTGAGTTTTTTGAGGAACCTCCATACTGCTTTCCACAATGGTTGAACTAATTTACATTCCCACCAGCAGTGTAGGAGGGTTCCCCTTTCTCCACAACCTCACCAACATTTGTTGTTGTTTGTCTTTCGGATGGTGGCCATCCCAACTGGTGTGAGGTGATATCTCATTGTGGTTTTAATTTACATTTCTCTGATGACTAGCAATGTGGAGCATCTTTCCATGTGCCTGTTGGCCATCTGAATTTCTTCTTTGGAGAACTGTCTGTTCAGCTCCTCTGCCCATTTTTTTAATTGGATTATTTGCTTTTTGTTTGTTGAGGTGCATGAATTATTTATATATTTTGGATATCAACCCTTTATCAGATTTATGAATATATTCTCCCATACTGTAGGATGCCTTTTTGTTCTACTGATGGTGTCCTTTCTGCACAGAAGCTTTTCAGCTTGATATAGACCCACTTGTTCATTTTTGCTTTTGTTTACCTTGCCCAGGGAGATATGTTCATGAAGAAGTCACTCATGTTTAGGTCCAAGAGATTTTTGCCTATGTTTTTTTCTAAGAGTTTTATGGTTTCATGACTTACATTCAGGTGTTTGTTCCATTTCAAATTTACTTTTGTATATGGGCTTAGACAATCATCCAGTTTCATTCTCTTACTTGTAGCTGTCCTATTTTGCCAACACTAGCTGTTGAAGAGGTTGTCATTTCCCCCATTGTATATCCATGGCTCGTTTATCATATGTTAATTGACCATATATGTTTGGATTAATATCTGGACTCTCTATTCTGTTCCACTGGTCTGTGGGTCTGTTCTTGTGCTAGTACCAAATTGTCTTGACTACTGTGGCTTTGTAGTACAGCTTGAAATTGGGAGGCAAGATCCCCCCTGCTATTTGGGGTCTTTTGTGGCTCCATATGAATTTTTGAACTATTTGTTTCAGTTTTTTGAAGAATGCTGTAGGTATTTTGATAGGGATTGCATTGAATCTGTAGATTGCTTTAGGCATGATGGCCATTTTGACAATATTAATTCTTCCTAGCCAAGAGCTGGGATTAATTTCCATTTATTAGTGTCTTTGATCCCTCTCAAAAGTGTCTTGTAGTTTTCAAGGTACAGGTCTTTCACTTCCTTGGTTAGGTTTATTCCTAGGTATTTTATTTTATTCTTTTTGATGTGATTGTGAATGGAATTGTTTTCCTGATTTCTCTTTCTGCTAGCTTATCATTAGAGTATAGGAATGCCACAGATTTCTGTGTATTAATTTTGTATCCTCCAACTTTGCTGAATTCAGATATTAGTTCTAGTAGTTTTGGAGTGGATTCTTTAGGGATTTTTATGTACAATATCATGTCATCTGCAAATTGTGACAGTTTGACTTCTTCCTTAACAATCTGGATGCCTTCTATTTCTTTGTTCTGTCTAATTGCCGTGGCTAGGACCTCCAGTACTATGTTGAATAACAGTGGGGAGAGTGGGCATCCCTGTCTTGTTCCCGATCTCAGAGGAAAAGCTTTCAGCTTCTCACTGTTCAGTATGATGTTGGCTGTGGGTTTATGATATATGGCCTTTATTATGTTGAGGTACTTGTCCTCTATACCCATTTTGTTGAGAGTTTTTATCATGAATGGATGCTGAATTTTGTCAGATGCTTTTTTAACATCTATGGAGATGATCATGTGGTTAGTCCTTTTTGTTGATGTGGTGGATGATGTTGATGGATTTTTGAATGTTGTACCATCCTTGCATCCCTGAGATGAATCCCACTTGATCATGGTGTATGATCCTTTTCATGTATTTTTGAATTTGGTGTGCTAATATTTTGTTGAGTATTTTTGCATCTATGCTCATCAGGAATCTTGGTCTGTAATTTTCTTTTTTGTGGTGTCTCTGCCTGGTTTTGGTATTAGAGTGATGCTGGCTTCATAGAATGAGTTTGGAAGTATTCTGTCCTCTCCTAATTTTTGGAAAACTTTAAGGAGAATGGGTATTATGTCTTTTCTAAATGCCTGATAAAACTCAGCGGTGAATCCATATGGCCAGGGGTTTTGTTCTTGGGTAGTTATTTGATTACCGATTGAATTTCGTTGCTGGTAATTGGTCTGTTTAGATTTTCTGTTTCTTCCTTGGTCAGTCTTGGAAGGTTGTATTTTTCTAGAAAGCTGTCCATTTCTTCTAGGTTTTCCAGCTTGTTAGTATATAGATTCTCATAGTATTCTCTAATAATTCTTTGTATTTCTGTGGGGTCCATTGTGATTTTTCCTTTCCCATTTCTGATTCTGTTGATGTGTGTAGATTCTCTTTTTCTCTTAATAAGTCTGGCTAGGGGCTCATCTATTTTGTTTATTTTCTCAAAGAACCAGCTCTTCTTTTCATTGATTTTTTCTATTGTTTTATTCTTCTCAATTTTATTTATTTCTTCTCTGATCTTTATTATGTCCCTCCTTCTGCTGACTTTGGGCCTCATTTGTCCTTCTTTTTCCAGTTTCAATAATTGTGACTTTAGACTATTCATTTGGGATTGTTCTTCCTTCTTTAAATAGGATTGCTGTATACTTTCCTCTTAGCACGGTCTTGGCTGCATCCCACAGAAGTTGGGGCTTTGTGCTGTTGTTGTCATTTGTCTCCATATATTGCTTGATCTCTGTTTTAATTTGGTAATTGATCCATTGATTATTTAGGAGCATGTTGTTAAGCCTCCATGTGTTTGTGAGCCTTTTTGTTTTCTTTGTACAATTTATTTCTAGTTTTATACCTTTGTGATCTGAGACATTGATTGGTAGAATTTCAATCTTTTTTAATTTACTGAGGCTCTTTTTGTGGCCTAGTATGTGGTCTATTCTGGAAAATGTTCCATGTGCACTTGAGAAGAATGTGTATCCTGCTGTTTTTGGGTGTAGAATTCTGTAGATGTCTGTTAGGTCCATCTGTTCTAGTGTGTTGTTCAGTGTCTCTGTGTCTTTACTTATTTTCTGTCTGATGGATTTATCCTTTGGAGTGAGTGGTGTATTGAAGTCTCCTAAAATGAATGCATTGCATTCTATTTCCTCCTTTAGTTCTGTTAGTATTTGTTTCAATATGCTGGTGCTCCTGTGTTGGGTTGCATATATATTTAGAATGGTTATATCCTCTTGTTGGACTGAGCCCTTTATCATTATGTAATGTCCTTCTTTATCTCTTGTTACTTTCTTTGTTTTGAAGTCTGTTTTGTCTGATACAAGTACTGCAACACCTGCTTTTCTCTCCCTACTGTTTGCATGAAATACCTTTTTCCATCCCTTCACTTTTAGTCTGTGTATATCTTTGGGTTTGAGGTAAGTCTCTTGTAAGCAGCATATAGATGGGTCTTGCTTTTTTATCCATTCTGTTACTCTGTGTCTTTTGATTGGTGCATTCAGTCCATTTACATTTAGGGTGATTATCTATAGTTATGTACTTATTGTCATTACAGGCTTTGGATTCGTCATTACCAAAGGTTCAAGGGTAGCTGCTTTACTATCTATCAGTGTAACTTTAACTCACTTATTATGCTATTATAAACACAGTCTTATGATTCTTTATTTCTCTCCCTTCTTATTCTTCCTCCTCCACTCCTTATATGTTAGGTGTTTTATTCTGCACTCTTTTCTATTTCCTTTGACTGCTTTTATGAATAGCTGATTTTATTTTTTGCCTTTAGTTAGTATTTGGTTGGTCTGCTTTCTTTGCTGTGATAATATTAATATTAATTATTTTCTCTGGTGACATGTATTTAGCCTTAAGAGTACTTCCAACTAGAGCAGTCCCTTTAAAATATGCTGTAGAGGTTGTTTGTGCGAGGCAAATTCCCTCAACTTTTGCTTATCTGGAAATTGCTTAATCCCTCCTCTAAATTTAAATGATAATCTTGCTGGATACAGTATTCTTGGTTCAAGGCCCTTCTGTTTCATTCCATTAAATATATCATGCCATTCTCTTCTGGCCTGTAAGGTTTTTGTTGAGAAGTCTAATGATAGCCTGATGGGTTTTCCTTTGTAGGTGATCTTTTTTCTCTCTCTGGCTGCCTTTAATACCCTGTCCTTGTCTTTGATCTTTGCTATTTTAATTATTATATGTATTGGTGTTGTCCTCCTTGGTTCCCTTGTGTTGGGAGATCTGTGGTCTTCCACAGTCTGAGAGACTATTTCTTTCCCCAGCTTGGGGAAGTGTTCAGCAATCATTTCTTCAAAGTTACTCTCTATCCCTTTTTCTCTCTCTTCTTCTTTTGGTATCCCTGTAATGCAAATATTGTTCTGTTTTGATTGGTCACACAGTTCTCTTAATATTCTTTCATTCCTAGAGATCTTTTTATCTCTCTCTGCCTCAGCTTCTCTGTATTCCTGTTCTCTGATGTCTATTCCATTAACAGTCTCTTGCATCTCATCCAGTCTGCTCTTAAATCCTTCCATTGTTTGTCTCATTTCTGTTATCTCCCTCCAGAATTCATCCCTTAACTCTTGCATATTTCTCTGCAGCTCCATCAGCATGGTAATGACTTTTATTTTGAATTCTTTATAAGGAATATTGGTTATATCTATCTCTCCAGGCCCTCTCTCTGGCATTGTTTGATTTTGGACTGGACCAGCTTCTTCTGCCTTTTCTTGGTGATAGAAGTGATCGCCGGCAAGTGATGTGTGTGTCAACCGGAAGAACAAAGTCCCTTCCTGCTTGCTGGTCACCTTGCCCTTGTCCGCTGCTTGTGCTGGTTACCCACACACCGGGAGCAGTCTCTGGGTTAATCCCCTGAGCTGCCTTGGGCAGGGCGGCCCTCGGGATGACCTAGGGCATTGCCAGGGGTCACAGGTGCCCGACGTGTGTTCTCCTATGAGATGGCTTCCACTGTCTGTGCCTGGCAGCTGTGTGCTGGCGGCAGCCTCTGGGTCTGGCCCAGGTAGCTGCGCACTGGGAGAAGACTCTGTGTGGTTGCTGTGGGCAGGACTGCTCCCCGGCTGGTCCACAGCAATGGCCGGTGAGCTGGTTTGCTTGCAGTGCCAGTGGGGGGGAATGAATTTCAAGCTGCTTATCACCATGAGGGGCTTCAGAGCTGCATTGCCATCCAGGGTATTAGGGCGCCTGAAGTTCCTTAAGATTTCCAGCCTGCTGGGCTGAGTGTGCCAGGACAATTTTGTCCACCTGTTATACCCTTGTCCTTTAAGAGTTTTAAAGTGCCCGCTTTTCTTTTGTCCTAGAGGAGCAGGCTGTGGGGACCTGCTCACAGTCTCCATCTCAGATATTACTTTTCCGTTTCTCTAATATTGAGTACAGCATGCAATGTGTGTCTGTGCTCCTGGTGCTGATTACTAGGGCTGGTTATTTAGCAGTCCTGTGCTTCCACTACCCCCCCGCTCTGATTCTTTTCCTCCAGCCGGTGAGCTGGGGTTAGGGGAGTGCTTGGGTCCCACCAGCTCCTGGCTTTGTCTCTTACCCTTTTCTTGGGATGCTGAGTTCTTGCACATGTAGATGTAGCCTGGCTGGTGTTCTATATCTTCTGGTCTCTCTTTTAGGAATAGTTGTATTTGCTGTATTTGCAAAATATATATGGTTTTGGGAGGAGATTTCTGCCACCCTACTCACTCCGCCATCTTGAGCACCTCCCCCTCCATCTTCAAACTTTTTTAAAACTGCATCTGACAGTAAGAATGTTACATGTTAGTCTGTTGCACACATCCATGCTTATGTGCTGAAACAAATTTCATGAGCTAATAATTAAAATATATGCAAGATACTCTTGAGTTTCTAATTTACTCTATTATAATTAAAAAAAAATTCTAGCCACAGTGTAGCAAGAGGTTGTGATCATGCTTTAAAACACTGGACAAGAAGGTTCCTATTATCCCCACTAGTAACAGACCATGCAAAACAGGGAGGGGGCCAGGCTGGAGGGAGGGGGCTTGAAGTGCCAGGCAGGCCATGTGGACAGGGTAAGGCACAAGTTCATTTACCACAAATTATTTTGAGTGTTTTGTAAAGTTGTTTCTACTGTCATTTAAGCAGACTCTGATCATGGTGATGTGTAGAAGAAAGGAAGATTAAGTAATAGAAGAAAAGAAATTTAAGAAAGGAGTTTAAGAATTCCTTCAGCTATTACATTTGCATTAGAAAAATATTACTTGTTTTGAAAGTACTTTTTGATGCTTTTTCTGTTTTTGAAGGAAAATGATGCTCCTGCTGTATGAAGAAGGCCTCCGGGTCATCATCCACACCTCCAATCTCATCCATGAGGACTGGCACCAGAAAACTCAGGGGTCTGTAGCACTCCATTTACTTGTGTGCTCAGAAAGGTCAAAGTCAGAGTGTTCACTTTATTCTTCTTTTTCCTGCTTTTTTTTTAACTGTAAAAAAAACTACTAATATGGTATAGAAAAGATAACTGGAAAAAATTACAGTATTTTGCTACCTCCCTGCAATTCCACTCTGTTGAGGCAGCCAGTGTTAACAGTTTAGTACACGACCATCCACAATTTTCTTTTATACATGCAGACATACATAAATATTTACACATGGTAGTTTTCTCCTAGTTTTTACAAAAATGGGTTTCATATACAAGCTCTATCGCCAAGCAGAGGGAACAGCATGGGCAAAGGATCTGAGGCAGGAAGGAGGATGCAAGCTGAAAGCTGCAAATGCAGCACTTTTCCAGGAAGACCTGGAGATAACTCTTCTTGGGCCACACTTACCCCTTCTTCATCTTGTACCCTTGCTTGCCACTTCCCAAATGCGTATCGAAGGAAAACTTGGAGGTTTATTAGACACTAAAATTTTCCCTTCATCCCCAGTTTATTTTCCCATAAAACATCTACAAACTGGTATCTTTTTAGAGCCTTTAATATGTTCTCATTGTGCATCTCCAAGAGAATAGTTGGATTTGGAAGACTCATGGTTCTTTTTAATACTACTAACGCCTCACTCATCCTTGTGTACATATGCTTGATCCTGTTTTTGATCCCTTCTTTAAAGAAGGATTTGGTTTGGTGTTTTTTGGAGGGAATTTGTTCAAATCAGTTTTAACCATTGCCCTTGCTTTTGTTAAGCTTGTCATTATGACTAGATTAATTTCTCTTTCTTTCATTTCAGCTGTTTTGTACATCTCTGCCTTCCCTAGGGAACAGCTGGTTCACAGCTTCCTGTTAGGGAACACTCAGACATTTGTCTAGCATCCTTTCAGGACTTAAAACTTCTCTGCTGTAATCCTCCCCTGCCATATTTTGCCCCATTTCATTGCCCAGGCTGGGCTAGAACTCCTAACTTAGGGTGTAGGTCTGACTGAACAGGTCACATTTTAGATTGAGCTAAATCCACAGCCTTCTAGCCTCCAACCACTCGGCCTGCACTGACCCGAGTGTGTTGTGTAGAACAGGAGTACCCTTTCCTTACGACAACAGCTCCAGTTGGAAAGAGACTTTTCCCTGAGCCCAGCATCTCTACCCTTCACTCCTTCTCCACCACAGCACATGCCTTTGAGCACCCCCATCCCCACTGCCTGATAATGTTCCTGTGGACGTGTTCTAGTTTTTGAGTGTCCCACTTAAAACATGCTTGGCAAAACAGTGTAATTCCAGGTTCAGGGTTGAGGGGATCGCCACTGTCCCTAAGAGCCTCAGCCACAGGACTCCTGATGCACTGAGTTTCCAGTTAACTCGGAGCGTGTGCCACTATTATAAGCTGCCAGGCTGGGTTTGGGGATTCATGACTCATATGCAGCCCCATCAAAAGAGGAAATGAGATTAACATAGCTTGTTCTTAGGGAAACAGTAATGAATGTAGCTAAAGAGATATATCAATTTGACAATCAGTTTTTTTGTGGCTCAGAGAACCCCACCGATGGCCTCCAACTGCTGGAGTCACGAAGCTCTCTGCGCTTTCCCAGGGTGGCTGCTGTAGGGGAAGGGATTAAGGGCAAGACTTCAGGTGTTCTTTTTTTTTCTTCTATATTTAAAAAAGATTTAATTAAAGTAATTTATTGACTAGGTAGTAGCTTCACATGGTTAAAAACTCAAAGTGCCAAGGGTATGAAATCTCCCTCCAGCTTCCCTCTGGCAGCCGCCCTGGGGTGGGTGCAGTTACCTCACAGCAGTCTGCATTCTACGCTTTCTCTGAAATCTGCAGTTTCATGTTTGGGTTGTAATGTTTGAAAGACATTTAAAAAGGTATGCCAGTGTTCCAGCTGTCCTTTTTTAGTTGCTGCAGGGTGCTCCTGCTAATTTTCACATTTACAATGATTTGGCCCACAGCAATGATTTTCTCATCTTATTTTCTGAAGTGTTAATGCCGCATATCTCAGCATCCTGATGTAGAAAGTCACCACCTGTCATGTCCTCACTCCTGTGAGTGAGCCTGTAATCCAGGAGGGCCCCCACACAGCTCTCTGAGGCAGGACCTCACACACCCATCTGCCCAGTGCGGTTGTTTTACACACACACAGGCAGACGCTCAGAGAAGCCATTGGGCTTGCCCTAGGTGGCACAGCCCGGCGGCGGCAGAGCCAGGTCCAGAGCCCGGATTCTCGTCCTTGGCAGTGTGTTACCTCTCGTGTGAGGAGTCTCCTTGAGGTGGGAAGGGAGTATGACTGTCATCCTGCTAGAAACACGCACACAGTTGAGAAGATGCACAGCCAGGATCCTCGTGGTTCTGGATGCTTCCTGTTCTGGTTGCCTGCATCTCACCAGTCTCCTTTGAGCGCTGTCAGGTGCAGGAAGTGGGCAGTTTCTCTTTTGGTTTGATGGTTATGTTATGTATAACATGGTCATATTAGTAGAACCGTGGCGAAAGCAGCCACAGAAGGGGAAAGGCAAAAACAACTGGTACATCCCAAGCATTTCTTTAAGCTGAACACCGTTCATTACTCCACGTGTGTCTTTGTAACACTCCGAGGAAGGACTGTTAACCTGAGCTTGCAGTTGAAGAAACTGAGCATCAGAGGGTTGAAGCCATGCTCTCGTGTAATCTCCTGTGGAGTACTTCAGAGGAGGCTTGGGTGTAGATAACGGTTTTCCATTTGTGGGTATACTATAGAAGTTTTGGCACAGTGCGTTGTTTTCCTTTGGGGAAAAAGAATGAATGAAATGAAAGATGTCGTTAATATCTTGTTCACTGAATTAATTGACAGTGTGAGGTTAGTGTTAATGTAATATCATTAAATGTGGTGTGTCCTCATTCCAGACAGCAGGAAAGTATAGGACATGAAAATATCTCAAACTGCTATAGGATATACATCATGCAAATGAGTTTATTGAAAAGAGATTTGTGCAAACATTTTTCTTAGTAGAGATAACTTATTCTTTTCCATTTTTCTGAAGAACTTTATTGACATAGGCGTGGGTTACTATGGATGGTGGGGATTTACTGTTACAGTTAAGAGTAGAACTCTGAACCCTTGTCATCGAGCCCTAGCAATAGGGAGAGGAGGAAGAAGGGCTGATGGCAGAGGGAGCTCAGAAGCCTTGAGTCCTGTGAGGTGGGCGGAGGCCAGAGTTTACCTGGTCTTAAATTCGTGGTGAGGTGTTCGAAAATAATTCTGACTGTGGTAGAAACCGTTAGAGTGGCGGGTGGATTTAGGTTCATGTTTCATAAGGCTCATCCTCCTTATCACGTGGAGCTACGTAGTGAGATTCACCTCTTCCCTAGGGTGGGTGCATCGCCAGTACAGAGACATCATGGTGATCAGTTTCTTCCCTGCTGTTGTTTTTTCTCTCTTCCAGAATATGGTTGAGCCCTTTGTACCCACGAATTGCCCATGGAACCCACAGGTCTGGGGAGTCAACAACACATTTTAAAGCAGATCTCATCAGCTACTTGATGGCTTATAATGTTCCTCCTCTCAAGGAGTGGATAGATGTTATCCAGGAGCATGATCTCTCTGAAACAAAGTAGGTGTTGTCTTAGCAATTTGGATGCTTACAGGAGGTTAATACTTGAGAGCCACACGGCATGTGCAGTGCAGGGGCCATGGAAAGAAGTGGGGTGATAATTTGGCAGCCTTTCCTCATGTGACAAGAGCAGAACCTCTCACTGTCTGTATCTCATGGGTCCCAGGCACCCAAGTGGAGGCCATAAATCTCCCCGCTTACGTTCAGCCTGCCGCCGGAGAACCCTTACAGCTGATGAGGTCTCTGCCGGGTGCCTTCCACCCTGCAGGTGTCCCACCATCACTTCATGTGCTTCAAAATGAGTTTGCGTGTCAATTACTCTTCTGACAAAACACCCCAAGAAAGTGGGTCAGCCCCTAGAACATTTCATGATTACATTAGTTTTCATGTGTATTTTGTGATCTGGGGGTCCACAGATCGCATCATTGTGTTCCATAGCTTGCGTTTTATATCTTTTTAGCGTTTACCTCATTGGATCAACACCAGGACGCTTTCAGGGAAGTCAGAAAGATAACTGGGGACATTTTCGGCTTAGGAAGGTAACAGAGTTTTTACTATTTTAACATTTTTTAGTAATTTAATTAATATTCTCTTTCCTTTTTCATTTATAATTGTGTATTTTGATGGCAGCTTTACAATCTCTAGTAAATTCTGGGCAAACTGGATGATTGATTGCCTAATTGTAGTTTTCAGTAATTACTTTCTACTGATGTGTCTCTTCTACAGGTGTAGAGTAGACCATTCTAAATGACAAAAGTATGTGGACTTTTCTTAGTTTTCATACAAGCATGGCAGGTTTTGATTTTGCAGCGTATTTTAACATACAAATTCAACAGAGAACAGAAAATATTGTTGAGTAAAGGCTATAATGGAGCTATTATGTATTTTGTTTACAAAACCAGTCCCTTCAAGAGAATTGTCATTACAAAAGTGACATTTACTGGATATGAAAATGAACAAAGAAAGATCTTTAACAAAATAAAACAAGCAAGTTAAAGATCAGAGTTTCCTTCATCTCTCCATAGAGGACATAATACTGACCTTAATAAATTCCTAAAGCAGCTTTCTTAAAAGCTTTGCCTCTGTTTTTGTAAAAATACATATGTAATATGTTATGTAAGAATTCCCTTTGGCTAATGAAACATTTTCATTGAAATTCCCTTTCTTGAAATGAGACCATGGCTGAAAGAGCAGGAAAGAGCTTGAAGCCAACATCTTCAGGTCTTGACCTACAGTAGAGCACGCTTGCTAAGGGCACAGCTTGGAGGTGGATTCCCATACCTGGGTTCAAAATCCTGACCTGTTGTTTACAAGTCATGTGACCTTGCCTTACTCTTACCCTGCCTCCTTTGTCCTCTATCAAATGAGCATCCTAATAGTACTTCACTCACAGAATTGGGAGGATTAAATGAAAGAGAAATATGTGCTGAGGGTTCAGAAAGCATTGGTAGTTACTTGTGGACTGATGGTTTAGACAGTCTAGGTAATAGCACATACACTGTGTAGATCACAGTCTTACTGAAAGTTGAACAGCGTCTTAAAGTTTTCAAACCACCATTTACACACAAGCCCCTGTTGCATCCCAACTGCCTGCCTCCCTTCCAGGGAAGACGGGAATGCTCAGAAGTCTGTTTCACTGACTTGTAAATGGAAGCAAGGGACGGGTGGGTCTAGGGTCAGGTAGCAGGGCGGGGCTGAGCACGAGAATAGAAAGTGGATCTTACCATTGCCAGCTCAGTCATGTTTCCCACACCCTGCTGCACCTCTGGTGGAAATTGTGGTTAGTGTGTTTATAAATATTAATGCCTCAGTTGTGTTAAGGAAAACAGTAACATACTAAACAGCGTATCAGTCAGAATACAAGCTCTACTGGGGCAGGAACTGTAGTTATTTTTCTCGCCATCTCCAGCCTCTGGGTAGTACACATTCGGTACATGCGTAAGTAGATAACATTCCAAATAATTTCTGAACTGTTTCTGCAGCTTCCATAATTACCAAACGAAGCAGGAAGTGCAGATCAGCCCTTGCAGTGCTTAAGGTAGTGTGTCTATGTACAGATACTCTCGTTATTTTTAGAGCATCACAGCTCCCTGCAGCCCAAGTGTTAAACCTCGTTCAAGTGATAGAGTCCAAATATACAATAGTTTGACCTTCTATGTGTTTTTTAGGTATATGAAACAATTATGATTCTAAGACAAAAATCTCATTTCATATGACTTATCTGACATTTCTAACATGGATCTTATAAAAATGTTCTGGTTTTGCTTTAGTTATAAATCAAGGAATTTCGGAAGAGAAATACTTCCGTCCACTTACCCCATTGAAATAAAATATTTTTAGCATTTTAAAAATATTTTCTAAAGAAGAAAAAAGTGTATATGTGGGTATGAAATTGATCACTAATATTTTCAGTGTTTCCATGTTAATTAGGGGTTCAAAGCGTAGAAAACCATGTTCTCAGTTGCTACTGCATTTGTGTTCACAGCTTCTCAGAGAGCATGCCTCAGCCGTACCCAAAGCAGAGTCCTGGCCGATGGTAGGTCAGTTTTCGAGCATTGGCTCCATGGGGGCTGATGAATCAAAATGGCTGTGTTCTGAGTTTAAAGAGAGCTTGGTGACGCTGGGGAACGAGAGCCGGACTCCGGGGAGAAGTGCCATTCCTCTTCATTTGGTGAGTGGTCTTCCTGTTCGAGTTAATTAGTTTTGTTCTTTAGTCCAGGAGAAGAATGAGAATCAGTCCTCCTTGTCGTAGATGTTTTATTCAGTGATTCTTGGATGCATCATTCGCAGCCAAGTGGCCCTAATGTCAGCAGGTGGGAGTCAGTTTATTCAGAGCTCCATTTCGGCCCCAGACTAGGGGCGTTAAGTTGTCAAGCCAAGGAAAAATTATTTGATAAAGCATTGCCAGCAGATTTATGAGCATTATTAATTATTTAGAAACCTTCGAATTAATAATTAATTTTGTATTTAGTTCAGTGTTAATTTGGCATTTCAGAGAGAAAATGCTCAAATCTAAGTGTAATTTTTTTCACCAACTATGTATGCTTCCTGTAGTTTCATTACTGGAGGTTCAGTTTTTTTCATAAGAACTTTTTAAAATTTAAAGAACATTTTCTAAGTTTTTAAACCAAGTATTTCTTAATTGAGATTTTCATTTTCTCAAAAATGAATCCTCATTCCTTTTAACAAGTAGTTTGTTACATTCTGACTTTTGTTGTTTGTGTGTTTTTTTCTTTATTTTTAGATCTATCCCTCTGTGGAAAATGTGCGAACCAGCTTAGAAGGCTATCCAGGTAATTGTTGGGGAGGCTGTCTCAGTTGTATTTCTTGTGTATATTTCATAAATGCCCTGGTAAACTTTAAAACAAGTAATACAAATGCCATCATCCTTAAGTTGAAAAGAGGTTAGGAATTTATATGATCTTCTCTTATCTGGATAAGGATCATGAAAATAAGTAAAACTGGTCAGTGTGTTCCAAGGATGATTCCACAAAGTTGGGCAATTTGGGTATGATACTTAATGCTCACAGTAACCCTCAGCATGATTGTTATTCTTCTCATTTTTACCAACAAGACTGTTCTCACCTTTGCCAACAACAGACTGATTGTCCAGACAAGCCGTCCAAACAAAACCATCTTCCCCTACTGCTTCATGCCTTCCCAAAGTAATGTTAACATGCCTGTCTCTCTCTCCACACCTTCCCTGCCGGTCTCCCTAGTACTTTGTGGTTCTTCCAAATTGGAACCCCAGATACAGATACAAATAAGATCTAGAATGTACACTTAATATTGAGATGAAACCTTTGGTATCATCTAGTTGATACATCTGTTCCCTAGGGCTTCATTTGTAAGTGCCAGGGTTATTCTGTAGACATGTTTCAACCCTGTCCTCTATTTCTCTCTTACCAGTGCTGGGTACTAAACTTCTACTTAGAATTCAACAGCCCCCCCAGGTAGCACATTCAGGAGATATTAACCAAAAACTCAAACAGTGTATGCCTTTGAAAAAGAGGAAGTCTGATTGGTATTTGCTTATGTCTGGAAGCCAAATGCTCTGAATTAGACTAATTTAGTGCATTTATTGCTTGTCAAATCAGATGTAACCCTGCCAGAAAAACCTTGGTAGGGCTTGGCATGTATTAGCCCATTTGTTGCTTTTTAATAGCAAAGCTAAAATTATTTCACTGATACTCAGGGATATGGTGATGTTTTGGTTTATTTATTTTGTCTTCTCCTTTCCTCTGATAAGCTAGATCTATTCAAAGCATGCTTTATAATGGGGAGGATCATGGTATTTTCAATAAAGCTATTTTGTAATTGGTCCTGAAACTGTGAGTATGTTCTTAGTTATTTGCAGTAGGAGATATTACATGCCTTATTTGATAAGTCAAAGAATTTAAAAGCCCTTTTTGGGGATAGGTTTCTACGGGAGAAGTTGCAGCATGTATTTGGAAAGTCACTCATGAAGCTACAATGGAACTTTCTTCCTTTCAGAGATGAACAAAAAATTGTCTTCTAATTATGCCCACTCAGAATTTTATCTTCATTCTCTTTGCAGGAATATGGCTTTTAGAATTCCTTTCTAAAAACGTAATTGTTTACTGAACATTTTAATTTATTTTAGTGATCATTCTCTTCCATTTGTAAGCATCTGTTTAGCTGGTACAAAGTCTGTTTGGAAATACCAGAGTGTAAAAGATGAAGAGAGCAGGAGAACGAGTTCTCATCCCATTCTGGCTCCCCAAGTGTCCTGGTCCTGGACAAAAGCAGAGGTGTGCCAGACCTCATCTCTGCAAAATGGGGCTAAGGATGACTTGCCTGCATGCCAATGGCAGGATGGGCCAGGACGCTTTCGGTGATTTTTCTACCACTTCAAATCTGTGCTGTTAATAGATGTTAAATTACCACCCCCAAGTGATTAAATAATATCTTTTTTTCTTTTTGGATTATAAATATTTACTATTTAATATTCATCCCTAAGAAAGAAAAACCCCACTGGGAGAACATACCTAGTGCAAGTAGAGACATTTTCTTTAGTCCAGAAGATAAGATAATGGAAATTCGTTTGTTTTTTTCATTTTACCTCCTCGCTATTTACTGTGAAACATTCTCAAATTACATTCTATAATTTTTGTTTTATTTCATTGTTCTTCTTTTAAAAGCTGGGGGCTCTCTTCCCTATAGCATCCAGACAGCCGAAAAGCAGAATTGGCTTCATTCCTATTTTCAGTAAGTAATTGGTTTAGAATGCTGCTGTTGCATCTTTAGGCATAGGACCGTTATTTATGTCAGTCTGATGTTTTAAAAAAGAACCTTACATAATATAGCTATATATTTTTTTTCATCTACATATGTTTTAGTGATAGAAATAATTTAGAACAAGATTTTGAAAACTTTTTGGAATAGGTTTTTAATACCAAAGTGTAAAATTTATCTCTGAGGTTTCTATTTAAATATTGGCATGCAAAGGAAAAGATAAATAAAAGAAGATGCTGGGTAGCTTAGGATTTACATAAGTGGCATTTTGGTTCATAATTCCAAAATATAAGATACAGTTGACCCTTGAACGATGCAGGGGTGGGGCGCCAACCCCCTGTGCAGTTGAAGTCCATGTATAACTTTTTAACTCCTCGAAAACCTAACTACTAATAGACTACTGCTGACCAGAAGCCTCACCGGTAACATAGTCATTAACACATATTTTGTATATTGTATGTATTGTGCTGTGTTCTTGCAGTAAAGTAAGCTAGAGAAAAGAAAGTGTTTTTTCAAATTGTCACAAATCTCTAAAAATTCTTTCCGATATATGTTTATCGAAAGAAGTCTGTAAGTGGGCCCATGCAGTTCAAACCTGTATGTTGTTCAAGGGTCAGCTGTACATGCTGTCTGCACATTCATATGCCATGTGGCTGCAGGCTTGCTGAGGACAGCATCCATGCCACTCTCTCTCTAGCACGTGCAATCACGTTTTGGTTTGTTATAAGAGTTCAGTGAATGGTTGTTGTCCTGTAGCTATTAGGGCTGCCCATCCTGCATGTTCTGGGCTGATCCCAGTGTCATGCTTGCTTCATCAGGCATTTATTATGCCAGACAGTCAGACGTGAAGGCAGAGCCCATTTCAGCAGCTTTCAGTCTAATTCAGTATGCCATCCTGGAGCCCTTCTTTAATGCTTTCTTGGGAGGTTGTCCCTTACAGAGAACATGTCTTTATATTGAACTCCTTTCAGTATTGTCTTCATTCAAGTGTATTTAATAATCTAACAATGGACCTACCTAACCCTAATCTATTCACAGACACTCTGTTGTTCTCTTGAGGGACCTTTCTCTTGTATTCATAACTCAGGATGTTGCCTCATGATAGAGGTCATTTCTTCCCACAGAAGCTCAGTCCGGCAATGCTGGAAACCCAGAAACCAAACTCAGATATGTGAATGACAGCCTTTGACTAAAGTATTTCTGGATTGTTCCTCTGCTCTTCAGTATTCAGTTTTGATATTCACGCTGTTTGCATTTTTCCCATTTTGTGTTTTGTTTCATTCAGTAAGCTTCCACTGAGCCCATCCTGAGTAGTGCAGTGTGGGAGCATGATTCCTGCTCTTAAAGAGCTTACAGTCCAGCTAGGAGAAAAGACACTCATATAGGCAGTTAAAGCATAACAGAAATAACGTGTATATGTCTTCATGGCAAAAAAGATGGGAAGGCTTTCTACCAGAAGCACCCAGTGCTTTTCATGGGTGTTTTTCTACATACCCACAGATTATTCTGTTTTCTGAACAGAGTTTAATTGGATTCACAGGTTATGTCACAAAACTATGTACTCACTGTTTTACATAATAGGATTTTGCTTTTCATGCAGTTTCCTAATATTAGGATTATGACATATCTGTGTTTTCTAATTCGTGATGTGTCTTTCCTGTTGCTAGCAAATGGTCAGCCGAGACATCTGGCCGCAGCAATGCCATGCCGCATATTAAAACATACATGAGACCCTCTCCAGACTTCAGTCAAATCGCTTGGTTTCTTGTCACAAGGTAAGTATTCCTTACATTCTTGATGGGGAGAATTTTTTAAATGTTTGTAACTCCTCTGAATATTGGTTTCCAAAACATGATTTTGTAAATGGATTGTCATTGGTTTTCAGTGTGCATGTGTGTGTCTTATATTGAGCCTTATTTAAAAAAGAAGCCCATGACTAATCCCTTTGTAGAGCCTATAATTGTTGCCTAATTTTCTAAGTCAGGTGCTTATAAGGTTTACTTAAAGTTTGCATTTACTTCGTTTTTTAATACTTCAATAATAGGGATTAGGCAAATTCACATTTGTGGCAAATACAGAAGAAAAATTATATGATAAAAAAGATATTTGTTCCTAATTATTTTCTCTTAGGTAACAAACTTGAGCAATCTCTTATGTGTTCTTTTTTTAACATTTTTTAACATTTTTATTAAGATACAATGAATATACTATAAGGTCCACCAATTTAAAGTCTACAATTTAATAGTTCAGTATATTCACAGAATTGTGCAGCTATTACCATAACTAATCTTAGATTATTTGTTATGCCCTCTAAGAAACTCCCTACTATTAGCATATTTGTGTCTATTTTTATATAGCAAGGTAGATGGCTTCACCCTGAAATAAGAAAACTGGGCTAGAACTTTAGTTCCTGGTTCTGGTCTGGACAAAGACCATTGGTCATCTCTTCATGACTTAATACCACAATTGATGTCAACAGCAGTAATTAAAATATCACAGAGTAGAATAATTTCTTTAATAATGAATAAACTTTGAAACAAGTTTTAAATCACTAACAAATAAACATTTAAACAAGAGAGTTACTTAGAAGGAAAACCCGGTCACTTCCCTAGTTTATGGAAATTCGTGGCTAAACTTTTCACCTGGCTCAGAATAAAGAACAGTGACCTGAACAGTGTTAGTGGTGCACATCAGATGTACGAGAGGGCTTCTGGAAGGTTTCTCAGGCACCGTAACATAATGGAAAAACATACTTTTGAGTCCTAAAGATGGCAAGATGCTATTCTGTCATTTACTAGCTTGGTGAACTTGAGAAATGTATTTAATCTGAGTGTGTTTCCTGCTCTGTAAAATGGGGAAAGTGATGGCTGCCTTTTGGGGTTGTCAGGAGAGTTAAATGAGATGCTAGCACTTGATGCCTAGGACGTGACAGCTGTGCTTTCACTTGTTGAAGCTTCACCTTCAAGACTGGGAAGGATAGTCAGAATTCATGCACTCTTCTTTGCTATGTGTCTTTGATAAGAGAATTGTTTGTTTCTGAACAGGTAGGTTTCTTGGGTGTGAAGACCTGAACTTTAGATTCCTGGGGTGGAGAGGTCATTGCCTGCGATAGATAGGCAGTGCCAGGGAGGGCAGTCACAGGACACATGTGGCCCCTCTTTGGGCAGGGAGTTCAAGTTCTGGTTGCCTTGGTAAGTGTGAGATTGTTATTAATCCCCTCCTCCCGATTTTATGTTAAATTATAGTACAGAAGCTATATATTCCTGAATTAAAGTGATAAGAAATTAAGTCACGTTCCACAGCCTTCTACAAAGTTAACCAATTACAGCATGAATTTAGGTATATTATGGATTCTGGAATGTTCTCCAAATGGACCTGGATATTCAAAGAGACCACATTTCAGTGTCAGCTCACCTTTTTGTTCTGTAACTGTCTTTTAAATCAAGTTACTAAATTACAGGTAGTGAAAAAGTAAACCAAGTTACTAAGTTGTGCCAAAGCCTGACCAGTATGTAACCTTCACTTCCTCTGTACCCTGATGATGAGTTGGTAGGACTAGGTGAAGTCATAAACGGGCTTCCAATTCTAGAACGCCACCATTGGAAGCGTTTCTGAGTAGCAGGCCATCAGACATCCCAAGGGCTACTGTATCACACAGCTCTGTTGTTGACTTGTCCTGAGTATGACAGGACGTTTTCCTCTGTCAGGTCCAACAAAACTCTCTTACCAATTGGGTCATAGGATTCTACCTGTTACATTACTTTTTTATACTAGTGAGGCTGTTACTGAAACCATACCACTTTGCACTGAATTGAAGGCTAAACTTAGAACTTTGGTTAAAATCCTCTTAACTGTCAACTTAGCTATCTGGTTTTTCTCAAAATGTGGTACCAAGCAATACAGAGAAACACCAATTATTTGGCAAAAGAGGTCTAGTCTAGCATCTATTTTTTTCTGTGGGAAAACTGATGCCCAGAGAAATTAAGCATGTAAGAGCATATTGCTCAGCTTTTGTCCACACACAGGAGTGACCAGAGGTGGTTTTTTTTTTCCCTCCTGCCATTGGGTAGACTTTTCTTCCAAGGTAACAGATGGATTTCTAAGTCTTTTGTGTAAGAGTTCTCACTGTCGGTCTTTGAGGTGCTAGATAGGGAAATCCTGGTGCTGGGGTACCTGTGGATAAGGCAGAGAAGACACTGTTTTAGGGACCCCAGATGCAAATGCAGAGGTTGGGTCAGGAGAAAGTGGGGATCCTCTTGCATTTCTTTGTTAGGGTTTCCAGAGAAACAACCAATAGAGGAGATGACAGAGATAAATTTTTAAGGAATTGACTTTGATTGTGGGAGCTTGACAGTCCAAAATCCACAGGGCCAGTGTGCCTCCTGGAGATGGATGTGGCAGTCTGAGTCTCTTTCTACTTCATTGGAAAAGCTGAATATACTGTCTATTTGGGGAGCTCTGTTTCCCTGAGACTGGAATAAAAAGGTAGATGTACTTCACAAAAGTTGCCATAGTATTTACTGATGCTGTTTTAAGTGTATAAAGGAAGTTTGAGATTAAAGTAACAGCGAGTAATCCTTTTTCAAAGGCCGAGTTTTTTGTTGTTGAGTGAGTGTGTGTGCTCGGCCCAGGGAATGCAGAAAGTGAGGCATGACTCCTGCCATGCAGGGGCCTCAGGAAGAGAGAAGATGCTGCACTTTGTCGTTCACCTGCGCAAGGACTGTAATGGACGCACCATTAGAAGTGTGTTTTCTGGTTGGGTTGAGGTGAAGGTGGGTGAGGGACCAGTTAATGCTGAGGACGCAGTATTTCAGGTAGGCCTAAGAGTATGCCTACGAGTAGACAGGTAGATTGGCAGGGGATTCTGAGCAGAGGAACCAGAGGACGGGCCACCGAGCTGGGGAAGTACAAGGGGTTTTCAGGGCAGATCTGAGCCTGTCCAGCTAGATGACAGCGTGTCACAGATTCAGTACCTTCAGGATGGATTTTCTCAAACTAGGGCACCATGTGTTCCAGAAAGCATCCACTGTCAGTTCATCCACATAGTATTTGTAGGTGTTTTATATTGTGTGAATGTCTGCTTTAATATAGACTGGCTGTTCCTAAGTTAAATAAATTATAATTGAAAGTTAATTTATTTTAAGAGTTTGAAATTTGCCATTATGGATTTGTGGCTTCTGATTTTGTTCTGGGTTATCCAGCCTAAAAACCATACTTGCCAAAGTGTATAAAAAAATAACAGCAGCTAACAGTCATTTGGTGATTTTGATACACCAGACACTGTTCTAAGCACTGTTAATTTTCACAGCAGCTCCAGGAGGACACTGACAAACAGTGGTTAAGTAGGCCTCCCACCGTCACACGATAGCCATGGAAGCAGGATTTGAACCCAAGGAATTTGGCTCCACAGCTGGCACCCTTCACCTCTATCTTCTAATGCCTCTTAGTTCAGACAATTCTCATGTGCCTGTTTTCTGTGAAGACCAGTTAAGTCAAAAGGAACTGCATCATGCTTTACTTTGATTGTTACATAAAAGAGAAAAACCCTCTACAGATGGGGAAACAAAGTACAGAGCTGTTAAACAAGTGCCCAGGAGCCCCAGAGCATCTTCAGGCACTGTGCTGCGGGTATTGAGTGCGCTGCTCAGAGAGGGGGCTGCTCATTAAATAGGGGGGTCCGGGAAGACCCCTCTGAGGTGGTGACATTTCAAAAGGGAGGGATGGATAGCTGGTGGGGAGGCATACTGGGTGGAGAGCCAGAGGCAGGAGTATGCTAGCTGTGTTTGGGAAATGGCTGAGAGGTTATCACTGGAGTGAGTGGGGTAGGGAGGCGCAGGAGGTCAGGGCAGCAGCTGGCAGCCAGACTTTGCCTCTTACCTGTGTCAGTGGCTGAATTACCATTGCCTTGATGTCTCCTGAATTTCCTGAAGCTTTATGAGTCATGGGTCTATGGGAGGTGGTTCTACATCAATGTGTTTCTATAATTTGAATTGATAGTAATAATTTAAGTGCTTTTAAAATTCCTTGTTCCGTGAAACTTTCTAGAGTAAGACATGGTTGCCCCGTGCATTATAGGGTATTTAATAACCTTGCTTTCACATACTAAATATGCCATGTCATGGAGAAAGCCGAAAAAATGCCCCACATATTTCTAAATATCCCCAAGATTGTGTTGGTGGTAATATTATCTTTGAGAATAAATTGATGAACTTTGCAGACAACTGATTCATGAGGGCTTTATTGTTTTGTTTAATACATTTTCCTGCTTTAGAGAGGGGAGGCATGGTTGTAGGAAGAAGCATGGATTCCAGTCTAAATGAAATGCTAATGCCTAGCAAATCTAACAATCCATCAACAAAGTGGCAGACAGATAGTATCTTAAGAATTGGATTTTAGTAATAGATAAAAACATCAAAAGCTACATAAATCTAACTTCTTTTCCAACACTTTTCTACTTTGATTTATGTTACCAGTCCACATTTTCATGCTTAGTATGAATAACTAACTCCTTTTTATTAAGTGCAACAAAATTAAAACAAATTCCCCAGAAGATACTATAAAATAAGCAAGATGGATGATAAGCAATATGAATTTTGACTCTAACATGATTGCGAGACTTTATTTTTAATAATCCAAATCTGCACATCTAAGTGTTGCCCTTCAGGGTGGTCACCTTCTGCAACTAGGTACTTTTACCAAGAATATTGCCATTGGTCAACTCTTCTACCACTCTTGAGAGTTTCCATAAAAGTTAGTTTACATAGCACATGAGCAAATAAGTATTGTTTTTAATAGACACTCTTCTGTTTTTGGCCTTGTATTAGTTTTCTGTTGCTGTGTAATAAGTTGCCACACCCTAAGTTGGGTAAAACAGTGCAGATTTATTATCCTACAGTTTCTGTGGGTCAGGGTTCTTGCCACGGGTTAGCCAGGTCCTCTGTACAGGATCAAGGTGTCAGCCCAGCTTCAATCTCCTTAAGGCTAGGCTCATTCATCCATCTTCTAAACTCGCTTGTTGGTTGGCAGAATTCAGTTGCTTGTGGCTGTAGGACTGAGGTTCCTGCTTTCTTGGTGGCTGTCAGCAAGGGGCCATACTCAGCTCCAAGGTGTTTCCTCTGGTGCCCTGCTAAGTAAGAAAATTCACAACGTAGCTGTTTGCTTCTTTGTAGCCAACAGGAGAATCCCTTTCCTCAGGAAGGACTCAGTCCCTCTTTTAAGGCCCCACCTGTTAAGGCCAGACCTCTCCATGGTCCTGCCAAACTTTTTGATTATATTAGTCAAATGATAACCTGACTGTGGGAATGAAATCCCATCATATTTACAATTTTTGCTCACACACAAAGGGATGGGTTTGTACCAGATGTGGATGCCAGGGGCAGAGGTGGGAATCCTGGCCACCATCGTCCAGTTCTGCCTCCTATAGGAATTGGGGGAATTTATTGCCATTTGATTCATCCATCTTATTGCCCAATGTTGGCTTGAAATAATTTTAGTGTTCTCAAAATTGAGGTTTATTTTCCACATTTAGGAAAAACCACCCTAGAACATACTCAAAAGACTGAACCTCAGGCTCCAAAGGTTGTTTGAGAAATGATGTCTATAATTACGTGGAGCCAAAGGAGAAGCCTTTCTTGCAGTGAGGGAATGAATCACCTTATAGCACAATTGCTTTGGAGAACCATATTCACTTGTGAAAGGAAAGGAGTGACACACAGCAGGAATTCACCGGAGAATTCCACTTTATTAGGGAAAGGTGCTGGGTTATATAGGAAGGGGCATGAGCTGATTGAGGTGTTACTTCTACGGGGCTGGTGGCTATTGGCTAGGTGCTGGAAGTGGGAGGAGGGAGAGAGGTGATTGGTCTTCAGGTGGCGCCGTCGGTAACCGAGGACCCGGAAGAGAAGCCGGAAGGTCGCCGTCTTACTGTTGGGGGCCCTTCAACTTGGGTATGTAGAGTTGTTAAAAATAGTAAGTCTTATAAAAGATAAGTAGAATCCCAAAAGACCTAATTTCCTAATTAAAAAAAAAACCCATCCTCACCTTACAAGTGTATGACAGTTCTTACAGTGTGTCCATAATATCTTATTACCTTTCATCTCTCTACCCATTGTAAGTAGAGGACTTGTCCCCCTGGGCATGAGGACTTTGTTTTTTTTACTCAGTTTGCATTTCACAAATGTGAGAACTGGTCTGGTTACTGAAGATGAGGGATTGAAATTTTATAAAAATACTAGGTTTAATAGTTTTTATCTTCCACTTGATTTATCCTTTTAAATGCACATAAATCATGAAGTTTTCATTTCTTCCCTCTTGTTAATGTGTTATGATTGGGCTTCTGACTGAGAACATTTTAATCGTTCCTGGGTTATGTTTTAGTATATAGTTGCCATATCACTGAGAGTGGTCAGATCTGCACTGAACCATTTTTAATGACATTTCCATTTGATCAGACTGTCTGCCTTAGAAGTTTGGTCTAAGAGAAAATGGCACTTCTTTTCCTGCTAAAATAGTCATCTTGAGTGTTGGTAATTATTTAATGTCTGTGGTTTTCTTTCAGACCAACAAAGACCAAGCCCATTATGGTGCCCGGTCTGCAGTGGCTCAGAAGTTTTTGATTGAATGCGTGATATTCCTCTTAATCTACCTACTGTTCGTTTTCTGACTGCTTCTCAGATTTTGAGTTTCTCTTTTTGTACCGTCCAGAACAGTGATGTTTATGCTTAAGGTCCATCTGAGAGGTTCCCCTTTGAAACTTTTTCTAGCTCAGCAGACAGAATTCATTGTCTTTTCCTTTGTGTTTGCAGAGTGTTTTCTGCTTGGCCCTTTTTACCTGTTCCTTGTTGGCTCTTCATGGGTCCTTCTGCCTGAATATATATGAGCTGCTCGAGGACGGGTACCAAGTCACACATCTTTACATCCTCAGAGTCTAACACTGTGCATATGGTTAGTGACCAATACATACCTGAATTGGAACCCTTGGCAAACCTGTTTTTCAAACAGGTAATAGATGCCCACAGTAGGAAAAGGCTGTATAGAGAAACTTTGTCTTCCCACTCCTGCTTCCCAGCCATCCCACTTCTCAGCCTCAAACCATTACTACTCATTTCTTGGGTTTGAGAGCTTCACCCTCATCAGATGAACATTTTCGATCCCAGGCACCTCAGATGGTGACATTCTCCAATCAGCCAGCATACCAAGGAGGAAATAACAGTGAGGCATAGAGTCCAGAAAAGATCCATGTCCTAATTTGGGATTTCCACTTGCTTTGCCACTTAAATTTTGGAAAAGTCACTTTTAATCTGGACTTTTATCTCACTTATGGAATGTTCTGAGGATAATGATGGAAAACATCGGTAGAAGTTACCTATTAAACTGTTTGACATTGAATATTAACCGCTAGATTTGAGTGGCTGCTAACAACTATGTGCTACTAAACTCATTATGTCTCTTGGGATTCAAAAAAGTGTCTTAAGAAGCCTTTATCTATTTTGTTTATGTAACATATGAATGTATAATATGTAACCTAAAGACTTGTCCATAGGCATAGCCTTCTCTAAACTCAATATGTGGTTAATTTTAATTAAAAACTGTTCAGAATTATTGTATGTGATCAGGTACATTCAGTCAGAGGTATATGTTTACAGAAACTTAAAATGAGCCCTTTAGCTTGAATTTATTAGAATGTTATGTTGGCTGACAGTTTCCTCTTTCATCTGGTTGCTTTTATGGAAACCTATTTATAGTTTTTGATCCTACCATGAAATCATCCTGTGTTTGGGCAGCCTTTTGTTCTGGAAATTACTGGGACATGATGACAAATACAGTTTTGAAATTTTACTGTGGAAGAAAGTGGTCAAGAAAAGCTTTAAAGCAGAAGCCTTGGCTGAGGAGATGGTGCCCGGGAGTAACTGGCAAACCCAGTGAGAACAGCCATGAAAGCTGTGCATTGTGGGTGGGCAGAAAGCACGCGCTCTTACGGTTGCCTAGCAACTGACAGGCATTGCAGGATAGTCAGGGATGAGCATAAACGTTGGTGCTGCTGCTTTGGGGAAAACGAGACAAGTGCTTGACTATAAAACCATGGCTTTTTTGAGGAAACATAAAAGACATTCTGCCCTCCCCTGCTTTTCAGCATCACTGTACAGTACTTCCTAATGTCTGTTCCTTTGATTCTGAGCCATAGTCTTTTCTCCTCCTTTGTCTGAGTTTTCAGTGAAAATCAAAGTGGGTCACAGAGAAAATATTTGTAAATGTCATTGGGTGTGGACTTGGTTGCCTGGTGCTGCAGCTCTGAGATACTGGGATTCACTGTTGTGCCTCCGGTGTTTTGTTACAGGCAGTGGTTAGCAGGACAGCTGACCCTTGAACCATAGGGGTTTAAACTGTGCTGTCCACTTATATGCAGGTTTTTTTTTTTTTTCCAGTAAGTATATTGGAAAATTTTTTGGAGATTTGTGACAATTTGGAAAAACATTTTCTTTCACCTTATTGTAAAAATATGGTACATAATACATATAACATACAAAATATGTGTTGATCAGCTGTTATCAGTAAGGTTCTCTATCAACAGTAGTAAAGTTTTGGGTGAGTCGAAAGTTCCATGTGTACTTTTTGCTATGCAGGTAGTCAGCACCCCTGTCCCACACGTTGCTCAAAGGTCAACTACACTGAAGTCTGGGCATGACTTCCTTTATACATTATACATGATGCAAGGTCCTATCACTGCCTTCACTTTCTTTCATTCTGGTACAAGTAAACGAAAGAGCATTCCCCTCTCCACTCTCATGGGAGCAAGTCTCTTGGAACATTATTCCTGGTGGAAACAAGCTTAGAGACCCCTAACTTAGGGCCTCTCGAGCTTGTGTACACTGGCACTGGTAGTCACAAAGGGTACCTGTGGCTTGAGATGCAGAGGTTCTGTTTGGGATTCCCTCACCAGGGACTGGCTCCCCAAGAAAACTCATAAGTAACGCAAGTACTTATATGGTTCTTACTACAAGTCATTTAATTTCCCAAACTAGGAGCTAGGTACTAATATTATCCCCATTTTAGACATGGGAAAACCAGAACAGAGTTTAAAGAACGTGCCTCAAGTTACCCATTTATTAGGGTGGTAGAGCTAGAATTCAAACCCAGATGGTCTGATGTGAGTATTTCCTCCCTGTGTGCCAGGCAGTGCCCTAGGCTTTGCTTGTGAATTATAAGACAGCATGGTCCTTGCCCACAAGGAACTTGTCTTTTAGTGGGCGTAGCCCTGTGATCCTTCTGCTTTGGCATCAGCACTGCTGACTGAGGAGAACACAGCTTAGAAACCCACTGCAGTCCTCATTTCCTAAAATAGTGACCTGCCAGGTATCCCTCCTCCCTGGGAACCCTCAGTGCTGCTGAGCCAGGCCCTTCCCGGTTCTGCCCTCGGCCTCATCCACAGTGCCCTGACTTCCTACCTGTTGCTTTGCCATAATACTGCCCACCTGGAGAGGTTTCAGTTTCTGCTGTAACTACCATCTGTGGCCCTCGGTGAGCGAGCTCAGATGACTGAGCTGGCAGGGAGTAGCCAGTACTGCTTTTTCCAGCCTTTGTGTGCCCTGCCTATTAGTTCATTGAACAAGCATTTACTGGGTGTGTGCTCTGCATCAGGCTTTGTTGGGGGGTACAGCGCTTACAGCTTCTGTGCTGTCTTAATATACTACTGTATCCTGGTCACCCGGGTGGCATTTACTGGTAGACATCCAGGCAGCAGACAGATGTCTTGAGCATCCGGTCCTCTGCTTCTGCCCCTCCAGTCTGTTTATACCAAACTCACTCTGGGTAGTGGCTAATGTGTCTTTAGGATGTTTTTTATCTCATCTTTCTTTTAAGTCCCAGATTATCATCCAGTCATTTACTTAACTTTTCTGTTACTTCAGATGCACATTCGGTGCCCATTCTTGATACCATGCTGTGCCTGTGGGCCTGCAGATGTCCCTGAACTTGGGATATTGACAGCTAGATCTGATCAACTGAGAGTTTGATCAGTGCAGTGATGGGTGGGTGGTGTGTGGGTGTTCAGGGGAATTTTTATGCTGTGGCGCTTAAGGCATCCAGAGTGGTACTGATGACGTAGGGAGTTGTCCAGAGCAGAGAGCGCTTGCTTCTGCATAAAATAACTAGGTGAAGCTTCAGAAATTGGTACGTTTTTGTTTGATAGGCCAAGGTGGGTACTTGAAGTAGAAGAAATCATGTACTTGAAGTCCTGAAACATGGTGTACTGGGAGGTGAGGTGAGAGGTTCCTGGGCTGGCACAGCCTTGCACGGGGAAGGGTGGGAGAGAAGCCTGACCAGCAGATGGGGCCGGGCTTGTGGAGCTTGACCAGGCCTAGGACTAGACTTTCCAGGTGGGGGGGGGTCACTGAATGTTTTTGAACAAGGATTGAGATGATCAGTAGTGTTTGTTAATGTTACTGACTAAGCCTATTGTTCGAGGCTTCAAAACCTACGTACTGTTTTCATGGTAATACTGTCGTGGGCCCTCCGAGATGTAATGGAGCAGGTATTATACCAGCTTTATGACTATAGAAGCAGGTATGAAGTTGAGGCTGCTCATCCAGTAAATGGTTGAACTGGAAATTGAACCCAGATCTTCTGTCTCCTCCAAGTCACATACTCTTTCTAGAATTTGTTTATGGGCTGGATTAGAGGAAATAAGCATGGCAGCTCTCAGAAAAACCTGAGAGACTGATGCAAAATTCGAAACACAGGACTGTAAAGGTGGCAGTGGGATAGAAAAGCAGAGGGGCCATTCACATAGAGATGTGATTGCAAAGGAATCTGAAGGCCTCGGGAATGTGGGGCCAGAGGAAGTGCTTGCTGGCAAGGTTGTGAGCATAGCTCTGTAGTGTTACTTGGCTGTAACAGTCTGCTGTCTGCAGTCAGACCCTTGCTTCCAGACAGTTGATTCAGCTCTAGGCTCTTTCCCCAGGTGTAAAACCAGGGATTGGGCTAACACAGTTTTTTCAGTCCACGTTCCTTAGAGCCCTTAAGGTTCTGGAAGTTCTTTTCTAAGCCCACAGCAGCAGTGGGTAGAAGGAGAGAGGTGTTGGTAATACTGCTTCACCTAGAGACCACTTGCCTTTTGTCTGCTTTAAATGTTTCCTTTGGACAAAGGACTCTCAGGGTTTAAAGAAAAAAAGGTTTAAAAAGCCATTATGACAATCACCCAGGGCCCACTCTAACAAACATGTCGTAGTTCTAGAAAAACTAGTAATTCCAAACCTTACCTTGGTGCTGTGTTTTACAATTTACTAAGCACTTTGACCTAGATTATTTCATTCATTCTTCATTATAATCTGGCAACATGAATAGATGAATAGAAAACACCCATATTACAGAGGAAGAAATTGGCACCCAGATGATGTAACCCAGAGTAACCTAGCTGGCCAAGACCAAAACTCAAATCTCAGGAGGCAGCTGCCCCTTTCAGGTGCTTAAATAGCCTTTCCATCATAGGAGAAGGACCAAAATATTGGAACAAGTTAGGGAAAACTGAAATAGAAAGCAGTTTTTGGTTATCACATTGCTTATAATGGATTACATACTGAGATTCTTTGATAGAGTATTCTAAATACCAATTTTGACCTGAAATTTGCAAAGCAGCTTTTGATCCCACTGGACAGTGTTTTTTGTCACTTTGGATTCTGGAGGCTCATATGATGGCTCCTAAAGCCTGTGCAATTCCATTGGTGGGAGTTTAAAGATAGATGGAGTCTTTTAAAGACTAGTTTGAGAGCTAGGCTGGCTCTGCTGTGGAACGGAAGTAGCCGCCTCAGTTCAGTGTGGCTTTGAAAGAGCTTGCTTGGGGTCACAATGTGCCTGTGATCGAGGAGCAAAGCATGGTTGTAAAAAGATTTCTCAGGATCTAGTTGGTGACTTTTCAGCATTATTACTTGCAGAAGCCCATACCAAATATCTGCCCTCCCTGTAGTTCTCTACTTTTATCTGTGGGAAAATGTGACTCATAATTATTTTCATTTTTCTTTTCTTGCTGGCATTTCTCTGTTACTGAGCTGTATCTGTAAAACATAACAGCCCCCCTGCCCTCCAAAAAAACAGCTGACATGTTGCATCCCCTTTGGTTCTTAATCTCACAAGATTATTGAACATCTGCAGAACTGGTTTAATTTTAACCATACAGGTTAAATTTAGCTATTATTTAATTAATAACCATTAAATTCCTGGTGCATCATCACTCCTATCTAAAAAACTGAGGATGTATATCTATATCAAGAGGACCAAAATCCTCTTGACTTCATTTACAAAATTAAAAAGCTCACTATATCTCTACCTCGGGAACTTGCGCCAGGATTATGAAATCAGTATAAGTAATCTGGTGAATAATTTTGAGAACCTTCTACTGTCAGAACTTTCTAAGATTCAGAAGCCTGGATGAATCTGCCTTCTGGAGAATTCCATTCCTTGTGAGTCACGCTAGAAAGGAGAACCAGAGTCACCTCCCATAAATTTAGCTCACTGTTGACAATGGTAATAGCTAACATCTATTAAGCATTGTCTGTGTGCCAAGGACTTTGTACATCTTATCTCATGTAGTCTGCATGTCACGTTCGAGGCAGGTACATTTCCATATTTTACAAATATGGAACCTGAAGATATACAGTGTTAGCACTAACTATGACCAAAATGCAGGTGAGTTCAGATTCTGCTCTGGCCCACTACCCTACTATGCCTTTTGTGCTTAATGGTCAATAAGTGGGCTTTTCTCTAGATTTTGGGATTTTTAAGTTTTTAATTCTCTAATCGTAATGAACAAAATAGTTTTAATAAATTGTATCTTTTAAGCCTTTGTTGTATTAGTCTCTTTTCTTGAATTAATTACATGTTTCTTGCCTACATAACATCTGCAGGATTCAGTTGGCAGACATCTGTGGGCTGGAATAGCCACGGACAGCTTCTTGAAAGAGATGTGGTTTGTGGGGGGAGGAGGAGGGTTCAGATACCCACAGGAGTGGGTAGGGTGGAAGGCATCATGAACAAGAAAATGTCTGCAAAGATGTGGAGGCAATCTGCTAATTCAGTTAAGTGTGGAAGAGTCAGAGAAAGTCATAACGGGAAATAAGATTGAAAAGCATAGACTTGGTCAGACTGAGGAGGGTCCCAAAGCCAGGCTCTGGAATTTACTTTACACTTAAGTAGAAAGGATGCGGTGATACTCTGAGAGGCACTGGAGAAGCGTATAGAATGAAAAACCAGAGACTGGCCATCTGTTTGAATCCACAGGCAAGGGTGAAAGGGGCTGAACTGAGAGATAGATTTTACTGGAAAAAAACAGAAAGAGGATGTTAACACAGGTAAAATAGACAGCTTGGCAATGTGCTGTACATAGTTACCTATGGAGTAGACAAGTCCAGAATGCCTGAGCTTTTTGTGCCAGACTGAATGAGATTGGGACAAAAGGGAATTCAGGGCAGAGCTGGTTTTCAGAGGGAAAAGCATGCTGATAGGTTCTGTTTTGGGAGTACTGGGTTTGGGGCAATGATATGACTTCCCCATAGAGAAATCCAGTTTATGGTTGGAGTAGCAGTTATTTGGTGAGAGGCCAAAGGTGGAGAAATCTGGGACTCTACAGGTCATCCTTATTGAAGTAATGGTGTAACTGGAGAGCAGGAAAGCCCCCAAGGAAGAGAAGAGGGCAATAGAAGGAGCCAAGGATGCAGCATAAATTTAGAGGGTTCAGGGTGGGAAGGGCAACCGAAGAGAAAGAAGCTGAATCAGAGAGCTGGGAGAGAACCAGAATAGCATTGGAGAGTCAAGGAAGAGAGATGCAAAGAAAGTGGAGAAAATCATACTGGTGCAGCCAAGAGGGTAGAGCAGGGCTTCTCAAGCAGGGCATGGTTGACACTTGGGGCCATATCCCTCTTTGTTATGGGGACTGTTTTGTGCATTGTTGGGTGTTCAGCGGCGTCCCTTGCCTCTACTCATTAGATGCTAGTAGTATTCCACTCTCCAGTTGTGACAGTGAAAAATGTCTCAGACATTGTCAAAGGTCCCCTAGGGACAAAATCACCCCAGTTGAGCACCACTGGCCTAGAAGAAGAAGGAATATGAAAGACCACTGGGTCTGGCAGTTAAGAATATTGAGCAGAATTTACCTGAAAAAAACAAGATCCCTGATTAAAAAGACAGATGCACCCCTATGTTTATTGCAGCACGATTTACAATAGCCAAGATATGGAAACAACCTAATTGACCATAAGTAGATGAATGGATAAAGAAGATGTGGTCCATATACACAATGGAATATTATTCAGCCATAAAAAGAAAAGTCCTACCATTTGCAACAACATGGATGAATCTAAAGGGTGTTATATGCTCAGTGAAATAGACCAGGTGGAGAAAGACAGGTACCAAATGATTTCCCTCATTTGTGGAGTATAACAAGGCAAAACTGAAGGAACAAAACAGCAGCAGACTCGCAGATTCCAAGAAGGGACTAGCAGTTACCAAAGGAAAGGGGCTGGGGAGGGAGGGAGAAGCAGATTAAGGGGCATTGTAATTAGCATTCACAATATAGCGGGGTCACGAGGAAGGCAGCACAGCACGGGGAAGGGAAGTAATGACTCCATAGCATCTTAATACACTGATGGACAGTGATTGCAATGGGGTGGGGGGGACTTGATAATATGGGTGAATGGGTGAATGTTGAAACCACAATGTTGCTCATGTGAAACCTTCGTAAGATTGTGTATCAATGACAATTTAAAAAAAATTTTCATCTGAGAAAAAAAACATATGAAGAAGCAACTAGGGCAAGGGAACATTTAGACTATAAATCCTGAGAGTTTGTGAGTTCTATCCGGGAGTGTTGTCTGGGGAAGGCAACTCTTTGCTGATCTAAAATAGCTCTCTGAAGACCTTGGGGCGATTGGCTCCTGCCACAGTGAAGGTGACTCCTTTATTGGCAGAGGCAAAAGCAGAGCAGTGGTCTCGCCCACCCATCATGCTGTGCCCCTTTCCCTAGCAGTGGGCTCTGGCCACAAGGGACTTCCACTTCCGTGCTGGCAGCAGGATGGCCTCTCTCAGTTGGCTAAGCCATGTCTCCTGAGTACCAACTCTTAAAAGGTCCACTTCAGCTGAATTTGGACTTCATTCCTTCCATCTCCCCTTGCCTGGAACAATAGTGTGATTTGATCTATCCCTGATTTGGAGCGCAGAAATTCTTCATTGGCTTCGTAAGGGACATTATCCTGTATGCTTTCGCCTTGTGAAACTCCTACAGTGAACTTGCGTTAAATAAACCATTGGCAAGGACAAAAGAATACTGAGTGGAAGTCAGACTACTTGTAATTGAAGAGGGAGAAATGGAGGAAAAGGAAGCTGAGGATGTAGGCAATTCACTCATTACATCAGAAAGAAGATACAGCAAAGGGAACCTGAGTTCCAAACTTTGTCAAGGTTTTGTGTGGATCCAGCTTTTCTCCCCTTTCTCTTTTTGATAGGTTTTCCTGGCTATATATTCTTCCATATAAATTCAATAATAAACTTGTCTTGCTCTGGGGAAATGAAATAATGGTATTTTTATTGGGATTAAATTAAAATTACAAATAATTTAGGCCCTTGTCCTTTTTTCACGTGTATTAATAGTTTACTTTTTTTAACTGATGAGCTCTCCAAAGCAGTTTCGGATTCCAGAAAAACCGAGTCCATCATACCCCCATCATCCCTCACCCTTCCCTTTGTTAGCATCTTGCATCCTTGTGGGACATTTGGAACATTGTTATTTGAGCCAATACTGATATGTCATTATTAACTAAAGTCCATAGTTTGAGGTTCACTCTTGGTGTTGTACGTTCTTTGGAGTGTAACAAAAGTAGAATGACATGTATCTACCATTATGTTACTATAAAGAATAGTTTAATTGCCCTAGAAATCCTCTGAAATCTGCTTATTCATCCCCCACACCCAACCCCTGGCAACTACTATCTTTTTACTGTGTTTATAGTTTAGCCTTTTTCAGAGTGTCACATAGCTGGAATCATACATTACATAACCTTTTCAGATTGCTTCCTTTCACTTAGTAATATGAATTTGTTTCCCCCATGTCTTTTCATGGCTTCATAGCTCATTTCTTTTTAATGCTGAATAAATAGTCCATTGTCTGGATGTACAGCTTGCTGGCCATTCACCTACTGAAGGACCTTTTGGTGGCTTCCAAGTTTTGATAGTTATAAATAAAGCCGCAGGTTTTTTATGTGGACATAAGCTTTCAGCTCCATTGGGTAAATATTAAGGAATATAATTGCTGGGTTGTACAGTCGGGTATATTTAGTTATAAGAAACTGCCAAACTGTCTTCCAGAGTGACTGGGCATTTTGCATGCCCCTAGCCAAAGTGAGATAGCTTCACATCCTCACCAGCACTTGTCTGCATTTTGGACCTGGGCCATCCTAACAGGTGCATAGTGGTATCTCATTGCTATTTTAAGTTGCAATTCCATATTGACGAGCAATGTGGAGCATCTCTTCTTATGTTTATTTGCTATCTGTATATCTTTGGTGAGATCTGTTAAGGTCCTTTGACAATTTTTTCATCAGGTTGCTCATTTTCTCAGTGAGTTTTAAGAGTTCTTTGTATATTTTTGGTAATAGCCCTTTATGAGGTATGTGTTTGGCAAAGATTTTCTCCCATTCTGTGGCATTTCTTTTCATTCTCTTAACAGTTTTATTTGCAGAGCAGAAGTTTTTAATGAATCTAACTTAGCAGTTTTTTTCTTGCATGGATTGTGCTTTTAGTGTTGTATCTAAAAAGTCTTTTGTCTTTTAAAATGCTATCCTTTTTAAGCATGTCTCTTGTAACTAATCTGATCATCTCCATTTCAGTAGGTGACTGCATTTGCCTTCGATGTCAGTTTATCTAATTTTCTATGATTTTATGATCTGTTTCCATTGTTTTTCTTTGTTTCATCTCCTTTTTCTCACTTCTGTTGGATTCATCAAGTTCTCTTCATTCCATTTTCTCTGTCAAGGTAAAAAGTATATCTAACCTGAAACCTAAAATTCTGTTGGTTAAGAATCTAAAGTTAATCAGCTTTTCTTCTTCTGAAACAGCCAAGAAGTGTAGAATTCTAATTCCAATTAACCCCACATGTTGCTGCTCCCAAGGATTTTTGTTCCATCTTGTTTTTAGGCCTTCAAAATTAATTGTTATTTTACAGTCAGCTGTGGTTTAGAGTTATCCAGAGGTTTTCTAATTCCTTTTGCTGGCTTTTCTTCCTGCAAGCCTGTCCTTTCAAATGAATTCAGTTTTCCTTCCTGAACTATATCTCTTTTAGTTATTTCACTGACGCCCTCTCACTGGTAATAAGCAATCTGATCTGTTTTTTAAAAGCAGACTTTATTTTTGCCCTCATTTTTGAGTGACAATTTAATTGAATTTAAAATTCTAAGTTGACAGTTATTTTTTCCCCTTTGAAGAATTTTTTCCATTGGCTTTTGATAAATCTCCATTGTTGAAATTGTTGCTCCTTTATAGGAAACCTGTCTTCTCTGCCAGCTTTTAAGATTTTTCTCAATCTTTGGTGTTCTGTAGCTTTACTACAATGGATCTATAGGTGTGGATTTATTTTTATTTAGTCTTAGCAGGCTTTGTTGTACCTTTTCAATCTGAAGATCTGATTTTTCAACAGTTCTCTAAAATCACTCATATTGTCTCTTAGCATATTGACTCAGCCTTCTTAATTCCCCTTTAGCAGCTATCATCAAATGTGTTAGACCCATTCAATCCTCAGTATCTTATTTAACATCACTGTCCCTCTCAGTTGCATTTACCTAATTTCTTCAAGTATCTCATGTAGTTCATTATTTTTGTTTTCAGCTGTGACTAAAGCATTCTTTTGTTCACCAGTTGAGCTTTTCATTTCAATGACTGTGATTTTTACTTTGGACTGTGATTTCATTTCAATGACTGTGATTTACTTTGAAATGAAGGATGTTTCATGGTTTAGAGCTTAGACTAGAGTCAGGCTGCCTGACTCAGATTCTTGCTCTGCCCCTTAGAAATTGTGAAGCCATGGGCAAATTACTTAACTTCTGTTTTCTCATTGGTTAAATGAGGATGATAATGGTACAGAAATCTGATAGTTTTTTAAAAAGTGTTAGTGAAATATAGTTATATAGTACTATATTGGTTTCAGATGTACAGCATAGTAACTTGACAATTACATACATTAGTAAATGCTCACCACAGTGAATGTAATTACCATGACACCAAGGATATTGCACTATTATTGGCTGTAGTCTCTATGCTATACTTCCATCCCTGTGACTAATTTATATTTTGAAGTTTGTACCACTATATACCCTTCACCTATTTCACGCATCTCCCCAATGGTAACCAACAGACTGTTACCTGTGTTTATGAGTCTACTTGTTTGTTTTATGTTTTAGATTCCACATATAAGTGAAATCACGTGGTATTTGTCTTTCTCTGACTTTTTTCACTTAGCATAATACCCTCCAGGTCCATTCATGTTGTCATAAACGGTAAGATTTCTTTCTTTCTTATGGCTGAGTGATACACCGTTGTATACATATACCACATCTTCTTTGTCTATTCATCTATCAGTGGATAATTAGGTTGCTTCCATATCTTGGTTATTGTAAATAAGATATCTGATTGTTTAGAATGAAGATTAACAGAATACATAAAGGGAATAAAACAATGTCTCGTGCGTAGTCGGCACACCCTGTTAGCTGCTATTGTCGAATTTGGTTTTTTCTTCATGATTTCTTTTGTATTTTACTCTCACATCATTTAAATTTATCTTTAAATTACTGTCTAATTGATCACTTACGAGGTTTTTGGAAATCTAATCCTATTTTCTGTTGACTTTTGCACATGATAGATCAGGATTACTTTATAAGTGTTTTTTTATTAAGGCTTTAGTTATAAGAATCCTGTCTAGTCCAAGTGGACCTCTGTACCTCCAGATAGATTTAATGTTTCTGTCAATCTCTTCAAGAGCCTGGAACCAATGTTTATGTTAATATCTTGACATGGACCAGGACAGATTCCTGGGATTCCAATATTAAGAGATCAGTTAGAAGAAAATAAGTGACCAAAGATGTTGAAATTAGAAAGAAAACCTAAGTTACATAGAAATCAGGGGAAAATCTGAGTGGTGTGTGACGTGGGGTGGGGAGATAGTAAGAGTCATATGCTGCTAAGAGGTTGCATAAGTTGAAGCCAGAGAAGTTTCCATTGGATATGGCAACATGGAGGATTTCTGTGACTTTGAGTAATTTCAGTACAATTCTGTGGGGAGAAGCCTTATTGAAATGACATAATAGATTGAAGACTAAATGAGATTCATTATAGTGCTGTACTGGAGGTCATAGCCAGTGTAGTAAGTAAAGAAATAAAAATTAAAAGCATAAAGATTATAAAGGAAGAAGTAGAACTTACCTCTATTTGCAGATGGCATGGTTGTGAATTTACAGAGTCCAATGGGTTTAAATAAAATATAGTCAAAAGCACTAAATACCTAGAAATTTAATAAAAGATGTGTAAACCAACTACACATAAAACACTGTTGCAAGAACTGAGTACATTGAGAATATAGCATATTCATGGATTAGAAGATTCAATATTAAGGTATCAGATGCTTCCAAATTGGTAGAGTTCATTGGAATCCCAATCAAAATCCCTGCGGTTTGTTGTAAAAAAAGAAAAGATGAAGCTGATTCTAAAATGTATTTGGAAAATGCAAGGTATTTAGAATAGGCAAGACAACTTTGCAGAACAGCTGATTCCAAAATTTGCATGTGTATGCAAAGGACATAAAATAGCCAAGGTGGTTTTGAACCAGAACACTTATAGTACCTAATTTAAAGACTTGCTATAAAATCACAGACTGTGATATTGGCATAAGAATGGATAAATTAATCAATGGGACAGAATGAAGTACAGAAATAACTAATCAAAGATTTTTGACAAAGGCACCAGTGACATTCAATGGAGAAAGGACATTCTTTTCAATAAATGGTGGTCAAGCAGTTGGATATCTATGCAGAATAAACAAACCTTGGCCTATCTCAGGTCAAAATTTTAATTTCAGATGGATAATAGGCCTAAGAAAGAAAGCTAAAACTATAAAACGAAAACTCTGAAGAACAAGAATATCCTCAAGACCTTGGAGCAGGCAGAGATCTAGCTGATGGGACACAGAATGTACTTGACCATTAAAGAAAAAATTGATAGATTTTTCTGACTACGAGAATATTTTAGAAATACAGCTCATCAAAAGACACTATTTGGGGGATGGAGAAGGAAGGCCTTTCTAAACAAGATCTCTCACACTCAGAAGCTTGTAAAAGAAAAAAAATGCAATTTAGATAACTCTTCCCTCCCCCCAAAAAAGGAAAATGCAAGCAAGAAAGACCTCTGACCTCTATAGATTTTCATGAACAACTTTAAGAAACTGGGAGAATACTTACAATGTGATTATAATATGTGTGAAAAGCATGGTGTGATAGGCAGAAAAATGGCTCCTCAAAGATGTCCTTTTCCTAATCCTGTGTGAGAGTATGTCACATGACATAGCAAAGGAATATTAAGGCAGCAGATGGAATTATGTTTGCTATTCAGCTGATCTTAAAAATGGGGAGATTATCTGCGAGGGCCCAACATAATCACAAAGGTACTTATCAGCGGAAGGGGGAGAAGTCAAGGGTGAAAAGGACTTGGCCAGTCTTGTTGACCTTGAAGATGAAGAAATGGAGACACAAGCTAAGGAATGCAGGTGACCTCTAAAACATGGAAAAGGCAAGGAAATCAGTTGTTTCATAGAGCCTTCAGAAGACTACAACCCTGCCAACATCTTTATTTTGACTCAGTACGACCCATTTCAAACTTCTGATGTCCAAGAGTGTAAGATAATAACAAGTTTGTGTAATTTTAAGCCTCTAAATTTGTGGCAGTTTGTTAGAGCAGCAATAGGAAACTAGTGCATATTGTGTATCAGTAAAAAAAGAACATAATTTTAAAATGTAATTCACAGAATTAAGAAACATAGATGTCCAATAAATATGGTTAAAAGTACTGAACTAGTATCAGTAGTAATGCACTAGTAATTACTAGTACCACTAGTAATCAGAAATCAAATTTAAATCTATTTTGCCTAATAGATGAACAAAAATTTTCAGTAGATACTATCCAACTGTGTTCCTCTCAGATCCAAGAAAGGAATCTCTTACATACTCTGGGTAATGGTCTAAATAAGAAAGATGTTTTAGAAGGAAATTTGACAGAATCCATCAAAATTAAAGACTGTATCCTTGTGTATAACTATACACAATTTGAATCTTTTACAGTGAGAATATCTTTACATCTCACTTGTGAAACTCCAATACATAAAAAAAAGAGCCCAAGGGCAATTAAGAAAACCTGTAACAAATGCAAAATGGAAGATGACTTAACTGTGGTGCAGGGGGTGGAAGAGACATACTGCTGCCACAGGGTTTTAGGATGGGTGACAGCGGCATTAGCTAATCATTTTCCCTCATCACCCCTGCTGCTGGGGGTCTTCTCTCCTGTCCACCGTCAGCATTCTGTTGACTGCATCTGTCTGCAAGTGTCTGCCACCCCCGCCCACGGCCGTCTGGGACACGTGACTGAAGGCTCAGTCCGCTAGCCGTCTCGGTGCTCTGTGCAGCTGCTGCCTGGATTGCTAAGTACTAACGATGAAAGAAGTGTTTCATCAGTGGACACATGTTCCCATAACAGCACGCATCCTTGGGGATTTGTACGCCTTCTAACAGAATCCTAGGTAAACTCAGTCAGCTGCTCCAACAGGTGCGCAGGCTAGGCTTGGAGATGGCAGATGGGCTACCACTGTTGCCAAGTTCTAGATTTATAAGAAGCATGTAGCAGGGCTGGCTCAGAGACCATGTCATTGCCCCTTTTTCCTTTCTTGTGTGACTGTTTCCCCAACACTTTATCGTAAACATGCAAATAAAAACCCCTCAGTGGTGAGCTCCCAGTGAAAAACTCACAGATTTTATCTTTGTGATCAGAATATGTAGGTGGAAGAGAGCTATCTAGTTAGATGTGAACACAAATGCCCTTAGTCATTGTAGACTATTATCTGGGAAGACATTTCTGGCCTTCTTGGCCAAAACCCCATGTCTTAGAGACAAACTAAGGCCCAAGAAGAAAAGGAGTGCCTTTGGGTGTTGCCATGAGTGGGGAAACCTGGACAAAATCCTCTCTCTAGAATGGGGGTCCAGGCATCATTTTCTCAGCATTGGCCTGCCTGCCTTCTCCATGTACCTGAGGTGGCATTCCGATACTTAACTGAGCTATCCTATAGGAACATGTTGTTATACATAATTTTAAATTTGCTGTTAAAGGCTTGAGCTTTTTTAAGATTTCCATACTGTGGACTGAGAGCTCAAATTAACAGATCTCTGAATAACTGGCCATTGATCAGCTTAGTTGGGGGCTCAGGAAATAAACATCCCCCACTTGGTGGTTTTGTAATGTGTAGCATGCCTAGGTTGAACTACACTTTCCAAAATTCCCTTTCTTGCATGTTTCTGGTTAGGATGCACCCCAAAGGAGATTCTTGTTGGAGATTTGGAAGGTGGATGCGAATTAGCAGCATCCCACACATCACTTTGGGCTGGCTCACCTTGTTGGCATGAGGCGGCACCTGGCCCTGTAACTGCTGCCCCCTCTCTGTCCTCAGTTTCTCTAACCCCTGGGCCTTGCCACGTGTGTGTGTAGCTCTGTGGCCCAGCTTATGCAGGATACCCACAGCCCCTATGCCAGAGGCAACATGAGCTGACATGGGTTTAGTCTGTGCTTGTGGCTTCAGCTTATTGCTTGCCGTTCCAGCTTGTTGCCTTCCCCTGCTGTACATCCTTCCCTGCCTGTCCCACAGACTTGAACCCCAGCATCACACAAAGACAGCAGCATTACAGAGACTGCGTTACCATCTACCGCAGTTACATAAGCCATATTTCTGTAAATTCATATGTATTACGTATTTTATGTGTACACATACACACTTGTGGTCCTGTTTCTCCAGGTGACCCATGACTGCCATACACCTCCATCCCCCCAGAAATCATTGTTTTTCAACATTCCTTTATTAGTGGTCTGGGCAGAGTTTTGGGGGACATTTTAGACATCCAGGATCCACCCTCTGGAATTCTCCAACTTACAGAAGTGTTCCATACCCAAAAGAATGCAAAGTTAATTAAAACCCCAGCCCTCTTTGGTAGTGAGGCAAAATTCAACACCCAGCAAATACAGCAAAATAAACCAAAGCGCTGGGGGCAGAGAGCAGCTCAGTCCAACAGGAGACAAGAAAAAATGGAATAATGAGGGCAGAAGGAATAAAATGGTGGGAATGAGCTCCAGTAGTGGCAGTAGCCACAGCAAGAGGCCCGGACAGGCAGTGGACGTGGGTCCTGAATGGGGGAGAGAAGAAGCCAGAACTCCTTTGGAGTTTGGGGAGCAAAAAAGCCTGTCATAAGCAACCCTGTGGTGTCACTGTGCTTCACAAAAGACACTTGTAGATGCCCGTCCACACCCCCCCACACACACATAGCAGTTGGTGCTTGGAAGTACATACTCCATGTCTGGATGCCCTGGGTATCAGTGATCCACAGTGTTCAGAGGCAAAAAAATTATTAAAGATACTATTTCAAGGAATATTCATTTATCGCCTAGACAGCCTACAAGTAACTTTCAGTCTCATTGTTCAGGATAGAGTTTAATGTTCCAGATGCTTAGAAGTCTGTTAGAAGCCAAAACAAAGGAGGTTTGGAGGAAACCATCTGAAGCATTGTCCTCATGGTCTCACTGATCTTTACCTTGGAAAAAGCTCTCAGATATTAAGATGTTGAGGAGAATATGACTAGTGAAGGAAGAGGGAGAACAAGCCTTCCAGAAAGTACCTCTGGCCTGTGGTGCTAAGATAACGCCAAGTCAAGGGAGTTATTAGGAAAGTGGAGAAAATACTCACGGGAAAGACTGCCTCCACCTCAAGCTCACTGGTTGGTTTTGCAATTTATACTGTTCTTGCCCAGGAGGTCACCTTATTTTACTAACATACGAGAGACCTAAAAGCAAGCTGTCCTCTTGGATTATTAAAGAAAAGTGCTTTCCTAGAGTCGTGATACCACTTTACTGTCAGCTTTCCATTTCCTCTGCGTTTTATATTTTTGTGACACATCACAGATGATGATATTCATGATTATGGCCCTGGAGCAACAAAGAAAGTTTTCCTGTTCTCATGTGGTCTGTTAAAGAAGGCAGGAAGGTCTGTAAATACACTCTTTCTACTTTTTAAGTTAACTTAGTTGTTCTAGGAGCTTCCTTAGCTCTGATTCTCTTAACCCTTCTGGCCTGGACAGAGATCATGCTTTTCACCTTTCTTGAGAACGGTTTCTTTTTGACTTTCCGACTCCCATGGCAGCATTTCCAGTGCTAGGTTCAGAAGGATACCTGATGCCCCAGTGAATGAATCTTGAGCTGTTCAGTTATCCACAAAGTCAGGCATTTACTCTGTTTTCTAAAAATGAAATAGAATTTGGGTGAGCCTAACTGAAAAAAACGTCCACAGTGGGTTGACATTAATTAATTGGGTGAGCTCTCTGTGTGATTGGCTGGAGGACAGAGTCTCCAAGGACAAAGCCTCAGCGTCGTTGTCTCTGCTCGGCACCTCCCATCAGGTCAGTTCTGAGTCTTTCCTCCTGTGTGTAGTGTTTTTCAGCCATACCCACAATTCTTTGTCCATATAAAACATGATCTTGGACACACCATTTCTTTCTGGATGCAAATAGCAATCTAGTCCCTCAGAACTGTTTTCTTTCTATTGAAAGCACTACCTGGCCAAAAAACAAAAGGCAGGAAAGGGAATGCAAAGCTGAAGATGCTACTTGAGATTATGTTGACAGTTTTTTCTTAAATGATACTTTTATGTACAACAAAACCAGACATCCTGGCTGCACCAGGATCATGAAATAAAGAAAAACCTAAGGAAGGATAATTATTTTAATAGCTGCCCTCAGGGGAAATCACAGATGAGGGTGAAATTCTCCCAAATTAGCAATTATATAAATCTTGAAGATTGTAGCACAGCAGGATTTAAATTCCATTTCCAAAAATGCTTAACTCTGCCAAAAATGAATGGACGTGATTGCAGCTATCTGTGTTTTTGACCGCTGCTCTTGCAGCTGTGAAAGTCTGACCCACACTGAAATGCCTCCCTGACTCAGCCTTTCTGTGTCCTCGTCCCTGCAGTGCGAATCTGTCCAAGGCCGCCTGGGGAGCATTGGAGAAAAATGGCACCCAGCTGATGATACGCTCCTATGAACTTGGGGTCCTTTTCCTGCCTTCGGCGTTTGTAAGTTTGCACTTGAAACTGCCTGACTGGTCATATGTGAAGCGGAATGGGTTTTTATGTTCTCTCCCTTAGCCGAGATGACCTGCCCGAGCGGGAGGTAGCGGGGCCAGGGTTCTGCCCCAGAGCCCGCTCTCCACCACTGGCCCATGCCGATGGACCTGTTCAGCGCCCACTCTTCTGGGTGTGGGGGATCGCTGTCCTCAGGGACTGTACCTGATCAGAGATGGAAGATACAGCTTTGGGTAAAGTCAGTAATGGTATTTAAATAAATATTGTGAAACACAACATGAAGATGTATTATGAGGTAGTGACGAGTCACCAAAGAAAGAGTCAACAACCAGGTGTGGGATGTGTTTAGGTCAGGGTGACTGGAGGATGCCTTTGGAACCTGGAGGGCTTGTGGGGTTGAAGGATGCCTAGGATATAGGGTGAGGGGGAAAGGCATCCCTGTGGGGAAGTGGGGGGAGCACAAGCCAGAGGCAGGGAAGGTCACAGTGCCCTCTAGAGAGGCAGTTCAGGGGGTCACAGAGGACCTGTGCAACCAGACTCACTCGTAAGCCCCTGGGAAGACACTAGGCTAGAAGCCATGTCTCCCAGGTCCAGCACAGCCAGCCTGTCACCAGCTTTGGAGCAGCTCTTGGTTTCTGCAGCTGAACACCAGACAGCGTGGCAGGGTTTCACATGGCCCTGGGTCATACCAGCCATATGTCTCTCTGAACACGAATCACTCCTGGCCCTGAGAGATTCCCCGTCCAAGAGGTGCAAAGGCCTGAGACCTCCCATCTCACTTGCCCCTGTGCCCGCTGGTGGACTGCAGTCAGTGTTGCCCATGCAATGAGATGGCACATGCTTTTTTCTTCCCCTTTTTTTTTGTTTTTTTTGCCACTTGCTATAGTTGAGTTTGTGATAAACACCCACACAATGCAGCTCCATAGTAAACCACTTGGACTGGACCAGAAAGTTTAGCTAAGGGGTGGTGCCGAGTCCTTGTCCGTAGGTGTGAATCGGCCCCATGAAGCATGTGGCATGGTCCTAAGGCTGCTGGAGAACATTTCCCGCCCATCCAGCCCCCTCACTGGTTCTTTTCTCGGGCATGCTCATGTGAAGAGTTCTTCTCTCCCTTTCTCCTCGCCTATATTTATCCATCCTTTCCTTCTCCATTTCAAAAGATTTCTCTACAAAACTACCTAGCAGGCCTCTCCTGAGGGTAGTAGCATAAGACTCCAGCATTTTCTCTTTCCTGTAGTCAAACAGGAGGTCCTAATGCTGCTTACAGCTGAAGATTTCCACCTCCATGGCCCTGTAGGTGGACTGTTACCCCTTTTCCTATAGACAAGGATGTGACTTCCCTAAGGTTCTTCAAACCTCAGTCTTCTTAACTGGTCCCTCCTATGATCTTTCAACTTTCTTGCAGGGAAACACTAAATTCACAATGCTAGGGTATTCAGTGTTTGGTATGAATATATGTATAGCAACTGTAGCTTTGAACTGAGGCTTATAATAACTTAAGTAATGGAATAAATTCCATGTCATTGTAGGTTGGCTTTTGTTGTGAGCATTTCCTAAATTCTAGTCATTTCTAACTGTTCTGACCTGATCCCTCATCACAAAAATGATGATAGGAAAGAAATATTACACTTCCAGGTTCCCTAGACCCTTCTAAGCTACAGAATTTTACCTCCAATACTGTTTCTGTCTATACATTAGGGAGCACTAACAAAAAATGGGCACAATCATTTAGAATCCCCAAATTAACCCTACACTAGACTTATTTTTATACTTTTAGAGTAAGAAGCCCCACTATAGCACATCCTAGGAAAAATGGACATTCACTTACTTATAAAGACCAACAGCAAGAATATGCAAAATGGTTTCCACGCCTCCTATGCTATGCCCACAAACCTTAGCATGACGCCCACAAGCATGATGGCCATGCAGTGACATAGTGACTATGTTAGAAGAGTCTTAGAAGACAGCAGCTTCTCTGTCAATCATAGCTCCTTAGCATGTCTAAGACCTAAGATACAGATCTCAGAACAGTGCTTTTAAAAGCAGTCTTCCTCCAGGATACTGCGTAAGAACCCACAAGCTGCCACTCTCTTGTCTTCAGACATTCTCTCAGCTGGTGGGTTGTAAGTGACTTGGGCAAGGTGCTGAAAGTAGGCACGTGAAGAACAGACAGAAGTGTCTGACCTTGCCCTCCCAAGGAGCTCGTAGCCAAGTTATGCAAAAAGGTCATAAAAGCCACAGAGGCACCGTGAGAGACATCCCAGGTGCAACCTGGGTGCTGGGGCACATGAGGAAGGTACCTGGCCTGAGCCAGCAAAGCCCAGAGGGCTGAAGGTGGGTATTTGTGTTCTTTTAATTGCATTTTCCAGAAACCAGCTTGACCTTACCTAAGAGGGCAATTTGAAAAGGGAGACTGTCACGGAATCGGAAAAGAGCGGATCAGCCAAGACTCAAAAGGGCAGAGCCAGGCCAGCCCTGGGACCGCAGCAGGAGACGGCCTCTGGGCTGCTGCCTCTGGTGGGACTCCACCACAGTGGCTTCTCCGCCCAGTTCCCAGCCCTTCTGCATTTACAGTGACCCTGTCATGCCTCCCTCCCCCAAGCCAACCCCCAGTAGCGGGCCTGTTTTCACAGAAGGGATTGTGAGCTAGGAGGCCACCCCTAGACAGAGGTCAATACTGCCAGAAAGTTTCACCCCTAAGTGAGTCAATGTATTAATCTCAGTAATGTGGTTTCAGGGGATTTTCCAACAAAGGACACTTTGACCTTAGGCTACTATATCACAGCATCTTTGTCACTTACTGTTATGTGAAGCTTCTGGATAGCAGACCTGTGCTTGACCTTCACAGAATTAACATTTATGGTTTTAACTCTGAGGGCAACATAAAGGTCAATGCCATGAGATAATTTATCATTTTGCTGAGGTTATATGAGCACAGAATGAAACATTTAGCTTGTGAAGGAGAAACTTTGCAGCAGAGCAACTCGGTGTTTCCACCTGAGGAGGAAGGAGGTGGGGTCTTGGTTCCCGTGAAGCTTGCGGGTAAGTTAAGGGAACAGACAGAGGTTATTACAGCATTTGAAGACAGCTCCGGAACGAAGTGCTCAGGACGTAAAGTCTCTGAGAAGATGGGAGTGTGTGATCCAACTCAGGGAATCGGGTAGGGCTGCTTGAAGGAGGTGACATTGACCTGAGTCTTGAAAGATGAGTGTGGGTTTAGCCCAGCATCAGGGAAGGTGAGGCTTCCAGCAGAGGCACTAGTGAGTGTTATCTTTAGAAGCCATCCACAGTTGCACGTGCCTGGGAAGGGGCTGGGGGCGGGTCCCAGGCCTTGACGTTGGAATCCTGTTCCAAAGGATACTGACAAGCAGGATACTCTGGGGCTGGATCTTGTCCCATGTGGATAGTAGAAGGCCATCCATTTCTTAAGAGGGGTTAGTGGTGTCCTCAGCCAATTTTCAGAGAATTTGAATCTTAAAATATATCTCCAGTTATTGTTATAATTTAATATACATATTTAATTAATATAATATATATTTAAATAAATTAATATTTAATATATAACTATAATATATATAGTTCAAAAGGTACCTGAGGATTAGGACCTTGCAGATATCCCCAAATCACCATCTTAATCACTTAAATCATACTATTATATAAATCTGATCATTGATCACTGTTTACCGTTCACCCACTGTGCTGGCTCAGAGTGTAGAAAGCCATCTCTGACTCCTCCTCCATGTCCGTTTATTTTAATTTGGTGCTTCATGCTACTTAATATCTCCTTAATGCTGCTTGATAATGTGAGGCTTCTGGCCATCCCTGCTGCCACTGCATTTAGGGCATGTTAACTCCTGCTACAATACCTCCCACCTGCTTCCCTGGGCCTCCTCAGAGCTGCTCTCCACCTTGCTGCCAGAATATCTTTGTAGACTACAAGTCGGTCCTGCTGCCCCCCTGCTACAAATCCTGTAAGACTCCTTTGCTCAGCTGACATTTCCCTTGGTGCCCTGACTCCTGACAATTCAGGCTTGACCTCTTCCCTGGCATCCCTGTATTTCACTCAGAACTGTGATGCTATGAGCCAGGCGCGCACCTGTGTTAGCACTCTCCCAAGAAACAAAACCAATAGGATATGTAGATACATCTAGAAAGAGATTTATTGTGAGGAATTGGCTCACATGATTTGGGAGGCTAAGAAGTCCCAAGCTCTGCCATCTGCGAGCTGAAGACCCAGGAAAGCTGATGGTGTAGTTCCAGTCCAAGTCTGAACCAGGAGCCAGTGCTTTCAGTCCCTGTCTGAGTTGAGCAGAAGATCTTTGTCCCAGCTAATAGGCAGAAAGAGCCCAGTCACCTTCGTCTTTTGGGTCTACTCAGGCCCTTAATGGATTGGGTGATTCCCACCCATACTGGAGAGAGCAATCTGCCATCATCAGTCCACCGACTCAAAGCCAGTCTCATCTGGGAACACCCTCAGAGACATACCCAGAGTGATGTATAATTGTTACTGGGGTATCCCATGGCCCAGTAAAGATGCTACATAAAATTACTATCACACCATCATGCTAGCCAGCCTTAACTTTATTAGGAAAGACACCCCTCCTCCCCCAAGCCCACCTGCCCACCTCACTTAGCTGTCTCCACTCCAGGTGGCTCTCCTCTGCATCCCACATCTTTCTAGAACCTGGCCTTATCACATATTCCCTGCATTGTAATTGTTAGCTTATATCTCCTTGACTAGACTGTGAGCTGCCTTCTACCAGGGCCTGGTGCCTGGGAAGATCTTAGTAAAAGTCTTTGTTGATGTTGCTTCTTCTGTTAGTTTCCTGGAGGACACACTGCCCTTGTGTGAGGAAAAACAGATGTGCAAACAGTAGCTGTGGAGACTGGTTTATAGCCCAGTGGGTGTTGCATGGAGTAGGTGCTTAAATATGTCTAGCAAATCTTGTCATCAGCTATTTGCAATATGGAATAGCTCACCTTAAAGCATACACACACACACACACACACACTCTCTCTCTCTCTCAGAAGTCTGTCAGTTCTTACAAATACCGACCTAATATATTCACTTAATAGATGTCTTCAGAATTTCTGTATCGGTTAATCTTGAAAATGGATATTAAAAATGGTTACTGACAAGAGCATGGTTTGTTATAAGGCCTCTTCAGTACTAGCAAGTTTCCCTCTTCAGTACTAGCAAGACATGCCTTTTAATGCTTTTAGTTACATGTTTGCCAAATAGGTTCACTTAATATCCTGTTTTATAGTCATTCTTCTGACTGGACATCATCCAAAATCCAGTTTCTCAGGATCAGCGCACTTTTGTGCTTCTTAGGCAGAACCCATATCACAAACCCCCACATTTCTGAGCTATCAGCAGCCGGAGTTGCCGCTTGCATCCTTCACCGTAGGCCAGCCTGATTATTATGTTCCGGAATGCTGACTGGAGGCCAGCGTTGCAGTTGTGCCCAGAACAGCACGGTCTCAAACACCACAGGCGGTCACCTACAAGGAGCCCTGCAGCCCGCTCTCCCTGCAGTGATAGGCACCTGTCACTCAGGAGCCAGGGTCGTGTGAAGCGGCACTCCGCATGGCCTAAAAACTGCTGTGGATGGAGAGCTGGCATTTCCCATTCGTAGTAAAGATGCCATTTGAAACTTCTGGGATTGATCTGGAAGCTGAGAAGTCCCTGGTCACCATACATTGATTTATTCCCATTTTTTCTGCTTCCTTTAAATGAATAAATCAGTAAACACATCATTTCAAGACAACCTAAGTTGCTTTTAGAGTTTTCTCTTTGATTAGGGGCACTTTCAAGATCTTTAGAGATTAATGTCAGGGGTACATTTGTGTACTCAGCACTTAGCTATTGTTGCTGCATAGTAGGTGCTTAATAAGTGTTTGTTAATTTAAATCAAGGACTTTATTCTTTTGAGGTCTAATGTCAGTTTATCAAGTGTAATTTTTATTGGGTTGTGCCTGTAATTTAGGTATATTTAACTTTTAGATTAAACTAATCCATTTAGGTTCAGAAAATCTCAATATAGGAAAGAGCTGATGATTCCAAAGGTGAGCAGTGGTATTCCAAACCCTGAGGTTTCTGTGAATATCTCAGGAAAATGCAGGATGGCGGGTCCTCTTTTCTGTGATCAGAATCAAAAGTACTTCAGCCAAATCCCTAAGACCTGTCAGCCTTCAAATCTCTACCCTCTCTTTCCTCTGTTCTGGTTAAACTATCTTACTGTCTTCTTGTCACCAAAAATGGTGTACACTGCAAGTGTGCCTCCTGTTGTAACCAGCCCTGGCTGGGGGAACTGATGACATTTGCAGTAGCCCCATCTCAGCCTCCCCATGCCACCTCTGACCCCTGCCTTGAGCCCAGCCCCTTGGGCGGCAGTTCTCAGGGCTTCCCAGCAGGCCACAGCTGCACAGCACTGACTCAAGCAGTGTTTCCTCCCAACCTCGTGTCCTCCCACTTGGCTATGAGGCCACATCCTCCCATTCTCTTTCCTCACACCCACCACATCCAGTTGCCACATCCTGACCCCTCCGTCCTGGCTAGAATTTTTCTGTCACTGAAGGTCTTTGTCTTCTCCCTCTACTCTTTCTGAAGCTGTGTCTCTGCCCACCCACCAGGGTCCATATTCCCCTGCCATTAACCTTCAGCAGCTCCTCTTGGCCCAGGAGATGATGTCCAGAGGCCTTTAAACGCGACATCATGGCACACCATGGACTTGAACTTCGTGTGTGCTCCCCACCCCACCCCAGGCTCCAGTCACCTGCAGAAGTTGGTTGGCGCATGTGGGGTTGGCTATGGCAGCAACTGCCACTTACTAGTTGTGTGATCCCTTGCTACCGTTCTTTGCCTCGGTTAGAAACTCTGAAATAACCTGGAGAGAGACAGAATATAGAAGAGCACATTGGAGAGATTCCAGGGACCAAGGAGCTCTCCCGGAGCACACAGTGAGGATTTAGGGACCTTGGGTCTAGAGTAGCCAAAATGACAAGAGAGTGGAACCAGGACCCTGCATAGAAGCTGTTCGACCTTGTGCCTGTGACTTCACTTCTGTAGGCTTCCCTTTTCTCAGCTGTGTAATGGGGACAGTGCAGTAACTAACTCACAGGATCCTTGGAGAATTGAGAGTTATTACCAGTAAAGTATTTACAACAATGCCTGGAACTTAGCAAGTACTGAGCACAGGTTGCAATTAATATTAGCAGGAGAGCAACTGCATGTAAACTAAGCAGTTAGTTCAGCAGAAGGTTGAAGACCGAACTCCAAGTGAATCAACATCTTGACATCACACCCAGGGTTACTTTTTCTGCTTCTGAAGTGTGCTCTACCACGCTGGCACAACCATTCAGCCTTTGCCAGTCAGAAGCCCATCCTTTTGGCCCTGTTAGGTACACCCGTAAGCTTTTCCTAAGCCCTTAGCTGCAGCTACTTCCAGTTGTTGATCACATATTGTCTTACAGGAAGGACACGACAGCCACCTTCCTGCAATTAATTTCCTTGTCAGTAAGTCCGTCTTTGACTAAGCGTGCTCCTTCTAGGAGGTTCCATTGCCATTGCTGTTTTACCCAGGAACATTTGATACCTGGTATAGCATTTTACTGCTTGAGGATGCTACTCAGTTAGATACAACTAAAAAGTAAATTACATCTCTAACTGAAATGTGAGCATGTTTCTTGTTCTCCATGATTGAGTTAAGCTGCTAAACCTAATCTATCATAGTGATAAAGAGTTCTTTTACTCCCAAAGTTGATGAAGGAAAAAGCTAGTAATTTTTCATATGTGATACATGTCCACCCTCTCACCTGGTGTTTTATAAATGTATTGTCTTAACTGTCTTTTGAGTGTCTGTGCCTGGGAGGGTGCCTTCCTCTGTTTTGTGAAATGCCAAGTGATACCACTGTGATACATAAATAATGATAATTAAAAGACAGCCTCAAATTACTTGACATCCAGATTGAAGGGAAAAGTGGCACTTGTTTTTTCTTATAATACCATAGAATTTGGATCAGAAATGCCTTTCAAGAAAAAAAAAACATACTTCTTCCTGTCAAACATGGATAGCTCGAAGCTTCTTACCAGTGAAGTCAGACACTGCAGGATGGAGCTCTGAAACATGCGGTGCTGCAGATCTGGGTCCAGGCTGTAAAGACTCTTGATTCTTTGCCATAATGCATTTGAAAAATAACAGAAATAGGCTAGGAGCTAAGGAAGAGGGAAGTCATTTTTACCTGGAAACTACATAAAGGGATTTAATGCTCATTAAGTGGGTATTATCTCCCAACCTCTGGCCTCTTTCCTTCTAAAAATGTCAAGAACCAAGATTTCCAGAATTTGGCTCATCTTGACTTCTCTTACCTTAGTATTGCCTCTGAAGTTTTCAAGGGATACTTGCTTTGTCATGGCTCCTGGTGGGTGAAGGTAAAGCCGTTTGTTCACTTAGTAGAGGAACATAGGACCAAGAATCAGAGAAGCGGAGTTCAGTTTCTGGCCTTGCCACAGAATAGCTGTGTGGCTTTGGGCAGCTATTCAACCTCCAAATTTATCTCCTCCCCTGTAAAATAGGAATAATTATGTCACAAAGAAGAGCCTGAATATGTTATACGAATTTATATTCTCACACCAGTCCTTGTTCTAAGTGACTTATCTTTACCATAGACATTGAATAGATGAGGAAACTCAAGCCCAGAAAGGTTATGTAGCTTACCTAGAGGCACTCAGCAAATGATATACAAAGTGGGAGATTATTAGGATTATCCTGAGATCCCGAATACGTCAGAAGATGTGAGGAGGGCCCCCGGTGCTGGCTGCTGCAGGGCTGGCCCAGCCGCCCTGTGCTCTGTAGGAGGTAGGGTGGGGGAGAGGCTGCAGCGGCCTCCTCCAGGTGGCCTTGGTCTCCCTGTTCCCTTCCTCCTCTGCCCCCAGAGGTCCCTAGTTTTTATTTTCCCTTTTTCAAATCTATTTGTTTTTCTGTTTCTCCTGAGTCCCACTCATACAAACTCACTTCATTTGTATCTCAGCTTTTGTTATGATGATACGTAAAATTTGTATCTCTATTCCCATTCCCTAATCTGCTTGTTTGAGTTGGAATTACAATACCTCTCTGTCCTCAGACTCTGGCAGTGCCCAGTCCGATCCATCCTCCAGTCTGTGCCAGTCTGCCTTTACAGTGGAACTTCTCTGTTCAGAACCCTTCTGCAGCTCCTCGCTGTGTATCACAGTAAAGGCCGTGCTCTAACCGGGGTCCTGTAAAGGACGGAACTGACCCAAGTAGTGTAAGAGGCAAACACGGAGGGCAAGGCCCTTGCTTCAGGCAGGGCTGAATCCAGGGGCTTCAGCCTTCTTGTAAGAGTTCGGTTCAATGGACACGAGAGCCCCAGCAGCTCAAGACTCGTATCTTCCCAATGAGGCCCCCAACAGAGAGACAGTCTCTGCCTTGGGCCACGTTGCCCATCCTGAGGCACCGTGACTAGGCACTTGTACCTAGTTAAGCAGGTACAAGCCGCAGATGCCATGCCGCCTCCCATCCCGACCCCCACCAGTCTGGCCCTGCCCCTCCTCCGCACCGACGCCCAGCCCTCCTGCTCCACCCCGTTCACTCACTCCCTGTCCGCGGACGTGCCCGCTCCGGGCTTTTCCAGTCCTACCTTGGCTCATGCTAGTCTCCCCATCTTCCCTGCCATTTTTCTGTTTATCAAAATTATACCCATTTTTCAAGTATTTTCTACAAAACTTTTCTTATTCTGTAGCTGGTGAAAGGTCGTTTCTGCCTTTTCAGTCCTTTACTGCCTTTCACTGATAACTAACCACCATCTTCATCAGTGCTATAAACCCATAACTTTCCGTAGCTCTTAATGTGCACAAAGCACTTTCATGCATGTTATTTCATCTGCTTTAATGCAGAAGCCCATGAAGCAGTAAAGTAAACACAATTTACAGCTCAGGTTGCTTGACCATCAGCTATGCAGCAGGACTTAAAGCTGGGTGCTGAAGTGAGAAACATTAATCTGGCAATACCCAGGTGCTATATTATTCCAGTTTTCCAAATGAGGAAATTGAGGCCTAGTAAATAAGTGGCCAAGTGTCCCTCTGGTCCTCTTTTTAGTTCCTGGAACATGGATATTCTTTGCCACCTCCGAGCCTTTGCAGATGCTATTCCCTCCACCCAGAACATCCTTTGTAACCTCACCTGACCAAGCCGTACTCATCTTTCAGAGTTTAAGTGTCGTTGTTTAGAGAGGCTTCAGTTGACCATCCCCTCCCTACAAGTCTGAAACAGGCCTACACTTCTCTCCTCTAGTTCTCTACTGTTTTTCTTCAGAGCACTTATCACAGATTTATTTTACTTTTATCAGTACATCTGTTTAATGTCTCCCCACCAGACTGCACACCCTTGATGACAGGGCTAATGATATTCTAACTCCTATATACTCAGTGCCTGGCATCCATGCCTGACATGGAAGAGGGATTCAAGAAATAATGTGTTGAATGAATGAGTTCACACATTAGCCATTCGTGTGGCTCAGTAAATGCCAGAGCAAATACCGTGCGTGTGAGCAGCCTCCCCTACTGAGTTGACATGATCACTAAGACCCAGAACTGCAGGCCTAGCTCTTTGTATGCATTCCTGTGACATTAGTACTGCTTGACATGTGGGTATTTAGGATAGGAAAGATGGGTTGGATTGGTGGACAGAAGGAATGAGACCCAGATGGACAGACTTGCAAACAAGGTGACCAGATAATCCGTGAAAATGACTAGAAGGTGCCCAGTATGTGGAGGCACAAGGAGAACAAAAGCTAACGTATTAAACTGCAGGACCTGTGTTAGAAGGCAATGGTAGTTATGTATGTAGGCCTAGATACAGAACCTTAACTTGAACTCTGATTAAGATCTAAAATTAATACCCTATTCTGGAGCTTCTGTAATAAACCTTCCCTTTTGGTGGGTCTTAAAGAGTTTTCATTTATATATTCCTATCACATTATATTGGAATGCTTTCATTCTATGTGAAAACAACTTTTATTTCTTAGACCAGTGTAAGCAGCCTGTTACTATAGCAATACTGAAAGTATCTTGAGGTATTTTTATACAGTGCCTTCTACATACTCCCTGCAAACTGTATATAGCAGTTAATAGAAATGGGCTATAATATCCAAAGTTGTTTCTCTTGTATATTTCCTTTATCAAACTTTTTTGAATTTTGTTGTAATTTAACTCCCAAAATTTGAATCCCCTTATTTTTAGGAAAGATTAATTTAGGGGAGTTGGAAATATATTTGACCTATCAAACATTGAAAATAGTTGTGAAATAAATTATGTTGTGAGTACCATCAAGACACAGTTGCTTCTTGAGATCTTTTTCAGAAACTGGGGTGCAATCACGGATTCCTTCTGTGTGTTTATAGGGCCTGGACAGCTTCAAAGTGAAGCAGAAATTCTTCTCAGGGAGCCAGGAGCCAGCAGCCTCCTTTCCCGTGCCGTATGATCTGCCTCCAGAACTGTATGGAAGTAAAGGTAAGACGCAGGTGAAGGAGATTTTCCATGGGTGTACATACCAAAGCAGAAACAAACAGTGCCCAGGAGAAGCCATTAGTCTCTCAGTGGTAGATTGGCTCATAGAACACTCTGGAAACACTCTGGCTCCTGTACTGGCCTGTCAGGCCACTGGAGCCATAGTTCTCACACCTGTTGGTCTTAGAACACCTTGGCACTCTTTCATTATTAAGGATCACAGCTTTATCTATTGGTATTTACTATATTAAAAATTAAAACCAAGAAATTTTTTAATGTTCATTTGTTTTAAAATAATAGTCATAAACCCATGATGCTATGTAATATTTTTTATGACCATTTAAAAAAAAAAAGTGAGCATTATTTAGAATTTTTGCAACTCTCTGGGTTAATGGAAAAGAGCTAGATTCTCATAGCTATTGTTTTGATATCACATATCCTATAGCCTCTCTACGCTCATTGGAAAGTGAAAGGGACAAATAATGGCTTAATATTATGATGAAAGTAATTTTGACTTCTCACATCTTTTCCCATCCCCCTGATGAGGAAGGCCCTCAGCCACACGTTGAGAGCTGCTGTGCTAGACCCTGACATACATCCTTAAAGGCAATGACCAAACAAGCGCTTGCCCGGGAAGTCGGTGGCATACCCATTGGGGTTCACGGTGTTCTGGAGGCAGGCAGGCTGGCACAGGGGGCACCTCCATCCCAGCCGTGGTGCTGCTGTGCCTGGCCCAGAATGTCTTTGAGGCAAGTTCACCCTTTCCAGACTCACACAGGAGGAGATATATAACCAGGACAGGCTTATTAATTTAAAATGACAAACGCTCAGATCACCACAATCGCATATTTTCCCCTGGCAGATAGAGGCCTACACAGGTCGCCAAATTAAAATCTACACCTTTTGAGCAAAGGATAAATTGAACAGTGAAAATTTGGTCTGTGATTGGCAAGTTTTGATGACATCACTCCACCAACATTCCGGAATCTCTGGTTCCCAGCAGTCAGCCCTGCCCAGGGGTCCCTCTCCTGCTAGAACAGTTCCGGGTGGGCTCTAGCCACTTCCCACCCTCACTCACCCTTTTTGGCTTGGGGTGAACCAAACCTCCACCTTCCAGCGCACCCATTTCTTAGACTGTACTGGCACAGCTGATAGAGTTAACACTATGTCATGGTGTCAAGGTGCCCGCCTGCCTCTTGCAGGTGACTTTATCTCTGATCAGTTGTGTTGATAACTAAATTTTCAAATGCATTTTGTCTCCCCTTCTTTCCAAGCCACATACATTTTGAATTCTCTCAATTCGTTGTATATTAATGCATATTCATTTTGCACTAGCAAGATTATTTGGGGCTTGTCAGTATTAGAAGGAATCTGTGGCCACCACTCCCCACAACATACACACACAAATGGAAACCCTGCTTTAGAACCAGGCTGTATTTATGTGCCAGCCTCACAACTTACTAAGTGACCTTGGACAGTTACTTGCTTTCTCTAGGCCTTAGTGTCTCTGTCTGCAAAATGAGAAAATAAGAGTGCCAACGTCCTAGAGGTGTTGGGAAGAATAACTGAGATGGTATCTATAAAGCCCTTAACACAGTGTCTAGCTCAGAATTAGCAGTCAAATGCCAGCCATTGTTTGTTATTTAAAATGTCCAGTTCAGTTCCTGCCATATAGTAGTGGATAGGTGTTCATTTTCTCCCTTTCCCTGTGGTGCGGTGATGGAGAAAAGAGGCATGTTCAGGACAGTCCCTGACCCACCAGCATCACAGGACATGACAGTGAAGACCTCCCCTGCCCCGTTCTGGCCTCATGCTGCGCCCTCTCTTCCTCTCTCTGTTCTTCGCGTTCCTTCTCTCTCTTCCCCTCTTATTTTTTTCAACGTGAATTCTCCTGAGTAGACATACTGGAGGTGGGACTGCCTGTGATGGCCTTAGGCTTGGCCTCCTCGAATTTGGCCTTGGGCCTTGTACTCACCACCCCCAGCCGAGAACCTTGGCTGGAATTCCTCTCCCGCAGTTAAATCCTAATCTCCAAATAACTTTGAAAGCAAGAATGGAACAGATAGAAGAGCCTTAAAAATATCATGAGGTCCCTTCAGTTCCAATGAAAAAACGTTCCCAAGAACTTAAAAGTTTACAGCTGGTGGTGTCTGAGACCGTGTAATGATGAATCTTTTATTTCACCAGCAAGCAGAATGCTTTCCATTGTTTAGCAGCATTTTCTAATTTTTATGCATTTCCTTTGAAAAATTAAAGGTTGGAACATTTTATTTTTTATCAGTAGTACTTTACCTTCCACACTGCTTCAATAGCAGATAGAATAACGCCAATAATTCAGATATCACCAATTCATATTTAGCTAACATTCAAGGGGGTCATGTGGACTATATAATAAGGCACCTTAGCAAGATCTAGAAGTGAGTGGTTAAGAACATTTGAAAAGCCCTTCATTTGAAAAAAAGCGATTTTCAAACCACTGCTTAACACATCTGAAATCTTGTTCAGTATTTTTTCAGTGCGAAACTGTACAAAAAGCATAGCAAAGACACTGCTGTAAATAAATTCCAGTTCAATATAAGTGACCATCAGACATTCTGAAACCGAGAAATTAAAATAAAGCAAAAATTAAAGCCCAGCTCCAGGTGCACCTTGCCTCATGCAGTACTTGCTGCCTTCTTACTCCCCCCACAGCTGTGTTCTTGAGAAACCAGCTCTTTGCAGACCCTGTCTCGGTGCTCGGAATGTCAGTGAGCAAAACAAACGCGAACTCTGGCCTTCATGAAGTTTAAAGTGCTCTTCTCCTGAGAAGTTATACTTACCCAACCTCGTTTTTCTAATAGGAGCTATAGTTTTAAAAAGAACGCTTTTATAAAGCACAGTCAGCAACCTTCTAAACCTAACATGGATTATGCCTGTATGTCCCACTCACTGTGTGACCCTGAGCCTGAAGAGAAAGTGGGGTAGATCAGTATGCGGTCTCCCCTGAGCTCTGTACTAAAAGCATTTGCACTTCCTTTTTAACTTACATTCTTTTTGTTGTCGGATTACACTATTGAGAGAGTAAAAGGAAGTAAGGTTAAGTAAAGCCTATTTTATGTGGACTAGTACGTTCTCTGTCAAGTTTAAGAAGTAATTGAACATACAGAGCTTCAAAGTTTTAGTTCTACAGTTGACCCTTGAACAAAATAGGTTTGAACTGCAATGGATCCACTTATGCACACTTTTTTTTTCCCCAATAAATACATTGGAATATTTTCTGGAGATTTGTGACAATTTGGAGAATACAATATTTTTCTCTAGCTTGCTTTATTATAAGAGTACAGACTATATAATACATAAAACACGCAAAATATATATTAATCAACTGTTTGCTATCACTAAGGCTTCCAGTCAACAGTAGGCTCTTATAGTTAAGTTTTTGGGAGTCAAAAGTTATACGTGGATTTTCAACTGCGTGCATGTTTTTTGGGGGTGGGGGCTTAGTGCCCCTAATCCTTGTATTGTTCAAAGGGTCCACTATAATTCTTTATAATTTTTCCTTTTTCTTAAAAGTGGTCTGTTTCTTTTTTTAATACACGTGGCATATGTATACTATTCTTTCAATTTTTGACATAATTTCAGACTTAAAGTTGTAAGTACAAAGAATTCCCACATACCTTTCACTCAGGTTCCCCAAATGTCAGTATTTTAATTTGCATGATCTTTCTCATGTTAACTTTTTTAGGGTCCATTTGAGAAAGTTGCAAACATGATGTCCCCCTTTATCTCTAAATAATTAAGTATTTCCTAAAAATAAAGACAACCCTCTTATATTACCACAGTACAATTCTCAAAATCAGGAATCAACGTTGACTGAATGCTGTAATCTATAGAATTAATTCAGATTCCATCTGCTGCCCCAGTAGCATCCTTTATAGCGAAAGAGAATTCCCAGGTTACATGTTGTATTTGGCCAGCATGTCTCTTTAGTCTCCATGACATTGGAACAGTTCCACAGGTTTTTGTTGGTGTTTTATGATGTTAACACTTTGTCTAGCACAGACCAGTTATTTTATAGACTGTGAGGGACAGTGTACATTTGGTTTGTCCACTCTTTCTTCATAATTAGATCCAGATTATGCACTTCCGCCAAGAATACTGCAGAGGTGACATTGTGGTGTTCTCGCTGCATCATATAAGGAGTTACGTGCCATCAGTCTGCCTGATTATTACTAATCTAGTTAAACTGGTATCTGCCAGGTTGTATATAATCTTTTGCAGGTATATTTCAAATTTTTTAAAGTTTTAAGTGTCTAGAGCTAAGCTAATAGGCTGTGTATGTAATTGCCCTGCAGAAGAGGTCCCTAAAACCTTCTTGGCACATGAGATATGCATGATTAGATTTAGCACATACATAGTGTATATAATCCTCTAAGTGCTTTAAAACCATTGGTTTCCAAATGGCTTACCATTCCCCCTACTGTTTGCTTAATTTAAAATAATTCCTTGCATTAAGATAGTATAAGAATAAACTTCATCCAGACTATCAGAGACCTTGCTAAATAAATATTCATATTCATAAAGTATTTTTGTAAGAGAAACAGGTGATTCAGTTTTCTAATTCAGAGAAAGTGCATAAGAGGTAGGTCACTTAAAATCATTTTGTTATGTTTCATTTAAATTTTTAAGGACCTGTTTTTGAAAGATCTTTAGAAATTTTATTTTTAATGAGGCAACCAAAATGTTTTGTTTTTTTTTTTTAGTGGGGGGTTGATTGGGATTTTATTGAATTTCTACATTAGTTTGGAGAAAAAAAATGATATTTTTACAAAAGTAGAAGTCAGCAAACTTTTTTCTTTAAGGAACAGATAAGTATTTTAGGCTTTGTGGGCTAAGAGGCAAAATGGGGGACATTATGTACTCATATAACCAACAACCAAAATGTTTTTTAGACATAATTTTGATCATCTCCTTTAGTAAAATCTATTTTTGTTTGATGGCACAAACAGAAGGCTGAATCTAAAGTTCCAGCTTAGCTTTTAAAATTACTTTGTAAACAGCCTAAGAAAATCTAGAATTATCCAAGTAAAAAAGAATAATTTATCAGATTATCTTGAAATAAGTATTTTGCTTTTAGCAATTTGAATTATTCCTCCCACCAGGTAGATTGTTCTCTTTTGCTTTATTTTAATCAGAGATTGACATGGGGGTTCTTCACTGAGAAGAGTGTTAGTGGGTTTTAGATAACACTGATAGTGTAATTACAAATGACTGGGTTACTACTAGGTTGGTAACCCAGTGTAAAATACTTTTGAGCTTCTCTTCCAAATTGCATGTGGGCAAGCCTTTTATACATGCCTTGATTTCAGGGTAGGCTAAAGTAAAGTGGCCTCAGAAATCTTACTAATTGGCTCACCTCTCACCTCTTTGTGATCACACACCGTAACACACACACACACACACACGCACACACACACGGTCTGTGCCTGATATAAGAAGGGAATTACAAGTGATGGCTCATGTGGCAGTGGCTTCTTGAGGTGGTATATCAAGTTCCCCTAAAAAGAAGACAGTGAGAAATGTATTTATGTGTGTTTGGGCCTGGGGGTAAGTACAGGTAGAGTCGTAAGTCCTTAATACAGGGGCATTTATTAGAGGATTAGGAGAAAGAGCTTACTGCCTGGCTAAGTAGAACAGGATGTTACACTTTACTTGGTTTGTCTGGTTGTTAAAGAACCTCTTAGGACCTAGACAGCATGTAGGCTCATGACAGTCCTTACCCACTATGAGTTGAGTGTGGTAATTACAATGTAATAGCAGCTAGCACTCACCAAGTCCTTATTACATGCCATGAGCCGCTGTGAACACTGACATGAATTAGTTTGCTGAATCCTCAGTACGCCACCGTATAGGTGCTGGTATAACCCCCACTTTACACACAGGAGCCTAAGCCCTCAGGTTAACCTGGTCAGGGCCTCCTGGACAGCCTGTGTCCTGTGTCCACACCCCTTCACCCTTACACTGTGCCTCCTGCTCACGGAGGGCTAAGTTGTGGAGTTACAAAGAGGTGTAAGGTGCACAGAGTCCCTGACCACAGAGACAGATGGGATAGAGGCACATGGAGATAAACTCCACGGGCTGCCCTCATCCCCAGCTTCCTGGCGTGGCCTCCTCGTGTCTCACCTGGACTGCGTGGCCTGTTCATCTGCCTGGTTCCGGTCTCCTCCTGCTGGACGCCGTTCTCTGCGCTGCTCCCACACACATCTGATGTCATGCTGTTTTAAATCTTTCTGTTGTACTCCAGAAAAAGGCCACCTTTTCATCTCCTTCCACCTCAGATCCCAAACTCTGATTGTGTCAAGAGCACAATATGGTAGAAACACGAATTACCAGGTGCCCGCCCAGACCTACTGAGAAAAGCTCCCTGACGGTGGGTCCTGGGAAAGAGCACCAGCCATTCTTCTGTCAGATCGCCTCGGGAACTGTTGTGTAGACATGGTGAGGTTCAGAATTCCAGCACTGTGGCATGCCTGTCTGCCTGCCCGCCTGCCCGCCTACCCCACTGGACTGTAAACTAATAGGGCCCCTCGGCTCTGTCCCACAAAGTGCCTGACATCTAACCAGTGCTCAGCAAGTATCTCAAATACATGCATAACTATACCATGAGGCAAGTTCTCTCCTGGGACACTACAGGAGGATTGCTTATGACAGGCCTTCATCTAAGCCAGTAGGGTTAAGGCTGCTCTCTAGTAGTAATGGGTATAGGGACACAACAGACTCACAGCTACTGTCCCTTCCCCTTCCTGTTAGCCCTTTTTGTGGCTTTCCCACAAGGTAGGGGCAGGCATCTCAGCCAGCATGGGAAAGGAGCAGCCCAGAGGTACAGGAATGTGCTCGTTTATAAAGCCGAGCATCAGGGGATTTGCCGGGAGGATGGTTACCGGGTCCTTACCTGGTCACTGTTGGCTAATTCTGGGGGACAGGAATGAATGAAGCGGTCCCCCTGAAGTTACTGGCTGACTAACAAATGTTTGCTTCACAAGCCCCTCACTGGTAAAGAATCTAACAGCTACTCGAACAGTGGAACCAAGGTAGCCTCAGCCTCGAGGATGACGCAGAGCTGATGCTACCCAACAGAGCTGCACCCTACCCATGTTACTATGGTTGCAGGAAAAGATGGGTAAATGTGGAGAAATCCAGCCACAGAAGCTGGCGTCTGCAGAGGAAGAGAGAGGGTGCTTTCCTGAGGCCAGGGAAGTCGCTGGGCGCGTCCAGCACCTTCATGGTGCTCCCGCCCTGCAGCCCTCAGCCTTTCATGAAACAAGCATGTACCCGGCTTTCTAAAAAGGGATTCATGCTTTTACACCGTCTCAAGGCCAAAGACAATACCAGGGTGCTGGTGACTTGCTTCTCCCTTGGCATTCTTCTTCCGTGTGTCCTGCCAGCTGCCACTGCTTGTGTCCTGATTATTCAACACCAGCAGCGGAGCTGTAAGAAGAGCCTCACATCATTTGCCAAGCAGTCCTCCATCCTCTGGGCCACCATCTGCCTTTGTGCAGGAGGAGAAAGCCTCCCTAACGGTCAGTGTGCAGTGCTGAGCAGCTGCTCCAGCTGATGGTCCTTCTCAGCAGACCTGCTAAGTGGCCAGGCCACTCTAAGCACTCAGCCCGTCAGTGGTGCTGTGTCTTATAATTAGCAGAGCAAATAACACAGGGACTGGTATTTAATCCTTGCACTGTAGTTACACTCTACCCATATTATTATGGTTCTTTTGAAATGGTTTGACCTCTCACAGTAACAGTGTATGGTAAAGTTATTTGTTCCAATTTCTGAAACATGACTTGGAAGGAAAAGTTCACATTTTTTGAGCACCCACGACATTCCAGGGACTTCCACAGGTGTTCGCTGACATAGATTCACAATATAGTTAATTCTCATTTCACAGATGAGGAACCTGTGGCCAAAATCCAAATGCCTTCCCTAGGGTGCAGAGAAGGATGAGGCCAGGATTTGAATATTGGTCTTCAGTGTTCTTTCCTTTGTATCATTTCAAGGCATGTTGCTTCTTTGACATTGGTCTGCAATCATATACAGACACATCATACTTCACTGATTAACCTTAAGGAACAGAACAAAAACAACTCATTGATGTGATCTGGGGCATCCTGGTCATATGTGACCATGACCAGAGCAGGGAAATGGGTCTTGACTGTACCAACTCTTACCGTGGGTTTCTCCAGCTTCTTAAAAGAAGAAAATAATAGCTCCCCTTTGTTAGATTCTTTATCCTAAACACCGTGTCTTGCACAGATTTATCTCATTTAATCCTTACGATAGCTTTGTGACATAAAGGTAAGGAAAGAGAGGCTTAGAGAGGTGAAGTGATTTGTCAGTGTAAGTGGCAAGCCAGATTGTGCTCCCCAACCTCCAGGTCTCTGCTTGCCTGCTTCTGTGTTCACCACCCATGTCTCAACACGACCCTTACTAAAGCCATTGTCTGAAATGAGCTATTGTCTGGGGTTGGTTTAGGAAAGATGCTTTAAAATTTGTAGACTCAAGTGGTTTTATCCTATCAGGTGAGTAAATTTCTATTATCTTGTTCAAATATTTTACACATGTAATATTTTTCTCCCCTCAGATCGGCCATGGATTTGGAACATTCCTTATGTCAAAGCACCAGATACCCACGGGAACATGTGGGTTCCCTCCTGAGAACCTGAAGGCACTATGGAATTTAGGTGTAAGACTTTGAGTCCCTTTCTTGTTTGTACTGGGTGTTTACCCTTGAAGTTTAATCTGCATTCCTATGAAACTCTTTGCAAAAGTCTCTCTTGTGAACATGGATGTTGGTTATACTTTGGTCATTATTAACAGTCTCACTAAACAAAGATATTTTCCTAATTCACTTTTCTGTGCTTTGGTATGAAAGCTATTAAAATTCACCATGTTAAGAGAATATAAAGACATGAAGTTATCCTCACAGTAATGTGGAATCTCATGGTGGTGTCAGCTCTGCTGAATCTAAGGTTGACTATGTTGTATTCCATCCGGAAAGATGCTCTTCATTCAACTGAAGTGTGTCAGAGAAGCGTGACCATCTGCTGTCTCAGCCAGGCCCCTCAGCTTTCTCGGCGTGTCTCTGTGAGTCTGCAGGTGTACCTGGGTCTGTCACTGAGGCGGGCTGGCTACACTCCACACACAAGGAGGGATGTGGTCCCTCACTGCCCTGCAGCTCGCGAGGCTCTTCACCCTCCCCCGCCCCTCACTGGCCGCCCCACACTTACAGGTGGGTCCCGCTTGACCGGACTACCCACCTTTCCACAGCGGATGCATGTTCCCGCCATCCCCACAGATCTCCACAGGAGACAGTTCATAGAATCGTACAGAAGCACACAAGTATTTTCCTTAGAAGAAACCCTGAAAGGTGACCTGATCTGCTGCCTTCAATTCACAGGTGAGGAAACAAGCCCAGAAAGGTTCTGAATGTCCCCCTGGCATACAGCTGGCTGGGCTCAAAGCCTTGAGTGTCTTCCGGCCATGTGTACCTACTTTGTACGTAGGACTCAGACTCTCCTAGGTCATGTAGATTCTCTTTGGTTTTGAAGCTGTTCCTCAGAGGCCTGAGATTTTCACCATAGGAACTTGGTGGGGTAGGGCGCTGGGCGACAGGAGGAATCCAGGAGGATGGGGCTGCAGGCCCCCTCCCATCAGGGCATCCTTGGCTTTACCTATTTTACATACTGGATTGTTAACCTTAAAAAGAAATTATCTTACCAGTATAAATGGGTTTATTCATAAAGAGAGAATTGCAAAGGGGACATGTACACTATGGCAAACCTATAGGCAAGTCCAATGAACAAAGGAGAGGAATATTATTTTTATGGAAAAAGAAGTGGTTGAAAGGAGTTGTTTGAACAAAGTCCACTGAAGAAAAGCAAGAATTCAGGGCGATGAGGGTTTCTTACAGGCTAAGGTGCCCATGTAGTCCATTTCCTGTAGGAGATGCAGCAGTGTACCGCCCCTCCATCCCCCCTCTCCCGTTGAGGACTGTAATTGATTATTCCTTCCTATAATTGAAAAGCCACCAAATTAGTTCAACCAGTTCATTCTGTGGCTGATAAAAATTAAGGTTTAAGTCTTTTCTGACCCTGCCTTCTTCCTAGAAGGCAAACCCTACATTGCAGGATCCCAGAAGGCAGTGGGGAGGGCTCCCCGGGCTGGCAGCAGAGGCGCATGTAGTGGTGGGGCCAGCCCAGCAGTCTGGGTTGTGTGACCAAAGGACTGTGCAAAGAACCCATGAACATCAGCTGCACGGGGGACCCATCCAGGGAGGGGCGGCATGAGCTGCCAGGCAGTGCACGGAGAGCCTCCCAGCCGGCCTGGACAGTGTTAAAGTGACTATGTAGCCAGCCTGCTCAGAGCAGGACTCCAAAAGCCTGGGCTGCTCAGGACCAGCTGTCAAAATGGCAGCTGCTGATGGACAGCTGGCAGTCATGGGGGTCTGCCAGGCAGGCTCCTCGTGGGGTCGCCCAGGGACATTGCTCATCTGCTTCACAAAACTGCAAAGTGGGTCAGAGCTGGAGTTAGGCTGCCAGTGTTTGGATCCCAGCTCTGCCACTTAACCTGCTTTGTGACCTAGACCAGGTTAATTGACATCTCTGTGCCTTGGTCCCCTCAACTATGCAGTGGGGGTGGTGGTAATACCCACTGCAGAGGGTTATTGAGGGTGTCTAGTTAGTACGTGAAAGTGTTTAGAACAGCTGTTAGAGTTGATTCATTAGAATTATCTTCATTTTCCTGGTAAGAAAAACTTGGATTCAAAAAGGTAAAGTGCTTGTCCAAGGTTATACCTCCAGAAAATGCTCTCACCAGTGTTTGAACACAGATCCTGCAGCACCCAGAGCCTGTTCTGTGCTGCCAGATGGTCAAGGTTCTGGGCAGTGTGGTGGATGGCATCTTAGGAGATGGGCCACCCCCTCAATCCATTGTAGACACATACTTCTATAGAATACAGAATCAGGTGCTTACTGTCACAGCACCGTTACATTGCTATGAAAGTTTCTAAATGCTCACTTTTACTTTCTGTATTCATCACAGACCAGCCCTGGTCTATAGTCCACACTTGGAGTAAGCTTCCTCTAGACCCAGTGGGGACCCAGAGGGCCCATCTGGAAACAGACAAGTTTCATGCAATTGGCTGGGTAGGTACGTCAACGTGACATTAGGGGAAGTCCATGGTCAAGAGGTGTGTGCTCGGTAGGTGTCCATACCCAACTCCTAAGAGCCTCCTGCGCTCCTGGCCCTGGTCAGCGTGGGCCCCGGGAGGGCAGGGCTGAGCCAGGCCAACACAGTCAGGGTCAGTACCATGTGCTTGAGAACAGAAAGCAAGTGGTTTACCCCATCTGGATCTTTTTAAAATGGGACTGGCCACATTACCCAAAGTGCTACAAAAAGCATCATCAAACATGTCTGCTAATGTTTGGGAAAACTGTTTCCATTATTCTCAGGTTGGTTGGGCTTTAATAATTATTTCCCCCTAACTCCAGACAGTCTCACCTCCCTTCTGTCTGCCTGTAGCTGTAATGCCACCTTTTATTCTTTTTTTCTCACCTCCTCCTGCCCTTCCACATCTCGTGAAAACACTTTATCCAGTGACTCTATACCTACTGTGGGCACACCTCCACATAAAAGAATCCAGTCTGTTGTTTCTTCATAAACTGATGTAGGAGACTTATCAGCTCATTAAGAAGTTTCTCTGCATGGGGACAAAAGGATCCAATGCCTTTTTTTCATAAAAAGGTTTCTCCTGCTTTGAAATTGTACCTAACATCCTTTCATAGAGAAGAATATATGTAGCCATACGTCTAAATGAGGTTTTCGTACGCGATGATGAATCTCAGCAGAATATTCTGAATGACTGGGCATTTGGGAGACCTAAAAATATTTAGGCAGAAAATTACCAACTCTGACACATGGTGACTGAAGAGAGGAATGGTCTGCACCAGCTCTTTTCTTGGGGTGAGGGAAGAGATTTATTACCTTTTATCATCACACTCCTGGGAGAAGCTGTCTGCTTTTAGCTGTAATTGATAGAAATCAGCCTTAAAGTTCAGTGATTTGGGAGGCTGTATTTTTCCACTTTACCACAATAATGATAACACCCAGTGTTTCCTGAGCACTTCCTATGTTTAGGCTCCTGTGCTTTACATTTAATCCTCATGTCAGCCTTCTGTTAAATAATGTCCATGAGATCCACAGTGAGCAGCAGGGCCAAGCTTCACTTAAGTAGGTTCTTGTGTGGAAGTTATAGAGAAATCCTTAATAGAAATTACTAATATTGAATAACTTTTCAAATGAATATGGTTTCTGCACCAGATTCAGTGTGCTTAAGATGTGGATCTTTGATTTTGTCACAACTTTTTTTTCCACATTAAATTAAAAGTTTACTTTCTAAGGGAAATGATCTCTAATATTTGATCCATTGTGAACCATTTTGGGATGATCTGGGTGTTTGATTCAAATCTTAGGGCATTTGACTTTTTCCCTCGTTACAGAAGAATCACAACTGTACCCCCTTCCTTATTAATTCAAGGAAGGGAATTCCTTGAGAATACTTTCTTTTAAGTGATTAATACCTCCAAGAAAAAGGTTAGATAGAAATTCTTTATTCATAACATGTAGCAATTATATTGACAGGTGGATGATACCATAATGACAAAGTATGACAAAAGTCTGTGCAGGAACTCATGACTGGCAGAAATAAAAGTTTAATTTGTATAGGATTAAATCTAAAATATTGAAAGGTCAGATCCCATTATGATAAAATCTTCAAGTTTTCTAAGTGTAATAGCCCACATACTTCAAGCACCATCCAAGATGAACTACAAACAAAACTATAATTTCTTACTATCTTTCCATCAACTAGTAATGTCTTGATTGACCATTGCTTATGTAATAGGATTCACACACAAAACAAAAGATGAGACAGATCAGAAATGGGTTTCAATGCAGCCATTTGCTCCCAGGAGCCACCAGCAGTGCACATGACCAGGCTCCCCATGGAGGCAGTCTGCCCATGCTGGTCCCCGAGCAGTGGCATTGACCAGCAAGTATTAGGCACTTGCTGTGTGCCAGGTACTGTTCTATGTCTTTTATGTGTATTAGTTAATTGAATCTTCATAGTGACCCAGTCCAGGAGGTACTGTTATTAATTACCCCCATCATACAGATGGAGAAACTAAGGAGATTCCTTGTCCAAAGTCACACAACTGGCAAGTGCCAGAGTTGGTATCTGCACCCAGACAGTGCTGCCGTGAGGAAGCAGGCAGCAAGTGTGGCAGATGCTCCCAGGCTCCAGCCAGGAAACGGGCCCTGTGTGTGTGATTCATAACGGCAGCCACAACACCGGATGCACTTTCAGCCTCTGTAACAGCCAATCATGGTTGGCGTGACAGAAGCAGCTAGCGGTGCATAAAGTCAACCACTAAATGTCACATTAGCATGCAGGACCGAGCCACTGGATTATTAAACCCAAAGCCTGACAAGCACAGGTACCTTTCAAGTGAGAGCATGCAAGGCTGAAAACTTTGCCACGTTAAGAATGTTCTGTTGTTTCCATGGACTAGATCTAAAACAGAAGAGGGATCAGGCTGAGCGTCAGAAGGCAACAGAGAAGATGCTGGAGAGGGGGAGGAGGAGGGGCAGCCCAGGAAATGAGGGGCTGGGAAATGACGGAACGAGGATGCCTCGTGCAGCAATGAGAGGTGGTGAGCAGATGGGACCAAAGCATTGCAAGTCTGGGCACAATTATCTTACAGAGTCCCAAGGCAAGTCTCACTGCAGAATCCTACTGCGTCCACTGTACACTTTATTCTCTTCAGACCAGCAGCTTCTCTGAAACTACAGTCTGACCAAAGTTGATCAGCCTAAGGTACTTGGCTCAGTTTCTCCTGCTTCCTTTGTAGCAGTTTTTCAGAGAACGCCATTGAAAATTATGAACAACAGGAAGGCATCTGGACCACTCTTTTTAATACACAAGAATAAGGAGAAACACAGAAGGGAAATGCAAAGGAGAAACTGCATTCATAGGGAATTTATTATGGATTATGATCCTACGTAACTTTCTATGCAGCATACTGTGGGACAGGAAGTAGTGACTTCACGTTAAGGGAGGGAGAAATGAGGGTCAAGGCCACACACTAGTGCATATCCCTTTGTGGCTCTGAGGACACAGGTGATACCACTGTACAGTCTCTGGGTGACTCTTTGCTTATAGTTCCTTAAAAATTAACATGACAGCTGAATGCTAATTGTGTTTTTTTCAGATACTGACTAAAATTTAAAAGCCTCTAATATTTGTTATTCAATATTTCATTAATATTTTTATGGAAGAATACATTAGGATGCTTTTACTCAAAGCAGATTACTTAGGCTTAAGCAGCGGAAGAGACTAACATAAATCCAGTGAAGGCTGAAGCCAGGGGATCACAGTGTAACTATCTCCAAGTCTCAGCTCTGCTTTCAGAATATGAACATCATTCTCAAGCAAACTCCCTCCACCTGGAGGCTGAAATTGCCCTCCTCTGCGGTCCCCTACCCATTCCAGGCCCATTAGTACTTCCAGCTAGTCATTCCAGAGGAAAGACTTCTTTTTCTCTAGCTCCAGCAGAAGTCCCCCCCCACACACACACCTAATTGGCCAGATTGAATCACGTGTTATCCTGATGCAAACTGGAGGGGGTTGGGGGCGGGCAGGGGCAGAGTTCAAAGTCAAGTGGAAGATGCCTGAGGTCCATCCAGAGCACAAAGCATCTCTAGGTGAAGTATTGATATTGTGCTAGAGGAACCTTCTTGTGCCTCATCCTTAGATAGTGTGCACAGACGTGCAGATTTTATTTAAAAGCTAAAGGCAACCAAGAAGGAAAATTTTTTTATTAAGGTATCATTAATATACAATCTTACTAAGGTTTCACATGAGCAACATTGTGATTTCAACATTGCCCATATTATCAAGTCCCCCCCACACCCCTTTGCAGTCACTGTCCATCAGCATAGTAAGATGCTATAGAGACACTCCTTGTCTTCTCCCTGCTGTACTGCCTTCCTGTGACCCCCCCTATATTATGTGTGCTAATCATAATGCCCCTCAATCCCCTTCTCCCTCCCTCCCCACCTGCCCTCCTCAACCCCTTCCCTTTGGTAACCACTAGTCCCCTCTTGGAGTCTGGGAGTCTGCTGTTTTGTTCCTTCAGTTTTGCTTTATTGTTAAACTCCACAAATGAGTGAAAACATTTGGTACCAAGAAGGAAATTTTAAAATCCAAGTTTCTCAATAAAGCTGTATAAATGAGTCTTGTAATCTGAGTGTTCTAGAACAGTGATTTTTCAAGTTGCACTGCACAACCCTTCCGTGAATCATGAGGTCAATTTAGGGGAGGTTATGACCAGCACCCTTAAGTGAAATATAGTAGAAAATATCTCTGTATCACAAAGTAAGGTTATTTTTGTTTCAACTTGTACATCTATGAATGCATTCAGGGCTACAATATAAAATATATTCCTTCCCAGGTTTGCTAATTCAGCCATGTTAAACAAAGACAGATGGCCACCTGGGTGATGGCTTGAGATCTGACGGAACCTGAGGGGTGAGTCCGCTCCAAGGCACTTAGGACTCAAGCTGTCTGGTCCCAGCTCTGCTCCCTCCACACTGACACCTTACGCACGTCATGTGATGCCTCTGAGTCTTCATTTTCTCATCTGTTAAGTGGGGATAACACCCCTCCTTCCTGACTCATGGCATTGTTGTAAGAATCAAATGAAGCGGTGCTCTTAAACACTGACAAGGTCTCCATAAATATAAATTACAGAGATTCTTATTCTCGGTAAGTACAGTGCTTGGAGCTGGCAGTCTCTCTCTGGGGCACTTAGAAAATAGTAATTCAGGTGTACCAAGTGAAAACCGTGCCCTTTGAAAAATTAGTGTTTTCCCACAAATCCTGCTTCTAAACTACTCAGTGCCAGTTGTTTCTGGAAGATGCGAAGATAGGCTGTAGTAGGGTGGCCAACAGGCCTCTGTTGCCACCAGAAGGGGGCTCTGTTCAGAGGGAAGGCCTCACCCCTGGGCCCAGTCTCACCCACACCCGGAGTGACTCACCTGTATATTTCCAGCCCTGTGAGTCCCTGGTCTGTGCCCACTGCCTCTGGGAAGGATGGGTCCTCGTGGTGGTTAGTGGGACTGAGGATGGGGTTGGAGTCCAAGTCAGTATAAACCACAGGGGTGAGTCGACATTTCACCCCAGGAGGAAGCTCATTTTACAAAGAAAGAAACTAAGGCTCAAAGAGGTAGGTGAGCCTGCCTAAGGTTGTATCCTTCTTGAAGATCGTGAGAACAAGCTCTTGCTTCCAGATCTCCTCTGAAACCATAACAGGCTCAAGAATTGGGCGTCTGTACCTGTGCTTGGATTGGTAGAGTCTGCCTTTAGGAAGGGGACTGGACCATGTGGTCTCAATGAGCCACTTAACATCTTTCTACAGACAACCTGGAAACTTCTCAAGAGCCCAGCCTGAGCCCCGGCTCCACTTTTCCATTCTTTTCTTCCCTGACCCTCCGGGACTCACTTGGCAGAAGGCCTCCCCTCTCCGTCTATAATTCCTATTCGTGGAGTGGCACCCTGGCTTTCCCCAAGAGCAGACCTGGTGGCTTTAAAAGTAAGTGCAGGGGTGTGGAGAGGGGATTGGCTGCATGAAGGAATTTTGGGGGTGACAGAAATGTTTCTATGATTGTGACATTGACTTTATTTCACAAATTCCCTTGAATTATACAGCAAACCAGTAACTTTATTTTATGTAAATTGTAGTTCAATGAAGGTTTTTTTAAAATCTAAGAATGTACAGTTCAGATGTGTGCATCCATTGTATGTCAATACATCAAAAGAAAAAAACTAAACAATTGTTGAGCTCTAGTTAATGACATCTATGACCAAAGGATTTAGGGGTGAGCATATTAATGGCTGCAGTTTCTTTTGAACTGTATAAAAATAAGGTGTATTAATGGGTGGGTATATATATGATAAAGTATAGGAAAATTTAATTGTCTGACGTAGATTGCCATTGTAAAATTCTTTTGACTTTGGTGTATGCTTGAAAATTTCATTATAAAATGTTGTGGAGTTTCCTTTCTTCTTTTTTTTAACCACACTGAGTCTGAGGGCAGGTTTCAGTCTGCTCCATGCAAGGCAGGTAAAACTCCAGCGAAAATTGACAATCTTTCTGGTTTGGAGATACAGAGAACAGGGTTTGAGCAAGAACAGCCTCTGAGAGTGAAGAGGTAAATAACAGAAAAGACAGCCAGGAGGGGTTCCCAAATTCTGTATACGAACTGCTCACATCTCTGGCTGACCACTGAACTGCGTATGCACAGCTACAGTGAAAATAACTAAAATTTGACTACTTCCCACTGCAGGGAAGATACTTTTGCAGTTGAGTTCAGCCAGATTAACTGCCTGTTTAATAATAATTTTCAGAGGAATGAAACAGAAGTCACTTTGTACAACACATCAATTACACATCAATTATAATGCACAGGATATAACACAAAATTACTGCATATACGAGTAAACAAAAACATGGCTCATTCTCAAAAAATAAGTAGGAGACCAAACCCCCAAGAACCCCCAGTCAAAGATGTTTAAGCAGCTGGTAAGATTACATTCAAGAGTCTAAAGAAAAAGATGCTCATATTAAATGAAAAGACAATAAGTCTCAGTAGAGTAATAGAAATTGTTTTTAAAGAACTAAATGGAATTTTAGAACTGAAATATATAATATCTGTATATTAGGGTAAAAAAGTTTTTGCCTCCTGTGTGTCTCCTTTCCCCTCATACCACTACCACCCCATCAGATGTGTGTGGGTTTTTCTCACCGCAAGCAATTCTGTGACATGAGCTGGGTGTCCTGGAATTTAACTCGGTTCTGACACTAGCTGCCTGGGGGTGCCAATCACAGGTCCAAGTTGCCACCTGTGCTTCTGACCGATGGCTAGAAATCAGAGGTCCCTATGACCCCTCCTCAGTTTCCACGAATTTGCCAGAGCAGCTCACAGAACTCAGGGCAGCACATACAGATGAACAGCCAGCTGAAGAGAGAACACAGAGCAAGGTCGCGGAGGGTGCTGAGCGCAGGGGCGTCAGGCCCTGTGGTGCTGGGGTGCATCGCCCTCTTGCTGTGGGTGTGTTCACCGACCTGGAAGCTCCCTAAACCTCATGTGGGATTTTACAGAGGCTTCCTCAGGTAGGCATGATCGATTATGAGCTCCCATTTCCAGCCCTTCTCCCGTCTCTGGACAGTGAGGTGTGGGGCTGAAAGTTTCAAGCTTCTAATCATGGCCTGGTCTGTCTGGTGACCAGCCCCCATTCCGGAGCCCACCCAGTCACCCCATTAAAACAAAAGATGCCCCCACTGCTCTTACCACTTAGGAATTGATATGGGTTTCAGTAGCCCTATGTCAGATGGAGTCAAAGACCAGCTATTAGAACAAGAGATGCCCCTATGCTGTTATCACTTAGGAAATTACAAGGGTTTTGGAGTTCTTTGTCAGGAACTGGGGACAGAGACAACTATTTTCTGTCACCTCACAATTTGAAATCAGGTGGGTTTAATAGCAGAATGGAGAAGACAGAAGTCAGGGAACATGAAGATAGATAAACAAATTACCTGATCTGAAGAACAAAAAGAAAATATTGAAGAAAAGAGGGGAAAGGGGTTAGGGACCCATGGCGATACTATCAAAAGGTTTGGCTTATATGTAATTGGAATTCTACATGAGAAAGCATGGGACAGGGAAAAGATTTGAAAAAACTGTGGCTAAAAATGTCCTCGATTTGGCAAGACATAAATTTACAGATTCAAGAAGTCCAGTGAATAAGCAGCAGGATTAATACAAAGAAAACCCCTGGGGTGTATCCTAGTCAAACTGCCAAAGATCAGACTCAGAAAAACCTTGAAAGCAGCTGAAGGAAAAAGCCACGACTGGAACTATTGCCGACTGCTCACCAGAAACACTGGAGGCCGGAAGACAGTACAACACCTGAAATGTGCTGAAAGGAAAAGAGTCACTTCAGATCTCCATGCAGGGAGAGGGCCCTTTAAGAATGAAGATGAGCTAAGACATGTTCAGATAAAAGGAAACTAAGAGAATTTGCAGATCTGCACTACACGTAATGCTAAAGGAAATTCTTTGGGCCGAAGGGAGAACATACCAGAGAGAAACAAATATTCAGAAAGGAAGGAAAGCCATTGGAAATAGCAAATATCTGTGTCAATATAAAACACTACTTTTTTCTCCTCTTTAAGAATATATATTATTGTTTAAACAATAAAAAGTTGTATTTGGGATTGTAGCATATAGAGATGTAATAAGGGCAACCCAAGAATAGTAGATGTGAGGAAGGAGGTGGGAAATGAACGTGTATAGTTGCAAGGTTTCTATATTTTACACAGAGTGATACAATACAAACATGTAGAGGACTGAGAAATCCCTAGAGCAGCCACTTAAAACGTAATGCAGAGAGAGCTAGAAAGTTGAAAAAGTGGAATTCTAAAAAATATTCAGCTCATCTAGAAGACAGGAAAGGTGGGACACAGGAACAAAAAACACTGGGGACAAACAAAACAAATAGTAAAATGGTAGACCTAAATCCAATCATAAATAACTACATTAAATGTAAATGGTCTCAACCTATGCTATGATGGTAGCCACCAGCCACATGTGATATTTCAACTTAAAATTAACATTATGTTAAAATTCATTTCCTCAGTTGTACTCAAATGCTCAATAGTCAACGCCATATTAGACTATTTCGAATAACATGGATATAAAATATTGGCATCACTGCAGAAGTTCTGTTGGACAGTGTTACTCTGAACAATTCAATTAAAGGACAGAAATTGTCAGAGCTGACCAAAAACCACAAAAAAAAAAAAAAAACCTCAACTGAATGCAGTCCACAACAAAACCTTTAAATACATAAAGACACTGGTTAAAAGTAAATAGAAAAGGTACCATGCAAAATATTAAAGAAGTGTGTGATGCCTGGATTAGTATCAGACAAAGTAAACGTGATGGCATTACCAGAGAAAAAGAGAAATACTTCATAAAAATAAAAGAGCTGCTACATCAGGAAGATATAATAATCATAAATGCCCATACTTACTAACAGAGCTTCAAAGTACATGAAACAAATTGACATAAAAGGAGACATGGACAATTCCACAGTTATAGTTGGTGATTTTAATATTCCTCTCTCACCAATCAATAGAACAACTAGAACAAATGTCAACAAAGACAGATCTGAAAGACACTCCCAACTACTTTGACCTACTAGACATTTGTAGGACACTACACCTAACAACTGCAGAATATGTATTCTTTTCAAGTGCATATGATACCTTCACTAAGACCATATGCTGGACTGTAAAATGTCTTAATAAATTTAGAAATATGGAAACACATTGAATATGGTTCTCTGGCTACACTGAAAATGTTATAATTTGTCTTAAAAAAGATATTTGGAAATTAAGCAACATACTTACTAAAAAATTCACAGGCCAAAGGGGAAAAATAAAAAAACATTTTCAACAAAATTATATAAAAATACAACATACCAAAATTTTTAGGATGCAGCTAGCATAGAGCTAACAGGGAAATTAATAGCTTTAAAATGCTAACATTAGAAAGGAAGAAAGGTCTGAAATCAGTGACTTAAGCATCCACCATAAGAAACTAGAAAAAGAAACAAACCCAAAGGAACTAAATAATAAAAAGAAGAGGAACCCCAGTTTATTCCAGAAATGCAAGATTGGCTTAATACTGGGAAAACTATCAGTGAAATTCAACATATTAACAGAATGAAGAAGAAATGATATGATCATTGCAATAGATGCCAAAAAAGTTTTGACAAAATTCAGCAGTTACTCATGTTTTATTTTTTTAAAAAAACTGAGAAGAACTAGAAACAAATGTAAAGGAAACCTCTCCAACCTGATAAAAGGTATATATGAAAAAGATACCCACAGGCTTTCCCACAGTTAACGTCATACTTAATGGCAAAAAACTGAAGGCTTTCTCCTAAGATCATGAACGAGACAGATACCTGCTTCTACCTCTTCTATTTAATATTATACTGAGATTCTAGCTGTTGCAGTGAGAAAAAAAAGATACTTATGAGAAAAGAAGAAGTAAAACTCTTTCAAATGATATGATTACTTACACAGAAAATCCTAAAGGGATTACTACTCAACTAATGAGTAAATTTAGCAAGGTTGCAGAAACCAAGTTAGTTTGCAAAAGTCATTTGTATTTTTATACTTAATTTACAATAGTGTCAAAAAATAAATACTTTAGAATGAATTTACAAAAGATATGCGTGATCTCTACATGAACACTTGCTAAAAAGACTCAAATATATGAATATACCGCATTCATGAATTAAGATGACAGTTGCCTCAGAATAAATTGAACACAATCCTAATCAAAATCCCACAAGGCTTTCCATGATGAAACAAGTTGATTTTATCATTTTTATGAAAATGTAGTAGTCTTGTAATATCCAAAGAACTTCTTGATTAAGAGGACTCACACTTCCTGACTTCAAGACCTACTATAAAGCTACAAGTAATCTAAGTACTGTAGTATTTGCATGAGATGGACAAATACAGGGCAAGATACAGATTCCTGAAATAAGTTCATTCTTTTCAGTAAATGGCACTGAAACAATTGGATATATACATGGACAAAATGAACCTCAACTCTTACACCATACAGAAACATTAAATGAATTATAGACCCAAAAATAAAAGCTAAAACCATACAATTTCTAGGGAAGAAACGCCACTGAAAACCTTTGCAACCTCGAGGGAGGTAATGATGTTTTGGTACACAAAGAACACTGAACATAAGTGATTGATACATTGGGCTTCGCCAAAATTAAACACATCCATCAGAAACCATCTTTAAGAAAATAAACAGGCAAGCCAGAGACTAGTAGAAAATATTTGCAAGATACATATCTGAGAAAAGGCTGTATTTGTATATGTATAAGAAGCCCTATGACTCAAAAGAGAAACTAACTTTAACAGATATTTAACAGATTTACAATATTTCAACAGATAATTTCAACACTAATGTTCAACAAATAATTTACAAAGGCAGCTAGACAAATGGCCAACAAGTATATTTGTCATCAGGGAAATGCAAATTAAACCACAATGAGACACCACTACACATCCACCAGTATGTTTAAAATTAAAGTGACTAATTCTACCAAATGTTCACAAAGATGTGGAGCATCTGGAACTACTGTGCACTGTTAGTTGGTGCTTTGGAAAAAAGTCAGGCAGTTTCTTATAAAACTAAATACATGCCTCCCCTAAGACCCTGCAATTCTACTCCTAGGTATTTAGCCCTGAGAGATGTGAAAACATATACTTACAAACACTTGTACAACAATGTTCCTAACAGTTTTATATATGAAAGCCAAAAAGATTCTAACAGCTTTGGTTTCTATCAATAGAGGATGAAAATTCAAACAATAGAAAACTGGCAATCAAAAGGAATAAATTACTAAGACATGTAACATGGATAGATCTCAAAAACATAATGCTTTGCAGAAAAAGAGTACATAACTGAATGATTCCATTTATATGAAGATCTAGAACAAGTAAAACTAAGTTCTATAAAGGCAAAACCAGTCAATGGTAGAAAAATGCAGAACAGTGATTTCCTCCGGAGGAATGTTGGTGGGGATTTGCTGGGAAGGGACATAGGGGGACTCTGACCTGTTGGTGATATTTGGTTCACAGGCTGGATAGGTAGGTGTTTAATTTGCAAAAGTGTTTGCATTTGTCAGAACGTACCTAACGGTACACTTAGGATGTGTGCATTTCACTGTATGTAAAGTTTACCCCAGGAGAAAAAAATGTAAATAAATACTGAAATATGTTAATGATGTGCAAGGAGAAGTAGGGGGTGGGAAAGATGTACCGATGTCCACAATTTACTTAGAAATGCATCCAAACAAAATGGGTAGATGGCTGGAGAGAGGGATGGATAGACAGATACGTAATAAAGCAACTATAGTAAATGGTTCATTGTAGAACCTAGGTGGTTAGTATGCGGGTGTTCACTGAAAAATTCAACTTTGTTTGAGATTTTTTCATAATAAAATGAGGGGTGAGGAGAAATGGCAGGATTCACCCTGGGAATGTATACATGACCCCCATATGTACTACTGCTCCCCCAAAACTCTTGTCCCCCTTAGACTACATAAAACAGATATAGAGGAGTGGATAGCAGAGATGAGAGTAACACTAGCAGCATCAGCATTTCTGATGGCACATGTACTGAAACCCAGAGCTGGGTGTTTCTTGACTCTGTGCTCTTGGAGAGTACAGGTGGGTGGGTAGACTCTGAGCCTGGGACCCCTCTCTGTCAAGGTGGGGAAATTCTACTTAATTCGAAGATGCCCACACACCCATTCCTTTATATATCCATTTACACTCCCAGTGCCAGGCGCTGGTGATTCCAGGGGAGCAGAGTGGCTGGTTACAAGAAGGGGGCGAGATGTGTCTGAAGGGGACGGAGCGCCCTCTTCTGACCCAGGAGAGGCCCACACAGGCCCGCTAAGCACCCGACCCACCTCTTTAGCACCCACTCCCGGATCATTGCGGTCCTGGTGGGTGCGACGATAGGAGACTAGCTCTGGGGGCAGCCGCGGCCGCCGAGAGGCGGGGAACGGGGTGGAGTCGCGGCCTTGGGCAGCCGCGTGGCTCCACCTGTTGCGGCGTCGGAGCGCGCTGGCCGGAGCCTTGCCTAGACCTCTGTTTCCCGCACCGCTCTGCAGGGCAGGGCCGCGGGAGGAGAGGACCTGGGGACAGTCGTGACAAAACGGCGTGGAGGAGAAGCTCCCCGGGAGGTGAGACTCGAGCGTGGAGGCGGCGGCGGCGGCGGCAGCGCCCTCTGAAAGGTGGGTCTCGGGAAGGGGTCGCGGCCGCTTGCTGGCGAGCCTGGAGGCTGGTCTGCGTGGGGTGGGGGAATGCACTGAGCGGAGCGCTGTCCCCGCAAAATCTCTGGAGCGTGCCGAGGCAGCCAAGCTCGGGTGGACGAGATGGCACGCTCCGGGGTCCCGGGGTCCCAGGCTTCTGGCCACGGGCCTCTCCAGCCCCCAGGTCTGGGCCGCATCTTCGGGAGCTGGGCAGGCTGTGGGCGCGCGCATCCCCGGGGGTGCGGACACGTGGGGGGCGGAGACGCCCCACGCAGGACCCAGGGGCCAAGGGCATTCTGATCCCAGCAAGTCAAAGGAAGCTTCCCAAGGGGGGCCCCTAACTTCCTTCGCCCCCTCATTAACCCTTTCTGGTCTCCTCCTCCAGCGCGCCCGCGCGGGTACCGCGCAGCGTGGGGACGCGGCGGGAGTTCGCAACCCGTGGACGCCGCTCCGCGCAACCCGCGCGCCCTCCCGGGACCTGCTCCAGCCTCTAAGCCCCGGCAGTCGGGTCCGAGACGCCGGAGGCTCCGCGCGGCGCCGCGACTGGGGAACCTCAGCTCAGGTTCGTCTGGGGAGGCACCTCCAAAGTCGGCCAACCGAGAGCCCGCGTCCTAGCCGTCGGCGGCTGTAGGATCAATGGTCAAAGAGACGGGAGGCCTTGGGGCTCCGCTTACCCGCCAGCCTCCGAGGTCTCCCGACCTCCACTTCGGGGGAAATTCAAGTCGGCGCGAGTGTGCAGCGAAGATGCGCCACGCCCCCTCCCCGCTCTGAGCGGGCGGGACGCCGGGGTGGGAACAGCGCCCGCGGCCTCGCGCCCCGCAGGAGCGGACTCTGCACTGGGCCGCCCGGTCCTTGAGCGTTTAGAACTCCGAGGCGGGCGGGTCGGTGACGACAAGGAGGATTTGAAACCAAGAAACGAGGACTCGGGGAGCTGGCGTCGCAGGAGCGGTCGAGGCGGCGGCCCCTGGGGAAGCGCCCAGCGGCCATGGACGAGCCGGCCGTCAGGCGTCCGGGGGCGGGCTGAGCGCACCGCAGAGCCCTGATCTCCCGGGTGGCCTGCATCAGTCAGCCCGCGGCCACCGCTGTCCAGCGCGGGGCTGTCCCCGGGGGCCCAGCCATGGCCGGCCGGGGTTGCGGCTGCGGCCCGGGCCCCCTGAACGAGGACAACGCGCGCTTCCTGCTGCTGGCCGCGCTCATCGTGCTGTACCTGCTGGGCGGCGCTGCCGTCTTCTCGGCGCTGGAGCTGGCGCACGAGCGTCAGGCCAAGCAGCGCTGGGAGGAGCGGTTGGCCAACTTCAGCCGCCGCCACAACCTGAGCCGCGACGAGCTGCGTGGCTTTCTCCGCCACTACGAGGAGGCCACCGAGGCCGGCATCCGCGTGGCCAACGCCCGCCCGCGCTGGGACTTCACTGGCGCCTTCTACTTCGTGGGCACCGTGGTGTCCACCATAGGTAAGCGGGCCTTGCAGGGGAAGGGGTGTGGGGGCGGAGGGGGGCGGCGCTCGCTGGCATTTTCCTGGAGGAGGGTGCTTCTCAGTCTTGCGTCCATCCACCTCCGGGCTGAGCCGGGCTTGCAAACGCACGAGCTGTTGGCTGATCAACAGGTGATACTGACTCCATGCGTCTCTCAGTGTGGCTCACGGACCCGCTGCATGAGCGTCACCTGCGATCTTGTTACAAATGTAGAGTCTCGGCCCTTGCCCAGACCTCCTGAGTCAGAATCTGCCTTGTAACAAAGTCCCCAGGGGATTTGAATGTAAATGGGAGAGGCTCTACTCTGGGAGATTTTCAGTCTAGTTGAGATAGAGCCTGAGTTCATGGAACTTCAGGGAGAAAGTTTACAAATCAAAACAGGAACCGATAAACATTTTTTGAGTTAGTACCACGCAGGTCAGAAGGGGAGACACAGATTTGAAAAGACTGTCCAGGACTTCAACCTTACACAGAAAATCAGATTGAATAGGAAATAAGGAGTCAAATGTGCTGTGAGGATGGAAACTTTCCTACTAGGAAGAAGGGAGCTGGGAGAGTAACTTCTGGGCTGACCCAGTTAATTTAGGTACACTGGGTTTTGGGGACTAAAAGAGCTTTTGCACTCTGGGGGAAAGAATTGCATTCTGGGGCCCCGTTAGCTACCTGATCTATATGGGGCAAGTGGGAGGAAGGCTAGGAAGGTATTCTGGTTAATGGCATGGAGAAGGGAGACTTTTACTGTCAGACTAAGGGACTGGAACTTACTGAGAGGCCAGTGGGAGCCACTGAGGGTTTTGAGCAAGAGTATGTGGCATGGCTGTGGTTGGTTATGCCTTTATTCCCAGCAGAAGTACAAAGTTGGGAGTCTTTGCACCACACTCCTAAAGATTGTTCACCCTTGAAGCATAATTGAGTGGTAAGGGGTTAGGGAAAATGCTGTAAGAATTCTGGGGTAAGGAGAGATCTGGACAAGAGGGGATGGGGGTGGGGGGCTTTGAAAGGCTACGGAGAAAGGCAGTGACTCCCAGCTGCTGGAGCCCAGGACCAGTGGCAGGGCTCAGAGAGCGCCTGCAGGTGCTCTGTAGCAGAGCCCCTGTGCTCGCCCGCCCGGAGAGCTTGTCAGGGAGGTGGTGACAAAGCAGAATTCCTTGACGCTCCCACGCGTGGTTGTCTTAGGTAGACGTTCTGCCGGGAGAAGGAGCATAAAGTATAATAGAGATCTGCCTCGGGCCTGATTAGTCAAGATTTCCCAAGGTTTAGTGTAGAAGCCTAGCGCTTCAGTCGGTGAGTAGGAGGCAAGGCAGAGAGGCCGGGCATGATTAGGGACACACAGGCTGTAACTGAAGTGCTTTGTGCTGAACTGCCGGCCCCCAGCCCTCACTCCGGCCCATTCCAGGTGGCCCTGCCCATCAGCCGGCCATTATGACGCTGCAGTAAAAGACTGGCAAGAAAATCTCTCATAGCCTTTACGGTGGTGACCAGATTAGGGACCCTGAGGGGGATGGAGAAGGAGCAGTGCCTGCCGCAGCTCTCTCCCCCAGCCCACATTCTTCACTGGGGGTGCTAAGCAGAATCCCCTAACTCCCTCATCATGTCACCTCACCTCCCGTGTCTCAGAAGACAGTTCCAGGATTTCTGTGTAAGGAGGACTTGAGGCGAGCAGCCAGCTGGGACTTGTTCCACTGCAACTCCCTTGACACTGCTGTGTCTGTGTAGCGAGGACAGTTTTGTTTTTGATTGATTTTCATTTGGGGCTGGTTTTGGTGGGAAACTAGGGAGCTAACCACCAGCTCCCCCTGCTGTCCCATAGTACTTACCACCCCTTAGTACTCCCCATGGACAGGGAGGTAGGAAGGAGTAGCACGTGTGTTCAGACTGGTGAACTTGATGCCACAGGAACTAAGAATGTCATGAATGGGTGGGCACATGAGAACATGGGCTTCTAGGTGCAAGTGTAATAATGTAGCCTGTGGAAGAGAAGGAAAGCTGGACTGAGTCTGGAGTTGGAGCTCCTGGTCCTGCCTCTGAAACTTGGGCAATTTTCTTAACTGTTCTGAGCCCCATCCATCTCCATCTGAGATGCCTGCAAAGTGTCCATCTTGGTGTCTGCCATATGGCTGCTGTTCAGTAAAATACAGCAAATGTTAACCTGTCTTCTGACCTGACCACTCCCTCTCCCCTAAGCCTGCCCCTCTTGCAGGGTTTTGTAAGGGGTAATGATAAGTTCATGTAAGGGAATGTTCTTTTAAAAGTACAAAGCATGGGCTTATTTTACTTTCTCATTTCTAACATTTTCTTTTAAATCGTTTCATTTCTGTTGTAATAAGGACACTTGCTCCCCTTGAAGGCATTAGGGTACATGTCAGGCACATGCTGTGATTATTATGGAACACATGATGCAGCTAATTGTTGCATTATATTCACCCTTAACTTCAATGAACACAACTCATGTTAACCAAAATGTTAACTATGTTAACTTGGTGTGATGAGCCTAATTTTATAGATTAGGAAAGTAAAGCTTCATGTTCTTTGTAAAATAAAGTATATAGAAGAAAATGTTAAACTACCTACAGTGACACGACAAAATGAACATTTTGGTCCATTTCTTTCAATTCTTTTTTCCCTGTATGTACATATGTGTACTTAACATATTTTTAAAAATTGGGATCATTATATAAACCATTTCTGTCTTGTATTTTAATTATAATATTACCCGGTGTGTTTTTCTTCTAAAAATCATTCTGCTATGCTTTATTATGCAGACTTTGAGGTAACAAACAAGAAAGTATGCAGTAAAACAATTATAAAATGTAAGTAAAACTTCAGAACCAGGGACAAGAAGAACAGAAATAGGAAAGCAAATGGATCTGGGAAGTTGCCAGAGAGGAGCTTTATCTTAGTTGAGGTTCCCTCAGAAGCAGGCCTTGAGCCAGAAATTTGAGTGTGGATGCAAGGGATAGAAGCAGGTGAAAGAGGAAGTGATACAAGAAGGGAAATCCATGTAGAGTGTGTTACTAGGCAGGAACCACAGTGGGCAACAGGTACTTAATCCCAGTGGAAGCTTGGAAACAATGCAAAGCTCATGACCCAGCAAGATCCCAAGCAGGAGCTGGGATCTTTATACACCTACACCTGTCAGTGATTAGTTAAAGGCTGCTTGGAGGGTGGGGATGTAATTTCCCCTATCCTTTATTTAAAAGGCATAAGGATATAATTTCCAGGTATTTCTGGCCTGATGTTCATGGACAGCCCAAGGATAATCCTCTGACAAAGTCGCAGGCACTGGCCGTTTGAAGTCAGGCCACTGTGCCCAGAAACGGTAATGGAGATCCCAAGAGGTAAGGGCAGGGCATCAGCAATGACAATTCAAGATTCAAATTTGGTTGCAAGCTCCATGGCAGACTGAAGACCCATTCTGGAATTCTTATTACCAGAAAAAAGGAAGCATTAACCTTTTCCTCGTAGCCTCAAAAACATTCCCCCTTTAGCATTTTCTGTAGGAAACATTGTGTAGAAAATGATGTTCCAAATGACATTTTCCTGGAAAATGCAATTGAGGATTTCATGCAACTACAGTCTAATTGAAACCTTTGATTTAAAAGTCAGAGCAGGGTGGAAATCAGTTTGGCAGTTTCACAAAGGGTTAAACATAGAACTACCATATAAACCAGCAATTCTACTCTGAAGGTATATATTCAAAATAATTGAAAGTAGAGACTCAGACAACTTGTACACCAGTGTTCACCACAGCATCATTCACATTAGCCAAAAGGAGGAAATAACCCAAGTGTCCATCAACAGATGGATGGATAAATAGCATGTGGTGCATATATACAATGGAATACTATTCAGTCATATAAAGGAATGAAATTTTGATATATCCTACAACATGGCTGGGCCTTGAAAACATTATACTTAGGATAAACCAGACACAGAGGGACAAATATATAATTCCATTTTCACAAGGTACCTAGAATAGGCAAATTTCAGAGGGATAGAAAGTAGAATAGAGGTTACCAGGGGCTGGGGGAAGAAGAGAAGGGCTTTTTAAGGGGTATGACATTTTGTTCGGAATGATAAAAAATTTGAATGTAGATAATAGTGATGTTATACAACAGTGTGAATGTATTTAATGCCATCGAATTGCACACTTACTGAATGGTTAAAATGATACCTGTTATGTATAGTTTATCACAACTTAAAAAGAATAGAATATTGAAATACAACTTAGGCCTGTTGATTGCAAAAGAGGCTGGTGATCAGTCTTGAAGCAAGAATACATTTGAAGCACAAAAGAGAAGTAGCTTGACGGTACATCCTATAAATGATCTTCTGTAAGTAATCTTTTCTCTCAAATAGGCTTTTGTTAGGAGTTCGTTTCTGTGTTTGCCTGTGTATTTATAACTCCGCTTCTGTCCAAAAAGGATTTGAGGTTGTTTACATATACTGTGATCAGAGCAGGTTTAGGCTTAGGTTACCCCCAAAATCTCGGTGGCTTAACACAGCAGGAGTTGACTTCTTACTTGCACAAAGCTCACTGTGAGCTCAGTGACTCCCCAGGGCAGTTGTCTCGTGTTGGTCCATGTTCCAGGATCCTTTTATCTTGCAGCTCCTCTTTATCTGTGTGTGCTTGTAGGACCTACCAGGAAGAGGAAGAAAGAACTGAAGAGTAGAGGACCAGCATTTTAAATCACCACCTGCAAGTGACACAAGTCACCTCCACACTCATTTCATTGGCCAAATCAAGTCAGCCGCACCCAACTTCAAGGGCTTAGGAACCCAAGTTCCTCCCATAAGGCCTGTGGTAGACAAGACTCAATACTGATGAACAGCTTGGATGCCTACCACATACATACGTATGGTGCACTGAAAAATGGATACTAATAGATTTAAGACACTGGGGAGATGAAAAAACATGAGTAGAATAAAACAGGAAAGCCAAAGATTATTAGAACGCAGAGACACATGTCAAAAGAACCTGGATAGTTGCCAGAAGTAAGCCCCACATTTGGCTTTGAGTTTTCCAGTTGTCAAAATAAAGAGGCAAAGACAGCCATTAAATGGTTCCCCATATTTAGGTTGGCTGATTGGAAGACACCCAACTTTGTCAGCATTGAATAAAAATTTCTCCTACAGATTGTCATGAAGAGGAGTGGATAATATGATGAGTAATTTTCCAATAGCATCTGGGCCATAAATATGAAAGAACTGTGTGCTCTTGCATGGCATAGCATCGCTCAATGTAAGGTGCAATTTCAACAAAAGCCCCTTTGCCAAAGTCCAAAGCCATGCAGGGCAAGCAGACAGTGGTTGATGGTATGGGCCAGCAAAGCATTTAGAAGTCTCTGCTGGTGGTGGTCCTCAAGCTTTGGTGTCCTTAAGAACTCACCTGGGGGCAGTGTGGTGCTTGTTAGAATGCACGTGTTGGGCACCACTGTCAAGAGTTCCTGATGCAATAGGTCTGCATTTTAAGAACCTTCCCTAGATGGCTGCAGTGTGGGCAGTACAGGGAGCACATTTGAGGCAGGTGTGATAGGAGTTGGCATAGGGCTGGAAATTGAAACCACTCCCCCAGGATGTGCATTATTCAGAGTGGTCTGTGAATCAGTGAATCACCACAGACCTTGTTAGAAATGTAGTCTCAGGTCAACCCCAGACCAACTGAACTGGAATCTGCTTGTTAACACAACACCCAGGTGAGTTGTTAGGCACATTAAAGTTTGAGAAGTCTGACTTTGGAGGGCTGTTGTTCTGCAGTGTTGCTGGGATGAGGGCAAACCTTCCTATGCTTTAGGACATAGACAAACTGGTGGCCAGGCTGGAACAGAGAGGAGGTGAGATGTGCACACCTGTTGCCCTGGTGGACCTCCTCACTGCTGGTAGTTAGAGGAGCAAGTTCATCAGGAGCAGCAATACCCAGATACAGCGATGTGCTGGGCTTGGGCTGAGAAGGTGGTGCTGGCTTGTGCACATCTGAGAAGCCCAGAAACAGAGATGCTGAGCCCACCTCAGTGGCTTACCTACCTACCACTCAAGGTAGAAGAGCAGATCTTCAACAATTTATTTCATTTTAATTATACAGAAATAACTACAGGCAGACCTCATTTTACAGCGCTTCACTTTATTGAGCTTCATAAATAGTGCATTTTTTAGAAATTGATAGTTTGGGGGAACCTGAATTGAGCAAGTCTCACCTTTATTCCCAACAGCATTCCCTCACTCAGTTTTTGTGTCACGTTTTGGTAATTCTCTCAATATTTCAACCTTTTTATTATTATTTGTTATGGTGATTTATGATCAGTAATTATGACTCACTGAAAGCTAAGATAATGGTCAGCATTGTTTAGCAAAAAAGTATTTTATAATTAAGGTATGACCATTTTAAAAAAGATATTACACTGTTGCACTTAATAGGTTACAGTATAGTGTAAACATAACTTTTGTAAGCACTTGACTCACTTTATTTCGATATTCACTTTATTGTAGTGATCTGGAACTGAACCCACAATATCTCCGAGGTATGCCTGTATATTGGTTCGCCTTCTTGGCCTTGGGTGTGGCTTGTGACTAGCACTTGTGTAGCAGTATTCTACGAGGCTCTCGTGGGGTTCAGGAGCCGGGCTGACAAGTATGTGATTTGACCCCATTGATGCACAAATTTGTTTTCAGAATCCGTGTTTTCCTACATGGGAATAAGGCTGAGGAAAGAGGTTTCGAAATCAAATTGTATCGGGCTGAAACCACAAAATATTGGGAATCACCATTTTACAGTATAAAATTATAAACTGACATTGAAGTTGATGAGTAGGCATTTAGAAAGAATGAAAGCATCCTCCAGTTAATACATTAATGGATGCCACGTTAGCGTCATACATGTGTCAAGAGTTAAATCACATGTTGAATAGGTACTTTACATTTTATAAAACATTTGTGCACAAACCTGATGAGTAGGCAGAGAAGTTCATTTTAATTCCATTTTGCATATAGGAAACTAAGGTATGCAAAGCATAAATATCTTAACAACCATGCAGCTATTAAGTGGCAAAGTCAGGATTAGAACCAGGTTTTATTTTGTTTACTGTCTGATGATAAACACATATTCATTTGAGAAGAATAGAAATATATGAGCAAGCAGAAAAAAGGAAGTAGAAATTACCCATAATTCCACCATCCAACAAGAATCATTGTTAATATTTTGGCATATCACATTACATTGAACCTAAAGTGCTTTTTATTGAATATAAGATGCATCATTATTTTATGTACCATTAAGAAAGAAAAGAATGCTACCATTTCTGACATTCAGGCACCTATGGGATCATTCTGATTTCAGAAATATTAAAATGTTGGGAAAAGGTACATCTTAAAATCACGGAAATATATATTTCGTATCTAATTGTCTTCCAGATGGCAGCTGTAAACATGAGCATATTGTTGTAATCCGGTAAAAACAAATCTCATTATAATTAGAATTTCTTTAATTTATACAGGACTTGATTAATTTTAAACATTTATATAAATACTTATTGTTCATTGTCTCTGAATCAGCTAGCTTAATCCTTCCCCTGGTTTTCTTTTGGGAGCAAGGGATGTTGTGTTAATCACCGTATACATGTGCTTTAGGTTTTAAGGATTTTAGCCCTTTATCATGTTTATGTCACATTTTCCACCCCTTGTTTTCTATTCAATGCATATTAGATATAGAAACACTTTTAATTTCTGTGCAGCTTCATATTTCAGTCTTTTCCTGTGAATACTTCCATTGTCTTTGTGCTTAGAAAACATTTTCCCATTCAGATCTTCTAAGAATGATAGTTTTTGTGCAGTATTTTCCCAGCTACTCTACTTCAATTCATAGCAGCAGTTTTTAAAGTGCTTTAGTATATTGTTTCATGTGAACAATGATGGGTGCATTTTAAGAATATAATGGAGGAGTACTGCATGGTCCTGGGGAAGGAGGGAACAGAAAGAATGGCTGGTACAAATTTGCATTTGCTCAAGGTACAGTGATAGGACCATTTCTCTTGGGATCAACCTTCTAAAATTTCATGGGGAAGCTCAGACTGTTCATTCTAAGAACCCTGGATTTGTTCAGTTATTTGTTTCCTACTTGGAAAATTTCAGTGTCTTGAAATTAGAGTTACATGTGGGCATAGCTCTTAATCTCTACTGCCTGGCATTCTGTCAATCTCATATTAATGTCTAACATTTATATTAATCTCAGCTTGCTTGATAAACAGTTCTTATTTATATTAGGAAATATGATGATTTCCTCTTCTTTTATTCTAAATTCCATCCTGTTCTTTCTTTTCCTCCATATCTTTCTCTGTGAAGGAGAGATGAGTTTGGTATTAATATAACCCAAATCTTGCATTCCTTGAGGTCCTGTCTAAGGGTAGTGTTCCATTCAAAGAAGCATGATCCATTAGCCCAAAATGATGAAAAAGTAAATTCAATTTTTGCATGTGTATCTCTAAAGAATCTTAGAGTCCAGTTTATAATGTTTTCCTAGCTGCTCATATCTCAGAGGAGTTCTGGAGTCTCTTATCTCCAAACCCCTCCCAGCCCTTGCCCCTTTCTGTCCGTCCTGGCCCCCTCCCTGCCACCTCTCTCCATTCTCAGTTATATGATGGATTTAACCTCTCTGACCTTTAGCTGCCTCTCATTCAGCCTCCTACCAGGTTTCCCCAAGTAAAGGACGGCCCTGGGAACTCACCCAGCGAGCAACAATCCTTTTCCTTAGGAGCAAGGAGAAAAGAGCAAGGGGACATTACGTGGCTTTATACGTGGGGACACGGTCAGCCTGTAGAGGAGGATGTTACTGTGTTCAGGCCCAGGAGCACCCGGTGCACTGAGGACAGTGGGGCAACGGGGACACACACCTCATCAGGAGGCATCCCCATCACTACACCGCCCTCTCTTAACCTTCCAGTCTTCTGCCTCCTTCAACTCAGTGTATCAGGATGGCCAGATATCATGCCACTTTTCTGAAATGCCTCACCTTTAGCACACCCGCTACATCTTTCTTGGGCCAGAGAGCCATCTTTAGAAGCCTAATTAAGGGTTCAGATTTTATTCCCATTCTCTGATCAACCCTGGCATCACTTCTACTGATCACCTCGCCTTGGAAGGGAAACCCTGTAGTCAGGGCATGGATGAAAGCGTGTAACTTGGGATGTGGGACATTTGGGAGCAGTGGGGCCTGTGCCCTTGAGAAAGCAGCCCTACCATGGGGCATCCAGATTCTAATATTAAACAACATTAGCCTGAACAGACAGGTCTAGTGATGGCTTAATTCAAACATTTGAGTCCCCCAGGTAGACCCTAGACCATCCTAAACTCTGCGCTTCTTTCCCTTTGGGAGCAAGAAGGACAAGAAGCTCTTACCTCTTCTTGGTCAATAGCAGCATCTCGATTTCTTCAACTCACTGAAGGACCTGTTTATGCAGGACGCTTGATCACCACAGCGGGTGTGCCCAGCACACTAGCTGTTGCCTTGTGCCCCGACTCATTTCTGAAAGGAGCCAGGGGCAGTTATAGTCTCTTAGCTCTTCTGATTCTCACGTCTGCACATAGGTGATGTAATCTGTAAGTACATACTATTGTGCTTTTTCATTCTTTTCACATTTCTTGTACACTTTCTCAAGAACCTCACATGTTCTTAATTAATGTAGAATCATGTATTTAACCATCCTCAGGTTTTTGGATTTGGGGGTTATCTGATTTTATTTTTTTACTCTTGTATATAATAAAATTTTTGAAATTTATTGAGTGCTTATTGTAGGTTAAACATAGCACATATCTGTACATATGTTTAATTCTTAAAACAACCTCATGAGGGTAGGTAGTGTCAATATTCTCATGGTATACACCAGGTATTATTAATAGTCTCATGGTACTGTCTGCAGTTACCCAGCGGGAAGTAGCATGAAGCCTCCCTTCAAAGCTTGGGGCTCTGAGCCACCTCTCCTTTGCCATGCTTCCTTTGGGGTCCTTGTGGGGACAGAATTGCTGACTGAAGAGACCATGACATCTTTTTTCCATTGTAGTGGTCCTTGCGTGACTTGGGATAATATAAGAAGACAGCGGTGATCTCAGCAGAATCTCTGGAGACCTTTGTGATAACTGTGATGTCCACAATTCCATGGGTGTAAGGTTTGGGTGATGTTCTACCTGTCTCCCTGGAGTCCATGTAAATGGAGACTTACACCCCTGGTGGCAATATTTCACAGTCCTCTCAAGGTTGCAGCTTTTCTCCCATCACTGTGCCAATTTAATGGGCCCCGTAAGTGCCTGCCCTCAGGACTTTGATCTCCAGTCTGGACATATTCGATTGCAGGAGTCACTTCCTGACTTTGCCTGTGAGGTCTTGGCATGTGGACCTTCCCTTGTATGAAGCAGCAGGTGAAGATCACATTGCCCTGCAGCTCAACCAGGGAAACCAGCTGTTTTTCAAACTGTGCTCCAAGTATTCCAGGGAGTTCTCCATGGTATCTTAAGGGCTCTGTTGAAGACCGAGGGGACCCCTCAAGTTCTTATCTCTTCTTATGTGTTTATTTGTATATGTCCAAAGTACTTACCCTATTCTGGCACCTTTTTATTGGCCATTATATTTTTTGTAGGTAGAAAAGATTTTTATATAGCCAAATACACTTACTGAAATTGGCATTTCTTTTCTGTGGTTTTCATAAACTCAGGGACTCTTTATGGTTAAGATATTCTCATCATTTGTTTAGCTCTAACTCATCTAAAATGTTATTCGAAAAGACTGCTTTTTAAATAGTTTTGTGTGGTTGGCTATATAATTATGCTTTGATTTATTTCTAAAATTATAATGATTTGAGAATGTGCATTTTCCAGAATTCTCTTTTCCGTTTGAGGGTTTCTTTGTATCCTGGTATCTGTGTATATTTCAGCTGCGTTTTCTCTTAAATTAACAGAATTTTGGAGCAGGAGGCACCCTCATCCCCAAACACCCTCTAAGCCTAGTAAACACACCCAAAATAACATTTGGTTGTGTGTTTCAGGGTGTATAAACTCCAGGTTATTGATTTCATTACTTCTGTAACTTATTAATAATACCTTTGTTTACCTCTGAATGCCTTAAATGCTAACATCTATTTTAAACTTAGACATGATCAAATTCCTGGATTATATTAGATATTTGCCGACCTTTAGACTGTCCCTCTAGTTGTAATTTTTAGCAACTTTTAAAGTAAACCACTTAGAATATTTCTGTATTTTTATTTTGTAACCAGTTTTAGACTTTTATCTTTGTAAGGGAGCTTGACACATGTAATATTTGCTCTCATATCTATCATCCTTTTCTGTTTTTCTCTTATTTTTCTGTTCTCTTTTCAATTCTATACCTTCTCTTCACAGCAGATTGGGAATCCTTTTTGTCATTTTAAGTGTGATCAGAATGAAATCTTATCACCACCTCCATCACCTTTCTCTTTAGTGATCTTTACTACTTTTGTTTTCAGTATCTTCCCCTTCATTTCAGTGCCATTCTCTTTCCTCATACCTCTGGACCCTCGGGCATCGATTGGTAATTTACTCAGTACCCTTACATTTTTCTCAAGCTTTGTCTCTGCTTCTTTTCTTTTTTTTAATTTAGGTATCGTTGATACACAGTCTTTTGTCAGTTTCAAATGTACAATGCAGTGGTTCAACAGTTACCCATATTAAATCCTCACCCCATCTAGGGCAATCACTATCTGTCAACCTAGAAAGATGTTACAGAATCACTGGCTATGTTCTCCAGGCTGTGCAACCGTCCCATGACCAACCTCTATGGGGATGACCAATTGTTGTGCCCCTGGGAAACCACTAGCCACTTCTCAGTGTCTGTGAATCTACTGCTGTTCTGTGCCTCTGCTTTCAAACAATGCCAAGGCGAAATAATTAACCCTCCAGAGACCCACTTTCCTGTACGGTCTGAGAATGACGCCCCACTTAATATTGAGTGGAGAGGGACAAAAAGGCAGCCACAGCGTGTGTCACCTGTACCTGTGTCTTCCGTGCTTTGTGCTCCAGGCTTCTCTCATTCCCCACTTTTCAACCACCCTTATTAGCACTTCAGTCTTGAGGTTGTAGTGCTCCTTTCTGGGGCCTGTAGGACTGTTTCTTTGGCTCAGTAATTACAAGGAAAAGAAAATGACAAATATACCAGCTGCAGAGTACACTGGATGGTTGTAGCAGAAAACCCCAGTAGCCACGGCTTAGGCACATGGAAGGTTGCTGCCCTCACATAACAAGAAGTTCCGAGGTCTGCAGGCCGGGACTTGTGTAATAGTCCCATGAGGCCGCCTGTGTCCCGTCGGTTCCTGTCTTCCTGCTCTGGCAGGCTTAGATGGTGGTTCTCTCTCTTGTGCTCATGAAACTGCTCCTGCAGTCCTAGGTTTTGTGACTGTCACCAAGGCACAAAGAGGGGAGAGAAAAGGCAGAAAATGTGTGCCAGCTGAGTCAGTCCCTGGAAAAGAACTTTCTTGGAAGCCTCCCCTTTGATTTATGTCGCTGGCCAGAACCATGTCAGATCGCCCTCACTGCCATCCAAGGGGAGCCCATAGCCGTCGTGAACACAGCTGAGGTTCCTTTATTGAGGCAGAAGAGAGAAAAGTGATTTCTTTATTCAATCTTGCTCTCTCATGGGGCCCCTCCTTCTTCGTTTCCCTGGCTGTTTCCTGTAATCTACTCCCATTCCCAGCAACATCTTGAGACCTTTCTTTGGGACTTAAACTTTAAAAACTGAATATATGTTACATCTAGCCGTTTTCCTCACTAAGGCCTGTTTTATTAATTCTGGCTGTTGATGTTTTCTGCTCCAGATGTTTTATTTTTGGTATTTGGTATGGAGGCATGCTGTACTATTTCTCAACCCACCATATTTTTAGATTTAGATTCTTTTCTTTAATAGACTGTGACCCAGTACCAACACCAGTAAAAAGAAATGTGTGGAGGGTGTGCTTTGCCCACACTGGGATATACTTGTGTTTCCACAGGATGATAGATGAAGTCTGAATTCTGGGAGTTGATAACTTAAAGCAACAGCCATTACTTCTCCTTCAATTAATTAAGAAATTTCCTGGAGGACACAGGGTGTAGGGACTGTTTGGGAAGAGTTGATAACCAGCTCATTCTCTCAGCAACCCTTTGAGTAGGGAAAGTAAGGCTCAGAGAGAGAATTCTGCTTATCTTCAAGTTACAAGACCAAAAAAACAGTGGTTAAAGCACCCCCAGTTTTCCTCTGTCTCAGAAGAGAGGTCTGCACTGCACGGAGGCTGTTCCGGGCTGGTACGCTGACTGCGCAGGGTGAACAGGGAGCCGGGCGTGCCTGCGCTGCTATCCGAAGGGTGTTGTCTTGGTTCCAGGGGCTCAGTATGGCTGCTGGAGCCCTGTCATCACGTCCACTACACTGATGGTGCACCGGAGGAAAGGGAGAAGAGGGCGACCTCTTCCTCTAAGGAGATGTCGTAGGTCAGTTTGTCTGAGCCGACACTGGGCTAAGGATTTGGGTGCACCTGATTTGTCAAGAAAGTGCTCCCAGAAGAAACTAGTAGGAGTGTGAGGGAAGTGAGGATGGGAAAAAGGAAGAAGCGAAGTAGGTGTGATGTTATGTAGCCCTGAAACAGAAATTATAAGAATTTGTCCCACTTCAAGGCACAGGGACTGGGTTTTTATACACCCACACCGGTCACTCGAGTATTGGCTATGGCTGGGGCTAGGGGGGACCTAAACTCGCAGGTCACAGTCTAAGCTGTTGGCAGCAAAGCCTGCAGCAGGTGGGGGATGGACACAGAGAGCTGGCCAAGGGGTTCAGGGGGATGTGGGTGGGACACAAACCGCCCACTACAGGTGGCTTCCCAGAAATTCTAGCTGATCCTTCTCCTTCCATTTTACAGACCAGAACTTTGTCACATGGTCACATCCAGCTGCAAGAGTGGCTGGGCAGTGAAGTCTTTATTCCGGTTAGTGACGTGTTGGAGAACAATTAGGAAGGAATTACAAGATGCAGAACATCGGAGGCATCTGGCAGTGCTTGCCAGAGCACGGTGGCCCGTGAATGAGTCATGAAGACCTCCGACTCGCGGGCCACAGGGTGGAAACTCTCTGCAGTGGGACTGGCCTGCTGTTAGAGACAGGAAGAACCTCGCAATAAAACGTGGAATTCCAGGGAGACTGATCTGGCGGAGTGTATGGGATCTCCGGGAAGAGGAGCCTAGAGGCGGGAAGAGAAGTGAGGAGACTGTTACTCCAGCCAGGGACTCAGCCCAAGGCCAGGACAGCAAGGAAACAGCAGAGGAGGCAGGAGAAGGGCAGGTGGGAGGCCCACGGGGTACAGTCAGCACGCAGAGTTCAGAACGAATGCCTCTGCCAAGCACAGGGAATGTGTAGAGTGTGGTGAGGGCAGTACGGGTGGGAGCTCAAGGCAGGGTGGGAGCAGAACCCGCTGCAGGGCTTGCCCTGGGCCCCCTTCTGTCCTGGCAGCTGCCCCCCTTTAGCCAGGGCCTGGCCAGCCAGCCTGCCTGCCTTCCTCTCCTTCCTTCTTGTAACTAAGATTGTTAATAATGTTAGCCTCCAAAGGACAAACCAAAATGCAAATGAAAACAAGCATTTAATTCTTTATTTCTTGTTAAACTAAAGTCATCAATACAGTTAGTTCTCTGATAAAAATCTTTCACGGAAACAGATAATTTATTGACACCAAAAACTGAATTGTCTACCTTAGAGAGGCTGATCTGTGGGTTCAAATGATGTCTGTCTGTCTGTCTGTCTTTGCATCTTTCTGTGAGCATCAGTGTCAGGGCCTGCCTCATGGCGGTGAAGCTGGCCCTTGGTAGCTTCAGGCTGACATGGTCCTTAGCATCCGGGAGGAAAAGACTGTGTCTTCCTGGAGCCCCTGAACAGAGCTGTGCAGGGCCCTGCGTGGATCATGTTTGCATGACAAACTCTCAACAAGAGTTAAGGTCAGGGTCCTGTAACCCCTGGTGTGGGCAGGGCAGGGGGTGTTGGGGTGTTGGTAATATAGAAGGGAACAATTCCCAAGGTTCTTGGTAGACAGGAAGGGAAGGAGAAGGATGGTCCCAGACACACCAGTGTGGGTCACTTGGTGAACCATGCAGTTGTCAGAGTCAGGATACCAAAGTGGGTCAGTTGGAAGGATCCTGAGTTGGGTTTTGAAGTGTTGAACTCGGGGAGCCTTTGGGACCCTGGAATGCAAATGTTCAGTAAACAGCTAGGGGAAGGAAGTGAGTCTGAAGCTCAGGAGAGAGGTTAGGACTAGAGATTCCCGGAGTCAAAAATAAGCTTAGTTACATTGGGAGGATGGGATCGAGGGTAACATGACATGTTTCCAGACTTGCCTTTATTGTTTGCAACCATCTCACTTTTCACAAGAACAGCAGCAATGTAACTCTTTTTCATTTTGTCTGTCTTTGCATTCCCAGCCCAGGGCTCCCTGTCCTTAGGACACCCCTGACTCCAGGCTCTCTAAGGGGTCCTGTTTTGGATTCCCCTGGGGCTAAGAGAAAATTCAAATCCCTTCTGCCCCTGCCCCAAAATACTAACCCTCCAGGCCCTTAAAAAATCTGTGACCCTAGAGCAGGGCTTCTTGACCTAGTCACTACTGACATTTTGGGCCAGATGGTCCTTTGATGTGGGGCTGTCCTGTGCATTGTAGGAGTTCAGCAGCCTCCAGGCCTGTCAGTAGGGCCCTCACCCTACTGACAGCGCAGAATCGCTCTGGGTTGAAAATACTTGTCTTAACAGGAAGAATAGGACGTAGAATCTATGACAAGGGAGAACCTTAGTAGCGGCTCTGTGCAGGGTGCTGGGACCACAGAGATGAGCCAGCCAGGTCCAGATTGCAGAAAGTGCCAATGCATGAGGATTCCCATTAACTGAGGTTCCAGGCCAAAGACAACGTTTAGAAGCACAGGTTCTGAGTGTTGGCCCGTCTCCATGCCCCACCTACACTGCCACCAGTCACCTTTAACTTAAAATTTTAACTGTAAGGTGCTTTGTTCTTTCCTTTTTAAAAACATTTTTCCATTTTTTAAAAATGCCTAAAGTAATACGTGCATATTTGAATACATTTTCAAATCATTCCCAAGGATTTAAAGTGAAAAATCAAAGTCTCCCTATACTTCCCCGTTTAACTCACCAGAGTGACCACTGACCTATGCTTACTGGTGGTGCTCTTTTGTGTAGCAGTTTTATTGATGTAATTCCCATGCCATAAAAGTCACCTGTTTAAAGTGTGCAGTTTGCAGTTCAGTGGGTTTTTTTAGTATACTCAGTTTTGCAACTATTATCACCATCAGTTTTAAGACATGTCATCATCCCAAAAGAAACTTCAGATCCTTTAGCAATTATCCCTGTCCTCTCCAGCCATAGGCAACCGCGCATCTACCTCTGGCTCTATAGATTTGCTTATTCTGGACATTTCATATAAATGGAGTTATAGAATATGTGGCCTTTTGTGCCTGGCTTCTATCACTTATATAATGTTTTCAAGTCATCTGTGGCATAATATGTATCAATACTTCATTCTTTTTATTGCCGAATAATATTCTGTTCTATGGATGTACCACATTTTATCAGTCAGTTGATGGACATTTGGGTTTTCACTTTTTAACTATTATGAATAATGCTGTACAATGATGAATAAGTGTACAGGTTTTTGTGAAGACATACGTTTTCACTTATCTTGGGTATATACCTAAGTTTGGAATTACTGGGTCATATAGAAACTCTATTCTTAACCTTTGGATGAACCACCAGACTTTTTTCCAAAGTGGCTGTGCCATTTTACATTCCCACCAACAGTGCATGAGGGTTTTAATTTTTCCACATCCCCACCAACACTTAAATTATCTGTCTCTGATTATATCCATCCTAGTGAATGTGAAGTGGTATGTTATTGTGGCTTTGATTTGCATTTCTCTAATGCAATAATGTTGAACATCTTTTCATGTGTTTATTGGCCATTTGTTTACCTCCTAGAAAAAATGTTCAAATCCTGTACCCATGTTTACTTGAGTTGTCTTTTTATTATCGAGTTGTAAGTACCCTTTACATATTCTAGATTCAAGTCCTTTATCAGATATATGATTTGCAAATATATTTTCTCCTTTTCTGTGGGTTTTCTTTTTATTTTCTTCATGGTGTCCTTTGAAGCACAAAAGTTTTCAATTTTGTTGATGTCCAGCTTATTTTTTCTTATGCTTTCAGTGTCATATCTAAGAAATTGTTGCCTAATCGAAAGTCAGGAAGATTCACGCCTATGTTTTCTTCTAAGGGTTTTGTAGCTTTGCTCTTACATTTAGTTGTTAATCCATTTTGAGCTAATTTTTATATATAGTGTGAGATATGGGCCCAGCTTAATTCTTTTGCACAGGGATATCGAGGTCCAGTACCACTTGTTGAAAAGACCATTCTTTCCCCCATTGAGTGGTTTTGGCACCCTTATAAAAAAATCAATAGACCATAAATGTGAGGGCTGGTTTCTGAACTCACAACTCTAATCTATTGATTTATATGTCTATCTTTATGCTAGTTCCACACTGTCTTGCTTACGGTAGCTTTGTAGCAAATTTTGAAACTGGGAAGTCTGTGTCCTCTGGAGTTGTTCTTTTTCAGGATTTTTTTGGCTATTTTGGGTCCCTTGAACTTCCACATGCATTTTAAGATCAGCTTGTCAGGTTCTGCAAAGAAGACTCGCATTGAATCTGTAGATCAAGTCCTTTATCAGATATATGATTGCCTTCTTAAAAATATTGTGTTCCAATCTATGAACATGGAATCCTTTAATTTATTTCAACAATGTTTTGTAATTTTCGAGTGTAAGTTTTGCACTTCTTTTGTTATATTTATTCTGAAGTATTTTTAGCACTATTATAAATGAAAATTTCATTTTCCTTAATTTTATTTTGAATTATTTATTGAGTGTATAGAATATAATTTTTGTATATTAATTTTGTATCCTATGACCTTGCTGTACTCATCTATTAGTTCTAGTAGTTTTTTAGTGGCTTACTTAGCTATTTCTCTTTACAAGATTATGTCATCCATAGTTTTAATTTTTTCTTTCCAATCTGGATGCCTTTTGTTTATTTCATGCCTGGCTAGAACCTCCAGTACAATGTTGAGCAGAAGTGGTAAGAGCATACATCCTTGCCTTATTCCTGATCTTAGGGCGAAAGTTTTAGTCTTTAACCAATAAGCATCAGCTCTAATTTGTTTGCTTTGGTAGATGGCCCTTAGCAGATTGAGGATGTGCCCTTCTCTTCTTTGTTGAGTGTTTTTATCACGAAGGATGTTGGACTTTTGCCAAGTTATTTTTCTACATCTGAGATGATTATGTGGTTTTTTTATCCTTTCTGCTTTTGATATGGGTATATTTACTTAAAATTGAGATATTAAATTGGGACTACATGAAACTAAAAAGGTTCTGTACAGCAAAGGGCGCCATCAGCTGAACAAAAAGGAAACCTACAGTGTGGGAGAGTGTATGTGTAAATGATTCATCTGATAAGGGGTTAACATCCAAAATGTATAAAGAACTCATACTCCTCAACACCAAAAAAGCAAATAACCTGATTAAAAATAGGTGGACCTGAACAGATAGTTCTCCTGAGAAGAAATACAGATGCCAACAGGCACATGAAAAGATGCTCCACATTGCTAATTATCAGGGTCATGCAAATCAAAACCACAATGAGACATCACCTAACACCAGTCAGAATGGCCACTCTCCAAAGACAAGGAATACCAAGAGTTGGTGAGGATGCAGAGAAAGGAGAACCCTCCTGCACTGTTGGTGGGAATGTAAATTGGTGCGGCCTCTGTGGAAAGCAATACGGAGGTTCCTCAAAAACTAAAAATAGAAAAAGCATAAGATCCAGTAATTCCACATCTAGGAATTTACCCAAAGCAAACAAAATCCCTAATTCGAAAAGATATATGCACCCCTACGTTTATGACCACATTATTTTCAATAGCCAAGATATGGAAGCAACCAAAGGGTCCGACAATAGACGAAAGGATAAAGAAGATACGGTACATATACACAATGAAATATTACTCATCCATAAAAAAGAAAGCTGCCATTTGCAACAACATGGATTGACCTAGAGGGTATTTTGTTCAGTGAAATAAGCTAGGTGGAGAAATACAAATACCACATGATTTCACTTACTTGTGGAAGCTAAAAAAACAAAACAAAGTAAACAAAACAGCAGTGGACTCATGGACACTGAGACATGACAGGTGGTTACCATTGGGGAGGGGTTGGGGTAGGTGGGTGAGGAGCTTGAGGGGTGGGTAAAGGGGCACAAAAACTCTCAATTGGAAGTCATTGATGGGATAGTAGTGCAGCATGGAGAATATAGCTAAGGATTCTGTAACATCTTCCTATGTTGACAGGTAGGCACTGCACTAATGGGGGTAAGGACTTAATAGTATGGGTAATTGTTGAACACATATGAAACCAATATAAAATTATATATCAATGATAGTTCAATTTTAAAGAAAGCTTCAAATCTGATTATAATAAATCACTAATATAGTTGATCAAACTGTTTTATTTCATTAAAAAAATTTAGGTATTAAATCAATTTGGGTTCCTGGGAATCCCACTTAGTCATGGTATGTAATCCTTTTCATATGTTGCTGCGTTTGTTTTGCGAGTATTTTGTTCAGGATTTTATGCATCTATATTCAAAAGAGATATTCATCAATTTTTCCCCTTTCTTGTGGTATCTTTGTCTTGTTTTGGTGTCAGGATAATACCGGCCTGACACATGAGTAGGACGTATTCACCTATGGTTCTTACATGTCTTTCTAGGGTTGCCCAGGATACACAGCTATGATATGGGTGTTCAATAATTTAACTGTTCCTCCTATTGTAGAACATGTAGGTGTTTCTAATAATTTGCTGGTACAACAGTTCTGTAAAGCATATTTAAAATTTTAATATTTAAACTTTTAATTGTAAATGTGTACAGGGGCTGCAATTTTTGAGAATTGCTCAATGTAAATATTCTCTTAATTTGCAAGAATCTTGTTACTCTCACAGCTAACATGTACTGCATTCTTCCTTTTCCTTGGTATGCTTCCTAAATGTTCTAGATACGTCATTTGTCATCCCGTTAGGTAGCACTATTATTTTCCTCATTCTTGGGGGGAAAAAAAACTGAAGCAAATAGGGCTAAATAATTTGCCCGAAGTCACACAGCTGTAAATGGTGGAACTTCGATTCAAACTTTGCTCAGTCATGTTTTAAATTTTAGGAAGAAAGGTAGCCTCTGACACAGTCAAAATTCTAGTGAAAACTGGCCTTGGTTCTTTTTTTTTTTTTTTTTTGCCATCAGGGATTTGTATTTGCTGTTACTGATGAATATTTTTTGCGCAGCTATTGCATTGAAGAAACTGGGCTGCCAGGCTGTAAAAGGAAGACCTCTCGATGGGCCGCACTGGATCCCAACAGTGTCTTCTTGCCCCTCTTACCTGCTTAGACCTACACCCAGCACTCATCCTGTATCAAACACAAGCTTGAGTGTGTCTAGTTGGAATGTATTGCGTCCCTACTATGACACCGAGAAATGACCCCAGCCTAACTACAGGGGTTCTTGACCTGGCTCCAATGATAGAATTTGGGGGGACATAATTCCATCTTTATGTTTATGACCTCTAACTGAGCAACCTCTAGCATTTCCTCCAATAAGGAAGATGGTTAACCACACCAGGGTTGTAGGCGGAGCACCTATATGCAGCCTTGTCCCCAGTAGGAATCACAGACGTACTCCCCTCACTTCACGGCATGACAGGTGCCAGCACGGCCATGCTCCCTTCACCGTTCCTTCAAAATTACAAGTAGTGAATAGGCTTTGTTCTTGTTATTTAGTGATTTCATAAGGAAGTACAAACACTGTATCGTATTTGTTTTGTAGCTTAGTAACTGCATTTTAATATGGTTGCTTTTGTAATCCTATACATTTTATTGTTTCTTTCATTAAAAAAGTATTTTTGAGAAGATCCCCATACATAGCCTTCCCCAGACTGCCCAGGGCTCCATGTAACCAAACATGGGAATTGAGAACCAGACCAGTGAAGAGGTAAAAGGGAAGTGGAGCTGCTGCTCTCACCCACCCCTTCTGCTTGTAGTCGTTTGAAACAGACTTGAAACGCTTTTGATGCTCAGTCACTGTGCATAATTTCATCGTGTCCTGATGATTCAGAAGACATTTCAGGATGTTGCAGTGTCTTGAGGGTCATCGTTGGGGGCATAAATTACCACACTCCCTCAGAAAGTGGGGAAAAGCAAGCATTTAGAACTGTCCTATTTATAGAGCACTCTGTTTATAGGGCAGCGGACTTGACTCAGAACTGCCTCTCGGCTCCTCTCTCCTTTGTTCCCAGCTGGTTACGGTAGCCCTCTGACTCCTAGCCCACTACTTCCCCTGTGGTCATGACGTCACTTGTACTCTTTGTTGTAAAGTCTGGTTCTGGAATAGAGAGAATACTTTATGGTTATTTTACACCACTTCTTGTTTGATATTTAAATTAGAAGTTGCAACTTTGGCCACAGCAGACATGGTTTATTTGGCTCAGAGATGGCAATGTGCTGGTAAAAGTTTACCAACCAGCTTAAAACAACGCACAAATGATTTTTTTTTTTGGTAGCATTTGCCTATTTCTATGGTATAAAGATACCCCAAGTGGCTGATTTCAAGCTATGAATGTGGAGTCATGGAAAGCAGGAGTAAAGAAAGGGTGTGTGTAATTGACTCTTTTGAGTCTATACCAGCCAGTTCTGGGACACTTCCACAGGCCACAGAGTATTGCAGAAAATTCCACTTAGTGGTCAAGTTTTAAACATTAGAGTTCCATTCAAAATCTAGATCTCTGATTTCTCTTGGAAAACTGAGATATCTAAGCTGAGTGTCACCTGCCATTCATCACTGTGTTTGATTTCTTTCCTGTTCCATGGTTGAAGTACTGAGGTTCTTCTTGTTTCCTTGAAGTATAAGAACCAAGTGATCTCATCACTAGGCTTTTTATCAAAAAGTCAAGAAAGAGTTGCAGAGTTGGGTCCTGTGTGATGGCATTAAAAACTTGCTTCTGGTTTGATTGTGGGGCAGTCGAGTTTTTCCTGATGAAGTGCCTGAAGATGGTACTGTGTTGTTGATTTCCCTCTGGTTGTCCCAAAGCAATAGGCAAAAGAATCTTGCTCCTTAGGATATTTAGTGAGAACTGAGCCAGAAAAGCATAAACTTTGTGACAGGCTGAATATTTTCCTATGGGAAATGAAGACCCACTAACTGGAAATGGTGAAAAGTGACAAGTTCAGAGGAAACTCACTAGAGCAGTTAAAAATGTATCAAGCCCTGTACAGTAGGCAGTTGACACAGCAGTCAAAGAAAAATTGCACCACTGAGGTCTTGCTGGATACTATCCATGTTGATTTTGGATAACACCCAAGTGTCTGGGGGAAAGACTGATCTCAAACCAGGAATGGAGAACATCCAGGGATGCCAACCCTGCCAGAGTGATTGTACCATAGATACTTCATTATTTATGGGTGTGAAGGGACCCCCCAAAGGGTATACACATTTTGATACCCTGTCCTTGGGTCAGGTGGAGTGCTTCTGCAGATGATTTAGGAATATGAGGTTCAGAAAAGGGGCCAACGGACAGTTTTGGAGTCTCCAAAACTGGGGCATGAGGGGAAGTCGGTCAGAAAAGCAGTGGGATTAAGAATTGCATTATGTATTTATTTACTTAAACATTGGTGAGAGTGTTATTTGCATATAAAATCAATTAATTTTGGGAAAGGGAGCTCCATTTTTAAAGACACTTTGGTGAACATGTACCCGGTGAAATGATGTTGACGCCTCTGTAATAAAAACCCTCTAGCTCGTATAACCATGTGTGTGTTTGGAAAATAAGAACCCAATGCTAAACGATCTCCATCCATTCAGGTTCTTCTTTCCAACAATTTATATTGTGAAGAGAGGGTTTTTAACTGATTGGTGCAGTTAATGAAATACAGATGCAGAAAAACCACACAATTAAGAAGAAGAAAAATACTGAGGTGTGCGGGCAGAAGGTATTGGCCTGTAAGGGACAAATGCAAAGGGAGCAATTGAAGTGGCAGGAACGCTACAGTGAGTACAGAAGGTGGGCAGGAAGCGAGTCTTCTCCCAAAAGGCAGTGCCATCCAGGAGGCTCGGTTGGCTTACTGTCTGTACATTCACCTGTGAGCTCTAGAGTCCTTCTCTCAGGTGCCCCTTGTTCTAGGATCCGGCTTTTTCTAACAGGAGCGCACATCAAAGTCTCCTCGTAAACTTTAAAAAACATGTTTACCTGCCTCTACCACTTGGCTGGAGTTTTTGATTCAGTAGATCGAGGTGGGGCCTCGGCAGCTCTATTTAAGACAAACACCAAAGCTTCCTCAAGTGATTTGATTTTTGGTCTTCCTCGAGAGCCAGTCTTATAGTCACTGTGTCTTTCGCTGCTGTTCATCGCTGCCTTATTTTTCTCAGATGTATTTGAGTGAGGTCCCAGGAAGGGCTACTTTCTTTTCAAAATAAGCAGTTTTTCTCAAACTTGTTCGGAGGATGAGACACCTGAATTCTTAGTCTTCCTTGCAGAATACAATGAAACATTGTGACTTATAATTCCCTAATAAAAACTAGGAATGATTTTATTAGAAGGATGACCACCTTTTCTGTATTGTCTTAGTAAGTCCCTTTTGCTTGCAAGTATTAGGAACTCAGCTGGATTAGTGCAAAATAAGTAGAATGTACTGTAAGGAAACAGGGTAGTTCGTGGAACTGTGGGGCAGGAAGCACAGCCGGGCCTCACCGCAGCCCTAAACCAGGCGGTGGAAAGTCAGCAGGAATTGGGAGCTGTTTTCTCAGTCTCTTGCCCTTGCTTCTCTCTCCACGTCTGCTTCATTCTTTCCTCTTTCTGCCTCTCCTTGCCCCTGCCTGCTGGTGGCCACCTGCCAGCCCCAGAGTTTTTGTCCCCTTGACTGGATCTTAGTCCTGCGCCTATATTCCTAAAAGCTTCATTCAGATTGATTTGGGAATGGAATTGGTCTCAATTTTTTACCTCTCTTGCTGTCAAGGAGTACTTGGATCCTACTCCAAATTTTAAAAAAAATTTTTATATTCATCTTAGAAATCAAAGAATAAAAATCACCTATTACCTCACTAGGCAGAATTATTACTTCCATTTTTGTTGAGAAGTTTCCAAACACCGTGTGTATGGTTTTCGCATAGTTGAAACAATGTAATTCTAAAATATGTAAGTCCATTCTACTGTCTCAGTGTGTGGAGTTTTTGTTTGGGATTCTTTATTGCCTGCAACACTATTGTGAACAACTGTAAGTGCAGAGGATATCAGAAGTGGGACTCTCCCCACCTTTATTCATGTCATCTCTTTGGTGACTTTGTAAATGTCCTGGTTAAATTTCTGATGCACCATGTTTCTTCTTAATGGCCTCCTTTTCCTAAAAGTTGAGTATATGAGAAATCCCAAGAGAAATAGAATGAATGTCCATTAGCTGTGTTCCAGGAAATTGAGGGTTGATTTATCTGTGTAAGTTATTAGAAAGATTGTTTCTGCCTTAACAATTGGCTTTCAATGTATCATTGAGTTTTCTGTTTGAAGCAACTGGGAGAAAAGTGCTGATTTTTAAGGCAAGTTTTGAGGAGTCTAGAGGAAAGGCGTTGCAATCACAGAGCAAAGTAAACCCTGCGTCATCAAAGCAGCAAGTCAACATTTGTGAAACCTGACCATGGAGCCAACAAGTAGAAAACAGGTGGGCATCATATTCGTAAATTTATTCAAGATGGTCCAGAACATCTGCTTAAGGGGGAAAGTCACAAAAGCACATTCTTTCTCCTACCAAACAAAAATACTTCTTCCTTCTGGATAGACAAACAGTGCAAATGGCCCCAAAATTGCATGTATTTTTGGTTTTGACATAGAAATGGTTTCTTCCCCCCAGCAAATTTCCTTCTCTGGCAGGTATGTACACCTGACTAATCACGCAGCTCAGGATTCCCCTTGAGCTGCTGTTCCGTTAGCACATGACCTAAGGCTTGGATTTCTCTTACTTTCCCCTTCGCAACTCAGTATTATAATTAATTTGATTTTTCTATGTTAGTACCTAAAGGCTTGAATAAAGTTTCCTTGGAGTTCATCCCACCTTAGTAAAAATAGTGTAGATAATCTCACTTGGGTAATTAGGGATTAGCCACAGAAGAAAGAACTAACCTAAACTGAAGAGTGTTCATGCAGGAACCCTGGTGCAAAGAAATGAGTTTCTTTCCCCCAAAAAAATCCTGTAATAGGTGTTGTGGTTGATTTTTGTGACTTGATTTTTTTGTCATTGGCCAGCCTCAGTGGTGCTTGATACCTAATGACATCTGAACTAGAAGTAGATTCTGTGTAATGAAATTACACTGAATAAGCTGCTTCTAGCTGGTACTGGTGACCTCCAGGACACACGTCTTTCTATTTCCTGGAGAGAAAATTGACTGCCTCCTAAAAGATGAGTGCCGATCAGCCCCAAGGTTATGCGGCAGGCCTCTAAGTGTGAAGTGGCAGATTGAACAAAGGAAAACAGTAATTTCATCAAATTGGCTATGGTTATTTTTATAGCCATGATTTGTCCACATCAAACAGTGGAATAATTTTTTTAAATACGTGCAGAGCTACACTTTTAAGCATTGTATTTGCATTTGAGACTTAAATATTTGGCTCAAGCGGATGTATCTACATTCTTTACGAGTAAGGGGGCTGTGGCTCATCAGTGGGCTCCCCACTCCCCAGCCCCCCCCCAGCAGGGGCTGTGCTCCTCTGTGCTTCCAGCCCCCCCACCGGCTGTAACAGGGGTGCTTGTGATGCCTCTTGGAGTTGTGCTGAGGTGTTAAGTGAATGACAGAGGCAAAGCATTTAGAACCATGTCCCCTATAGAAAGGTATTCAATCCGTGTGAGCTACGATTGCTCTTTCTCACTGAAATCAGTGTCAGTAAGACTGCTTTTCTGGAATCTTTGTCTGAAGTCCCAGCATGTCTCTGTTCTGAGAACTTGTCCTGCACCAGTAGTCCCAGTGAGGGTATCTTGTCCTTATATGGCAAGACCAGTGCTGAGAGAAGGGGGCGAGGTGTCATAGTCAGGAGTGGCCCATGAAATGCATTCCTCCGGAAACATGGGTGCTCTTCAATTTCTGGTTAAAGGTGGAGATGTACATCTGTAGCGCAGTACTGGTAACGGTAACTGCCAGCAGGGACCAGGCTCTGCATAGAGCTGAGACGGCTATCTTCTCCTGCCCTTGGACATCAGTGCTCCTGGTTCTTAGGCTTTTGGACACAGATTGGGACTTAACACCATCAGCCTCCCAGTTCTCAGGCCTTTGGACTCCAACTGAGTTACACCACAGACTTGCTTCATTCTCCAGCTGACGGGCAGCAGATTATAGAACTTCTCAGCCTCCGTAACCACATGAGCCAATTCCTACAATAAATCACCTCCTATCTGTATCTGTCTGTCTCCCATTGCTCCTGTTTCTCTGGAGAGCCCTAGCACAGCAGTTGCAGTTGTGTTCTTGGGCATTTCAGTGTATTCTCAAGATTGTGCAAAAAAAAAATTTTATTTGTGGAACAAGAATTAGTCGCATATAAATACAGACAGGTGTTTTGTATACATGATTATCCAGCACGATGTTAGAAAGTCATGCGGGATTCAGGACAGTTTTTTAATGTGCTGACCCCACACTGTAGGACATTTAGCATCCCCGGCCCCTGCCCACAAAATGCCAAATCGTGTGACAGCCAAACCGCCTGTCAAACACCTATTTCCAGAATGCCCAGAAGGGGCAGTGCTGTCCCTGTGGTGGACTTGTCTTCCAGGACCCCAGAGGAGTGCTGCTAAAACTTGAATGTGAATTCAAATTCCATGGGAGACGGGGGCCTTATTTAAGTGCATCTGACCCAGGACCTCTGGATTGGACCCAGGAGTCTGCATTCCCATCAAGTTTTCAGGTGCCACTGCTGCTGGTCTGGGGCTGCACTTTGAGTAGCAAGGACCTAGAGGACTCACATGTCATCTCCTTGTGATAAGCTTCTGTGGATTCAGTGTGTCTCTCCTCCAAAGGAGCATCTTTGGGAACCACCTACTATCAAACCTCTTGGGCTGCCTGTCAAAAAATATACATGTGAGCCTCATCCCAGACATTTTGAATCAGGAACTCCCCGCATTTACCTGTTAATAATTAATTCCCTAAGTATTGCCTTAAAACCATTAAAGTTATCTGGACATCTCTGGAACTTGAGGATCTTTATGGAACAAAGCCTTGTTTCTCTATCCAAATCTCAGATTACACTGATGAACAGTGACTGCAGTGGGGTATGGGAGGGACTCGACAATATGGGTGAATGTAGTAACCACATTGTTTTTCATGTGAAACCTTCATTAAGAGTGTATATCAGTAATACCTTAACAAATCTCAGATGCTGTGCAAGTCAAAAAGCTATCCTGGGACATCAGATAAAGGCTGGAAAGTGGACCCCTCACCTGAGATTCTGGAGATTTTTGATTTCCCTGGATGGTGGCTATATATTTATACATTTATACATTTATTCACTTTTTTCTGAACATATGTTACATTTCACATACACACAGATAAGATGACCTCGCCTCAGTGGCTTTAGTAATTGTGGCGGATTAGGCCAGGGAAAGCATGAAGGGAATTACTATTTACTACAGCTCAAGCCCAATTACCCTGTATTTCCCAGCTGAGCCCTTTTTTGTTCGTTTCATTATTCTCGTCTGCTGGTCGGAGAGAGCGGCATGGAAGAACGCAGTGAAATGTTTTCTTTTGTTGTCCTGAGACCAGGCAGAGTGACGCTGACCTGCTCTGCTTTGGAAAAGGCTTCCTAGGGGCCTCTGGAGAAGGGGTCGGATCTCTCCCTGGATAAGGAATGTTCCTCATCTTCCTCACTGCACATCACATCACAGTCTCAGCAGTAAAACCATCTTCTCTCTGTCCAGGCCTTTGGCTACCATTAGAGTCTTACAGTTAAACCTTCTGAAAACATTTTTACTTAAATAAAGAAGACTTCCAGTTTCCTCAGATGAATCCACCTTCTCTAGTAATTTCCTGGCTCCTCCTTTGTCCATGCAGCCTTCACAGGTTGGTCATTGGACCACACTCCAGACTCTGAAATAGACTCCACTCCCCTGGGAGCCTGAAGAGCCCACACCAGTTAGGTGTGGCAAATCCGTGCTGCGGTGCCCACCTTGACCTTGTACCCTGATTCCAAGAACTAGGATTTCTCCCCTTTGACAAAGCCTGTGCCTCAGCCCTGTGTCTCTCTGCCTGGTATTCAGCCTGACATTCTGTTCCATTTATTCGGCTTTGCTATTGTGTCTTATCTGTTGCTGATCTCCCACGGCTGAGCGTGCAGCAGGCTGCCATCCTGCACAACTCCAAGGGTGCCATTTACATTCTGTTCTATGGGCAAAGCAGTGCAACTGAGGCACAGGCATTACATTTTGTTGTTGTTCTATTGAAGCAGATGATTTGTCTGTGCTCTGCCCATCTATGGCCTGTGAAGTGAGCACAAGCATTCAGAAGAACTGGGTGAGCAAGACGATGGCTTAATTCTGGAGAGTAGGGAGTTCCTGGAATATCTGAGAAGAACTATTCAACTCTTCTGTGGCTTACCAAAAAAAAATACAAATAGTCTGTCTTCTACCCAAGTTTCAGTAACTATTGTTTGTAGAAGTAACCAGTGCTGAATGAAACTGGCAACAGTTAACACTGCCTGTTACACAGTTGGTCACAAATGAGAAATCAACCAATATAAACTTGTGTAAGGCTGAGAACTGTACTAACTGGGGAAAAGGAGACATGCTAGAAAACCCACACAAAATAAAACCAACAGAAGGTAACCCGCACATGTAAAATCGACATTTTAGAAATCAACAGGGAAATTAAAATAGTCTTGGCAAAATCTGGACATGAAAAATTTGACCCAGGAAAATTGATCTTGGGAGAAGTGTGGTCATCCAGGAAAATTCCTTGTCACAAGCCATGATGGACAGCATTCACATATAGACAAAAAGTAATTGGTGAACCATATATTTTTGGTAATTTTCCCAGTTGAGAAAATGACCTGTTGAAAAAGAAAATTATGAAATGGGGGAAAACATAGTAATAGTTTAACTGAACAGGATGGAAAAATTGTTGAGGGATTAAAGTGTCTTGTAATGGAATTCACTGAAGAAAAATTTTCTCAGTGAAATTTTTTCAGTGTTGGTAAAATTCAGAATAAAATCTGTATCTTTGTAAGGACAGAATTAAAAATGTGTTTAAGGGAAAAGCACCAACTAAGTCAAATAGAGTCTTCAAGAACAGTGGGGTCCATGAGATACAGCTAGATGACCAAGTGCCATCTGAGATTGGACCCTGGGACAGAAAAAGGACATTGGCAGAAAAACTGGTGAAAGACAAATGAAGCCTTGAGCTCAGTGATAGTAATGTACCAATGCTTTTCAGTTTAGACAAATATATCATGGAAGTATAGGGTGTCACCATAAGGGGAAACAGGCTGAAGGGTGTACAAGAACCTTCTATATTATCTTTGCAACTTTTCTGTAGGTCTAAAATTAGTCCCCCAAACATGGTGCTGTCAAATGCCCTGGACCAAAGGAAAAAGCAAATTGGAATTCCCAGTGCAGCTCTGCCCTGAGCACTGCGGCTTACTTCCCAGGGACCCCTTGGTTGTGCCACATCGATCTATTTCCAGGGAACCATACCTGATGCCATGCCTGCCCCCGGCCCCCTTTGTAGACTGTGCACTGCCAGCCACTGGTCTCCCCCACACCTCTCCCTGGTTGCAGACAGCTTTCTATTGCTCATTCCTGGCACTGACTCCCGTGGACCTCCCAACGTGCGGATCAGGGCACACAAACTGGGCTGCACATTGGAGTCATGTAAGAGCTTCAACAACAACTAGTGCCTGGTGGCCACCCCAAGAGATGCAGAGTTAAGTGGCCTGGGGCGTGGCGGGGGCTCCCTGATTTTTTACATCTCCCCAGTGATTCCAATGTACAGCCAAGTTTGAGAGCCACTGGTGTCCCCTAAGTGTAAGTCCTGTGGGTCCTTGAAAAGCTGGGTTTAGCCTGGCCTAACGACAGTGGCCTTTCCGGAGCTCAGGCCCTGGCTGTCACCTGGTCCCTGCACAGATGCCGCATGTGCGTATTGCCCGCACTCTGCTTTCACGTCCATCAGCACTCGGATAATCACGGAGGCTTTTGTTGTATTTCTTTGTGACTCCACCACCAGGTGGTGCGTGCTCCTGATTCTCAAGATAGTCTTGTGAGGCTTCCTTGGGAGAGAGGACTAGATGGCAGGTTTCTCTTCCAGAAGCAGACGGCCGGGGTTGTCCTGAGTGTTCATTGCTAGGTGAGCACTGGCCTCACCGTGTAATGGCCGGGCAGTGCCAGTTTCCTCTTCTGCGAGGTGGCCCTTATCTCTGCATGCAGTTGCTGCTCCTCTGATCACTTCCTGTGCAGAGCAGAGACTTCTGGGTGCCTTCCAAGTGTAACCTGGGCAGAACCTACTCGCTTCATTGTTCTTATTAAATCCAAAGTCAGATCAGAATCACTTGACTCCTGCCAACCCGCTGCACACTCCAGTATCTAGGCAGAATTGTGCCTTTGGAATACTGGGTCTACCACCTGGTCTTGTTTCAGCCTCTGAATGTTCCCGAACACAGGGAGGGGTTGCTGTGTGATACTGTTTTTTTATAACAGCAGCTGATGGACCCAACCCCAGACCTACTGACTCTGCATCTATAAAGGGTGACAGCTGGGAATCTGAATTTTACTGAGTTCCTCCCATGATTCTGGGGGAACCAGCCCACTGCTGCTGGTTTTTGGGCTCTAGCTGCATCACCCAAAGGGTCTGGTTCAGGACGCTGGTTCAGAACTGAGGGGTCCTCATGGGCATCTCCTGGAATTTACAAAGAAATCATGTCCCAGCCCCATCCCTGGAGAGTCAGCATCAGAAGGGTCCATGTAGTGCTGAACATCTGAATGGGTGTTAAACACCCCAGGTGATTCAAATGTGTAGCTTGCTCTGATCCAGGGATCACATCCTGAGGATTCCCCAGGAACACCCTTCGGAAGGCGCCCATCCACGCTGGGTGGTCAGCTCTGAAAGAGGAGGTGGCAGCACTTGTTTCTATATCCCATGGCCTAGACAGTGATGGGAACTTGTGCTCAGGATATGTTCATTTTAAAGAATAATAGTAATCACTTGAATTGTCTTAAGTGCTATTTCATTCAATCATCACACACCCTTATGAGATAGAGTTCCTATTTTACATTTGAAGAAACTGAAGCATAAGGAAATGAGGTTCTTTGTCCAAGGTCACAGAGGATGTAAATGGTAGAGCTGAGATACAGGCCTAAACAGGATAGCTCAGAGTCCCACAGCCCTTCCCATCCCTGCCCCAATGGGTGATGGTCTACTTTGATCCAGAAAGTTTTCCTTGGAAATTTCACATCTTCTTTCTTACTTCCTTTTTATTCCCACTGAAATAACTGGCCATCTGTTTTTCTTTTGTTAATACAAGTTTTTTGAGTCAAGCAAGCATGCGCCTGGGTGCACTTTGATTCTTGGTTTCCATTCGCCCATTCTTCACACGGGTGTGTGTGCGTGTTGTGCTGTGTGTGAACATGTGCTCTGGCCATTCTAGTGAAGATAATCAAGTAATCTCCAAGAGTTTACTTTGAATTTTATCTATTGTCGGTTGGCCCCAATCACCTTATATAATATCACACTCATAAAAGTAAACACACTCATATCATTCTCATAACAAGCAGTGAATATGGGTCACAGGAGTCTTGCTTTGTTTTTGATGGTGGAGTTGGCAATATCTGTATGGCAGCTCTGTGGCAAAAGAACTTAACATTTGGAGCCATTAGGAGGCCTCTTCTTAACCACCAGGAACTGTGTGCATTGGCAACCAGAGCGTAAAGTCTCAGGCCTGATTAGCTGCAAAGAGCTATCTCTGGCCGGGCAGGGTAGGGAATGAGTGAGCTGGCGAAGAGTCTGGGTCTTGTTCCTTATTGCTGTTCTGATGGGGCTGGCGTAGCCGTTGAGACACTCTCGTAGCCTAAGGGTCTGAGGAGACTGACTTCTCAGCACTTGGTTGAAGCAAAACACACTAACAGGGTGGAGGCATGCTGCCCTCCTGTGGAACAGCACCCATAAGCAGCTGTCTTCAGACTTTGTTCACACCTCCTAAAACAATTTGGAAAACACACATTTTTAAGTCAACATCTAGAATTTCTTCATAAATGTAAAAAGTAAGGATGGATTTTTAAGATACATTGTAAATATATTTGAAACAAAGTGATCACATCTTTCTTCTAAATGTACTCAGTGGAATCTAAATACCATAGCAATTTGATATCCATCAACCACCACTCATTTTTAAAATATATGAAAATTTTCTTTAGCTGTCAGAAATTTTATATTGTTTCATTGTCTTTTGGACCTGTGTATCCATTCCACTTCCCCACAGAAATTTATACTAATATAACGCATTTTATATGTAAGTCCTTGATCACCCTCCTCCCACAACAAAAGTATATAAATAAATTTAGTTTTTTAAATTACTGTGATCAGCAGGTTTAAAAATTCTTCCTGATTGAGTTATCCTTCAATCATAAGTAGTACACAGTTGATCAAAACCACATGGGTCTGCACAGACCAGTGAAACAGGATAGAGAGTCCAGATATTCACCCAAACATATATGGTCAATTAATATACGATAAAGGAGCCATGGACATACAGTGGGGAAATGACAGCCTCTTCAACAGCTGATGTTGGCAAAACTGGACAGCTACATGTAAGAGAATGAAACTGGATCATTGTCTAACCCCATACACAAAAGTAAATTTGAAATGGATCAAAGACCTGAATGTAAGTCATGAAACCATAAAACTCTTAGAAAAAAACATAGGAAAAAAATCTCTTGGACATAAACATGAGTGACCTCTTATGAACATATCTCCCCGGGCAAGGGACACAAAAGCAAAAATGAACAACTGGGACTATATCAAGCTGAAAAGCTTCTGTATAGCAAAGGACACCATCAATAGAACAAAAAGGCATCCTACAGTATGGGAGAATATATTCATAAATGACAGATCTGATAAAGGGTTGATATCCAAAATATATAAAGAGCTCATGCACCTCAACAAACATAAAGCAAATAATCCAATTAAAAATGGTCAGAGGAGCTGAACAGACAGTTCTCCAAAGAAGAAATTCAGATGGCCAACAGACACATGAAAAGATGCTCCACATTGCTTGTCATCAGAGAAATGCAAATTAAAACTACAATGAGATATCACCTCACTCTAGTAAGGATTGCCTCCATCCAGAGACAAACAACAAATGTTGGTGAGGATGTGGAGAAAGGGGAACCCTCCTACACTGCTGGTGGGAATGTAAGCTAGTTCAACCATTGTGGAAAGCAGTATGGACGTTCTTCAAAAAACTCAAAATAGAAATACCATTTGACCCAGGAAGCCCACTTCTAGGAATTTACCCTAAGGTTGCAGTAGCCCAGTTTGAAAAAGACATATGCACCCCTATGTTTATTGCAGCACTATTTACAATAGCCAAGAAATGGAAGCAACCTAAGTGTCCATCAGTAGATGAATGGATAAAGAAGATGTGGTACATATACACAGTGGAATATTATTCAGCCATAAGAAGAAAACAGATCCTACCAGTTGCAACAACATGAATGGAGCTAGTGGGTATTATGCTCAGGCAGAGAAAGACAAGTACCAAATGATTTCACTCATCTGTGGAGTATAAGAACAAAGAAAAAACTGAAGGAACAAAACAGCAGCAGACTCACAGAACCCAAGAATGGACTAACAGTTACCATAGGGAAAGGGACTGGGGAGGATGGGTGGGAAGGGAGGGATAAGGGGAGGAAAAAAGAAAGGGGGCATTATGATTAGCATGTTTGATGTCGGTGGGGGCATGGGAGGGCTGTGCAACACAGAGAAGACAAGTAGTGATTCCATAGCATCTTACTACACTGATGGGCAGTGACTGTAAGGGGGTTTGTGGCGGGGGCTTGGTGATGGAGAGAGTCTAGTAAACATAATGTTCCTCATATAATTGTAGATTAATGATACCAAAAAAACCCCACATGGGTCTGTAGCAAATTTGAATAAATAATTATTAAACATAAAAAGTGAAATGTATTGGAAATACATTCCTAAATGAGATAAATGGGATTTTATAATTTTTTCCAATTAACATATCAATGAGAGACTGTTACTTATTGCTAGAAAAAGTTAGGGTTAGAATAAATTCTGTTTCTATTTTTCATTTAAATATAAGCATCCAAGGAGCCTTGTTTATATAAACAAGAAAGTGAAATGGAAGGAAATTTGGCTGAACAATGCCACCCAATTCTTTGTATGCCTTCTGAGTCATATGCCAATAATCAAATGTGCATGTTCATAAAAAATTAAATTTAATGACTGTAACAGGTAGAATCATGGCCTCCCCAACCCACCCCAGCCCCATATCTCCACATCCTACTCCCTGGTGCCTGTGAATATTACCTTATAGGGCGAAGGGGACTGTGCAGTGTGATCGAGTTAAGGATCTTGCTGGGGAGGTAATCCTGGATTATCCACATGGGCCTACTGTAATCACAAGGACCTATAAAAGAGGGACATAAGAGGAGTCCCATAAGGAGTAGAAGGTGATATGACATTGTGACATGGAAGCAGAAAGAGTTTAGAAGATGCCACACTGTTTGCTGGCCCTGAAGAATGAGGCAGAGCCATAAGTCAAAGAATATAAGGAATGCAACTCTAGAAGCTGAAAAAAGACAAGTGAAAGTTTTCTCCCCTCAGATCCCCCAGAAGGCACCAGCCCTGCCCATGCCTTGATTTCAGCTCACTGAAACTGTTTTCAGACTTCTGACCTCTGGACCTGTAAAAGAATATATCTGTGTTGTTTTCAAGCCACTATGTGGTGATTTGTCAGAGCAGCTGAAGAATCTTCTGCACTGACGTATCAGCTGGCAGCTCAGTTATTTCCTCTTAGTGTAAAGAATTGGAGACCATGGCCGCCATGCCCTCATTCCAGCCCATAGGAAGGGGACAGGGAAGAGGAGGACACACATAATGAAGAAGTTGCCATATCACTTCATTTAGTCACATGACCTCACCTAATTGCAAGGAAACAGGGAAATGTCAGTTTTTTCTAGGTGGCCATGTGCCAGCTCCTTTAGGAGGTTCTGGGACTGCAGAAGAAAGGGAGGGCAAGGGAGGCAATGAGTCAAGCCCTTGCAGACCCGAGTGGGCGGCTGTGTCATTCTTTACAGAGGCGAGGACCACCGTGTAGAGCATGCTGCAGACTGCAAGAATAATATACATGCCTTATCAGAACTGCTGGTTTATGTAAATATTGACTTTCATCGACAGGTTTCTGTTAAATTCATTAAGAAGCATGTTTTGTTAAAGGGGTAGAAGAGAAGTTGCTGAAGCAGCACTTGGCAGCTTCTGCCCTTTGCCTCCCTTTAAACACTGACTTCCTTAGGATCTGTTTTACACCCACACTGGAAAAACGTTCTGGGAGGGACAACATCATGCAGCCATGTCATTAGCTAAATGGCACTGCGTTATTTGCGTGCATGGTAATGGGATAGCTGAATCCCCAAGCAAAATGGATCTCCTGGGTCCTGTTTCCGCTGTTTGCCTTTGGTTGTTTTACGTTAACTCTACATTTATTTGCTCCCATGACAAATGTAATATGTAAGCATCACAGAAAGAAGAAACTCCAGAGTGGGTGGAAGGGGGTCACAAATAATCCCACCGGCTAAGGCACCATTTCCTTACCACCTTGTAGAGTTTCCTTCTGCCTTATCTCTGTGCACTTTTATGAATTCTCCATCTAAGTAAGTATAATAATATAAGCATTTTTTTTACAATTTTGATAGCTTCATAAGTCTCTGTTGAGCATGTACTATATTATTTTTATCCTTTTTTTACTGGACTTTTAGATTGTTGCTGATTTTTCACTGATATATATAACGCTGTTAGTACTATACTTAGGAACAAAGTTATTTCTCTTTTTAGCATCTTTTCCTCAGAATTGAGTAACAGGAGAGAAATTTCTGGATAATAGGATATGAATATTTTAACAACTTTTCACTTGTCATTTGACATTACTTTCCAAAAGGGCTGTATCCATTTGTATTTTAAGGATCGTGTGTGAAATTGTTGGGTCTTATTTGGAATGTGACATTCACAAGTATGACATTCATACTGAATGGCCCAAGGCATTCAGTAAATGTGAAAAAAAGAAGTTGTAACTTGGAGGAAACCAATGTTAGAGCTAATTTTAAAAATTGCAGCTGAGCTGATAGAAGAAAGAGTTTGCATGGACTTATTCCAGGACGCTCTGTCCATTCTTTCTATACATATCCAATAAGCTCTCCCTCCCAATTAGCATCGCACAGGCCATGGAAAGATCTTGGTAGGTTTTCCATCACAGCTGACCTCCGTCACGTGAGGTACCAGAGTTTTTCAGACAAAGGCTGTGAAGCTTGTAACTTAGCCAAGATCACATAGCCAGTTAGTGGTGGACCTGGGACATAAACCCAGGGTTGTGGCTGCTTTGGGGCTATTTATAAACTATGCTATATTCAAAAGAGCATGATAAGCATCAGGATAAACAAAGGTGAAAAGGCAAGGTCCACCCCCAGGAACCACTTAATAAGGAAGATCACAGGCACCGGATGCTTAAAAGCTGTGTTAGTTCGCTCCGGCTGCCATAATGGAGCGCCACAGACTTGATGGCTTGTTTAAGATACTGCTTTTCTTCGAGATCTGAAGGCTCAAAGTCCAAGATCATCGTGTCAGCTGGGCTGTTCTCCCGAGACAGCTCTTCCTAGCGCGTAGGTGGCCGTGTGCCCGCTGACCTCTCACGCGGCTCCCCTGTGTGTGAGTGTCCTGCCCTCCTCTTCTGTAAGGACACCGGGCACTTTGGATCAGGGCCCACCCCAATGAGCTCATTTTAACTTAGTTACCTTATTATAACCCTATCTCAACATACAGTCACTTTCTGAGGTACTGGCAGTTAAGACTTCAAAGTATGCATTTGGGGAACACAATTCAGTCCAAAACAAAAGTTAACAGAATCTGAAAGGCTGTAAGTCCTCAATTATGAAATTTGGCTAACTGGAAGCCAGTGGCTCTCATCCCCACCTGGGAGGGTTTTTTTTAACACATAGCAGGGCCTGCAGGGATTCTCTCACTTGGTTGGTCTGTGGAGGGTCCTGGCAAAGGTGTTTTTAATAAGAACTCCTTGGTAATTTGCATGTGCACCCAGGAACTGAGAACCTTGTTTAACTAAATACTAAAGAGAGACCTGGGTTGCTTTCATGATCCTGAACCGCCCTGCTTTCTTTCCAGCAAACAGCGTTAGACATGGAACACTGTCTGATCGCAGTGAGTCAGAGCTGCAGACCAGTTTTGAGACCCGGTTCATGCACACTTGGGTGGCAGCCTTCTTTGGCTCTTCATTTAATACAGTGGGCAGCCATTAGGTGAGGACCTCGGACACACTAAACGCTGTGCTGCTGTGATGAGCTGAATAGTGGCCCCCCACAGATGTCCATTCCCCCAATCCCTGAAACCTTGAATAGGGAGACTATGTTCTGGATAATCTGCTTTGGTTCAGTTTAATCATATAAGCTCTTGAAAGCAGAGAGCCTTTCCAAGCAGAAGTCAGAAAAATATGAAGAAGAGCAGGAAAAATGCAAAATGTAAGAAGGACTCCATCCTCTGTTGCTGCCTTTGAAGATGGAGAAAGGAGGATCCCAGCCAGGGAATGCAGGCAGCCTTGATAAACTGGGCAACTGGACACAGCCTTCAGCTCTCAACCAGCAAGGACATGGGGCCCTCAGTCCCACAACCACAAAGAATTGAGTCTGTCCACAACCTGAATGGACAGGGAAACCACTCTCCCCTAATAGTTTCAGAAAGGCATTGTGGATAAAATGAGAGTTCCTGTGGCCAGGATTCTCACCAGGCCCTGGTTGGCTAGCTCACTGCACACCTGTGGGCAATACCTGGCTGTTGACTCTATATAAAGAGCTCTGCCCAGTGCTCTGGGCGCAACACAGTGGCAGGGCTGCAAGGCTGCAGGAGAGCAGAGCAGAGGCTGGAGTGGAGGCAGTGCCAAGGACAGAGGCCCAGAGGACGGCTGTGCGGGACGACTGTGCAGAGAAGCCCGGAGGACAGCTGTGCAGACAGAGGGGCCCAGAGGCAGAGACGGGCTTGCTGCATGCAGACTCGCTCTGAGTGTCTAGTGACTGACCTGCCACCTGGAAATAAAGTTGGGTATAACCCTTTCACTCCAAGAATGTTTTGCTGTCAATTTCTTTGGTCACATTGAATCCATAGTGAACTTGCCCGGGGCTGAAACCCATTGGCAAGACTGGCATGCAAGAAATGGGGCCCTGCAGACACCTTGGTTTCTTCAGCTTGGTGAGACCCACATCAGACCTCTGACCTCTAAAACTGAGATGATAAATTTGCATTTTTTTAGCCACTAAATTTGTGTTAACTTGTTATAGCAGCCATAGAAAACAAATACAGCTGGACTCTAAAGTAAAATAATAACACATTCCTCCTGTTGTCAGGGAGCTTAGCAACTCAAATTTGCAGAATTTATAAAAGGAGAAACAGATTTTGAGCAGCTGAAGTCTTATGCTCAAGAAGTTTTTAAATTTGAGGGCCCTGGGTGTGAGGTGATGTGTGAGGCCTAAATTCTGTACTTTTTGATGGAAGTTTCAGCTAAAAGGAGATCAAATAATCTAATGTTACTGTAGACTGAAGGACAAGGGGAATCTTTTTAATTAAAGAAGGGACTGATCCTTTAGAAAGGGTAGGCTCTTTACAAAGAATAATAATAGCTCTTCAGACTTTAAAGGAAGTCCTACCTCTCCACCCTCAACCCCCAAATCTGCCTAATTTTAGGATGAAAGCTCATGGTAAAAATCATATGCACCAACTAAGGAAATGCTAAAAACAACCAAACAGCAACAAAAACACCACCACAGTGATGAGGGCATGTCAGAGGAATACAGGAGCCAGCTGAGCCCCCAGTGGCCGAAGCCGGAATGATTTGAGCCATCAAATAGTGTTGGGGAATATCCACATACAAAGTAAATATCCACAAGTCCATGCTGACATAAGTAAATGATTCAATAAATAAATGGGGAGCAAAGACAAATCTCCCCTGAAGAATTCTTCCAAATAATTTATCTAGATGTTCCACCTTCAAAGAGGTAAACAGAGCATAACACCCAGCTCCTTAGATGTGGGCGCACATGACTTCCTCCACGAGCACAGGATGGAAAAGACTGGGCGGGAAGGCAGGGGTAGCTTAATAGTGGAGAGGCCTGGCGCACGGTCCCTCAGCCACGTGATGATGCTCTTAGCCTCATTTGTGGTTAAGTCTGCGGGTAGTGAGTCCCTTTGAGACCTCTCACCCCAGGCTCATCACAGGAAAGCATCAGACAAATCCCGCCTGAGGGACGGATGTTCTACAAAATACCTGAGCAGTACTCCTCAAACCTCTCAAGGTCTCAAAAACCGAAACCAAAAGCAAGGCAAGTCTCCGAAAGCGTCACAGACCAGTGGTGCCTACAGAGACATGATGACTAAATACGATGTGGTGTCCTGGATGGAATCCTGTAGCAGTCAAAGGACAGTTGATAAAAACCAAGAAAATCTGAATGAAGTATGGACTTCAGTTAGTAATGATGTATCCATATTGATTCATTCATGGTAACAAAGACACCATACTCATGGAAACTTCACTGTAGGGGTAACCTGGGGCAAGGTATATGGAAGTTCTCTATAGGCTTTTGAGAATTTTTCTGTGAACCTAAAACTGTTCTAAAATTAAAAGTTCAATTTTTTTCAAGTGAAAAGAAATCATATGCACCTTACAAATATTTCATCTATAATACCCTGTATGTTCTGCAGATTAAGAACCTTTTTTCATTTTCTAAAGAGAAAAGGAGCCGTGTGTGTGTGGATCTGGGCACAGCCCCCAGAGCATTTCTCTTTGAGGGGAGAGGCATTTGTTCAGTGGCTAAAGGGTGAAAGCGCTCTCATACTTTATTATTTTCATACATCACTTTCTCTGTCTCACATACAACTCACTCCTCAGAGTATATTAAAGCTATTTGTTGTTCCAAGGGTATGTTTCATTTAACAAAGTACTTTCTGTGACCAGTTTGAGTATATTTTGGGGACTAAGGGAAATTATGTATTGCAGTAAACAGATGGTGCTTTGGTAGTGGGCCAAGCGGAAGCAAACCGGCCTTGACCCCGGGCCTGTGGGAACCCAAGTCTAGTCCGTGTCATTTAGAATAGCTTTACATTAGGATAGGGAGGCGATTTTAAATCATTCTGCTCATGGAAATAAAAATATGTGCTCTACCCGCTAGACCCTTCAGAGGAAGAACGGGAATCGCGTATTTCATCTTTAACTGTGGACTTAATGGCGCAAGTATTTAAGTACTTTGCAAGGTGTTGAATTCTCTATCTTCAAATGAAATTTATTGTTTCATGCAGGGAAAGATGGACAATTTTCTAAGCAGCAGTTTATTTCCAGTTCCAGGGGATTCAACTGGTGGTAAAAAAAAAAAAAAGAAAAAAAATTGTAGGCTATAAAGCACCTGCATGTATTAAGTTTTTGACCCCCTGGGCGTGGGGTTCCTCACTGCCTTCCAGCGCATTCCTTGTCACTCACTTCTCACTGCCCAGCCCATCATGGGCTCTCAGGTGTCCAGTGGACACACCTGACCGTCTGGGCTGGTGGCTGGTGCTGTGGGAGCCTGCCACCTACGTGGCTCCGTGCGTCCTCCGAGGGCAGCAGTCTCTCCACCCTGGTTCCTCTCTGGAGACTCTCAGTACTTCTCTTACAGATGCTTTTCCTCTGCATCATGCCCCTGATCAAGTGAGAGATAAGGTGGTAGTTGGTAGAATTCACCCCTTTCCCCTACTTTGTAACTTAGTATTGGATAACATACAGAAGAATATGTGTAACATGAATGTAACTTACAAATCCTGCTAATAAAGTAGATACCCATGAGCCCACCTGTGGCCTAAGAACAGGAGCATTACCTACACCATGGCAGTTCCTGTCCACCCCCACCCCTCCCCCAGGGGTGACCCTGACCTCAAACTCTGTGCTTATCATTCCCCTGGTTTTTAAAAATTCATACTTGAATCACATGAGTATGTAACCCTAAGCAATAGATTGTTTCAAGTTTGACTCTCGGAGTTCCAAAAGGAGCATCACCGTGGATACAGTCACCTGCAACTTTCCCCACAGCCTCAACGTGATGTTTCTCAGTTTGATCTGTTTGTTGCGTGCGGGGCCTGTAACTGTAGTTCACTTATTTTTGCTTCTGGGTAGTATGCTATCCTGTGAGCATTCCACAGCTGACTCCCCCATTCTCCCGACTGAGGGTCCTGGACTTTCTCCCAGGTTCTTTGCCGTCTTGGTGGATGTCCTGGTGCACACACATGAGGGGTCACTGGGGCACAAACATGGGTGTGCATCAGAATCCCCTGGGGGCCTTCTTAAAACAGATTGCAGGGCCCCATCCCCAGAGCTGCTCAGTCAGTAGGTCCAGAGTGGGGCTGGACATTGTGCATTTCTAGGAAGTTTCCTGGTGAGACCTATGCTGCTGGCCTGGGATCACACTTTGGGAACCACTGTCCTAGGGTAAATATGGAAGAGTGGGGTAGCTGAGCTTCAGGGTGTGCGTCTATTGTTAGATAAAGCCCTGTTGTTTTCCTGTATCATGTAACACTTCATTTTCTCATGCAAGTATAGAAAAGTTCCATTGAGCCGTGTGTTCACCAATCTCCTTGGTTTTATTCATGCCCTCTCTCTATATTCAATGCAACTGAAACTGTAAGAAGGGAAAGGATTTATACAGAGAGACAAGTATATATTTATATTTCTTAAAAAGAACACAGGGATCTTTGCACTGTTTAGGTATGCTTTATCGGACTCAACAACCAAATAATGGACTCTAACTGGATTGCCAAGGAAAATAAACAGCGAACAATTCATGTAACTTTAACAGAGCGTCTTTACCAGAGTCAGGGAGAGCTGGGTGTTGAGTTATTTGGGTTCAAGTAGCCAAAACAAAACTGGAGAAGGGCCTTCCATGAGAGCTGAAACACCTGGCAGCCCTGTTTGTCTCTCCTTCCATTAGAGTTAATGTTGTTATTTTATCAAAGGGCACTTCATTTTGAGATGAAGATTCAGGAGAGAAGTGATTGAAATTCCATGTCGTTGGGGCAGATAAGTGAGCATGGATTGATAAGCCACATGCCAGACCTGGGAGGCAACAGAGAGGGACATTTCACATGAGATGGGGAGGGAGGAGGTGCTCTATGCAGGACATCGTAAGGTTACTTGGCTCACGTGGTGGCATGGCAGAGCATGGTAGACAGAGTATTAGCTTCCATCAGTGAAGCCTGGGTCTGGAGTCCAGCTCCTCTAGCCCAAATTTCTTGTCTCTCCTGAGCCTCAGTTTCCACCATGGATCCGACCCACTCCTGTCTCCCTCTGGGCTGTGGGTTGATGGGAGATAACACACGCAGAGCGCCCGGCACATGGCAGGGCACTCAGTAAGTGCCACCTCTCCTTTTTCCTTTCCAACAGTAATGATTGCCATTTCTACATCAGTGAAGTGCTTCCCGCACTCGGTTCTCATAGTGCCCTGAGAGGATGCTGTCTCCTTGCTCCTCATGGGGTGCTCATCCGCCCTGCCTGCCTCAACGCTGAGGCTTTCCCCTCTCTGGTGGTCTTGGCCTTTCTCAGCGTGCACCATCTAAAACCTTTACAGCCACTACTCCGGCCACAGCTCGTCAGTCCCTCGTGTGCATGTGTGGGTGACAGGATCATTGCAGACAGGACAGACATTCACCTGTTCCCCTCCTGGGCTCTGCACGGAAGCATCAGCCAAGGAGAGCTGATATTATTGAGCACTTGCTCTTTGCCAGACACGTGACAGCCTTGAGCTCATCTGAACCACACCAAAAACCCACATCTGAGGTGCATTCGGTTACTACTCTTATTTTATACACGGCAAACAGCCACAGACCTGGAAAACATGCTGAGTGAAAGAAGCCTGTCACAAAAGATTTCATTTATATGAAATGTCCAGAAAAGGCTCTATGGAGGGAGAAAGTAGATTAGATTGCCAGAGCTGAGAGACTGGAAGGAAATGGGGAATGGCTGCTAGTGGGCATGAGGTTTTTTATAGGGTGATGAAACTGTTCCAAAATTAATATGTAGGTGGTTAAATGAATTGTACACTTTAAATGGATGAGCTGTATGGTATATGAATTTTATCTCACTGGAATGGATTTTTAAGGCAATCTTATTTAAAACCAAAATAAAACAGGCATAGAGCAGTTAAGGAACTTGCTGAAGATTACAGCTAGCAAGTAACAGCTGGCATTTGACCCAGGCAGGTTGAGATCAGAGCCCACGCTTGATGCTTCTGGGTTCTTCTCTTCCCATTTGTCTGCATGACAAGCTCCCACTGCTCCTTCAAGATTCAGCTCAACTCTCTCTCTCTTCTGCAGGGGTCCCAGCATTTCCAGGCAGCCTCTGTCCTCCCTCTCCTCGGCCCTTGCTGTCCTAAAGACACCTCCTCTCGAATGTCACACAATGTCCCATAAGGCGGGCTACCTGTTCGCCTCTTCAGTATAATATAACCATGCATGCTTCTAGAAAGGAGAGGTTTGGTCCTTCCCGCCATATAATCCCAGGGTCTCACTCATGTCTGGCACCAATTATGTGTGCCCAACCCTGACACTGTGGCTGAAATAGGACATGGGCCAGTCCCTTCCACAAAGCACCATTTGGCACCAGCATCAAAGAAGACTCCTGAGCAAAATGACCCCATGTGGGATACTTTTATGTACACAGCTGGGTTTGGTGAGCTTGACTGATGCATTCTTCACACCGAGGAGGCCAAGGTGACCAGTCTAATCTTCTCGCAGGTCACAGAGCATTGCTTTCTTTTCTGTGGTTGCAAACTGAACCCTCACCCCAGCCTTCTTGTAAAGCCTGTGCAATTGATAAGATAGGAGACTAGGTAAGAATGTGTGTAAGTTGAGAAAACACATTATTGCCTTTGGAAAAATATCTGCAGGTTCATGTCCAAGTGATAGGAATAAACATTATTCCCTTATATACTGAGGCTAAACTAACACTTCATAGTTTTTTGACTCCCTCTTACTCTTCCCGTTACAGTTTCTGGAACCATAGCCTTTAAAGATTAGTCAGAACCCAATTGGAATTGGACAAAGGTAGGAATTTTAAGAAATATTAAATTTTGCCATAGGAAAGATAAAAAGTTTGTGAAATGTTGACGTTTATAGACACATATGTACAAAGACTGAAAGGAAATAACGTCAAGGTGTTAATAATAGCAAGTCACATTATTTAGCATTTTGATATTCTAAGTTCCTTGCACTGTAACTCATTTATTCCTAATACTATTGTTTGTCCCCCATTTTACTGATGGGGAATCAAATCTGCAGAGAGATATAACTCCCTCTTCTCAATGGCAGGGTTATGAGTAGTTTTTAGTTTCTCTTTTCTGCTTTTCTGCATGTTCTGAGTTTTCTACAATGAATACATGCTATTAGGAATAACACATATTAAATGTTATTATAAACAAAATGTTTCTAAAACAAACCAAAGACTGTAGCCACTGGTGAGGAGAAAATACTTCCCCAGGTCACAGGGCCCCCCTACAGAATTGTAGGGCTCAAGATTAATCATGCACAGGACTGATTAGAGTTTTTCACTGGCTGTGAGCCTTACTAAAGCATCCGGGCTTTTAAAGTCATGTGTAATCCCTTCCATTTCACACTGTTAAACTCGCAGAGGAATTGGGCCTTGTGGCTCACTGGGGGAGACTCGCACCTCCATGCTGCTGACCCAGGTCTTCTAATAAAAACACACACAAATGTCCCTAATCCTACGACTGGGACTCATTCAAAAAGAAAACAAAGATAAGGATGAAGTGGGTTTCATGAAAGAAAACCTTCCATGTGCTTGATGACTTCTTGGCAAAGGAAGGGCGGGAAGTGTGCAGCCCGCCAGCATCTCCTCGGGCTGCCTGGGGGCCTGCCTCACCTTCCATGGCGTGTGGTCAGCAGTTATCTCACTGCGAACCAAGGGAAGGGAGGTGCTGCAGTTCACCGACATCTCAAAGTGTTTCAGGGCTGATAAAGGGTGCTACGCAAGTGATTTTTCAGATTTTCAAAACATAAAGATGTTGAGCTTCCATTGTTCTCTGTCTGATGACCGCTGCCCAGCAGCAGATCTGGGAAGACCTTTCTGCTTTCATGGACATATGATGATCGTCACCAACTCACAGATGGGCATTAGAAGACAGCCTGGAATGTCATCAGCTGGATGTGGCTCCTGCGTCACAGGCAGGCTTGAGAAATGTCTGGCCTTGTGGCAAGGTTGGAGGGTACTTGGCTGATGGCCTCTGCAAGAAAAGGAAGTTTTTTTCATCCTGTGTTTAAGTTTTTATTTCTCACGGAGTTTTAAGGGTGTGACATCATTCATGGAGTGTTGAAGAAGTTTCCCTGAGTATCTAAAATGACTTATTGGAAGGGTCCACATTCACGGTGATAGCCAAGTATGCTGATAACTGTATTCCCCCAGGAGAGATAGGAACATGCATCCAGCTATCTTCACTCACTTGGCATTAATGGGACCGTTCCATAGGTGCTGGAGCGTGAGGCAGGCCTCACACAGCCGCCTGCAGGGCCGGCACACCTGGCCTGAACATGCAAAGGCCAGGACAACAGACAGGTCAGTGGTGTCGGGAAATAGAAACATGTTGCCCAAGAGGGAGGCTGGTCTGAGGGTCATGGAAAGTGACCGAACGTGGATGAGAGTAGATGGGATGGGGACCAGCAGAAGGCTGAACATCAGGGGAGTGTGTGTATGTTGGGGGTGCCCATGCCATCTCTCAGGCATGCCATTCATCATTGCCTGCATGGTGGAGTCAGTGGAGTAAGGTCCTTGATATTTTCTGTAGGTCTCCCATTTGCCCATCACAGAACTTTGCCCCTGCCCTTATGGTTCCCATGCAGTGGTCACTTCTCTGTAGGAACAGGCAGCTGGAGCTGGAGCACCTGGGGGCAGGGAATCTGGAGGCTCTCTTACCAAGTAGATTCTGAAGTAGAAGGGACTAGTAGCCTTTAACAAGGACCCTGCAGAAAACAGAGCATAAGCTTCGCCCTTAGGGCAGGGACACGGGCTTGCTAATTGATTATAGGGTTGTTTTTTATTTTAACTTTAGTAAAACCTGAATTGTCTAAGGTTTTATTGAAAACAGTTAATGCCAATGGTAGTCATTATAATAAACACAGCACACAGTATTGGGTAAGAAACTGGTTCTTCACTCTGCTGTTTTTCCAGGTAAGTGTTTGAGCTGCTTGAGGGTGGGAATCTTCCATCTCCATTCTCAGCATCTCAACCAGAAGAGCTGTTGATCCAAGGCTCTGGACAGACCGGGGCACAGAGAGGTAAGGTACGCTAACCTCCCTCCCCTCAGTCCCGGCTGAGCCGAGGCTGACTGCAGACACAGCTGGCTTCCCAGGGCCACTTGGGGCAGTGAAAGCTACTCCAGTTAGGCTTTTAGTCACAAAGCTCCTCTCATCAGTACCTCTGTGTATATTTCTCCAGCAAGACAGACAATGGCAGAGAAGGGAAGCACAAAGCAAGGGCCACAAAACAGCAAAATAAGCAGTGAAAGTGCAGTTTACAGGCTGAGTTCCCCACAGGTTGCAGCAGGGTGGTGAGTCTGATTCATATCTCTGCTTTTCATGTTTGTGCTCATTTAAAAAGAGCCAAAGTAAACACACAAAAACACGGCAAACCTTCTTGCGCCTCGATAGCCTTTGGTTTCCTTCCCCTTTGCTGCAGTGTGATCACTGGCTCATTAATTCCTCTTGCATTTTCCTGCCAGGAACAAGGTACACACTCAACTTAGCACTGTGACTTTCCCCCACCCTCCCCCCGCCTGACCCCCATTCTTCTGCATTATGGCCAATGCTTCTATTCTTATTTTAAAATGGCACATTGGGAGCAAATGAAAGAAAACTATTAATTTTGAAGTTATTCCTAAAAATGGAGGAAATAAATGAGCTGTAAAAATTGTGAGCAATATAATTGACTCTGAGCTGGGTGCTTATCATGTTAGAACTGCATGTGTCAGAATTCACTTCTCCACTGGTGGCTTGACGCAATGGTGTGAGCTGCTTGCACACAAAATTGCTCTTTGAAGAAGCCTGTAGCCTCTTATAATTAGAGGCTGATCTCTCTGTTAGCCTGGCAAACAGTGTAACTGTCAGTGTGAAGACACACTCCTTTCTGCCTCTGAGGAGTTACTGTCACCCCCGTTGCAGTGGGGAGATAGGCCAGGCCTGATTATTCAGCCATGGCAGCGTCTCCTCCTCTCATCTGAGGTTGTTTCCCTGCTTATAAGCACCCATAGCAGGAAGGAAAATAAAATGTTTTAATTTTATTTATATTTACTTTTATTTGTAAAATGACCTGAAATTCAGAGCAACTGGTTTGTCTTTCCAATATAGAAGTTTGTAGTCCATGCTGGTTTTTTTCCAAAACAGAAATATCTCTGTTATTATTTTCTCTTTGTAAAAGTAATTATGCTTATTGTAAAAAGAGTAAATTAGACAATTCAGAATATATCAGTTGTAAATTCCCATTGTAAATCCAATCCCCCAAAGTAACTTCTACCAAGACTGTTTTATCTCTGTGTATGTATGTAATTCATTTTGATTTTCTAACAGGATCGTGTATCTGTTGAATTCTGTAACTTGTTTTTCTTTTCACAAAGCACTGGCATTATATGGTTAAGATGTGACAGTGTGCTTAAAGTATCTGGCCCAGCACCTGGCTAGTTAGGGCTTGGTAAGTAGTGAGATTAATTAAAGTAAGATCTTTGGCTTTCATATTGCATGCACTGTGTACCATGGATAATTGACAGTTCATTATAAAATATCAGAGAACAGAGGCTTACAGGAAGGAAGCTAAAAATCCATCTAATGGGGCTTGACATGTGATCTCTGGAATAACCACTCAAAAATGCAATGTACAGCTGTGTGATGTGCGCACTGTACAAAGACCTCCAGCAGCGGGGCTGAGTGGGGAGCTAAAACCCAGCCTGCATGTGCTCCTTGCCCTGTACCCAAGGGGCGATATCTGCCCAGAGGACTCTGGAAGGATAAGATCATGGAGAGAGCAGTAAGATGATGAGCTCCATTTTCTCAGGGAGCTTTCATTCTGTTACAGCAAGTATATAAAGAGGTCATTTGCGTTAGGGGTAAGCTCTGTAAAAAATAAGCAGGCTGCATATGATTCCACTTCTTTGTGGAATACAAAGCAAAACAGAATGAACAAAACAGCAGCAGGCTCATAGACACTGAGAAGGGACTGGTGGTTGCCATGGGGAAGGGGTTGGTGTGGGTGGGTGGGGAGCGTGAAAGGGACAAAGGGGCACAAAAATTCTCAATCATAATGTAGGTTGGTCACGGGGATAGTAGAACAGCATGGAGAATATGGTCAGTGATTCTGTAACATCTTCCTATGTTGACAGATAGTAGCTGTACTAGTGAGGGTGAGGATTTAATAATATGGGTAACATAATAATATGTTGAACCACTGTGTTGTATACCTGAAACTAATGTAAGATTGTGTATCAATAAAAAAAAAAAGGCCTCAATGAGAGCATGGAGCTAGGCAGAGGGGCAGGCTGTTCATTAGGCACCCAGGGATTGGGGGAAGCAGTACTGAAGCTGAGACCTGGTCAGCAGTGTGAATGAAGAGCATTCCAGAGAGAAAGAACAGCAGATGCTGAGGCCCTGTGGCAGGCCAGTGTAGCCAAGTACAGAGAGTAAGGGGCACGAACAGCAAAACGGGGTGGAGACAAGGCGAGAGGTCAGCTTGCGGGGCCCTGCTGGAGCCGGAACTGTTTCCTCCCCACACTGGTGCCACTGAAGGATGTTAGGCAAGGAAGAGACGAGACCCAGTGTATATTTTGAAAGATCACTTTCTTAATGACAAATGAAGCAGTGAGCTCAGTGCTGGAAGGAGACGGTGTTGTAGACGGGCAAGAGCAGAAGCGGAAAGGTCTGTCAGGAATGTCTGCAGTGGTCCAGCCTGCGGTGCGGTCTTCCACTGCGGGGGCTGTGCAGCGGTGGGTAGTTAGGTTTGAGATATCAGGGATGTGGAGCAGGGGAACTGCCAGGCTGTCATGAGAGAGATTAGGGCAGTAAAGGTCAAGCAGGACCCCCCTGACTTTGGGGTGGAAGATTAGAGAGTGGTTATGAGAACAGGCAGGAAGCCACACCCTGGAGCCCTGAGCCATTATGTAGGGCTCCTTAAAAGAGTCTCCCAGGGCCTGGTCTCATCTGCAGAGTAAGACTTGAGAGACTTGTTCATTTCTTCTCGTTTTTGAAGACCTACACCCCCTTTGAAGTACTGGTTTTTGAAGGCCTTATTAAGAAGCAGTGGACTTAAGCATTTCACATACCATACTACAAAGCAGTTGTTTAGATCCTGAGGAAATAGAGTCAAGGACCGAAGCTCTTAGCTGTTAAACCCTGGTGGAGGGCTGGGGTTATGAGTCCCCTCCGTGCCAGTCCCCTTTCTCCAAAGAGATAAATCTCTTAAGCTCAAAGAGATAAAGTGGACAAACACAGCGATAAGTTGAAACTCATTTCATATTTAAGTTGCTCCTTCGAGAATCCCAGAGAATTCCCTGTAAGATGCTGATGTGCCCTCTGAATTATCTGAGGAAGGTTAATTATGTCAAGTAGACCCTGAAGGTTAAGGATATTACAGTGGAACTGAGCATAATTATACCAGTGACACCTGTAGGTTCCCAGTTCTGTGATGAGAAATATATCAGCAAAGGGCCATCCTCTCCCAGGGCAATGAATTCTTTATAATCGATCCTCTGGTCCCTTTAGGCAGAGCTCTGACATTTCAAAGCAGCTTAGGTGGGTGGGCTTGAGCTTCTTAAGCTGTCAGCCACCCACCTCTCACATTAGGAAGGCAGTTTCTCGGTGGACCTATCTGAGCTCCTACAGAAAGTGAACAAGAGCGACATCACTGCACCACCCACCACCCCCTTCCCCAGAGATGGGGTCCTCCTGGACATCTTAGCTTCTCCAGGTCAAAACCAAGAGAGCTGGACCTGCTAGCAGCGCACCAGGGCCAGTCCCTCTTGGTCCTTGCCTCTTCCCCAGGAAGTGATTCAAAATCAACCACATTCCAAGAAGGTTTCCCCAGTGCAAACACATACAAGGACATGGCATTGTGCTTCAAAGCTCAGTAGCATAACCAGAGAGCTAGTTGCTTTAACCTGTAGATTTTCTTTTACAGCTTTATTGAAATACAATTGGCATACATAATGTGCACATGTTTAAGATGTACAATTTGATGGGTTTTGACATATGTATGCACCTGTGAAACTACACAATTAAGGTAGCATCCCCATCATCTTCAAAAGTGTCCTGATGCCCCTCTGTAATTCATCCCTCCCTCTCCCACCCCCAACCGCCTATCACTCTGTTACTATGAAATTAGTTTGCATTTTCCAGAATTGTATATAATTAGAATTATACAGAATGTGCTCTTTTTCCACAGGTTTGTTTCTCTCAGCATAATCATTTTGAGTTTCATCTATATTGCAGGTATCTATAATTTGTTCCTTTTTATTGACTGTTCAGTTTTTCCAGCGTCATTTGTTAAAAACATTTTCAATTCTCAATTGAATTGCCTGCACACTTGTGTAAAAAATCAATTGAAGATGGATGTGTGGGTCTATTCCAGACTCTATTGAGTTTCATCGATCTTTATACTAGTACCACATGTCTAGATTATTTTAACTATATAATAAGTCTTGAAATCAGGTAGTACAAGTCTCTAACGTTGTTCTTTTTGGAAATTATTTTTTGGCTATTCCAGGTCCTTTGCATGTCTGTATAAATTTTAAAATTGTCAGTTGCTACAAAAAAAAATGCTGGGATTTTTATTAGGACTGCATTGCATCTCTAGATCAGTTTGGGGAGAATCAACATCTTTAACAATATTGAGTCTCTTAAATCCATAAACATGGCACATCTCTCCATTCATTTAGGCCTTTTTAAATTTCAGTAATGTTTAATGGATTTCAGTATACAGGTTTCACACAACTTTTGTCAGATTTTCCATAGATATTTTATATTTTTTATGCTATCATAAATGGTATTTTAGCTCAGTTTTTTATTGTTCTTAGCTAGTATATAGAAATACAGTTGCTGTGTTTGAATCCTGCAACTTTGCTAAATTCATATATTAGTTCTTGATTGTTTTTTTAGATTCTGTTGGATTTTTTACATAAGCAATCACATCTTCTGTGAATATAGTTTTACTCCTTTCTTTACAATCTGCCTTTTACCTCTTTTTCTTGACTGGGTACCCTAGCCCCTCCAGTATGATGTTGAATAGAAATGGAGAGAGTGGTCTTCCTAGGCTTGTTCATGATCAGAGGGGCAAAACATTGTCACTCAATATTAAATACAATGTTAGCTGCAGGTTTTTGGTTTACCCTTTATCACACTGTGGAAGTTCCCATCTATTCCTGCTTTGCTGAGAGTTGTTATTGTGAATGGATAATAGATTTCATCAAATGATTTTTCTGCATTCACTGAGTGATCATGTAAGTTTGTTTTTTTAGGCTATTGATGGTAAATTACACTTTCAAAGGTTGAATCAAGTGAGCATTCCTGGGATAAATCTCCCTTGATCATGATGTGTTATCTTTTTTATATATTGTTGGATTTTATTTGCTAAAATTATGTTATGAATTATTATGTTCTGTGTCATGTGAAATATTAGTGTGTAGTTTTCTTCTTGTGTCTTTTTTTTACCCCTTTTATGTTAGAGTAACTTAACAAAATGAGTTGGAAAATGTTTCTCTTGGTTTTCCTTAAGTTTGTGTAGAACTGGTATTCTTTATTCCTTAAATGTTTCATAGTATTCACCAGTGAGGCCTTTTGGTCTTGGAGTTTTTTGTGATAGGCGATTTTTTAACTATAAATTCAATTTCCTTAGGAGTAGGGCAATTCATGTTCACCTATTTCTTCTTGAATAAGGTTTAGTAATTTGTGTCCTTCAAGGAGTTTGAACATTTTATGTAACTTGTTGAATTTTTTTGCCCATTAAGTTCATAATATTCCCTTATTGTTTGTTTACGTCCTCAGGATCGGTAGTGATGTCACCTCTCCTGTTCTTAATATTGGTAATTTATGTCTGTTTTCTTTTTTTTCCTGTCAGTCTGTCTAGAAGTTTATTAACTTTACTGATCTGCTCAAAAAACCAGCTTTTGATTTCATTGGTTCTTCTCTTTTTTCCCCCCTTTTTTAATTACTTAAATATCTGTTCTTTTTGTGTTCTTTCTCCCCCATATTTTGAGTTTAAATTGCACTTGTTTTTTCAGTTTCTTAAGGTAGAAACTAATTTTGTTGATTTGAGAACTTTTTCTAATATAAGCCTTGAGTGCTTTAAATTTCCTTCTGAAGTCTATTTTCGATACATCCACAACTTTTAATTTTTCATAGTTTGATTTTCATTCCATTTAAAGTACTTTCCAATGTCTACTTATGTCCTCTTTGATCTATGGGTTCTTTTTAAGTATGTTTAATTTTCAAATACTTAGAGATTTTGTGCCTATATTTCTTACGGTTCTCTTACTGTTTTCTGATGGATGTGTCTTTTTCTTTATCCATTCTGCCACTCCATGTCTTTTGATTGGTGCATTTAGTCCATTTATATTTAAGGTACTTATTGATTTGTATGTACTTACTGCCATTTTATTAATTATTTCCCGGTTGTTTTTATAGTTCCTCTCTGTTCCTCTTTCTCTCTATACTCTTCTCTTGTTATTTGATGGTTTTCTTTAATGTTGTGATTGGATTTCTCTTTTTTCATTTTTTTGTGTATCTGTTATAGGCTTTAGGTTTGTGGTTACCATAAGACTCAAGGATAGCTTCCTAACTATATAACAGTCTCTATATTAGGTTGATGAGTGCTTCGGTTCAAATCAAATATAGACGTATTTTTTTCTTCTTCCTCCTCCACACTTTATGTCTCTTATTGTTTTCTTATTTAAGCCTATTGTGGTCTTCAACATACTTTTTATGGTCTGAGTGTTTTTAAATGTACTGAGTTTTATATTATTGTCTGTCTTGGTAAAAGGCTCCATTGCATTTGAAAAGGATGTGTATCCTGCTGTTGTTGGGTGGACTTTTCTATTAATGTCAATTAAGTCTAGTTGGTCCATAGCGTTGTTCAAGTCTTCTATAGCCTTACTGATTTTCTGTCTGCTTGTTTTATTGTTTGTTGAGGGAAATTTTCAACCATAATCGTATATTTGTTTATTTGTGCTTACAGCTCTAACATTTTTTACTTCATGTATTTTGTGGCTCTGTTATCATTTGCATAAACATTTAGGGAGTTTATGTCCTCTCGGTGAATTGGTCCCTTTATCCATTATGGAATATCCTTTTAGAAATGATCTTCTTTCCCTTGGCAATATTCTTTGCTCTGACCTACACTTTACCTTTGTGAATATAACCATTCCGCCTTGCTTTTGGTTAGTGTTAATGCAGAATATCTTTTCCATTCTTTTACTTCTAACCTCTTTGTGTCTTTATATTTAAAGAGGGTCTTTTGTAGACAGCGTATGTTTGGACCTTGCTTTTTTAAATTTTCTCATCTGACAATCAGTGCCATCCAATTAGGTGTCTAGAGGTTAAATGTGATTATTGGTATGGTGGAATTCAAATCTACCATTTTACTATTTTTTCCTACGTGTTCCATCTATTCTTTGTTCCCTTTTTTCTCTTTTTCTGTCTTCTTTTGGAGTATTTTGTACGATTCCATTGTATTTTCTCTGTTGACTTATTAGCTAAAACTCTTTGATGTGTCATTTTAATGGCTGCTTAAGGTTTATAATATACATGTTTAACCTATCACAGTCTATCCTCAAGCATTATTTATGCCACTTCACAGTTAGTATAATTACCTTAAAAGAGTGTATTTCCATTTCTTCCCTCCCTGCCTTTGTTCCATTCAAATGTTGTCATTCATTTTACTTTTACATATGTGCAACCTGCTGTACAATGTCTAAAAATTTGCTTCATGTATTCTGTTACTTATAACTGTTTAAGGCAGGAGGGTAGATCTAGGCCCTCCTGGGCAGATCCAGAAGTCCTATGAGTTTTTCAGCTACATCTTAATATTTTACCATATTTCCCTTATGTCCTTTTTTTTCCCCCCATTTTCACATAATTGAGCACATATATAGTTTTACAATAACAGGGAGGAAGGACATTTCTGAAATCATTAAAAACTCTTTGCCAGCATCATGCTATTGCTGCCACATCTATTGGCTGCGTAGTTCACTAGTACCCCAGCCTAGGGTAGACTTATGATGATTCTGCACTTTCCTAGTGTGAATAATGTTTTACTGGACATTTTGAAGTCCCTGTCTGATTTTCTTCTTTCCCTAGAATAGATTCTGAAGAGCCAAGGAATGACTGTTTCTGAGACGCTTGATGATACGTGTTGCTAATTGTTTTCTAGAAACATGGTCCCCATTAACACGTAGCACCAACAGTCACAGTGAATTTAAAAAATTCACTAATTTGCTAAGCAAAAGGATATCTCACTTCAGTTTACATTTCTTCAATGACTAAGGGAAAGTTAATTATTTCTTAAGTTTCTTAACCTTTGTATATACTTTTTATAGAATTATTTGCTCACATCCTTTTCTGTATTCTGGAGCAGTCATGTTTTTCTTAGTATATATGCACTTAATATTTGAAAGATGTTAGTACTTTATAACATTTGTGGCAGATAATTTGGATGTTTCTTTCCTTTTATTTTTTTTTTGTTTGTTTTTTTTTGTTTTTTGTTTTTTTTTTTTGAGAGGGCATCTCTCATATTTATTGATCAAATGGTTGTTAACAACAATAAAATTCAGTATAGGGGGGTCAATGCTCAATGTACAATCATTAATCCATCTCAAGCCTAATTCTCGTCAGTCTCCAATCTTCTGAAGCATAACAAACAAGTTCTTACATGGTGAACGAATTCTTGCACAGTGAATAAATTCTTACATGGTGAACAGTACAAGGGCATTCATCACAGAAACTTTCGGTTTTGATCACGCATTATGAACTATAAACAATCAGGTCAAATATGAATATTCGTTTGATTTTTGTACTTGATTTATATGTTGATCCCACATTTCTCCTATTATTATTATTATTTTAATAAAATGCTGAAGTGGTAGGTAGATGCAAGATAAAGGTAGAAAACATAGTTTAGTGCTGTAAGAGGGCAAATGTAGATGATCAGATGATCAGGTGTGTGCCTATGGACTAAGTATTAATCCAGGCTAGACAAGGGCAGCAAAACATCCACGGATGCAGAAGATTTCTCTCAAAGCAGGGGGGGTGAGGTTCTGAGCCTCACCTCTGTTGATCCCCAAATTCTCACCTGATGGCCCCCCTGCGACTGTGCCTGTCTTAGGTTGTTCCTCCCTTGAGGAATCTTACCCGTCTCTGGCTAACCAGTCATCTTCCGGGGCCATACAGGGAAATGTAAAGTTGGTAAGTGAGAGAGAAGCCATATTGTTTGCAAAGGTTAGCTTTTTACTTCTTTGCACATTTATGCCCTGTGGGTTCTATGCCCAGCACTTGTCTCGAGGTATCTTTACCACCTGGAGGAATTATGATACTCGGTAAATTCGATATGAGGCACGAATTCTATTTAAGGGTTGTAATTAGGGAAAAGCTATAGATGTAGCATATGAAGGAAACATGGGAGGATTGATTATTTCTTTGACATATCTTCTTGTAGAGTACCTTAAGTATGTATAGGTTTTAAACTACTAACTAATTTGCACACACATATTAACATAATAGGAATATGGTGACATAAACAAAGCAAATCTGTAATTACCATCCATCTCCAGTGAAGCCAAGAAAACCATTTAGGCACCCTAGGCATTTGTGAAAATTTATCTATGATATGATGGATATTGTCCAACTGTACTTGAACCATCAGACAAATTAAAGCAGCCCATTTCTGGGATCTGTTCACATCCCATATGTTCTTTTAACCATAGATAGTCTATAGTCATGAGATTTTGGAGTGCTACAACTTGCACCCCTCCCAACTCCTGGTTGAGTTCCGACAGTACAGATCCGGTCAAATTCGTTGTCTCACTGTATGCACATGCCAGCCTACACATCTCCCTCCTCATTCCTATGGCAAGTCCAGGAGACGGTGGGCTGGATGCAGCCACAACCGCAGCATCGTCCGGATCCCTGTGGAGGCTTTTTGATGATCATCCCCCAGCACGAGTCCTCCAGAGAGTGCTGATGCCGGAAGCTCCTCCTCATATCGTATCTTAGTTCATTTTCTGGGTATCCAAGCTAGGCCTTGATCTTCTGCATAGAAACAAACAGACCCTTTGCCCACACTTTGACATGCCCTCTATACCACTGTGCAGAACTCATTGGAGGTCAGCACACAGTAACTGCTTTTTTTTTTTTTTTTAATTAAGAGAAAGGAATATTATCAGAAAAAAGTACCTCCATAGCTGATCATCTGACACCCTTTAAGTGATCAACATTAAGGATATTTAAAGCATGCTTTGATCTTTGATTTACCAATAGTTTTATCCTGTTAAGGAGTAATCCCCCTTTTCTTTCTTTTTTTTTTTTTTTAATTTTTAATCTACACTTACCTGAAGAATACTATGTTTACAATGCTCTCCCCTATATCAGGTCCCCCCTAACAACCACATTACGGTTACTGTCCATCAGCTTAGCAAAATGTTGTAGAGTCACTACTTGTCCTCTCTGTGTTGTGCAGCCCACCCTCCCCTTTCTCCCTCCCCCCCCATGCATGCTAATCTTAATACCCCTCTTCTTCTTCCCCCCTCTTATCCCTCCCTGCCCACCCATCCTCCCCAGTTCCTTTCCCTTTGGTACCTGTTAGTCCATTTTTGGGTTCTGTAATTCCACTGCTGTTTTGTTCCTTCAGTTTTTCCTTTGTTCCTATACTCCTCAGATGAGTGAAATCATTTGGTATTTCTCTTTCTCTGCTTGGCTTATTTCACTGAGCATAATACTCTCCAGCTCCATCCATGTTGCTGCAAATGGTTGGATTTTTCCACTTCTTATGGCTGAGTAGTATTCCATTGTGTATATGTACCACATCTTCTTTATCCATTCATCTACCGATGGACATTTAGGTTACTTCCAATTCTTGGCTATTGTAAATAGTGCTGCGATAAACATAGGAGTGCATCTGTCTTTCTCAAACTTGATTGCTGCGTTCTTAGGGTAAATTCCTAGGAGTGGAATTCCTGGGTCAAATGGTAGGTCTGTTTTGAGCATTTTGACGCACCTCCATACTGCTTTCCACAATGGTTGAACTAATTTACATTCCCACCAGCAGTGTAGGAGGGTTCCCCTTTCTCCACAGTCTCGCCAACATTTGTTGTTGTTTGTCTTTTGGATGGCAGCTATCCTTACTGGTGTGAGGTGATACCTCATTGTAGTTTTAATTTGCATTTCTCTGATAATTAGTGATGTGGAGCATCTTTTCATGTGTCTGTTGGCCATCTGTATTTCTTTTTTGGAGAACTGTCTGTTCAGTTCCTCTGCCCATTTTTTAATTGGGTTATTTGTTTTTTGTTTGTTGAGGTGTGTGAGCTCTTTATATATTCTGGACGTCAAGCCTTTATCGGATCTGTCATTTTCAAATATATTCTCCAATACTGTAGGGTTCCTTTTTGTTCTATTGATGGTGTCTTTCGCTGTACAGAAGCTTTTCAGCTTAATGTAGTCCCACTTGCTCATTTTTGCTGTTGTTTTCCTTGCCCGGTTAGATATGTTCAAGAAGAGATCACTCATGTTTATGTCTAAGAGGTTTTTGCCTATGTTTTTTTCGAAGAGTTTAATGGTTTCATGACTTACATTCAGGTCTTTGATCCATTTTGAGTTTACCTTTGTATATGGGGTTAGACAATGGTCCAGTTTCATTCTCCTACATGTAGCTGTCCAGTTTTGCCAGCACCATCTGTTGAAGAGACTGTCATTTTGCCATTGTATGTCCATGGCTCCTTTATCAAATATTAATTGACCATATATGTTTGGGTTAATTTCTGGGGTCTCTAATCTGTTCCACTGGTCTGTGGCTCTGTTCTTGTGCCAGTACCAAATTGTCTTGATTACTATGGCTTTGTAGTAGAGCTTGAAGTTGGGGAGTGAGATCCCCCCTACTTTATTCTTCTTTTTTCAGGATTGCTTTGGCTATTCGGGGTCTTTGGTGTTTCCATATGAATTTTTGAATTATTTGTTCCAATTCATTGAAGAATGTTGCTGGTAATTTGAGAGGGATTGCATCAAATCTGTATATTGCTTTGGGCAGGATGGCCATTTTGACGATATTAATTCTTCCTAGCCATGAGCATGGGATGAGTTTCCATTTATTAGTGTCCCCTTTAATTTCTCTTAAGAGTGACTTGTAGTTTTCAGAGTATAAGTCTTTCACTTCTTTGGTTAGGTTTATTCCTAGGTATTTTATTCTTTTTGATGCAATGGTGAATGGAGTTGTTTTCCTGATTTCTCTTTCTATTGATTCGTTGTTAGTGTATAGGAAAGCTACAGATTTCTGTGTGTTAATTTTGTATCTTGCAACTTTGCTGTATTCTGATATCAGTTCTAGTAGTTTTGGAGTGGAGTCTTTAGGGTTTTTTATGTACAGTATCATATCATCTGCAAATAGTGACAGTTTAACTTCTTCTTTACCAATCTGGATTCCTTGTATTTCTTTGTTTTGTCTGATTGCTGTGGCTAGGACCTCCAGTACTATGTTAAATAACAGTGGGGAGAGTGGGCATCCCTGTCTGGTTCCCGATCTCAGAGGAAATGCTTTCAGCTTCTCGCTGTTCAGTATAATGCTGGCTGTGGGTTTATCATATATGGCCTTTATTATGTTGAGGTACTTGCCCTCTATTCCCATTTTGCTGAGAGTTTTTATCATGAATGAATGTTGAATTTTGTCAAATGCTTTTTCAGCATCTATGGAGATGATCATGTGGTTTTTGTCTTTCTTTTTGTTGATGTGGTGGATGATGTTGATGGATTTTCGAATGTTGTACCATCCTTGCATCCCTGGGATGAACCCCACTTGGTCATGGTGTATGATACTTTTGATATACTGTTGAATTCTGTTTGCTAATATTTTATTGAGTATTTTTGCATCTACATTCATCAGGGATATATTGGTCTGTAATTTTCTTTTTTGGTGGGGTCTTTGCCTGGTTTTGGTATTAGGGTGATGTTGGCCTCATAGAATGAGTTTGGGAGTATTCCCTCTTCTTCTATTTTGTGGAACACTTTAAGGAGAATGGGTATTATGTCTTCTCTGTGTGTCTGATAAAATTCCGAGGTAAATCCGTCCGGCCCCGGGGTTTTGTTCTTGGGTAGTTTTTTGATTACTGTTTCAATTTCTTTGCTTGTAATTGGTTTGTTTAACTTTTGTGTTTCTTCCTTGGTCAGTCTTGGGAGGTTGTATTTTTCTAGGAAGTTGTCCATTTCTTCTAGGTTTTCCAGCTTGTTGGCATATAGGTTTTCATAGTAGTCTTTAATAATTCTTTGTATTTCTGTGGAGTCTGTTGTGATTTTTCCATTCTCATTTCTGATTATGTTGATTTGTGTTGATTCTCTTTTTCTCTTAATAAGTTGGGCTAGAGGCTTATCTATTTTGTTTATTTTCTCAAAGAACCAGCTCTTGGTTTCGTTGATTTTTGCTATTGTTTTATTCTTCTCAATTTTGTTTATTTCTTCTCTGATCTTTATTATGTCCCTCCTTCTGCTGACTTTAGGCCTCATTTGTTCTTCTTTTTCCAGTTTTAATAATTGTGATGTTAGACTATTCATTTGGGATTGTTCTTCCTTCTTCAAGTGTGCCTGGATTGCTATATACTTTCCTCTTAAGACTGCTTTCGCTGCATCCCACAGAAGTTGGGGCTTAGTGTTGTTGTTGTCATTTGTTTCTATATATTCCTTGATCTCTGTTTTGATTTGTTCATTGATCCATTGATTATTTAGTAGCATGTTGTTAAGCCTCCATGTGTTTGTGAGCCTTTTTGTTTTCTTTGTTGAATTTATTTCTACTTTCATACCTTTGTGGTCTGAAAAATTGGTTGGTAGAATTTCAATATTGTGGAATTTACTGAGGCTCTTTTTGTGAGCTAGTATGTGGTCTATTCTGGAGAATGTTCCATGTGCACTTGAGAAGAATGTATATCCTGTTGCTTTTGGATGTAGAGTTCTATAGATGTCTATTAGGTCCATCTGTTCTAGTGTGTTGTTCAGTGCCTGTGTGTCTTTACTTATTTTCTGTCCGGTGGATCTATCCTTTGGGGTGAGTGGTGTGTTGAAGTCTCCTACAATGAATGCATTGCAGTCTATTTCCGTCTTTAGTTCTGTTAGTATTTGCTTCACATATGCTGGTGCTCCTGTATTGGGTGCATATATATTTAGAATGGTTATATACTCTTGTTGGACTGAGCCCTTTATCATTATGTAGTATCCTTCTTTATCTCTTATTACTTTCCTTGTTTTGAAGTCTATTTTGTCTGATATTAGTACTGCAACCCCTGCTTTCTTCTCACTGTTGTTTGCCTGAAATATGTTTTTCCATCCCTTGACTTTTAGTCTATGCTTATCTTTGGGTTTAAGGTGAGTTTCTTGTAAGCAGCATATAGATGGGTCTTGCTTTTTTATCCATTCTATTACTCTATGTCTTTTGATTGGTGCATTAAGTCCATTTACATTTAGGGTGACTATTGAGAGATATGTACTTATTGCCATTGCAGGCTTTAGATTCCTGGTTACCAAAGGTTCAAGGTTAGCTTCTTTAGTATCTTACTGCCTAACTTAGCTCGCTTATTGAGCTCTTATATACACTGTCTGGAGATTCTTTTCTTCTCTCCCTTCTTATTCCTCCTCCTCCATTCTTCATATGTTGTGTGTTTTGTTCTGTGCTCTTTTTAGGGGTGCTCCCATCTAGAGCAGTCCCTGTAGGATGCCCTGTAGAGGTGGTTTGTGGGAAGCAAATTCCCTCAGCTTTTGCTTGTCTGGGAATTGTTTAATCCCGCCATCATATTTAAATGATAGTCGTGCTGGATACAGTATCCTTGGTTCAAGGCCCTTCTGTTTCATTGCATTAAGTATATCATGCCATTCTCTTCTGGCCTGTAGGGTTTCTGTCGAGAAGTCTGATGTTAGCCTGATGGGTTTTCCTTTATGGGTGACCTTTTTCTCTCTAGCTGCCTTTAAAACTCTTTCCTTGTCCTTGATCCTTGCCATTTTAATTACTATGTGTCTTGGTGTTGTCCTCCTTGGATCCTTTCTGTTGGGAGTTCCGTGTAATTCCATGGTCTGTTCGATTATTTCCTCCCCCAGTTTGGGGAAGTTTTCAGCAATTATTTCTTCAAAGAGACTTTCTATCCCTTTTCCTCTTTCTTCCTCTTCTGGTATCCCTATAATACGAATATTATTCCTTTTGTATTGGTCACATATTTCTCTTAGTGTTGTTTCATTCCTGGAGATCCTTTTATCTCTCTCTATGTCAGCTTCTATACGTTCCTGTTCTCTGGCTTCTGTTCCTTCAATGGCCTCTTGCATCTTATCCATTCTGCTTATAAATCCTTCCAGGGATTGTTTCACTTCTGTGATCTCCTTCCTGACCTCTGTGATCTCCTTCCGGACTTCATCCCACTGCTCTTGCATTTTTCTCTGCATCTCATCCCACTGCTCTTGCATTTTTCTCTGCATCTCATCCCATTGCTCTTGCATTTTTCTCTGCGTCTCCGTCAGCATGTTCATGACTTTTATTTTGAATTCTTTTTCAGGAGGACTGGTTAGGTCTGTCTCCCTCTCAGGTGTTGTCTCTGTGATCTTTGTCTGCCTGTAGTTTTGCCTTTTCATGGTGATAGAGATAGTTTGCAGAGCTGGTACAAGTGACCACTGGAAGAGCTTCCCTTCTTGTTGGTTTGTGGCCTTCTCCTGGGAGAATAGCGACCTCTAGTGGCTTGTGCTGGGCAACTGTGCGCAGACAGGGCTTCTGCTTCCTGCCCAATTGCTTTGGGGTTTATCTCCGCTGTTGCTGTGGGCTTGGCCTGGCTGGGGCTGTTCCTCCAAAATGGTGGAGCCCCGTTGGAGGGGGAGCGGCCGGGAGGCTATTTATCTCTGTAAGGGGCCTCTGTGCTCCCTGCTGCCCAGGGGGTTAGAGTGCCCAGAGATCCCCAGATTCCCTGCCTCTGGTCTAAGTAACCTGTCCTGCCCCTTTAAGACTTCCAAAAAGCACTCTCCAAACCAAAACAACAACAGCAGCAATGAGAGAGGGAACAGAAAGGAAAAAGAAAAGGAAAAAACACACGATTTTTTTTTTTTTTTTGTCCTCAGGTGCTGGTCCCAGGCACCCGCTCACTGGTCCTGCTACCCTGTCTCCCTAGCACCAGGGTCCCTGTCCTTTCAAGGCTTCCAAAAAGCACCCACCCACCAGTCCCGCAGGGAAGGAACGCTCGATATTCTTTGTCCTCAGGCACTGGTCCCAGGCACCCGCTCACCAGTCCCGCCGCCCTGCCTCCCTAGCACCGGGGTCCCTGTCCCTTTAAGGCTTCCAAAAAGCACTCGCAAAAAAGAGAAAAAAAAAAGGGGAAAAACGCGCATTTTCCTCTGTCCTCAAATGCCGGTCTCAGGCACCCGCCCCCCGGTCCCGCAGGGAGAAACGTGGGATATTCTTTGTCCTCAGGCGCTGGTCCCAGGCACCCGCTCACCAGTCCCGCCACACTGCCTCCCTAGCACTGGGGTCCCTGTTCCTTTAAGGCTTCCAAAAAGCGCTCGCCAAAAAGAGAAAAAAAAAAGGGGAAAAACGTGCAATTTCCTCCGTCCTCAAGCGCCGGTCTCAGGCACCCGCCCGCCGGTCCCGCAGGGAGAAACGCGGGATATTCTTTGTCCTCAGGCGCCGGTCCCAGGCACCTGCTCACTGGTCCCGCCACCCTGCCTCCCTAGCAACGGGGGCCTGTCCCTTTAAGGCTTCCAAAAAGCACTTGCCAAAAAAAAACCACTCCGGTTTCTTTCCACCCGCCGGGAGCCAGGGGGAGGGGCGCTCGGGTCCCGCCGGGCCGGGGCTTGTATCTTACCCCCTTCGCAAGGCGCTGGGTTCTTGCAGGTGTGGATGTGGTCTGGATGTTGTCCTGTGTCCTGTGGTCTCTATTTTAGGAAGATTTTTCTTTGGTATATTTTCATAGCTCTATGTGTTTTTGGGAGGAGATTTCCACTGCTCTACTCAAGCCGCCATCCTGGCTCCGCCCCTCCTTTTATTTTTTAATATATAAGATATTTTAACATTGATGTGTTCTCAGAGCTATTACAAGATTTTCTTCTGAGATTTCTTCTCTTCTGTGGCTTAGAAAAGTCCATCCATTTGTCAATTAAATATTTATGTTTACCTTTAGTATTTTTTTTCTTAATTTTTTAATTAAGGTATTATTGATATACACTCTTATGAAGGTTTCACATGAAAAAACAATGTGGTTACTACATTATCCATATTATCAAGTCCCCACCCATACCCCAATGCAGTCACTGTCCATCAGTGTAGTAAGAAGCCACAGAGTCACTATTTGTCTTCTTTGTGCTACACTGTCTTCCCCATGACCCCCACACACACCATGTGCACCAATCATGATACCCCTCAATCCCCTTCTCCCTCACTCCCCACCCACCCTCCCCCACCCTTCCCCACCCCTCCCCTTTGGTAACCACTAGTTCCTTCTTGGAGTCTCTGAGTCTGCTGCTATTTTGTTCCTTCAGTTTTGCTTCATTGTTATACTCCACAAATCATTTGGCACTTGTCTTTCTTCACCTGGCTTATTTCACTGAGCATAATATCCTCCAGCTCCATCCATGTTGTTGCAAATGGTAGGATTTGTTTCTTTCTTATGGCTGAATAATATTCCATTGTATATATGTACCACATCTTCTTTATCCATTCATCTACTGATGGACACTTAGGTTGCTTCTATATCTTGGCTATTGTAAAAAGTGCTGCAATAAACATAGGGGTGCATATGTCTTTTTGAATCTGAGAAGTTGTATTCTTTGGGTAAATTCCAAGAAGTGGGATTCCTGGGTCAAATGGTATTTCTGTTTTGAGTTTTTTGAGGAACTTCCATACTGCTTTCCACAATGGTTGAACTAGCTTACATTCCCACCAACAGTGCAGGAGTTCACACGGGTAACAGATGCTGCCAGACACAGGGAAGGAGGAGTAACTCTGTCAGGAGAAGCTGAGCAAGGCTGCCCAGAGAAGGTGGCCTTAGAACTAGGTCTTGGAGAGGGGTGTAGCAGGCCGAGGAGACACATGGTGGGCATTCCAGAGGAACACAGTGACACGGTGCCTCTGGAGCACGCCCACGCTCCACTGCATGGTGGGGATGGGCAAGCAGTGGAGGGGAAAGCTTGGAGGGGCTGGGTTCTCTGGCAGGCCCCCTGGGCTCTGCTAAGAAGTTTATTTTTTGTCCTGCAAGCAACAGGAAGCTCATAGAGGCTTTTACAAAAGGGAGTAATCCATGAATCATATTTGCTTTAACAGTCATCACTCAACTTGTAAGATGCTGGAGATATGCAAGTGAATGAATAGTAGCACACGGTCTTTGTTCTCCAGGAGTTCCCAAATACAGAAGGTGGACATTTTGCACTTAATTGTAAACACTCTGTGAAAGTGCTCTAATAGTGATGTGTTACAGCCTCCCTGAGAGATGAGGTCAGGGAAGGTTTGCAGGGGTTATCTAAAAAGGAAAAGCAGTGAAATGATTAGACTGTAGTCATGGTAAGACCTGAAGAAGGCCTGTTCTGAGACCATTAGGGCCATGGTGATGGAATTCAGAAGGCATTTTTGAGGAAGAACTTAGGCACACATTGGTTTCAGGGCAATGGGAGAGGACAAAGGATGATTCAGGCTCCTAACTTTATTCACAAATGCATGCAGAGCACCTACTGCATGCCAGGCTTTGTGCCAGGCACTGGAGACACAGTGATCAGGTCATCCCCAGCCCTCTAACTGCTTGGAATCTAGTAGATGAAACAGATGAGTAAACCGGCAATTAGAGCACAGAGGGCTGGGGCTACCATAGGGATGTGTACACATTGCTGACAGGAACATACAGGAGGAACACATTATCTGATAACCTCTGGTTATCAGAGGTTTCTAGAATTGTGATATCTAAACTGAAACTTGAAATAGACTGTAGAAATTATCCAGCCAAAGAAGTGGATGGATAAGTAGAGAATCTCAGGCTAAAGTCCAGAAGTTGGTGAGGCTTGTTTCGGGATCAGTGTAGAGTGTGAGAGGGATGGATGTACCAAGAGACAAGGTTGGGGAGACAGAACTGGGCCAGGTCGTGTGAGGGATTTGGACTTTATCCTGAGGGCATTGGAGAACTTCTGTGGGGTTTGATGCAGGGCTAGGAGATAGTCAGTTTTGCACTTGAAAAAGCTCACTGAATTTGTAGTAGGGTAGGATGGGGTGAGATGGTGCTACCCAGGCAAGAGAGATGATGGCCTGGACCAGAGATACGGCAGATGTGGGCTGGAGAAACTTTCCAGTGCTGGAATCCATGGAACATGTAGTTTGACCAAATGAACATGGGACAGTGAAGCTAACCCCAAGAGTCTGGCTTGGGCTAATGGTGATCCAAGCGGGTGAGACATATGGGGGCTAAAGATGATGACTTCAGCTTGGAGCGTGTTGAGCTTGGGATGTCCACAGGACATCTGAATGGAGATGTCTGGAGCTTCCTGGAGAAATCTGTGTGGTGGTATAACCTTAATGACATCAGGCTATAAACAGTAATGAAGGCCTAGAGAATGTTAGCTTTGCCATAGTGTGTTGAAAATGGAAAAAGGACAGAAAAGAGGAAACGGACACTGGAGCAGGGTACAAGAGAGAAGACCATTAAGGAGAACAAGGAAGGCCTCCCAGAGGTCTGTGAAGGATCAGTGGGGTATGGTGTCATGGAAACTAAGGTTAAAGAGGGTTTCAGTAAGGGAGAGGCCAGTTATATCACAGGCTGCAGAGAGGACAAGGAGGGTGGGTACTGAGACGCATCCATCGGCTTTCCTGACAAGAAGTTTTGGTGACTTGTACGAGGATGGATTCCTGGAGGGGGAGACTGAGGCCATATTCCAGAGGTCCCAGAGGAGTGAATTGGAAATGCAGAATGGAAATAGCTGGTTTGCTCAGCTCTTTGAAAACATTTGGTAGGGAAGTAGAGGAGACAGATGGCAGGAGGGAAGGGGAGGGGCCTGGAAACGTATTCTGGTAGGATGTGCCTAGAGAAGGAGAACTGATGTGGAAGACAGGAGAAAATTTATGGAGCAGGACCCTTGGGAGAAAGGAGGGATAGGCCTAGGCCGCAGGTTCAGCCTCAACAGGGAGGAGGGTACCACCCCCATGCGGTGGGTGAGAAGGGCAGAAGGGTGTGGAAGCGGAGAAGTGGGTGGTTTCTTGAGAAGTTCTGGGCTGATGGCTTCTATTTTCTCAAGGAGGTGGCAGACGGGTGGGTTCATCCTAAAAGGAGGAATAATCTGGGAAGAACAAAAGACAGAAGAGCCAAGTGTTGGCATTCCGTGGGGAACAGAGGCCTCTATGGGGCGGGTGGAGAAGGAGGGTCCAATGCAGGGGTGACCAGAGAGACGGGGGGAACCAAGAGGTTCCTGAAAGCCAAGGGGGTTTCAATAAGGAAGAAGAGGGTCAACGCCGCGGTTAGGCAGAACAGGAGATAAAGGTGTGAACCGAAAGTGAGCTGCTGCATCTAGTCGATCCAGGGGCCATGGAGGCAGAGGCCAGGCTGGTGTGGACTGAGGGAAGGTCATCGGGGACAGCCACCTTTTCAAAGGGCGGGTGGTACAAGGAACAAAGTAAGAGAAGTTCATTCCGGGGTGATCCTGGGTAGCGCCTTGCTTCCTCCGCGGCCTGCCCTCTGCTCCCAGGGGTGCTGCGGCTCCCTGGAATAGGTGCTCAGCTCGTGGGACTTGGAGGAAGCTCGGGTTTAAGGTCTGCGAGGCTGGCGGCAGGGTTTGTCTGGGTCGGCCCCGCACTCCCCCCAGCTGTCCTGGGTTCGGCAGCAACGAGCCAGGCTTGCGCAGCTCTTCCACGGGGACATTGAGGAACAACGAGGTCAAGTAGTTTGCCCAGGTTTCCCTGACACGTTGCAGAACCAGGTCTTTAGAACCTGGGGAGTCTGGCTGCAGAGCCCATATGCTTAACCGTTACGTTATCCTGGTAAAACTGAGATCCTCAATCCAGCCCTCAGAGGCCCCCGTGACTGAGACAGTCCAGCCTGCAAAGTCCAGAAAAACATCCGGGGCTAGCTGCATCAGGGAGGGTCTGTAACATCCAGGGAGGCAGGTTTCCACTCTCGAGTGTGCATGCTAATGGGAACTCCTTTAAGGAAGCCTGTAGCCAGCAAAGCCACATAAGGAACCTGTTTTAATTGGTACAGGGCCCCTGGGCAAGGGAGTTTGGTTCTGGAGGTTCCTGAGGTCATGCAGGGTCACATCACAGTAAGGGCCTGCTCGGACCCTGAGATTCCATCCACAGCTCCTCTCTCCATCTCCACCTTCCTGGCACTTCCCACCCGGCGCTCTGCTTTGAGCCCCTGCCTGTGCTCCAGCGGCTCCCTGGCCTGGAACATTTCCTGTCACTTTCCACCTAGACAGCTCAGCTCGGGCATCTTCCACCTCCCAGGGGACGCCTTCTCTGACATCCCTGACGGCCCTGTCACCTTCCCCAGAGCCCCGTCACAGCTAGGTGTACCCCCACCATAACCGCCGACACCCCAAGAGTCAGCAGGGCTTTGTGATTCGTGCACTGACTTTGGAGGCAGAAAGACTGCGCTTCTCCTGTGCTCGCTCCAGCCTCTTTCTAGCAGTGGGACTCTGAGCAATTTACTTCCTTAACTCTCATGTGTAAAATGGGATTAGTAATGCCAGTACTCCCTACCTCACAGGCTCCTGAAGATTAAATAAAATAATCCTTGTGCTCAGAGGCAGAGCCTGGCACCTCGTAAGTGTTTGATAGATACTAACTATTGCTATTGTTATTATTATTATGTTCCCTCATTTGCTTACACCTGGTGGTTTCCATCTCCCCCAAGGCACTTGCAGGCAGGAGCCATGTCTTCTGCTTCATGATCTCAGTGGGAAGCACATAGCCTGGCGCACAGTGGGCATTCAGTGAATGTTGTCATAGGCATCAAGTGCCTGTTTACTTAAGCTCTTCCATGTGGTGTCATCGAAACTGAAAAGGTTATCATGGGGGGAAACATGGGCTGCAGCCGGCAGGCCTCTGAGCTGTGAGGGGGACTCAGAGACAGGGAGCTCTCGTCAGGTGCGGCAGCCCCAGCCCCATGCCCTGTGCCGCCAGCCTTGCTCCCAAGAGCAGTGACACTGGGCAGCCTTAATCTGCCCACCAACAGAGGTGCTTAGAGCAAACGGCCTCTGCTGTGGGGTCACCAAGTGATGGTGAGTGGATCCAGTATGGACTCTGCCACCTGATGTGGTTAGTTCCGTTGGATTGTGGCCTCTACCTGATCCCTTTCTCTGGTTTGATCCTGTGCCCCGACTTCTGCAGGCGTCTTGTACTTTGCTTCCACCTGGCTTTAATTAGGTAGCTCATTCTCTGGTTTGGCTTGGAACCGTGGGCATTTTCTGCCCTTGCCAACAGTCTTGAGTTCTCTCTCCTCACACTGCAGGTGGCCTTCCTACCACAGTACCTGTTCTCCTACCCACAGTGCTGTGTTCTCCTGCCCGTAGTGCCTGTTCCCCTACCCACAGTGCCCACTCTCCTAACCAGAGTGCTGTGCTTTCCTGCCCACAGTGCCTGCTCCCTTACCCACAATACCTGCTCTCCTGCCTGCAGTGCCTGTTCCCCTACCCACAGTGCCCACTCTCCTAACCAGAGTGCTGTGCTCTCCTGCCCAGTGTCTGCTCCCCTACCCACAATACCTGCTCTCCTGCCTGCAGTGCCTGTTCTCCTGCCCACAGTGCCCACTCTCCTAACCAGAGTGCTGTGCTCTCCTGCCCAGTGTCTGCTCCCCTACCCACAATACCTGCTCTACTGCCCGCAGTGCCTGTTCTCTGCCCACAGTGCCTGTTCCCCTACCCACAATGCTCACTCACCTGACCACAATGCTGTGCTCTCCTACCCAAGGTACCCATTCTCCTTCCCAATCATGCTGTGCTCTCCTGCCCACAGTTGCCTGCTCCCCTACCCACAATGCCTGCTTTCCTACCCACAGTGCCCATTTTCCTACCCACAATGCCATGCTGTCTGCTCAGGGGCTCCTCTAGGCTGGCCCACCTCACAGTCAGGTTCCTGCTAAGGCCTGCTCAGCTGCCATTGTGCTGATAGCCACAATAAAAAGAGGGGTTGAGCAGGACTATTCGAATGTTCAGAACTGTCAGAGTCACCAATAAGGATGGTTTATAAAAAAGTTATCAACTGTTTACTTTAATGTCTATTTTTAGTTTAAGGACATTTGAAAAACACTTATTCTCTTAGGTGATTTCATCATTTTCCCTTGAACACTTGCTTATCGTACTAAATTACTTAGCAAACCTTTTCTCTGTGGGAGGTTGCATTGGGAAGCTTAGTATGGGAATGATTGCAGAAGCTTTACTGGAGGAGTTGAAGTGAATCAGGTTATGTGCACTGCATACACATCAAATGATAGCATTTACTAAGCACCTACTATGTTTCAGGCATATCCTAGGCTCTAGGGATACAGCAATGAATAAGATAGACAAAAGTCCCTGTCCTTTAGAACCACCATATGATTCAGCAATCCCATTTATGGGTATTTATGCAGAATAATTGAAACCAGGATCACAGATATTTGCACTACCGTACTATTCACAATAGCAAACTAAATTTCCATTGATGGATGAATGGATAAAGAAAACACGGCAATCCACATAATGGAATATTGTCCTGCCTTAAATAAGGAAGTCCTGTCATATGCTACATGGATGAACCTTAACACATTATGATAATGTAATAAACCAGTGTGACAAGAAGATAAATACTGCTTCCACTTATATGAAGTACTCAGAGTAGTCAAAGTCACAGAAGCAGGAGGTAGAGGGGACTGGTTGGGAAAGAGGAGAAATGGGCAGTTGCTGTTCGATGGGCATAGATTTCAGCCATGCAAGAGGAAGAAAGTTCTAGAAATCTATGTAACTGTGCAGATAGTAAGGATACTGTACGCTTGAAGTTTTGTTAAGAAGGTAGATCTCATATTACATATTTTTTACCATAATAATTTTAAAAAAACACCCTATCCTCATTGAACTCACATTCTAGTTAATTAGTTAATATTCTCATCCTCATGGAAGAGACTGACAATAAACAAAAGTGTAAAGCGCACAGTGTATTACGTGGTATAAGTGTTATGGGAAATTGAGGAGGAGGAATGGGAGATCTGGAAGGGAGTTGTCACTGAAAGTGACACAACAAAAATCATAAATTCACAACAAAAAATAAAAAATACTCTCCAATCCCCCCAAAATTCTCCTGGCTTAAAATTGAATCATTGTTCTGATGGTTATATAACTGTATAAATTAACAAAAGATCTTGCAGTGAGTGAATTGTATGGATGTAAATTATGCCTCAATGAAGCAGTGGAAAGTAAAAAAGAGAATCAGAAAAAAAGGCATTTGAGTAAAGACCTGGAAGAGGGGACAGGCAGGCCTTGCCGCTATGTAGGGGGAACACGGGAGCAGGAGCTGCAGGAGCAGGCGGGGGATGTGGGAGGGGCGGCCAGGAGGCCACTGTGGCCGGAGCAGAGGGCGTGCCCAGTGGAGGCGGTGGAGAAGTGGGACGTGAGACTGGGGAGGGGGCAGGCCGGGTCCGCTGTGTGGGTTCTTGCGTGCACCTTGGTGTTCATGCCAGGTGAGTGGGGCCCACTGGAGGGCTTGGGGTCGCCGGGTGTGTGATCTGAATACACCGGAAGGACAGCACTGGCTGCTCTAGGATGTGCAAGGACAGTAGCAAGAGACCAGTCGGGAGGCTGCTACGAGATTCCAGGGGAGACATAAGAATGTCTTGGGCCAGAGTGGTGACGATGAGAAATGATTGGGTCCTGACTGTGTTTTGGGAGGCAGAGTCCACAGAACTTCTTGACAGATTGGATGGGAGGTGTCAGAGGAAGGGAAGTCCCAGAGGGCTATTCAGGACCAGGGCAGCTAGAGGGATAGAGTTACTGTTTACTGATGGGAAAGGCTGTGGGTGGATCCAGTTGGAGTGGAAGGTCAGGAATTCCATTTTGGACCTGTTAATATGGGGATTCACTGTTATATTCCCAAGTGGAAAAGTAAAAGAGGCAGCTGGGTATATCGGTCTAGGGTTCAGGAGAAAGGTCCAAACTAGAGATGAAATCTAGAAGACATCAGCTTTTAGATGGGACTTAAAATTGTGACACCAGCTGAAATCAAGAGAATGAATAAACAGAGGCAAAGATACTCAAGGACTACAACATTTACAAGACAGAAGGATGAAGAAGAACTAGCAAAGGAGACTGAGAAGGAGAAGCCACTGAGTTAGGAAGAAAACCAGAAGAGACTTGTGTCTTGGGAGCCAAATGAAGAAAGTGATTCAAAATACCAAAGGAGGAAGTCTGGGAATTGAGAGGCCGTGCCAGGTCATTATAAGGAGCATCTATTCTGCATGAATACTGAAGCCACCCCGGACTGTGACCGACGTGGTGATGAGATTGACAACTGGGCCAGAGAATGAAATATTCAAGGAATGTGGGAGAAGGTCTATAAGCAGGAGGGTGGTGTGTGCGTTATGCACTTCACGCCACCTAATGCGGCCTGATCTTGTGGGGGTGGGTATGCTCATTGTCATCACATTTTACAGAAGAAGAGACTGGGGCACAGGGAGTCTCTCCCCAGGTGGGATCCCTTCTGCCCTGCCCACACATCTTGAGGATTTTTTCCCAGTTACCTCTATTTGGCTCCAGTCAGTGGTTGTGCCTTTCCATGTTGCATTAATGTGGATGTTTGGGTCCTGGATAAACTAGTTTTTCCATGTACAAATGTAGAAAAATCCATTTGCTGGATGGATATTAAGCAGCAAGAAATCTCATACTCGCATCAGACATTCCCATCAGTACTGTTTCAAAAGAAGTTGTGCTCATTTTGAGGATTCTGTTATACTTCAAGAATCTGAAATACCATCTGTACCCTCAAAGGTAGTTTTAAATATAATCCGACGGAATTTGTGTGATGAACACATTTTGATGAACTTTGATAATTGCACGTGTGTGACTACTATCTATGGTAATTCCCAGTTAACCAGAGTATCAATTCAACCAAGAATCATTCTAGATACCCTGCTACACTTGGGCTGGCTCTTTCTATCCCATTTGAGTTGTCCTGTGTTAGTAGTCAGGCACACTGTAACCAAGAAAAAACGTCATTTATTTTTGCTATAGATCAGATGACTCCTCCCTGAGTAGTTTTTCTGATGAGGCTTGGCCCTAGCCCTGGACTGAGGTGAGCAGGCTGACCACAGCCCAGAAGAGAGGTCACCACAGCCAGACCAGTGCTATCAGTGGCCCAGTGAGAAGCTTGCCCAGAGCACCAGGGGCCTCCTGCGAGAAGCAGTGTGAAGATACCAGGCTGGAAGTGTCCCGTGTGCCCTTGCAGCCTGCCCTCTCAGCTGGTGTTCAGCAAGGAGTGGCAGGAAAGCAAGGATCGCTTGTCATCTGTCCCTGAAGGAGAGGGAAAGGAAGCATTCATGATTTGACCCATGCCTCGACCTGTAAATGTGGCCAGAACTGGGCTAGCCACTGGGGCCCAGAAGATATAACACAAAGATGGGCATAATCCTGCTTTTGAATAGTTTACAATCTTTTTTTATGGCTGTCAACTGCTAGAGAACAAAAACAAGACCATGGGTCAGGAGAAGCTCAATACATGGAGAAATTCAGGCTGTTTGCTCAGGGGGGATGGCGTCAGACCAGAGCCCTGAGGGTGATAGTACTTCTCTGGCAGGCTGGGGAAATCAGGGCAGGCTTCCTGGAGCCAGTGTTTGAGGTAAGAATGGGTGAGTGGAAGGGGTGGAGGAGGGAGAAGGTGACCTGCCTGCCTGCCTGTCTTACTTCTTTCCGAGTATTCACAAACATCTGCCTCATGCCTGCTGTGGGCTCAGTGCAGAGGAGAGAGCATGAGCATAAGAGACAAGGTCCCTGCCCTCATGAAGCTTGTGTTCTACTGAGGGAGACACGCACACAGCCTGACATGCAAGAGAACCACAGACGGGCACAGGCCACGTGAGGAAGGCCTCTCTGAGCACTTGACCTTAGAGCTGTTCCAGCTGGGCTTGAAAGAGTCCCTCCACCAGGTCCCTGCTTGGACGAATGCACATGCAGGAGCTCCTGGGCCCCCCACCAGCACAGCCCTGGCCTTTCAGCTCAGGTGAGAAATCATAAATGGGGCCTGAGGGCTCCGGGCCTGGCCCTCTGCTCCTTCCTGGTGCTGCTCTTCTCGGGGTGTGTGCACAGCCAGTCCGCGGATGGCTTGGGTCCCTGCAAACTGTCTGCGTGTTACTGATGTCTGGCTAATGTCAAATACAAATGGAAATGCTATTCCAGGTGCCATGTGAGGGTGGGAGGACAGGGTGTCATGTGCTCTGGCCATTGTGATAATATAAGGAATTTCCCAGGGCACACAATGAGAACCCAAGTTTGCATACAGTGTTACTTAGCAACTCCGTGTGCAGGGCACTGGGCTGGGCACCACGCACATCAGTAACAGCTGCCCCTTATAAAGGTTTAATCTTCCAACTCTGAGGTACCATTCTAGTATTTCACCTGGATTAGGACATTAGTGCTCACAAAACTCCTATGAGGAAGGAATTGTTATTGTCCTGTTTACAGATGAAGAAACTGAGGCATAGGTTAACTAATTGGCTCAAGGTGAAGATAATGATTTCAAAAACTGCTTGGGTTCCAATCGTCCCTGTATCCCTTTTTAGCTGAATGTCCTTGGGAAAGTGATAGGGCTCAGATGTGCACCCAGACAGCCTGATTCAAGACTCGGTGTTCTTAACCATCATGTGTGGGTGTGGGTGGAAGGCATTGTGGGACAAGCCTCCATTTTTAAGCACCTTAAAACCTAATGGAATACAAAGAACCACTGATCAGGAGCCCAACCCAGGCCTTCTGGTCACAGCAAAATAAAAACACCCAGTTTAGAAACAAGAGAAATTATATGTGAGGAATATATTCCACGTAAGCCACCAGGCCTATGACAGGTACCTAGACATTGATGGGACAACCTGAGACTTCAGATAAATTCTCCTGCCTCGAGTCACTTTGGCAAGGTTGAAAGAATCTCTCTCTTGCACATACTATAATCACTAATTTTTGCCTTTGCAAAGAAACTCATCCAGAAGATTCTAAAGTGCAAAAAGAACTGATTTCTTTCTTTTTTATTAATAAATAAATGTAAAAATTGGAAGTATCTGGTCTGTGCTGGGTTCACAGTCTAGGAATGAGCAAGAATTCATCAGTAATTATCACAGTAGGATCTGGGCCTGAGACAAGCTGGGAAGGCATCTGGCAAGGGCCCTGAAGGATGAGTACATATGTTTTGGTTTTGGTTTGGGGTTTTTCTTGGGGAGGGAAGAGGATGTACTTTCTTCTAGTTAGAAACATAATACCTTCCTTCTGCTATAATCCACTAATAATAAGTTTTGAAATAGTCTAATATTCTTTTTCAGTCTACATCCAAAAGAATTCAAAGCAGCCACTCAGCTAACTCACACACCAACGTTCACAGCAGCATTATTCACAATAGCCAAAAGAGAAACTGCCCGTATGTCCACTGGATTCCAACTATGTGAGGGCCTGAGAATAGGCAAATTCAGAGGCAGAAAGTAGAATAGAGATAACCACAGCCTGGGGAAAGTGTTTAATGGGGACAGAGTCCTTGGGATGGTGAGAAAATCCTGGAGGTACATAGTGGTGATGGCTGTACAACATTGTGAGTGTATTTAAAACTGCTTACTTACACACTTTAAAATGGTTAACATGGTCCATTTTATGTTGTATATATTACACCACAATTAAAAAATCAACAAGAAAACAAATGATCAAAACATATGTGTGGTAGAGGGAAAGACTGTATTTGCATCATTTACAAAAGCTTTGGGATGGAAATTGGTGTGACAAGCTTTGTGCAGTATTTGTATGAAGAAATTTTAAATGTCTGCTAAGGCTCATTTTTAAAAGATTTCCATAAATGGAGAAAGAGACGCTGTATTCCTGGTGGGAAAACTCAATTTGAGAAGATGTCATTTCTCCACAAATGACTCTCTCGATACCAGGCAACTCCAATCAAAATCCAAATATCTTTTCTGGAACTTAATCAAATGATTCTAAAGCTCATCAAGAAAACTGAGCATGAAATAAGCTGTGTGGTTTTGAAAAGAAAAAGGAGGAAGGGGAGAGAAGGAAGAGGGAAGCATCCTCATGGATATTAAAGAAGAGAACTGCTGGGTTTTGGTACCAGTCCCAGTGTAGACAGATCGATGGAACAAAATACAGGGTCCAAAAGCAAATGTAAGAAATTTGCCTCTGATGAAAGTGACATTTCAAGAGAGTGGAGAAAGGATGATGTTTTAAAATGGTGCTGAAGAACCTACATATGTGACAAAATAATATAGAATTAAACACACACACATACCCAAGTACACATAATTCAGAAAATCTAAGACTGGTGGATTATATCAATGTCAGTTTCCTAGTTGTGATATTACACTACAGTTTTGCAAGATAGTATTGGAGGAAACTGGGTCAAATATAAGCAAGACTCTCTCAGAAGTTTCTTACAATTGCTTATCAGTCTGCAATTATCTCAATAAAAATGTTCAGTTAAAAATGGTGCTGAGAGAACACAGACCAATTAAAGATGGCAGTGTGAGAGGTTGGACAGAGACCTCCTCCCAAAACCACATATAATACGAAAGTATAATTAATACAACTAATCCTAAAAGAGCAACAGGAAAGAAGACTGCCCCAGACTGCATACACCTGGAGAAAAGAGCCGATCCCATGGAACAGGGTAATGTACCAAGGCCATGATCCAGCGGGACCCAAGCCCTTCCCCAACCATAGCTCACTGGTGGGAAGAAGACAAATGTTGCTAGAAGGAGATGGAATCCAGGACTACTCAACACCCAGCCCTGGAGATCGGCCTAACAGTGAGAGGGCTGCTAAAGGGGCAAGGATTGCACAAAGCTTGCTGCTCAGGAGGAACGATAGGTAGATAAAATTGTCCAGGCACACTCTGCCCAGCAGGTTGGGAACTTTCAGGAGCTTCAGGTGCTCCATCCCTCTGGCTGAGCAGCTCCAGAGAGTAGAGCTGCCCCTACGGAGCAGCTCCGAGGCCCCCTACCATAATATGCAGCCTGCTGCGCCTTCCTCCCAGCCTGCCGGCACTGGCTCACAAACCGGCAGTCCCTGCCCTGGAGTCAGGCCAGCCAGAGGGTGGCCTGCCTACAGCAGCTACTAACCCAAAGCACAGAGGCTTACACATGTGTGCTCAGCCCACTGGTTCTGACAGTGGACACAGTCCCAGCAGCCGGGAAGCAGGAAACAGCTCTTTCCTCCCCCCAGGCACAAGCACTGCTCCCCCATGACCTCTGACATTGCTCCAGGGGCTGAGCAGCTCCAGAGAGTAGAGTTTCTGGGCACTAGAGGGCGCCACATACAAATATGAAATGTCAAAGGAACCTGGGTCAAACCAAAATCCCACAAACACCAGAAAAAAGGGCCAAGTGAAACTGAACTCATCAATATTCCTGAAAGAGATTTCAAAATAAAAATCATTAACATGCTCATGGAGATACAGAAAAATATTCAAGAACTCAGGGCACATCTCCCAGCACAAGGGACCCAAGGAAGACAATACCAAGACATATAATAATTAAAATGGCAAAGATCAAGGATAAGGACAAAGTATTAAAAGCAGCCAGAGAGAGAAAAAAGATCACATACAAAGAAAACCCATCAGGCTATCATCAGACTTCTCAACAGAAACCTTACAGGCCAGAAGGGAGTGGCATAATATATTTAATACAATGAAACAAAAGGGCCTCGAACCAAGAATACTCTACCCAGCAAGATTATCATTTAAATTTGAAGGCAGGATTAAACAATTTACAGATAAGCAAAAGCTGAGGGAATTTACCTCCCACAAACCGTCTCTACAGCATTTTGGAGGGACTGATATAGATGGAAGTGTTCCCAAGTTTAAATAGCTGTCACCAGAAGAAATAAATCACAGTAAAGTAAGTAGAACAATTAATTACTAAGCAGATGCAAAATCAAAGCAACTACCCCCAAAGTCAGTCAAGGGATAGACTAAGAGTACAGAATATGATACCTAATATATAAATAATGGAAGAGGAAGAAAAATGAGAAAAAAAAAACCTTTAGATTGTGTTTGTAATAGCATACTAAGTGAGTTAAATTAGACTTTTAGATAGTAAGGGAATTACCCTTGAACCTTTCGTAACCACTTATCTAAAGTCTGCAATGGCAGTAAGTACATACCTATCGATAATCACCCTAAATGTAAATATGCACAATGGAATACTATTCAGCCATAAGAAAGAAACAAATCCTACCATTTGCAACAACATGGATGGAGCTAGAAGATATTATGCTCAGGGAAATAAGTCAGGCAGAGAAAGACAAATGCCAAATGATTTCCCTCATTTGTGGAGTATAACAATGAAGCAAAAACAATGAAGGAAGAAAATAGCAACAGACTCACAGACTCCAAGAAGGAACTAGTGGTTATCAAAGGGGAGGGGGAAGGGAAGGGCAGGTGGAGAGGGAGGGAGAAGGGTATTGAGGGGTATCATGATTAGTGCACATGGTATGGGAGTCATGGGGAAGACAGTGTAGCACAGAGAAGACAAGTAGGGACTCTGTGGCTGTTGTGAAACCGCCATTAGATTGTACATCAATGATACCTTAATTTAAAAAATGGGGCTAAGAATTATAATCAACACACAATATGGGGGGCACGGAGAAGACAATACAGCACAGAGAAGACAAGTAATGACTCTATAGCATCATACTATGCTGATGGACAGTGACTGCAATGGGGTGGGAGGGGGACTTAATAATATGGGTGAAGTGGTAACCACAGTGTTGCACATGTGAACCCTTTACAAGATTATATATCGATACCTTAATTTTATAAATAAACGATTCCCTGAGCTAGGGGAGAAAGGAGAGGTTTTGGGATGCATCCTTGAGATTCTGCCCACAGCCATCTCTGGTCCCCTATCTGGCCAGGTTTGGGGAAAAATAATAGAAAAACAAGTGAGTTTAAGGGCCTTTTGTCCTACTGCCTCTGACCAACATTGGAGATGTAGCCCCATTCCTGGCTTGCTTGGGAATAACCCTCCATGGGATTTCAGATTGCTGTCAGAAAAAAATGATCAAAAAACAAATTATGTTCTCTAATTAAAAACATAAAGAATCAAATACCTAGGAATAAACCTAACCAAAGAAGTGAAAAACCTATACCCTGAAAACTATAAGTCACGCTTAAGAGAAATTAAAGAGGACACTAACAAATGGAAACTCATCCCATGCTCATGGCTAGGAAGAATTAATATCATCAAAATGGCCACCCTGCCCAAAGCAATATACAGATTTGATGCAATCCCTATCAAATTACCAATAGCATTCTTCAATGAACTGGAACAAATAGTTCAAAAATTCATATGGAAACACCAAAGACCCCGAATAGCCAAAGCAATCCTGAGAAAGAAGAATAAAGTGGGGGGCGGGTCTCACTCCCCAACTTCAAGCTCTACTACAAAGCCATAGTAATCAAGACAATTTGGTACTGGCACAAGAACAGAGCCACATACCAGTGGAACAGATTAGGGACTCCAGACATTAACCCAAACATATATGGTCAATTAATATATGATAAAGGAGCCATGGACATACAATGGGGAAATGACAGTCTCTTCAACAGATGGTGCTGGCAAAACTGGACAGCTACATGTAAGAGAATGAAACTGGATCACTGTCTAACCCCATACACAAAAGTAAATTCGAAATGGATCAAAGACCTGAATGTAAGTCATGAAACCATTAAACTCTTAGAAAAAAACATAGGCAAAAATCTCTTGGACATAAACATGAGTGACTTCTTCATGAACATATCTCCCTGGGCAAGGGACACAAAAGCAAAAATGAACAAGTGGGACTACATCAAGCTGAAAAGCTTCTGTACAGCAAAGGACACCATCAATAGAACAAAAAGGTACCCTACAGTATGGGAGAATATATTCATAAATGACAGATCCAATAAAGGGTTGACATCCAAAATATATAAAGAGCTCATGCACCTCAACGAAAAAAAAGCAAATGATCCAATTAAAAAATGGGCAGAGGAGCTGAACAGACAGTTCTCCAAAGAAGAAATTCAGATGGCCAACGGACACATGAAAAGATGCTCCACATTGGTAGTTATCAGGGAAATGCAAATTAAAACCACAATGAGATATCACCTCACACCAGTAAGGATGGCTACCATCCAAAAGAACAAACAACAACAAATTTTGGTGAGGTTGTAGAGAAAGGGGAACCCTCCCACACTGCTGGTGGAAATGTAAATAAGTTCAACCATCATGGAAAGCAGTATGGAGGTTCCTCAAAATGCTCAAAATAGACTTACCATTTGAACCAGGAATTCCACTTATAGGAATTTACCCTAAGAATGTAGCAGCCCAGTTTGAAAAAGACAGATGCACCCCTATGTTTATTGCTGCACTATTTACAATAGCCAAGAAATGGAAGCAACCTAAGTGTCCATCAGTAGATGAATGGATAAAGAAGATGTGGTACATATACACAATGGAATATTATTCAGTCATAAGAAGAAAAAAAATCCTACCATTTGCAACAACATGGATGGAGCTAGAGGGTATTATGCTCAGTGAAATAAGCCAAGCAGAGAAAGACAAGTACCAAATGATTTCACTCATATGTGGAGTATAAGAACAAAGAAAAACTGAAGGAACAAAACAGCAGCAGAATCACAGAACCCAGGAAGGGACTAACAGTTACCAAAGGGAAAGGGACTGGGGAGAATGGGAGGGTAGGGAGGGATAAGGGTGGGGAAGAAGAAAGGGGGTATTATGATTAGCATGCATAAAGTGGGGGGGTGGGGGGAAAGGGGAGGGCTGTGCAACACAGAGAAGACAAGTAGTGATTCTACAACATCTTACTACACTGATGGACAGTGACTGTAATGGGGTTTGTGGGGGGGACTTGGTGAAGGGGAGAGCCTAGTAAACATAATGTTCTTCATGTAATTGTAGATTATTGATAACAAAATCTAAAAAAAATTTTAAAAAGACATAAAGAATCATTAAAAAAATGGTGCTGCTGAGAAACTATTTTTAAAATATTAGGACCCTACAGTTAAAGAGGAATTAATTAATTGTTTTTAAAAATTAGAACTCGATGTGAATACAAGTATATTATTAGGATAAAGAAGGATTTTCCTATGATTCCCAAAGCCAAAAGCCACAAAAGAAGACTGATGGAAATTGATGTTTTTTCCTACACAAACATTAAACTTTGGCATAGCAACAAAAATTTTTGTTTATAAAAGACAAACATAAATTGGGGAAAATACCTCAACATACAGAACAGATGATGAGTTCATTTTCTGAAAAATTTATGACACGTTCTCACAGATCAGTAAGAAAAACAATAAATACCCTAATAGGAAAATTGACTGACCTGAATAGGAATGCATAAAAAAAGAGATACAAAGGGCCAATAAACATGTGAAAAATACCGGCAAGGAAGCAGAAACTCGTGGAGAAAGAAAATATAAATTCTTGAAGAAACACAGTTGAAGGAAGCTGAGAGGTGATGTGTTACTTCCTGGTGAGAGTTAGCTCAGTGTCTGGTATACAGTACGCATGCAATAAATATTTGTTGAGTCAATGAGCAGGGACCGAGAATACAAACTGCTAAGGAGAAAGAACACTTTAAGTGCACATTACAGAGAAGAGAAAGATAAAGGTAAAGAAGAATTTTAAGGGGAAAAAGGACAAATTAGGTCAACTTTCATCATAGAGCTTGTTTTGCCAGTACAACTAGAAATGATGTCAGATCAGAAGAAAGTCACTTTGTGTCAGCCCCAGAAAGCCTCCAGTGTGATGACACTGAGACCAAGCTTAGGGTTGAAACCTAGCACATGCAGCTGCTAACTCTTCTTTCCATCCCCCAGTGGGTAACAATGACTTTGCCTTTTTCCAGCCGCCCGGCCCAAATCTTACCCTACTCAGCATAAGCAGTGTAATTGACAAGAAGCGCAGCAGATTCAGGGGAAGCTGGAATCCTGGTTTGCACCCAGCATCTCAGACCTGGTCTCTGACTCTTAACTTCACGTTGCATTTTTTAAAGTAATTTTTGAAAGACCCTCAAATTCGGGTTAACAACCTGAGTTCATGGAACGTGTCTGTCTTCAGTGTTGTTCCTTCAGTGGGAAAATAAATGCAATTGCATCAGCCCTTTTCGCCATGACTCGCTATGCTATTTTCAAACACTTCCTCTGGCAGTTAAATTATTACACCAATTCCATTTGTGCCACAAGCAACACAGTGCTTTCTGCAAAGGGCTCGCCACCTGCTCTGGGCAAAAGAAAGTTAAACTGTTTTCTGAAATTAATAATATCAAAATTAAACGTTTTTAAGAAAACGCCCCGGTAGAGCACCCTCAAAGAATAGTTTATTACAGAACCGTGATTCACTTAGATACAGCCCAGAAGGTGCCTCTAAAAAGAATAAGATTTGAGTTGTCAGTCCCTAAAGACTCTTTTTTTTATAACAGTGGGATGGGACGGAGGGAGGCAGAAAACTAGAAGAAAAGGAAAAAAGGGAGAAAAGGAAAGAAAAAATTTGATTTTCCATAGGGATGTTTGGTTCCCTAGAGCTAATTTGCATAGCAAACATGAGGATGTTTGCCAAAGTTTCTAGGAACTTCTAAGTAATGCAGGGTACAAGATGGTACAATAATAATGTACTGTCTTAGGCTGCTATAACAAATACCTTAGACTGGGTGACCAATAATCAGCAGGAGTTTACTTCTCACAGTCCTCGAATCTACAAGTCTGAGATCACGGTGCCAGCAAAGTTGGGTTCTGGGTGAGGAGCCTCTTCCGGGTTGCGACAGCCGACTTCTTGCTGTGTCTTCACAGGGCAAAGAGCAGAGAGAGGAGCAAGCTCTCTCTGGTGTGTCTTATAAGGGCGCCAATCATAGGGGCTCCATTGTTAGAACCTCATCCATTGTTGTTTACCTCCCATAGGCCACCTCCTAATATATCACATTGGGGGTACAGTTTCAAGTTATGAAACTTGGGGGGGACATGAACCTTCAGTCTTTAACACAGGAAATTTCATGAGTTGGTAGGGAAGATGTGCAGCTGAGGAAAAACATGTTACAATAGTGTAAATAACATTTATTTCTTAAGTCATTTGATTCTGCCAGAATCCCTGGGCCATGCTTCATTCTTGTTATATCATATATCTAAGTAAAACCATAAAAGAGAAAGCCACCAATATTCTCTAGGTCTTTGGCTTTCACACTGGATTTCTGGAAACACTGGGATCCCAATAGGGACTGAGAAGCTGGTGTGGGGGAGGGAAGGTGTTGAGAAGGTGGGCTGGGAGCCGTCCCATGTCAAGCCGAATCGGTGGGCTTCATCTGCTGTGTATACCACCTACCACCTCTCCAGGGGAGCCTTACGTCCCTCTTGTCAGCAGCGACAAGGTCAGAAAAGACAGGCAGATTCACATGTGCTTTATCCAGATGTCTATCAAAATAAAGACACATTTTCATCATTCCTCAAAAGGTCTTGAAGCCAGATCTTCCCACTCATGTTGAAGAAAAAGCACCTTTCATCAGTTACATTCCTGATTTGTGGTAATATTCTACTTAATTGAATCATTTCTTCAAAGTCTGGGGGTGGGCAATTTTGTTCAAGAGAGAACATAATTATATGTGCTTGCTTTTAAGGAGTAGTTTTCATGATTTAAAAATTAAGAAACACTGAAATTGGGACACCTACTTGAGATAAGTAAATCAAATTATTTTCTCCCCTTTAAATGAGGTCGAAGTCAGAAATAATGACAGCATTTATTCCAACCATCATAGTAGCTAAATATTTGTGGGGAGGCAAAGGGCTTGAGAAAAACACAAAATATAGTGCTAAATGCCCCAGGACTCTGGGATGTCTTTCAGGGAATCAAAATCTGTAAAATTCCTTTTGGAGAGCTGATGTATTCTGAATCCCATGACACCAATTTTTGTTACCTTTGAGTACAAAAATTACTATGACTTGTAATAATGCAAATGGTTTAAAGAATCCCATGTGTCACATCCCAGTTTTCAGCTTCTACAATTCACACAGCAGTAATATACTTTTGACTTGTAAGCTGTGGTTATCACTAGAGTCTAGAAACATCCCCTAGCTCAGAAATGACCTAGAAAATAGTTTAATCTTTACTACATATGATGTCATAATCTTTTGTCACAGATGCTTTGCCATTAACAAAATGAGAAAGGAGGAATAACCCTAAAAATAGCAGCTTCCAAAGATACCCTTAACTTTAGGCAGGACCCACAATTTCTGCATCTACAACAATAACTCCTGCAGAACAATAGCTCACGCACACAGTGGATGCTTCAGGACATGCTCTAAATCAGCCTGTGATGTCCTTGTAGTTATGTTACAGACAGAGTTTTTTTTTCAAGTAGACTTTAGATTTACCTGCCTAGCCAGTAGAAGATGTCATGGACACCCAAGGTGAGCCCTCCCCAGAATCCTAGGCTGTTCAAATACACAGGATGAGCTTAGAATCATGCTCTGCACACCAAAATCACAGCACATTGGAATTTGAAGGTCCTTAGAGTTCATCTGAGCCACCTATCTTACCAAATTTTACCAAAGGGACAACCAGAATAAGTTGTGACCATCACACACACAGGTTATCAGTAGTCTGGACTAGAACCCAGACCCCTTAACTAGCTGGCTGTGTGACTTTGAGCAAGTTTCTTGACCTCTCTGTACTTGAGATTTCTCATACATGTAAGAGGGGGAAATAATATTCCTACTTCACAATGATGGCATGAGGATTGGAGAAGTGATTTTGTAGAAAATACTACAAAAGTAGTGGCTGGCTCGGAGTGAGTGCTTCGGACATGAAAGCTGACATCATCGTTAGCATCTTCATTCTAACCTATGTCTATTAATCTTCTAATCTGTACTAATCCACGCCTCATTCTGTATCATCCTCTATCATACCATTCTGCCTGCCTCAAGAAACTGGAATACACAGTCAAGTGGCCTGTGTTTAAGGACCCAAAGAGGTTTACCACTCTTACAGGACTCAAGATCCAGTAGATCATAAAATGAAGGAAGAAATTCCTAAAATCAATCAATTTCCATTTCTTTCTCATCACTAGATATGCAGTAATTAACTGTATAATTGCAAAACAAAAAAAAAAGTGCTGCTATAAGCTTCCCGAAAGTGGGAAATTATTGCCAGTCTCCCTTTGATCTGTTAAATCCCTGAGCAATCCTTCCTTGAATGGAAAACTCTAGGACAGTGATTTTCCAGCTGTAGGATAATCACTGATATCCAGGCAGGGAACTGGGCTCAGCCCCAAAGATACTGCTCCAGTAAGGCTCAGGGGTCTACATCAAAAAGCTCCTCAGACTGTTCTGGAAGCAGTGGCTCAGGTACCACAGTCCAGACGCACCACTGAGAACTTGGCCTCTGGGCCTAGTCCCTCACGAAGGCGGGCCGCCACGCCGGCGGGTGCTCAGCAAATGTCCGCACAGAAAGCTGATGTAGAACTAGCGCCCGCCTCAGCCCTCGGCCACACTCCTGCATCTCCCTCCCGCCCCACCCCAGTAATCCATGACCTCCACCTGGTTCCATTCCAGAAGGTGGGTTGGCTGAGAAGTAACGCTTCCTTCTCTTCATTTCCTTTGTCACAATAGGTAAAGTACGAAGTAAAAAATCCTTAAATACTTGGGAAGTCATTTCAGTCTGAAGGGAGAGGGGCCACTGTCATCATGGCTGCAGCTGTCATGGCCCCACAGTGAACCCAGAGCTCCAGAAGGCAACTCATTTTGAGGTGATGTACCATCTGAAACACTTCCTGCATCACATATTAACATACACAAGAAATAGGGCTGCCTTTGCCTCGAGGACCCCAGGGGTATCATAACCCTTGCTGGGCTTTGGCAGGGAAATTGGGGGGCCGTGCTTTAGAATTTTCCTGAAGTGGGACTCGTGGTCGTTGTATTACAATCACTGTGGGTGCTGGTTTCCAGGGCAGGTTTTCTGGCCCCATTCAATTCCCAGAATCAGAATCTCTGGGGATGAGGCCTGGACATCCCCAGGTGAACAAGCTCCTTGAGGAATATACAGTGTGTAAAGTTCAGGAGTTCTGTGCTATATAACCAGTTTCCTTCCATCTCATTCACTTTCCGGTTACTTTTCATACTGTAAATAAACGTGTGAGCCTTGACCAAAGTTTTCCATCCATCTTTTCTGTCATAGGCAGGTGGCCTCAGAGAAGGAGTTTACTTGATTTGATAAGCAACTTGGTGCAAGCTTCCTTCTTGTGTGTGGTTTCTGGAAAGTTCTTTATCTCCTGGACCTGTTTGATGCTCTGGAGGAGCAGAAACTATCTCCTGTTTACCCTCCACCCACCCATGACCTTAGCACAGCTTTTGGAAACCAATAAATACTGAAATACTGCCTTTTTTGACTGTCATATCAACACGTGCCTGCCAATAGTTCTCACCTCAGCATCGAGAAATGATCCAAGATGAAGTAAATTTTGATGGTGAACACTTGATTTTCATATTTTAAGCCTCTCTCCTTAAACACTTTCTTTAGATGATTTATAAAGATTTATCCAGGCTTTGGCTAGCCTGTGAAGGACAGATGACCTCCCCTTCTCACGCAGCGTGCACACAGCCCTGACTCCTCCTGCACCTGTGTCCTCAGGTACTTGTCCCAGTTTCTCATTACCCCAAGATTCTTTTACATTTCTCATCACTGCTCTGGCATTCCCATACGTGTTTTTTTTCTCACAATTTTTTTTTTATTTCATTGACTAATCTGCAGCTTTTTATTTTTATTTATTTATTTTTAATTAATTAATTAATTGATTTTGTTGTCATTACACTACAATTACATGAAGAGTATTATGTTTACTAGGGTACCCCCTTCACCAAATCCCCCCCCCCCACAAACCGCATTACACTACTGTCCATCAGCGTAGTAAGATGCTGTAGAATCACTACTTGTCTTCTCTGTGTTGCACAGCCCTCCCCATGCCCCCCCTACATTATATATGCTAATCGTAATCCCCCTTTCTTTTTTCCCCTCCTTATCCCTCCCTTCCCACCCATCCTCCCCAGTCCCTTTCCCTTTGGTAACTGTTAGTCCATTCTTAGGTTCTATGATTCTGCTGCTGTTTTGTTCCTTCAGTCTTTCTTTGTTCCTATAGTCTTTGGGTTTGAGGTGAGTCTCTTGTATGCAGCATAGAGATGGGTCTTGCTTTTTTATCCATTCTATTATTCTGTGTCTTTTGATTGGTGCATTCAGTCCATTTACATTTAGGGTGATTATTGAAAGATATGTACTTATTGCCATTGCAGGCTTTAGATTCGTGGTTGCCAACGGTTCAAGGTTAGCTTCTTTAGTATCTTACTGTTTAACTTAACTCACTTATTGAGCTATTTTAAACACTGTCTGGTCATTCTTATTCCTCCCTCTCCATTCTTTATATGTTGGTTGTTTTATTCTGTGCTCTTTTGTGCTTCCTTTAACTGCTTTTGTGGGTAGTTGATTTTATTTTTTGCCTTTAGTTAGTATTTGGTTGGTCTGCTTTCTTTGCTTTGATTTTATGTTCTTTGATGACATCTATTCAGTCTTAGAAGTGCTCCCATCTAGAGTAGTCCCTCTAAAATACCCTGTAGAGGTGGTTTGTGGGAAGCAAATTCCGTCAACTTTTGCTTGTCTGGGAATTGTTTAATCCCTCCTTCATATTTAAATGATAGTCACGCTGCATACAGTATTCTTGGTTCAAGGCCCTTCTCTTTCATTGCATTAAATATATCATGCCATTCTCTTCTGGCCTGTAAGGTCTCTGTTGAGAAGTGTGATGATAGCCTGATGGGTTTTCCTTTGTAGGTGACCTTTTTCCTCTCTCTAGCTGCCTTTAAAACTCTGTCCTTGTCCTTGATCTTTGCCATTTTAATTATTATGTGTCTTGGTGTTGTCCTCCTTGGGTCCTTTCTGTTGGGAGTTCTGTACACTTCCATGGTCTGATCAATTATTTCCTCCCCCAGTTTGGGAAGTTTTCAGCAATTATTTCTTCAAATACTCTTTCTATCCCATTCTCTCTCTTCTTCTTCTTCTGGTACCCCTATAATGCAGATATTGTTCCTTTTGGATTGGTCACACAGTTCTCTTAATATTGTTTCATTCCTGGAGATCCTTTTATCTCCCTCTGCATCAGCTTCTATGTGTTCCTGTTCTCTGGTTTCTATTCCATCAATGGCCTCTTGCATCTTATCCATTCTGTTTATAAATCCTTCCAGAGATTGTTTCATTTCTGTAATCTCCCTCCGGATGTCTGTAATCTCCCTCCAGACTTCATCCCTTAGCTCTTGCATATTTCTCTGAGCTCATCAGCATGGTTATGAGCTTTATTTTTAATTCTTTTTCAGGAAGACTGGTTAGGTCTATCTCCTCAGGGTTTGCCTCTGTGTTCTTTGAATATATCAATTTCTTCTGCCTTTTCATGGTGATAGATATATTTGTGGGGAGCTGGCGTGTGTGTTGGGTAAGAGAAAGTCCCTTCTTGCCAGTTTATGGCCTTCCTCCCCTGGGAGAACAGCGGCCTCTAGCGGCTTGTGCTGGGCAGCTGTGTGCAGATGGGGCTTCTGATCTTGCCCGGCCGCTATGGAGTTTATTTAGCGCTGCAGTTGCTGTGGCATGGCCTCCCTCAGGCTGCTTCTCCAATATGGTGCAGCCGTGTTGGAGGGGAAATGGCCAGGAGGCTGTTTATATCTGTGAGGGGCCTCTGAGCTGTGCTGCAGGAGTTCGGGTGCCCAGAGTTCCCCCAGATTTGCAGCTGCTGAGCTAAGTGTCCCGGGACGCTTCTGTCCAGCTGTGGGGTCCCTGTCCCTTTAAGACTTCCAAAAAGCACTCGCTTTTCTTTGTCCCGGGTGCGCCGGCTGTGGGGACCCACTCACAGGTCTTACTGTCCTGTTTCCCTAGTATCCAGGACCCCATGCACGCACTGTGTCTGCACTCTGGTCCGGATGACTGGGGCTGGGTGTTCAGCAGTCCTGGGCTCCCTCTCCCTCCCCGCTTTGACTCCTCTCCTCCCACTGGGAGCTGGGGGGAGGGGCACTCAGGCCGCGGCTTGTATCTTACCCCCTTCGCAAGGCACTGGGTTCTCACGGGTGTGGATGTAGTCTGGCTGTTGTCCTGTGCCTTCTGGTCTCTCTTTTAGGATTAGTTGTATTTGTTGTATTTTCAAAAATATATATGGTTTTGAGAGGAGATTCCCACTGCTCTACTCATGCCGCCATCTTGGTTCTCTCCCCATACGTGTTTTTTAAAGAATTACTAACAAGCTGTATTTTCCTTCTGTGAAAAGACAGGGTCCAATCTTCTAAACATTTAATGCAAATTGTTAAGACTAGGTTTTACCCATCTGACCATGCAGTAAATATCAGTTTACTTTAACTTCATCTTGTCACCTGTCCCTCCAGCTCGTTTCCAAATAGGTGAGGGAATAGGCATGGCTTGGATGCAGTCCCTGGATGGAATGCAGGAGTCCCTCCACGGGACAGCTCCTCCCCTGTAGGACTCCCCAGAGGTGCTCCTGAACAGACCTGATCCGTAATGCACACAGGAGCCACAGGGCATGTTGCCAGACCTCCAAGGAAGACCCACAGAGGCCCAGAGAAGACTAGTTACAGATGCTATTGTTCCTTCTTGTTAATTTTCCAGTGGTTGCTTGTGAAGAAAGAACCATGCCAGAAGACAGACATTTTTAGCTTGATTTTAATAACTAATAGGGACTGCTTATTTTAGCTTATGGTGGAAGGAAGATGATGGTGAACACAGACGTGGTGCAGGGTGAAATCCCATTGAACCAAAACTGTTTACTGGCAGAATTCTATCTTGAAGAACTCAACAGTGTTTGGCATGGGAAAGGAGTGACTTTTAAAAGTTTCAGATCATGATAAAGGATTTTGAGTCATTAGTTTATACCTTTGCCTTCTTCCTGCTGGTGTACTGGGATTACCCAAGTGTGAGATGAATGGGAGTTATTTCCTACAGGGTCTGTCAGCATTTGAGGCAAAACTACACCTTCCAATTATCAGGTTCAAGCCCTTGTTTGTCAGATAAAATTCCTGACAGGGTGTTAACATAAGCGTTTTCTGGTGTTATTACATTGTCTGAGTAGTCACTTACCATGAAGTACTTCATTATAAACAAGTAAGTGTGTTTTTAAGTTAACTTTGATTCATGCCCGAGAGGCAGTTAGCAGTCCGTGGAAGTGCCTTTTCTAGAAACCATTCTCAAAAGGAGGCTATTAAGCACTCTATTATCAAAATCTATACCATAGGGAATATTGGCTAGCATAAGAAATGTTAGAAATAATTCTCCATTGAAGAAGTGATGTCTGCCTTGCAAGATACAAGGTTGGCCAAGCAGATTGCATGCAACCTGTCTTGCCAGTGGGTTTCAACCCCAGGCAAGTTCACTATTGATTCAGTGTGACCAAAGAAATGGCAGGAGAGTGTTCTTGGGGTGAAAGGGTTTATACCCAACTTTATTCCCATGGTAGCAGGTCCATCACTAGAATCCCTTCCACTCAGAGCAAGTGTGCATACAGGAAGCCAGTCTCTGCCTCTGGGCCTCTCCCCCCCATGCCCCACAGCCATCTCAGTCTCTGTCCTCGGCGCTGCCACCACTCCAATCTTGTCTCTGCTCTCCTACAGCCTTGCAGCCATGACACCCTGTTACCCAGAGCACTGGGTACAGCTCTTTATATAGAGTCAATAATGACTTATTGCCCACACGTGTGTAGTGAGCTAGCCAACCAGGGCCTGGTGAGAATCCTGGCCACAGGAACCTTCACTTTATCCACACAACCCAACGCCCTTACACAAATGAAGCAGTAAATTCACTGAGAAAACCTGGGACCCTTAACTGCAGCAGTTGAAGCTTAGAGCTTCATTGTTTCCATGTCACCTAGAAGTCAACAGGGAAAAAAAGGAAATGGGCAAAAATAACTGAACAGGTGCTAAAGAAGATGCCCAAATGACCACAAAATATATGAAAAGCTGAACAACTTGATAGACATCAGGGAAATACTAACTAACCACTGTGTACCCACCAGGATAGTTAAAGTGAATATTGGCAAGAATACGAAGGAACTGGAACTTTCAAGAATTGATGAGGGCAGGGTAAGCCAGTACATCCACTTTGCTGAATATGTACGTGTCTCATGAATTACCAGTTCCACTCCTGAGTACATGTATCCAAGGGAAATGTGTACATCTGTTTTAGAAGGTTTGTAGAAACACCATCCATAATAGCCCCAAACTGGAAATAACCCAAATATGTATCAACAGTAGAATGCCCCCTTCATCCCACCCTTCCAGCACCCTCAGGGCCTATTGGTATCTGTTCTTAATATCAAACAGCCTCAACAGTTAGCTTGATTTACAAATGGGATTTCCACTAAATTTCCAACCCCCTGTAGGCCTCTTCTTGAAGCTCCTTTAAGGTCCTTACACCTAATTATCAAGGAAGAATGGAGGGAAGAGTTGGAGGGGTGGAGGGGGCGACGAAGATGCCTGTTGAAAAAATCGCAAGTCCCAGAGAGAAGACATTTCATCATCTGTTGCTGTGTAGCAAATCTCCCCAAATCTATGGCTTAAAAACATTCATGGGCATTTCTCACAATTCTGTGGCTCTGCTGAGCTCACTGGTGGTTCTTTGGCTCCATGAGGTATCATCTGGTGTAACTCATGAAACTATTCAGCTGGGAGTTTGACTAGGGCTGGAATGTCCAAGATGGATTTATTCAATATCTGGAGAGGCCAGAAAGGCTGGGGAGGGCTGGGCCTCTCTCTCCAACTGAGTGGTCACACTTCTTAGGAGGTGGCTCAGGGATCCAGGGAGAAATATAAAACTGCTAGACCTTGTGGAGAAAGTGAAGGTTCCTATGGCCAGGATTTTCATCTGGCCCTGGTCAGCTTGCTCACTAAACATGTGTGGACAATATGTTGTTATTGACTCTATATAAAGAGTTGTGCCCAGTGCTCTGGGCAACATGGTGGCACGGCTGCAAAGCTGCAGGAGAGCAGACGCTGGAGGGTGACAGTGCCAACGACAGAGACTGAGACAGCTGCGGGGGCAGAGAGGCCCAGAGGCATAGCCCGGCTTCCTGCATGCAGACTCACTCTGGGTGGATGGGATTCTAGTGATTGACTTGCCACCATGGGAATATAGTTGTATATAAACCCTTTCACCCCAAGAACATTCCATTGTCATTTTTCGGTCTCACTGAATCCATAGTGAACTTGTCTGGGGGCTGAAACCCATTGGCAGGACAGCTCCTTCCCCTCTAAGCATAGAGCATGACTTTCCACAACATTGGTCAGAGCAAGTCTCAAGGTCATTCAAGATTCAAGGAGAAGAGAAATAGGCTTCTCCTCTTAATAAGAGGAACAGCAGGTGCTTACAGGGATGGGAGCAGTTTGCTCAAAATCATCTTTGGAGATGATGTAGCACAGGCAACATGGGCGAAGGAAGGCAGTCTAGTTGAGGAACCTAGATTCAGGCCACACTTCCACCCCTTATGAAGATTGCCTGGCCTATTGGTGCCTCAGTTTTCCCACCTGTAACAGAGAAGGCGTGTCTAGAACGCTGTGTAGTCCTTTGCAGCTCTAACAGCTGTGGTTCTCAACCCAAGGAAAGACAATGTGCCTGGTGAGATCATTGGAAACCCTCCATACCCCACAGTCCCACTAAGAATAATCCATGGGGTCTGGTCTTCCACTTTTCCATCCCAGTTGAAATGTGAGGGTCTTTTTAAAAAGTACCCACAAAGCTCTATGTAATTTTCACCCCACACAAAGAGGCTTAAGTTTTCTAAATCAAAAAGATCATGAAAAAGCTAATGCAAGTTAGACTTTGATTTCTTGGTATATTGAGAAGAATGAATCAAAGAGAGAGGTTTCTTCTGGGTGGGTGTTTGCCTGCCATCTAAGGAAACCTTCCAGAATATTTTAACTTATTTTTCTCAACTTAAAAGTAATGAAAGTTGTAAAGCATTAGGAAAAATTCAATCACCCATATTATCACCACCCTGAAATAACCTGGTTAAGAATTTTGTCTCTTTCCCTTCATAGTGTTTTTTTCTGTGTATGTTTGTGGTGGCCATTGGAAGTCCTGGGGTCCATCTCTCCCCCATGGGAGTCTGGTAAATCCCAGCCAGTCTAAGAGAACATCCATTCCTCTTGTAGATAATTGGTTTGAGAATTGGGCGTGTGACCTGGTGCTGATTAATGATATATAATGGGGATTTTGCCAGGGGATTTCTGGAAAGGATTCTCTGCCCTTATCAAGGCATATGCAGGGCAGGAACACAACATTTTCTAAGTCTAGACATGAGTGTGTGAGGAGGTAATGCCTAAAGCTGTTGGCACGAGGGGAACTTGTGCACATGCTGGCAGGGCCAGAGCCCGAGAGGTGAAAGGGTCTTAGTCCGTAGGTCACGTTCTAAAGCTGACCAGTGAACCATCCCTGGAGCTGTCCTATCTCTAAATTTAATGTTCTATGAGATAATCTGTGCCCTTCATGTTTAAGCTGCTTCCATGTATGATTTGCTGTTACTGGCAGCCAAAGCAACTTCATATATATATATAGCTGCATAAATATATTTCATGTAGTTTATACCTCCACCCAACAAATATTTAATGAGGCTGCCCCATGTACCAAGCTCGGGCTTGTGAAGCAAGGACACTCTGTTTCTGCTTTTCTCGGCTTACCATTTTCTCCAGTCATTAAAACCTCTTTGTATATATAATTTTAATGGCTACTTTAGTCATTTCCCTATTATCTGTCATTTAGGTTGCTAAGGATTTTCATTATGAAAAGTAAAGACATGGTGAACATCAATGTACATAATTAGTTACATTTCTGATGCTTTCTGGAATATATTCCTAAAAATAGAGAACCAGAAAAGAAGATGTATTTTTAAGATGTCTGATACGTATTCCAAAATTGCTTTTTAGACAATTTATACCAATTTATATGTCCCCATGCCATGCTTGAGATTTGCTGCTGTATCTAAGGGTACTCTCATAATATATATTCATCTTTTTTTTCAAATGTTTCTAGAAGAAAATTGTGATTCAAGTCTGCAAGTCACATTACCCAACAAATCAAAGGCATAAACAATTAGAGGGGAAAGAGTTCAATAAAAGAGACTTAAAAGATATAATGCATGGACTTTGTGAGGATCCTGACTCATACAGATGGTCTGTAAAAAGATGTTTTTTAGAAACTTGAATATGGACTGGGTAGTATTTGGTTTTAAGGAATTAGTGTTAATTTTGGCAGGTATGATAGTGGCATGTGGTTAGGCTGATGAAATAAAATCCTTGTCAGTTACAGATACATTATTATTAATGGATGAAATGGCATGATGTCTGGGATTTACTTTAAAATACTCCCCCAAATAAGGGGGCTGGGGTGGGATAGGAGAAACATGATTGGCAAAATGTTGACAGTTGCTGAACTAGGAAATGAGGGTTTATCCTCCCTACCTTTGTGGTTTGAAAAATATAGGCAAAGCTTTTCAATTTTTTACTACTAAATGTTTTAGAAGAATATGTAGTCGATAGCATGTGCTAAAAGGCTGGGAGACTGCTGGCCCGCTTTCCTCTCTTCATATCTGAATGAAGGGCTCTGTTGGGGTTGAACGGGACCCCTGGTTGCTTCATTCTGGCCCCAGGGACACCAAGGAACCTGGCTTGGTCCCAGAAGCTGCCTGAGGCATTACAGTCACATTAAAACAGATCTGAAATGGTTTAAAGACACTGGACTAAAGTAGACTGCCAGGTCTTCCCTAGTCCCCAGCCCCCAGTCAGCCAGCTCATCTCCCAGATCAGGGGATGCACACAAATCAGAAGACCTTGGGCTTGCAGCACAGGGAAAAAACCATGTATCGAAAAGCACCACGTTTATCGAAAAGCACCACGTTGACAAGCAGTTTCATCTGTGTGCCTGTGAAATACACGGAGACTGAAATGCATGGGGTGAAACAGGTTTTTTAAGCAGATTTAATTACATTGCTTGTTGGAAGAGGCGTGCATACATTCAGAAACGTGTGTTTTAGTAAATGAAAATTGTAGGGTTTCGGTTTCTGCTGCCAGCCAGTCCCCTGATTTTAGTTCCAGATCGGCAGATTTAGGGTCTGGGCGTCTATGCAAAGCACGGCACTATAGACACGGGGTTCATTGCCCTCCCTCCATTCTCCCTCTGGTGAGTACACTGGGCAGTGGCTTGCCCTCCCTTAGTAGTCGGCTGGAAAGGCCTGGGAGACAAAACTAATATAGGTTATAATTCTGGCTTTACAGCTTCAGTAAGTTGCTTAGTTTTTGTAGTCCTCTCACCCGTGAAATGGGACTAGTAATGAACACCCAGCCCCTCAGAACAGGCCTGAGGAGTCAGTGATGGGTGGTAGGCGGTAGGCCTTGGATAAAGCCTGCGTCCTTTTCCTCCGCCAAGTAGGACCCTGAGGCTTATTATTCCCAGTCCAGCACGTCCTTAGTGCTCAGTGCTATTAGGCTCACAAAGGAGGAGGCTTTCTAGGAAGAAGCCTGCATTGTCAGCTTACACTGCCTTAAGCTCCGGGGGTAGGAACGGCTATGGGCACACCTCCAGGGCACACACGAGGAGGCTGTCTCCCACTGTCTCCACGGACACCACTATTTTCTCTTAGTTTTGCTGATTGAAAAGATGGCAGTGATCAATTAAAGGTTACAGCATATCCTTTCTCTAATAGAACCATATGAATAAGATAGAATCTAGATATTTTACATCCCAGGAACATGTCATAAAATCACTAGTAGTCTCATTCTTTGGAAAAAGCAGCTTATCAAGCTTGTCGGCTGGCTTCAGCAGTGCACCTGTGTGTGCGAGTCACTCCCCTCGAGGGAGGCTGCAGCTGGGACCCTGAAGCCAGGGCAACTCCATTGGGCCTTTGTTTTGGTCCGTGGCTCACTATACCTTGTTTTGTAGGTAAGCAGCTTCTCTGTCCCAGCCTGAACACTGGCCTCCTTAAGGTCAAGGACCTTACCCTGTCCAGGTCACCATTGTGTGGCCAAATGCCTAGTGCAGTCCTGTGGAGAAAATGAAGGTTCCTGTGGCCAGAATTCTCACCTGGCCCTGGTCAGCTAGCTCACTACATATGTGTGGGCAATGCGTTGCTCTTGACTCTATATAAAGAGCTCCGCCCAGGGCTCTGAGCGACATGGTGGCATGGCTGCAAGAGAGCCGAGGCTGGAGTGGTGGCAGTGCCGAGGACAGAGACTGAGACAGCTGTGGGGACAGAGGGACCCAGAGGCAGAGACCGGCTTGCTGCACGCAGACTCGCTCTGAGTGGACGAGATTCTAGTGACTGACCTGCCACCATGGAAATAAAGTTGGGTATAACCCTTTCAACCCAAGAATGTTCTACTGTCATTTCTTTGGTCACATTGAATCCATAGTGAGCTTGCCCAGAGCTGAAACCCATTGGCAAGACAAGTCCCATGAACTTAACAGGTGCTCAGTAAATTATTGCTGTTACCTTTGGCTGAGAGCTCCTTCTGACTGCTGCTGCTGTTCTCCAGGAGTAAAATAATGAAGTGACTTCTGGGATCAGAGGGAAGATTTTGGAAAAGGAAACATTTGCCTGTTTGAATCTTGTGCTACATGAGAAAGTTCTCTTCTGATTGTTGGCAAGCGCCTACCCCCACCACACACACCTTCTACTATTTCTGGGCCTTCCCTGTTTTCAGTGACTTTATCCAGTTTCTGGAATATTGTCCGGTCAATAATCAATCCCAGATAAGTGTTTCTCCTTTTTTCTGCTTGCTGCCTCAGTTGTTTCCAACGAAGAGAGCAGCAGTACTCCTGGCCTTACAGCTTTGGGGCAGGGGCTCCAACTTTCATTTTCCTGTCTTCACGGTGCAGACGCGGTCCCCGGATCTGCTGTTTCAGGAGTTCACCAAGCCAGAGGACATGCGCCAACATCCTTAAATAGCCAGAAACTCATTTCCTGACACCTTGGTTACCCCCTTTTCCTCTGGACTGGGGAGAACAAGGCATTGCTCTTAACTCAGTCATTAAACTCAGTACGTTTTTTCTTTAATCTCCACTGCTTCAACCATGTCATTCCAATTTGAGATTAGGGATAAGAATTAAGGATATTAACAAGAGAAAACACAGCAAAGACAAGTTCTTTACATAATGAAGATATCCAGTAAAGGAGACCTGCTCTGCCAAGAATTGCTGAGGGCCTTTAATTTTGAAAATAAGAGTTTCCATAGAAGAGATGAGGGTCTGATTTACTTTGTACCATTAAGGGCCGTAGATGTAACTCCCAGTGAAGTTATTCCCTCGTGCCGGCTCCTTCTTTACTGAATCAGCCTGTGTCATCCAGCTGAAAAGCTGAATTCACTGTCTCCCTCTAGTCTGTTGGTTATACGATGTTAATTTCCTGCCCTAACATAGACCCTGTGTGCTGAGAAGGGAAAACTTGATTGGAAAACTAAATGGCAACACAGTATGTATCCAGGGTGTTTAGGAAAGGTTGCCCCTTGGCTCTACCTGAGGAGAGAGCAGGTCGTAATCCCAGAAGCCTACCCACCTCAAGGTCTGATCTGACCACCTCCAAGGGTGATCTGGGAGGCAGCCAGCAGCTGAGCTGTGGCAACAGAGAAAGATGTGGGCTTGGAGACAAGTAAGGTGTTATCAGCAAAGAGGATGATGGGTGAGCCCTTGAGATTCCAATAATAGGGCCCAAGTTAGGAAACTAAACTTGAAAATAAAGTAAAAGGAAACAAGAAGGTTTTATTGGCATAAAAAACTGAACCCAGAGAGGCCTGCTCATCAGTACTTATTTTTTGAGTGGTGTTTATTCAGAGTGGCTTTGATACCCATGCCCTCAAACAAATCACCCGTCTCAGGTCACTGAATCATTTGCTTGGAAGGAGCTCATCACGTCCCTCAGGGTGGGCTGGCCAGCCCTGTGTGCCCCTTAGTGAAAAATACTGTGTATCACTACACTGTTCTATTTCTCCTTTTTCTCATCAACATCCATTGTCCTACAAATGGCATTCTTAGTAACATGTCTGTGTGCATGGGTAGAAAGGTTAAAAAGTGGCAATTTTGAGCAATAAGAGGCAAAAGCAAGAGAGACATTTACTATTTTATCAATCTGTCACAACCAACACCTCCACTTTCACTCCCAAAGCAGGAGGTGTGTATTTGAAGAATTTTGTTGAAAAGATAGGAAAATCTTGAGCAAATTTCTCATTTCTATTTATGCTGGTACCCACTGTTTCTCTGCCTGAAACATCCCCGTCACCAACACACGCCTGTTCCCAGATCCCCAGGTCGGAGATGGGCTCCCCTCTTTGCTGCTCCTGTACCTCCTCCACAACACTTGCCGCATAATGTCACAATTACCTCCCTAGACTAGAGCTCCGTGAGGGCAGGGACCACATCTGTCCTTTCTCCAGTTCTGTCCATGCTTCTGGAAGGGCACTCTTCTGCATGTGTTTATAGGAGAACTGAATTCCAGTGAGTCTGTATAAGCCCTTTCTTTGTATGAGCCTTGGTGTGAAAAATGTCTGTTGAGTGGGGTTGTGGGCTCGGGTACTGTACAGGGCATCCAGCAGTCAGCAGGGGAGGCTGGAACCCAGCCCGCCTTCTCATCACCTAGCCGTTTGCCGCAACCTGGGTTCCCCTGGAGGAAGAGGTACCTTATGATTTGCACGATAGTGGTTTTCAGCAGCAAAGCTCTGAACAACACTTGGCATCTTCAAAAGGAAGTGAGAATTCTCTCATTCCTACCAAGGCTAGGACTGGGTGCATTTATGGAACCATTTCTTCAGGTCCTTTGCCCACCATTGAAACCACAATCTAGAGCCCATTCACAGCAAAGACCTCCCTCATTCTTGTCTCCTCTGATTTTTGTCTCCTACAGGGTTTGGGATGACAACTCCAGCAACAGTAGGAGGAAAAATCTTTCTGATCTTTTATGGCCTCATTGGGTGTGCAAGCACCATCTTGTTCTTCAACCTCTTTCTGGAGCGCCTGATCACTGTCATCGCCCATGTCATGAGACTGTGCCACCAGCGGCAGCTCCGGAGACAAGGGGCCCTGGCCCCGGAAAGCCCGAAGAACCCGGGGAAGCACGAGGTGGGCGGCCCGGCTGGCTGGAAGCCCTCCGTGTACTACGTCATGCTGATCCTGTGCACGGCCTCCCTGCTCATCTCCTGCTGCGCCTCCGCCATGTACGCCTCCATCGAGGGCTGGAGCTACTTCGACGCGCTCTACTTCTGCTTCGTGGCTTTCAGCACCATTGGTTTCGGGGACCTGGTCAGCAGCCAGAACGCCCAGTACAACAGCCAAGGCCTCTACCGCTTCGCCAACTTCGCCTTCATTCTCATGGGCGTCTGCTGCATCTACTCCTTGTTCAACGTCATCTCCGTCCTCATCAAACAGTCTGTGAACTGGATGCTGAGGAAGATGGGCGGTGGGTGCCGTCCGCAATGCCAGAGGAGACTGTTGCGGTCGCGGAGGAACGTGGTGATGCCGGGCCACGTCCAGAACCAGTGCAGCATCTCCATAGAAGCAGATAGGGTGACGGAGAGCGACGCGGACGGGCGGCGTCTCTCGGGGGAGATGATCTCTGTGAAGGACTTCTTGGCGGCCAGCAAGGTGTCACTAGCCATCCAACAGGAGCAGCTGTCTGAAACCGCCAACGGCTGCCCCCACCAGGCCAGCACGCTGTGCAGGGACAGTGAATTCTCAGGGGGCGTGGGGGCCTTGGCCATAATGAATAACAGGTTGGCAGAGACCAGTGAGGACAGGTAGGAGCAGGGAGTGGCCAGGGGGCCCGGAGGCCGAGGGGACTGACATCTGGCTCCCCCCTGTGTGGGGCTGGCTTCACTCGGGAGCTCCTCTCTGCCTCTTCAAGCCCAGTTCCAACGAACGGCCGTCTTCCCAGGCTGTGGGAACCTGAAGCCTCACAGCCTTCCTCCTTAAAGTCTTAAGAATGACTCACAAAAGTAGCCTAAGACATTGCATTGTTTCTGTACTCAGCTTGTCCCAGGGTTGTAACTGCCTGAAGGAAGAAAGGTTTAGGTAAGGCTTGATTTCCTGCTGATCTGTTCTTCATTTGGAAATCAGAATCCTGGAGACCCTAATTTTCCCCTGCAACTCTAAATGGCTGAATGCACCGCCTCTCCCTGTCCTTTCAAAAACGGGGGGCGAGGGATTTTGAATAAGTGTCTGGGCTCGGGGCTTTCTTCAAAGCAGATTTGTCCATAATGCCATGCATAGGAAAACCCCTCTTCTTATACCCACTTCTCTGCTCTTTGTGTTTCCTTGCCTTTATTTTTAAGATCTTAATGCCAGAATGAGGTGTCTGTGGAACCTAAATTCAGTTTCAGGCCTTTAAACTACAGCACAGTGTGGCGAAATACACTTTTGTAACTAAAGGAGACAACTTAACATTTTCCCGCTGAACAATCACAGAGACTATTTCATTTTTACCAGGGCTTGGAGCCCACTGCAAAGATAATGGCTATTTATTAGAACTGAAAGTTGAATAAATCCTCATTTTATTAACTAAGATTACATGAGTGCTCATTATGGACAGGGGGAGTACCTAATGAAATAGGCATTTATTGTGCTCAGAGAAAAAGGAAACAGGAAATTAACCTTTAGGGATATGAGCATCATCTCAGATTCTTGGCTGGAGAAACATTCTAAGCCAAAAAGTGAAATTTGGCTTCTTGTCTAATCTGTTTCAGTTCTGCCTTCTGGAAGGGTACCAGGTCTGGTTACATGAACTCCCAAGCAGTTTAAAATGTTCATGCTAGTAGCAGGGTCTGTGGATCTTCTTCAGATATGCAGGAGAGAACATTCTCGGGTTTGAGAGCAAAGTTAAAAAGAAATAGCTATTGTTTTATAAGCAAACAGTGGCATGCATACAGCACTTTCAGAAATGAGGTCAGACAGTCACAAGAAAGAAGATAAGGCAGAAAACCTTTGCCTGGTGAAACTGAAATGTTAAGAGAAAGCATCAGAGCTGGGAGGTCTCTTTGGAACCGTTGTATCCAACTGTCTTGTTTTTTATACAATGAAACAGGCATGAAGGGCTTGCTCCTTGTGTGAGCTCTTAGGGCTGATGGTGCACGGCAAGGAGGAGGATCAGAGCTCCTGAAGGGGCAGTCAGGCTCCTGGCCCACAGCTTCAGGACACTGCCTCAACAGCTCCCTCTTCAGGCTAAGTCGTCTTTTCTTCAGCTGGCAAACCCAAATATTTTCTCTGCCATGCCAGAAGTATCCAAAGGCAGAAGTCTAATAGTAGTACTGGGTTTTGAACTCCAGGGCTGTGTGGCTCCCGTTAAGGATCTTCCACTGTTACCTTGTAACATTCTTAAAGGGGAGCATCCTGGAGCTACTGCAAAATCCTTATTAGGAAGCTCTGATCACAAACCGAGCTCCCCAGAGGCTCTGCCCTGCACTAGACGTTAGAGATGGGGAGAGGAGCTGGGTCTTGTCCCTGGGGATTTCTTGATCTCCACATTCCTGGTTCAGGGACCTGGCACAAAGCAGGTCCTTGCTTCTCCAGTCCAGGTCCCTAGAGACCTTGGAGCTGTGCCAGGAAGTCAGGGAACATCGGTTAAGCAAGGCACATCTTAGAGGGTCAGTTTTACTAAATGATTTTGCAAAGAGATGTTATGTGAAAACACACGGCTCTATTTAAGTAGGTTCCAAAACTGGCATAAGCTTTAAAGCTAAACATGAAAAAAAAAAATTGAACTTACAATAAGTTGCCCGAGTCCTCTCTGTCTTGGAATGGGTTGGCCATTGCCAACTGGATTGGCCGTTCCCTGGTGGAAACATTTGAGAACCAGTGTAAAGAGAGAAGTGTAGTGCTTTTAGGATAGAGGGAGGGAGGGAGGGTAAGTGAATGGATGGGAGTAAGACATGCCAAAAAAAATTGCAAATCTAGGAATCTTTATTTAATTAAGTCATACCCATAGGCATGAATTGGTCAACTAGTGAATTTCTAGACAGTGATATCAAAGCTGGAGTTCAAAACCTGGAGCCCACAAATCCCCTAATATTGTTATGCATACACACATGATGTGAGAAGAGACACACACGTGTGTAAACAAGCACTTTCCTGGGTAGTGAACTTCATGGTTTTCGTCATGTTTCCACGGGGTCCTCACATCTTCACTAGAGTAGAAACATTTACAGCTATTTTTCTCTTGTCACCTTTGCCCCCACTTGGCATGTCTCCAGCCTCCTCACCAGTTCTCACTATTGCACTCTCTGGACACTATGTGGTCTCCCTATAAGAAACCATGTTCTGCCACCCTGGCAGTTTGCTGACCAAGAGGAGAGTGGCTGTTTGCAGAAGGTGTTGAGGTTTGCCTGGGGTGCTCTTGTTTAGGAACTCAGAGGTGCCCCTGAGTGATAAAGGGACCCACTGACTCAACATCCATGAAGCTTTCAGGCTTCCTCTGTGACAGGGCTCACAGCAGGGCTGTCTTGAGTTCTCTGTGTGAACTGGCCCTTAATTTAGGGGCTTCAAAGCCCAGGCACAGGACTTTCTCAAATGACCATCTCCCCACACCCCTTGCATAAGTTTTGCCATATCTCCATACTTCCTTAAATAGTACCTTCTTAATATTTAATCAAGTCCATTTTAATTAGCTTTGTTTTAAAAAGGAACTTTGTCTCACTAACTAAAGGGAGGACTGGCATCTCTTGCCATAAATAGAAAATACAGTCATTGTAAAAATCAAGAAATGAAGGTAAAACTATGTTATTAAATTCTAGCCAGAACCTGTATCCTGGTAAAGGCTCTAATCCTAAGACATTTTCTCTCGGTTAAAGATGGAGATTGGCAAGTGTCAGGGAGGTGTTAAAGACACACCGGCACTGGAGACTTTCTTCATGATGTAACCGAAAGGACTGGAAGAGAATTGGAAGAGGAGTTTCTTCCTCAGTGTGTGATTTGATGTTAATTCGTTCTAAGCCTGAGGGCCCCTACAGTCAGCTTGTGTTCCACCCAAATGATTCCACATTGGAGGCCACGTAAAAGTAACAAAGTGCAGCCAAGTTCTGAGGTTGACTGAGCCCGTGGTGAAGCACAGTTCTTGGTCCCTCCGTACCTGTGATGTGGAAATGGTAGCAGCATCAGATGAGATGAGGTGCTGCTCAGGGCAGGGCTTTGTGGCTGCTCAGGAGCTGCACAGGCAGTGGGCGCTGGTGGTCCATGTGCTGGGGGAGTGGGTGGGGGTATATGTTATACCCAGTAGTGAAGGATCGTGTTTTGTTCTTCCACCTGATACCCAGCACTTGTCACCCTGTGCTTCCTTAGTGAGTCTTGATTGTTAAATGTATCGCTCTTGGTGATGATTTTTATGAGACCAAAAGACATCAAGCCCTTCATTTCTGTTCCACTGAGTCTTTTCATTTCAGTGAGAGCAGAAACAACCAAACAACTTGACATAGTAAAGTGTTTTGGAAAAGCTGTAATATTATCTTGTCTATTGCTAGGATTTTATGGTTTTTAAGATGTATCCATTTACAGGAATAATAGTTTGACCTTTATAATCACATTGTGACTTTGATGTATGGCCAGGGTTGAGAACCTCTTTTTAGGAGCTTGTCATCTCAAGTTCCGGAAATTATTGTGTCTTGTTGATAATGATGATCTAATGAGAACAACACTTGACCTGGCATAAGCTTTTATACATCACAAAGAATTTCCGTGTGCACCGTAATCAATTGATTCTGATAACAATCTGGGGCAAAAGGCATCATCATTCTGCTGAGGAGGAAACTGAAGCTCAGGAAAATTGAATGACTTTATGAATGTACAGCCTCTCTTCCTAGATAGAGCTGGAAGGAACATACTCTCAGCCAAACAATGAAAAAGAGCTGAGTTAACTTAAAAATCATCATTTTAGGGAAGCCATTGGTGAGCTAAGGTTGCAGCACAACCAAAATATGAGGAGAAACAGACATCTGTGTAATCACAAGTGCTCACTTACCTGGGGTAGAAGAGTTTAACTGGAACAATTGATGAATTTGTGAATGATGAGTGTAACCTGATGGGACAATGAGAAGCCCTGAGGGCCACAGAAACCATGGAAGCCCACACCCTTTTGCAGGCCTTTTCTTTCTAAACTCCTCTGGGCACCCATAGAAAAGACCAGAAAGAGCTCCGAGAAAGTATCTGTTATGATGCAAACATGGGGGAGAGAAAGGCAACCATGTGGGAAGAGAAACTCTGCTAGGACCCTACCTCCCTGTATGACCTATGGAACAAAAGCCTCAATCAGGCAAAGGAATGGCAGAAAAAAATCTGCTTCTCTTTGGGCACTGGTGGAAACTCATTGCAGTTAGGGGATGAGAATAGGAAAAAAAAAATCCCTATTTCTGAGGGAGAGGCAAGAACGCATGCTGCACCAACAGCTGCCGACAGGGAACAGCCCAGAGAATTGGGAAGACCAAGCTCCTGATAGCCAAGGACACAGTGCCTATCTAAAGTGAAGGCTGAGTCAGAACAACAGAAACTCTCCCAATCTTCCCTACCAAGCTATCACGCTTCAGATAACAAGTAACAGCAGAGCACAGAGACCCTCCCTGAGACACAGCCGAGGAAACCTAAAGCTCAAGATCGCAGACATTGCTCTAGAAAATCCGGTTACATCCTAAACACAAGATACTGCTATACAAGAAAGTAAGGCCTGAAATGTACTGAGGATAAACACAGCAATAGGGAACCTCAAATCCAGCCCTACTCCTAATCCAAACACCCATGCTGTTTATCAGCAGGAAAGGCATGCTTATAACAGGCATAAAAACACTTTATCTCAGTCTCTGCTGACATACTCAAGATGTCCAGTTTTCAACAAAAATCTATGAAGCATATAAAATAAATAAATAAAAGAAAGAAAGCATTCCCATAAAACAAAGCAGTCATTAGAACCAGAATCAGATTTGAAACGGATGTTGGAAATATCTAGTAGGGAATTTAAAATAACTATGATTAGTATGTTAAATGTGCAAAAGGAAAAACTAAACATCATGCAAGAGCAGATGGATAATTTCAGTAGAGATATGGAAAAACTAAAACAGAATCAAGTGGAAATACTAGAAATAGAAAAAATAGAAGCAAAATGCCTTCAATGGGCTCATCAGTCAACTGACATAGCCAAGAAGAGAATTCATGAGCTTGAAATAGATCAATAGAAGTTACTCAAACTAAAAAATAAAGAAATGAAAGAGTGAGAAAAATAACAAACTGTAACATCTGCCAGTTTGGGACAATATCTTACATACTAGTACACAAGTAATTGAAAGACCAAAGAATGAGAACAGAGCAGAAGGGAAAACAGTTGAAAATTTTCCAAAATTAATGACAGAAACCAAGATCCAAGAAACTTATAGAACACCTAGCAGGTTATTACATACATATATACTGTACACACGCACACACCACATACCCCTAGGCATATCATACTCAAATTGCAGAAAACAAAAGACAAAAAGAAATCTTGAAAGTAGACAGAGAAAAAAACATATTCACAGGGACAAGATAAGAATTGTAGCAGACATCTCATGAGAAATCATGCAAATCATAGGACCACAGTGCGATGTCTTTAAAATGTCAAAATTTAAAAAAAACTGTCAATCTAGAGTTCGATATCCATCAAAAATATCTTTCAAAAATAGAGGCAAAACAAATATGTTCTCAGATAAAAACATTCATTGCCAGCAAACCCACCCTTCAAGTAATGTTAAAGAAAGTTCTTTAACATTTTTAAACAATGGGAGAGAAGGAACAACTCTTGTATACAGAAGAATTCCAATTAATAAACATAGAAGGAATTGGGGAAGTCGAGAATTACCATTAGAACACCAAAGTAATAATTGCCACAGACAAGATCCACTGATGATGCTAAAATTAATGATGAAAAAGTAAAGGGGGGAAAGAGACCCTCCTGGGACCATCAAGCTATGCTGCTGTTACCAGACCCCAATGCCTCCCAGAAATGGATCTCTTTTCTGTGTCTCAGAGCCATTTCTAACTGTCTTGAATTTCCCAGATGCCAAAATAACTACTCCAGAAACTACATTCTTAGTACGTTATTAGGTGACAGTTTAAGCAGAATCAGGATTTTTTCAGCCTCAAAGGATCTCCACCAAAATATTTCATAATCAGAAAGAGAAAAATAGTAACTGTACAGGGGAGAGTTCTTGCAGATACCAGATTAACCAAATGAACAGTTGACATTACCAGGAGTAAACACTAATGTCATGGACCATAGGAAATGAAGCACTGGGAAGGGTACAGCATCTCTGAGATTTCCTTTGCAATAACTTTAATCATGAGAAAACATCAGACAGACCCAAGTGAGGAACATTCTATAAAATAACTGACAACTATTTTTTTTAAAGTCTCAAGATCATGGAAGACAAGTAAAGACTGACAAACTGTTACAGATTGGAGGAGACTAAGGAGGCGTGACAACTAAATGCAGTGTTGGAACCTGGATTAGATCCTGGAACATAAAAAGGACACTCATGGAAAAATTGGAGTGAAATCCAATCAATTCTGTAGTTAATAGTATTATGCTAAGGTTAATTTATTGGTTTTGATTATTTTTCTATAGTTAAATAAGATGTTAACATAAGGAGAAGTTGGGTGAAAGGTATGTAGGAACTCTACTATTTTTACAACTAAACTTCAAGTCTACAATAATCTCAAAGTAGAAAAATTTTTTTAAATCAAGGCTTTTACAAAATTGCACACAGCCAGTCACACCTCAACTTGGCATGTGATTTAAGTTCACATCTCTGATTCCAGTTCAATTCACATGCTCTAAGCAGGTCTTGATCATTGATCTAAAATAAAGCAGTAGTTCTAAGAATGTGGTCCCTGGACCACTATCATCAACAGCGCCTTGGGACTTTGGGGAAAAGCAGATTCTCAGGCCCCAAACCTGACTTAAGGAATCAGAAACTCTAAAGGTAGGGCCTCGCAATCTTATTTAACAAGTCCTCCAGGCAATTTTTTTCAAACAGAGTGCTGTTGGGAGCATGAGCTGTAAAGTGGGGAAAGAGACCCTCCTGGGACCATCAAGCTATGCTGCTGTTACCAGACCCCAATGCCTCCCAGAAATGGATCTCTTTTCTGTGTCTCAGAGCCATTTCTAACTGTCTTGAATTTTCCAGATGCCAAAATAACTACTCCAGAAACTACATTCTTAGTAAGTTATTAGGTGACAGTAATGATTTAGCATCCTAGATTTATGCAGAAGGAGGCTCTTTTTTGTTTTAAAATATATATATATATATTTTAATCAGCTCATAGTTGTCCTAAGGAATAAGGTTTCTGTGTATTCCTAGGGCATTTGCTGATTGAATTTTATTTAATTCAGTTTTGTTTAATTCCAGCAGCTGACCTTGGAATTAGTCATCCCAGAATTACTTGCCAGAGGGAACTCTGCATCCAGTATGTACCACCTTCCTCAAAATCATCAGAATCACGTAGGGAGATTTTCTTTAGTGCAGAAGCTCAGGTTTTTCCAAAGACCTCAGTCAGATTCTCCATGTGTGGCACTGAAGAATCTGCACTTTTAAGGCATATCCCCCCATAAAAATCAATCTTGCATACAACAGGCACATCACATTAGTGATGCTCCACATCACTAGTCATCAGGGCAATGAAAATTAAAACCACCATGAGATATCACCTCACACGAGTTAGAATGGCCACTATCCAAAAGACAAGAAACAGCAAATGCTGGGGAGGATGTGAGAAATAGGAACCCTTGTACACTTTTGGTGGGAATGTAAATCGGTACAACTGCTGTGGAAAGCAGTATGGCGATTTCTCAAAAAACTAAAAATAGAAATACATTTGACCCAGTAATTCCACTCCTAGGAATTTACCAAAAGAAAACAAAATACCTGATTCAAAAAGATATGCACCCTATGTTTATCACCTCACTATTTGCAATGGCCAAGATATGGAAGCAATCTAAGTGTCAATCAATAGGTGAATGAAAAGGATTGTAAAAGAATACTATGAACTCTGTATGCCAATAAATTGGATGACCTAGATGAAATGTACAAATTTCTAGAAACATACAACCTACCAATTCTAAATGATGAAGAAATGAAAAATGCAAACAGACCTTTAGAAATTGAATCAGTAATGAAAAAAACCTCCCAACAAGGAAAATTCCTGAACTAGATGGCTCCACTGGTGAATTCTACTAAACACTTCAAGGAGAATTCATGTCAATCCTTATCAAACTCTTCCAAAAAACTGAAGAAGAAGGAGCACTTCCTAATTCATTCTATGATGCCACATTACCCTAATACCAAAGTCAGACAAGGAAACTACAATACCCCTTATAAACATTGGTATAAACATTAACAAAATACTAGCAAGATGAATTCAACAACAAATCAAAAAGATTACAAACCATGACCAGGAATTTATTCCTGGAATATAAGGATAATTCAACATATGAAAAGCAATCAACATATATTAATAGAATGAATGGGGTAAACCACATAATTGTATCAATTGATACAAAAACAGTTTCAAAAATTCAACACCCTTTCACAATTAAAAAAAAAACACCCAACAAATTAGGAATAGAAGGACACTACTTCAACACAATAAAATACATGAAAAAACCACAGCTAATATCATACTCAATGGTGAAAGACTGAAGTATTTTCCTGTGAAATCAGGAACAAGGCTGCCCACTTTAGCCACTTCTGTTCAACATGGTATTTGGAAGTTCTAATGAGAGAAATTAGCAAGAAAAAGAATCTATAAGTGAAGCATTAAAATAAAAAGAAATGTAATTACTTCATCCTCCATATTTTTCATTGTCTAACCTTACATGGATATTTTGAGAAATCTCTTGAAAAGAAGAAACATTTATTTGATGTTTAATGATTTCTTCTATTTCTTGTCAGTTATTTCTCCTATTAAATTCAAGTAAAATTAAATTTAGTTTTTAAAGTGTCATATGTAGATTCATCCCATTCTTGCAGTAGCTTTTCTTTCTATATATAGCTATTTGTCCATTTATCCATCTATCCATATTCTGATGTCTCAAAGATGTCTGAAATTATGTTCATTTAATATTAATTATGTTATTTGGAATAATTTTCAACTTTCATACTTAGTTTTTTCTGCAGTGTTTAAATTGTTTTTATTAATTAAAAATTTTTAATTGAGGTATAATTGACCTATTAGTTTCAGGTGTACAACATAAAGATACAATATTTCTATTACAGAATGATCACCACAATAAGTCTAGTTAGCATCTGTCACCGTACAGTTATAAAAAATTTTTTCTTATAATGAGGACTTCTAAGATCTCTCTTTGACCTTTCAAATACACAATTCAGTATTATTAACTATAGTCACCATGCAGTACATTACATCCCCATGACTTAATTATCTCATAACTGGAAGTTTGTACCTTTCGACCCCCTTCACCCATTTCTCCCACCTCCCCACCCCCACATCTGGCAACCATCAATCTGTTCTCTATTAACTTGGGTGTTTTGTTGTTATTGTTTTTGTTTTTTATTTCACATATAAGTGAAATCATGATATTTGTCTTTGTCTGACTTATTTCACTTAACATAGTGCTCTCAAATTCCATCCTTGTTGAAAATTATTCCATTGTGTATATATGTCACATCTTTATCCATTCATCCATGGATGAACACTTAGGTTGTTTCCACATCTTGGCTATTAAAAGTAATGCTGCAACAATCATTTCGAATTAGCATTTTCATTTTCTTCAGATAAATACCCAGAAGTGGAATTGCTCGACTGTATAGTAGTTCTATCTTTTAATTTCTGAAGAACCTCCGTACTGTTTTCTACAGTGGCTGCACCCAATTTATGCCCCACCACCAGTGCACAAAGGTTCCCCTTTTCTCTGCTTCTTCACTGACATTGTTTATTTAATCTTTTTAATAATAGCCATTCTGACAGATGTGAGGCGATACCTTATTGTGGTTTGATTTGCATTTCCCTGATGATTCAGTGATATTGAGCATCTTGTCTCATACCTGTTGGCCATGTGTATGTCTTCCTTGGAAAAAATGTTGCTTCAGATGCTCTACCTTTTTAATTGGATTGTTTGGGGGGTTCTTTACTCTTGAGTTGTATGAATTCTACACATGTTTTGTATATCCTTTATCAAACAGATAATTTGCAAATATTTTCTCCCTTTCAGTTTGGTTGATTAGCAGATTGTGAGCAAAAATAACAGTAGTTTGGGCTGATGGCCACCCACCGCAGCAACAAAAACCTGAATCATGTCTTTTCAATTTGTTGATGATTTTCTTTGCTGTGATCAAGCTTTGTAGTTTACTGACGTCTCTCTTGTTTATTTTTGCTTTTGTTACCTTTGCTTTTGGAATCAGATCCAAAAACTCATCACCAAGCCCAATGTCAAGGAGCTTACCGTGTGTGTTTTCTTATAGGAATCTTATGGTTTCAGGTCATATGTTCAAGTCTTTAATCCATTTTGAATTAATTTTTGTGTGTGCATTGTATGATACTAGTCCAGTTTCATTCTTTTGCATGTGGCTGTCCTGTTTTCCCAGCAGCACTTATTGAAGAGACTGTCTTTTCTACATTGTGTATTCTTAGCTCCTTTATTGTAAATTAATTGACCATGTATGCATGAGTTTATTTCTGGGCCCTCTATGCATACTTAACTCTTTCTGCAGTGTTTAAATTCTTTATATGAAGCACTGATCATTTTTATAAATCCACTAGAGGGATTTTTTTTCTCAAGAGACAATAAGACATGAAAACAAATATACTGAAGATGCTAACAGTAATTAATTCTGAGTTGTACTGTGGTTGGCTCATAGTTGCTTCTTTGTAGCTATCTGTTATTTTTAAGTATTCAAAAATAAAAATGTAAAATAAAGTGGGCCCAGTATTATGTAGTGGAAAAATCAGATTTGGATTTGAATATTGACAAGTTTGTTAATTTCTCCAACTTTTGGCTTCCCCATCAGTGAAACAGAATGATTATGCTTACTTTACAGCTGAGTTGCACAACTTAAAAGATATAATGTCTGTAAAATGACCAGAAGTTCCTGGCTCAATGAAGGGAGTGACTTTGACCCTGTTCTAGAAAACTCCAGGCTGTGTTTATGGACATATTACTGGCTCCCTCTTATCTTAGAGTCATCCTGGCAGCTGTCTTTTTTCAGCTATCACTGTGCCTATTGGGCCACTTACTCTTTATTGCCTCTCCTAATCGTTGCTCCTAAAACAGACTGTCCAAGTATCTAAAGCATCCAAAATATGGTAAATTCTTTATTATATACAAGTTAATAAAGCTGAAGCAGTCTAAGCAAGAATGACTGACATTACTGTTGGGGTTTTATGGCAGCAATTTCAAGTATTTTAGGGCCAAATCTGCTCTGTTCATCCAATCAGTCATTCATTTAGCAATTACTTAGTATCTACCACCTGCCAGGTACTGTCCTGGGCATTAAAGGTAGAAGATGAATAAGGTACAGTTAACTCCTGAGATCCACAGACTTCAGACTTTGTTCTACAGTGTGGAACTTATCAAAAGATTGGCCTCAGATCTTTAGATGGGTGTTAATGTGAATTTCTCTGCCCCTTAAGATCAGTTCAAAGCCCTTCCCTCCCCACCCCTAAGATTGCTGGGAATTCTAGGGCAGCTTTGCCTTTGTGGTCATCTCTGGCTCTGATATTCTCAGTAGTCTAACTAGTGTGTGGTGGTGGTTGTTTTTTATGGGTCCTTAAATGCCTTCCCATGTGAACACAGGCATGGTTCCTGTTGTGTGTGGCCCCCCACAAGCACATCATTTATTCTTCTGGCTTCTCTCTCCCTCTTCTCCTCTAATGATAGTTCTTTTATCTATCAGCTTGACTGGGCCATTGGGTGCCTATATATTTGATTAAATACTATTTCTGAGAATGTCTGCGGGAATGTTGCTGGAAGAGGTTAGCGTTTGAATCCACGGACAGAGCAAGTCAGATAGTCCTCCTCAATGTGAGTGGGCACCATTCCATCCCTTGACGGTCCCAACAGAACAGAAAGGTTGAAGAAGGTTGAATTTGCTCTCTACATGACTACTTGAGCTGTTCTGCCTTGAGAGTTCCTAATTCTCAGACCTTCAAACTACACTTTTCCTGAGTCTGCAGATTACAGACAGCAGATCAGAGGACTTCTCAGCCTCCATGAACATGTGTGCCAATTCCTCATAATAAATCTTTTTATATATCTCTATCCATGTATCTGTCTACCTACCTACCTACCTATCTGTCATCTACTGCTTCTCTGGAGCACCCTGATGAGTGCACCTTCCCACCTCACTTTCTCATCCTCTCCTGCATTATTCTGGGGAACTACCAGTTCTGCAAACTTTTTATGAAGAATTGTAATAGTTTCTTTTCTCCCTTGTCCTTCCATTTTGAATTATACTCCTTCAATGAGAAAAGAGCCTATTGCTGAATCTAATAAATATATCAAATTAGCTTCACAAAGGAAAATTCTTCAAAATTATTCTGATAAGGATACTATTATACACTGAAGTCAAAGATCTTTCTCAGATATGGAGTTACTGGGGACAGGAATATCCAGTTACAACTGCATTGTTTTTGATCCAAAACATTTCCAATTTCCTATTTTACTTTTTTCTCAGATTGGTGATGGGGGTTTGGAGGATCGTATGATAACATGGTTTGACTCCCTGTATGAAACAGACTGACAGCTTCTTGCAGAATGTTTCAAGTATCCATTCTTGATGCTGTTCTTCATCTATAGAAATTGCCTCTCACCCAGAAGCTCTCAAAGAAAAGTTTGAGAAATGTTCCTTCAATCAGTTCTATTTTCAAAGCCTTTCATAAGACCCTTAATGACAACCCTTAACTGTTCCGTGAATAGGGGACATAAGGGAGTGGATGCCATTCAGCAGATGATCATAATTAAGTTGCCTGGTAAGTTTCTTAGTCAAAGTTGCAGGGACGGGCTCATTGCAGGGCAGTTCCCACGACCACTAGTAGTTCAGGTGGTTGGTTGCATTTCAGCCACAGAACAACCCTTGGCTGCGGCTGCTGAGCAAATGAAGAGGTTGATTTGCAGATATTACAACCTTTCCACCCCTGGACTCTCCATTTTCTTGCTCAACTTAGCCCATGTGATCCCTCACTTCTCCCATTCCCTTAATTTCCTACTCCTTTAATCTCTTCACTTCGGAAGCCCATCTCTGGTGCCACCCGTGCCTGACCTGAGCCAGTCTGGTCACTCACAATTCTTAGGCTCTTTGTGCAGGACGATGGTGAGCACCAAGAGCTGATGAGAGGTAGTGACCCCACCAGCCATGGTGCCAGGAAATAATGAAAGCAGGTCTTAGACCAAATTCCACCCATGCAGTTATTTATTAAACATCCATTTGGTAGCATGAAGGTCCCATGTCAGTCATACAGCCCATTCATTCTGTGAGCTCAATGAGGTCTCAGCTCCCATCCTGTGTTCTCTGACAATGTTGCACATGAAACACTCAGCAGGGAAAGTGGACCAATGGTCGGCATCAGGCAACCAGAATCTAGGTTCTGTGTTAGGAGACCGTTTAGAGACTGGGCTCCATCCCTACCCCTTTCTTCTCTGCACATTTGGTCTCTTTGATTGGCTCTACTGTGATGACAGTTAACACTGAGTTCTTGCTGAGCACCAGGCATTGTGCTAAGTGCCTTATAAACATTATTTTATGCAGACCCCATAATAACCGTATGATGTAGGAACAATTATGCTCCCTGTTTTACAGCTAAGGAACTGGAGCTCAGAGAAGTGACTTGTCCAAGGTTACAGAAGTGAAAGACGCCCAAAGTCAGAGGAACAAAGAGGTGGGTCTGGCTGATGCCACAGCTTTAACCGCTTAGCCGTGTACCGCATTCAACCAGTTCACCATGCTTGAGTCACTCCTGGTGAAACAGTAACAAGAAACAGAAAGTTCCTTTGATCTGCTACCGCATCTCTCTCCTTTCCTCCAGAACCATGCTGCCTCAAGAGAGGTATGACGTTCCCATTCCCTCTTCTCAACCCTTCTGCCCTGACCCTGTACAGTCAGCCTTTGCCTCCACCATACCATGACGGTCACCAGCACCACTAGATACAGTCACCAGCAGCCTCCGTATTACCAGATCCCACGGACGCATTGCCACAGCCCTCACTCAGTCTCCCAGCAGCATTTGGCCCTGTGGTCCACAGCCTCCCTGAAATTGTGTCCACCGATCTTGTTCCTACTTCTCTGAGGCGTCGCATCGCATCCATCCTGTTAACATTCTCCAGGGTGTGCTCACACCCACCCCCATGGCTTTCACTCATGCTCTGGGAAACCCCACTTAAATCTCCACTGATGGCATTGGTCTGTCCCTCTGGACATGGAGAAAAAGGCAAAGCAGGTTTCAGCCTGTGTAGGCATGCTTTCTTCGTAGACATTTCTCTCCCCGTTATACTTTGCTTCAATATGAGAAGTGTAGTGGATGAGGTTTCATCCACAAGTTAATGCAAAAACCTGTAACAGGCCTTTAGGGTTGCCTAGTTAGCATTAGCAATGACAGAAACACCCTTTGGTGGGTGGAATTGCAGGTGAACCATCAGGATCCACTGTGTGGTTAAGTATGAACACTGGCCAGCCCGTATGATCAGGAAACCACTGGAAGTCTGGTAGCAGATCAAAGAGCACACGGCTTTCCTATCCTGCCATAAGATGTCGCTGCTCAAAGCTCTCATGCATGGGGTAAATTTATGTCCCTGAGATGGAGAGAGGTACCTTTTCTGCAATTCTGACTATTTATGAGATGATCTGGGCAGTTTCCTAATAAATGGCTGCATGTTTGGCAGAATTTGGAGTGAGACATGTGCTGTCACCCACCAGCTGGTAGTGGTTGTATGGATGGGGCCCCAGGCCTCCCCCTGCACCCATCAGCTGGTAGTGGTTGTGTGGATGGGGCCCCAGGCCTCCCCCTGCATCCCTAGCTGGTAGTGGTTGTGTGGATGGGGCCCCGGGACTCCCCCTTCACCCACCAGGTGGTAGTGGTTGTGTGGATGGGGCCCCAGGCCTCCCCCTGCACCCATCAGCTGGTAGTGGTTGTGTGGATGGGGCCCCAGGCCTCCCCCTGCATCCATCAGCTGGATGGGTGGATGGGGCCCCAGGCCTCCCCCTTCCCCCAGTCACCAGAAGATGCCCAGAGTCAAAAGGATCTGACATTGAATAAACACAAGATTAGCTTTTGGTTCATTCCCTTTGGGAAGGATAGAATCTAAGGTCATTTAAAACAGTCCCCCTTGTGCATGTTTTTTGATACTTTTCAGAATAAATGTTCTATTTGGAAATAATTCTTAGGTTTATAGAAAAGTTGCCAAGACAGTACAAAGTTTCCATGCGCCCCTCACCCAGTTTCCCTGAATCTTACATCCTATATAACCATGGTATGATTGTCAAAACTAAGAAATTAACATTGGGACATTCTATTAACTAAACTATGCTACTTGGATTTCACCAGTTTTCCCACTGAGGTTCTTTTTCTGTTCCAGAATTCGGTGCAGGATTCTACATTTCATGTAGTCACCTTGGCCCCGGAGTCTACTCAGATCTGTGAGCTCCTTTGCCTTCCATAGCCTTGACTGTGACTATTTTGAAAGGACAGGTCAGGTATTTTGCACAATGTCCCTCAGTTGGGTGTGTTTTCTCACAGTTAGGCTGGGGTTACTGGTTTGGGGGAAAAGTCAGTGCCCCCAGCACCCACTGAAGCCCCCTCTGATGAGCAGGTGGGCTCTCAGGGTGCTCTGTGGGAGCCACAAACTGGAAAGGCAGCCCAAGGGATCAGGAGGTGGTGCCTGGGAGTTAAATGATGGGGTGGCACCCTGAAGGGCTGTGTCTGTTTTGTGCTAATGTAGGCCAAGGGCTGGAGGAAGGAAATGATTGTTGTTGGTGGGGATACATACATCCGAGGCCAAGGGAGGATAGGACAGCTGGGTATAGGAAGCCCCAAGCTCTGTGGACTAAACATCCTGCCACTCTTTGAGACTCCCGCCAAGTCAGCTTTTCCATAATAAAGCTGTATCTGCTGTCAGGAAACAGAGAGAGGGAGAGAGGAGAGAGATGAAGGAAGGGGTGAGAGAGAGAGAAAGAAAGCCAAGAAGGAAGGAAGCAAAGAAGGAAGAGAAAAAATTGAGGTACGGGAGGGAGGGAGGAGAAATAAAAATTATGAATATAAATCACCTAGGATTACATTTGTCCTTATACTAATGCAGTCATAAAATATAATTTTTAATGTTTATGGAGGAAAGGGATGATGAAAGTCACACCACAGCCCTGCTCCAACTGCAGGCAGGCAAAATTCCACTCTTAGTGATTTCTGAATCTACTTATAGGTCCCTGAGGAACAGGGTTCCTGGAACATTTACTTGGGGTGAATGTTTCAGCCAATGTTCCTACTAAGAGGGAAAAGATACAACAGCAGAGAACCCTAGGTGCCCGCAGGGGAAGGGACAGTGTTGAAGTGGGCAAGTAGTGGTTGAAGGCGGAATCCACAATGTTGCTAAGATCTGGACTTAACCTTGACAGCATTTATTCCATTACCCCCACTGGGACTGAATCCTCATCCCACACTAATTGGATTAATGGTAAATGGCAGAAATAAATGGACAAACAGGCTAACAGGTTAAATTAGTTTGAAAGCAGAAGTGAAATTAAGTGCATGGAGCCTGAGCCTCTGGAGGAAGAAGCAAGATCATTATTAAAGGAGTATAGCCAGACATACCCCTACCTTTTGGGAGCTCACTGCCTAGGGAGAAAGACACATAAATAAGGAAATAATCACGAACTAATATCACATTAAGGGGACAATAAGAATACAGAATTGGAGAACCTATGCCTCAGAAAGTCAAGGATGACTTCACCAAGAGGTTACATTTAGACTAGGTCTGTAGGCTCACCGCATGAAGACACAATGTGAGACGGCGAAGGGACATGAATGGTGGAGTCAAGCAGACCAGGGTTACAATCCCAGCTCCATTCTTTACTGTTTGTGTGACCACAGACAAGGTATGTAGCCTAAGACTCATTTCCTCAATGTATAAGATATCTCACATGAGGAGTGCTTGGGAGGATTAAAACAATAATGACTATGTAGCACTGAGGTGCTGCCTGGCACCGGATAGGCTCTTTGTCAATAACAGTCACAAGAGAAGCAGGTGCATTAGAAGTTGAGAGTATGTATAGAGGTGCACTGGAAGGATGAGTCACACAAAAGTCAGGGAGAAGCTGTGTCAGAAGGCTTTTGGGGTGCAGAGAACCTGGGTTTGAGTTTCTTCTAGTCCTTGATTTACCAGCTGTGCGACCCTGGGCTAGTTATTTGACGACTGTAAAACTGTGACAATAACAGCACAGCCTCACAGGACCTGATGAGCTAATGCATTGCAAAATGCCCAGCACAGAGTGAGCCAGCAGTAGATGGCTTGTTCCTGTCATCATCATTGTTCATTTTGTCATCATTTGGAAGAGGAAGTGAAGGAATGGAGCTAATAACCACCCAATCAGATCTACTAACCTTGACAGTATTTATTGATAGGTTTATCTCCTCGCTCTGTGTCCTCACTAGAACGTGCGCTCCACTGAGGGTGGGCTCTTTGTCTTGTTCACTGCTGTGAATCCGGATCTAGTACAGCGCCTGGTACACAGTATATGCTCTGTAAGCATACATAAGAGAGATGGATGGATGGATGGTGGCTTGGTTTGGGAAAATTGCAGGGAGGCCCATTGCAGGCAGCACTCAGAGCAGGGCTGTGACTGCGGCTTCCCTCCAGCTGCTATTAAAGCTCTGGAGAGGTTTCCAGCAGTGGCCCTTCCAGTAGTGTGAAGCCCTTGCAGGTATAGGTGGGAGAAATGGGCAAAGGTGGAGTGCACCCCAGCTCCTGAACATAGGCGCAGGGTCAACTGGACCTTCAAGGGGGTCCTTGCCAGCCCCAGCCACTGGCCCTAGGGAGCCTGGCCTGGCCCGCCACAGAAGAAGGGTGCAGGGAGTCCAAGCGGTAGGCATGGCCTCTCCACCTACTCAGATTCTTGACTATCCTTTGCCAGCTCTTCCTGAGTGTGAGGAGACCCACATTCAAGTCCTGGTTCTGCCACTCACTGCTGTGTCCCTTGGGCCAACTATATGCCCATCTGGGCTTCAGCTGCCTCCTTTATAAAATGGGCATGAGAAGACCTACCTACTAAATTGTCGTGAGCATCGGACACAGACCAAGTGCCCAGCATAGCACCAGGCACAAAGGAAACACTTAATGGAGGTGGCTGCTGTTATTATTACCGTTTTAATTACTATTCATAATAAAAAGGCAGTTACTAAATTGTTGTAAGTATCATTGCAGCCCAAAGGAATCTCTCTTTGTAGCTGAACAGCATAAAGACAACTTTTCCTGCCTCAGCTGCAAAATTCCCCTCTAGATGCAAAGCCATTTGGGACCGTGACCATCCTCTGCTTCTTCCTGCCGACCGGACGACCGGAGCTGCCAGGACACCTGCATATTCTCTGTTTCTCTGTGTCTCTGTCTGTCTGTTTCTCTTCTCCACCTTCCCCACCTTCCCTCTCCTTCTGACTCCTTCACCCTCAAAAACAAAGGTCTTTCCTGAGGTCTTCCCGGCCCCACTCTACCACTGTGGACCAGCAGTGACCCTCTTCCTCTCTGCCCCTCCCCGTTTATCTCAGTCCCCTGTGGGGCTTTGCACAGAGCCTCAGTTGCCTCATCTGTAGAAGTAGAAAGGACACTGCCTTTCAGGCTTATCTCACAGGGCTGCAGGGGAACTTGGTGAGACAGACCAGAGCCATAGCTTGATCTGGTGCCTGGCACATAGTAAGTGCCCAGAAAAATGTTAGCCATACCAGTTTTTTCTTATTTCTAATTGGCCTCTCATTCCTGTCACTTCGGTGTGAGTTTTTGGGTCAGGGGCTGAGCTCTGGGATCATCTCTGGATGATTCCCAGCAGGTATCATTGGGCCAGTTTGGGGAAGGAGTGAGGGAATGAGAAAAATACAAAGGGGGGAAGAATGAGGGGTGTTGGGGCCATCTGCTCCTGGAAACATTTCGAAAGCCCACCCTGCTGAGGAGGGCGGGTGCTTAAACAGAACATGCTTCACACGCCCTTTTGCTTCTTGTGAGCTGGAGCCACCCAGTGGATGTGTTTCCACAGGTGGGGCTGGCAAGTGAGTTCACATGACTGGGGTTGGGTAACGGATGTTAGTGATAGGAAGCGCTGTCCGAACACATCCATGTGTCAGGACATTAGGACGCCTTGAATCCCCCTCCCCGATACCCACCCTATGAGGTACAGGTATAGGAATAGTCACCTGCACTTACAGGTGAGGAAACAGCCCAGACAGCTTCACTAACCTGCTTAATTAAGATCACGCTTGTCCCCAGTGCCCCAGAGGGATCTCAAATCCAGCCCCTCCCCCAACACCTAGCTGTTCTTTAACCTCCTCATGTCACACCGAGCAAAGTGTATCAGGAAGAGTGGGCAAGGACCCCAGACTTCTCAAAGACTTGAGTGAAGGGCATCTTGGTCCGTGGGCCAACAGCTTCCCTCAGGCCCCGAGCCTGCGTGAGGAAACAGCTTGAAGGGAGACAGAAAGACATCCCACACCGGCCCGCTGGAGTCCCCTCTAAGGAGCTAACACGGACTGGGCCCGCTGTGCATCAGGTGCTGTGCTAGACCCTTTCATGTGCTTCATTTCATTTAGTGTTCAAAGCGACCAGAACAGGAACGTCTCTTTATTTCCAGGTTACAGATGGAAGTCTGAGTCCAAGAGTTTAAGGAAGCTACAGGCATACCGTCGCGAGGCGTCTTCGGTATACCATGGCATCCCCGTGGAGGCGCAAGGGGACGCCCTCATTGCTATTCCAGTCTCACTGTGTCATCGCTCAAGTGAATAAATACAGCATCATCTGCAGACCTGGATTTGTACAGGAGGAAGTTTGGGGGCACATGTATCCCTTTGGTTTGGCTATAATAATACTGCTTAACAAACCACCTCGAAACTTAGTGGCATGCCACGATGAGCTTTGATTTCCCTCAGGTGTCTATAGCTGAGGATCAGCTGGTCCAGGCTGGGCTCCCTGGGGGTGGCTCTGCTCCCCGCAGAATCAGCCACCCCCTGGAATCAGCAAGCTGCCCCAAACATTCTTCTCAGGGTGATGGCAGAGGCACAAGAGGGCGGGTAGAAACGCAAATGGTTAGGCATGCCGTCATTTCCATTTCATTCTATTGACCAACGCAAGTCACATGGCTAACCCAAAGTCAAGAGCAGGGAAATATGTGCGCCCCCCAAGGAAGTGAGGGGAACTGCAAAGTCATGTGCCAAAAGGTGTAGCTTGTGGGGGGGGTCATTCTTTCTCCCTCTACCCTGTACCTGGCAGCATTTGGTGACATAAATGAAGGAGCAGGAAAATCTCAAGTTCTCTCCAGAGGAAAACAGAATTGTTGACTGCCTACCTCTCATTAGGATGAACTAGTGTTGCTTTGACTAAACACACTTCAGGGACTGCAAAAAAAAAATCAGCTTTTTTTTGTTTCTTTACCTTATTGTCTCTAATAATATTAATAATATAATATTAACAGTTTTCTAGCCCTTCAAGATTATGGGGCACTTGTTATCTTCCTGATCCTGCCATCAACCCTGTGAAGTGTGCAGAGGAAAGGGAGAGCGCATGATAATGTTCAATGACAGTGGCAGTAATAGCGACTTGTACTTCTGTTCCAAGAACTCATCTACACAACTGACTTATTTAATAAACAGAATCAATAATCAATGGGGCTCTGAAATCAGAATATGCTTTGGAATCCCAGAGGTTCTGCTTCCCAGCTGTGGAGGCTTAGGCAGCTAACTTAACATCTCTGTATTAGTTTCTAAAGCTGGCATAACAAATCACCACAAACTGAGTGGCTTAGAACAAGAGAAATTTATTCTCTCAGTTCTGGAAGCTGGAAGTCCTCTTTTTGTAAGGACACCAGTCATGCTGGAGTCAGGGCCCGCCCTACTCTAGGGTTAGCTCCAGGATTAATCCACCCAATTTAACTAATTTCATCTACAATGACCCTATTTCCAAATTATCGATCAAGGTCACACTCTGAAATTCTGGAAAGGACGCAATGGGGGTTCAAGGGGAACACATCCAACCCAGTACAGACTTTAAACCTTGCGTTTCCTTTTCCATCTATAAAACTGTCCTGTTAGGTAGGTTTCATGTTAGGCCTGTTATAAGGATTGGGTGAGATAGAGCTGGAAAGCTCTTAGTACAGAGCTTGCCACATTGGAAGTGCTCACCACATAGATGCTGTCATTATAACTGTCACCATCATTGTCCCCACTTTACAGTTGAGGGAATGAGGTTGTCATCCTCATTGGTTGTCATCCCACGAGTGGCAGAACCTGATTCTTTAATTCCCGAGCCAGTGTGCCATGCATACAGTAGACGCTCCATAGATGCTCCATGACAACAACCTGAAATCCGAGGGCATATACCCAGCCATGGAGCAATGTGATCACTCTGGGCTGGAAGGAGAAGGAATCTGGGGGGCCTGGATCTGGGCCCTGTGACTGCCTGGGCTTTCTCTACCTCCACCCCACAAGCTGGCTCCCTTCTCTCTTAGGTGTCTTTGAAGTCAGCTCTTAATTCCATTGCTCTCTGCCTAATGGGTAGGACTGATATACCTGGTCATGATGTTTACCATTAATATTGCAAATTGGATTCCATAAATTAGTCAATCCACTGCTGGCAGCCTCTCAGCTGGAAGCCTTCCAGCAGCTGGCTTTTTAGCTGTTCAGATGCCACAGAGACTTACTGCTTGCTGCCTGTCCCCAAGGAGTTTGCTCTGTCAGGAAGGCTTTGCTGAGGCAGAGAAAGCCAAGTTTTGGCATTTGGTGAACACTCTTGTTAACAAATTGCACCTACTCTTACCTCCACAAGTGCTTCCCTGGGTGCAAAGCTGCTTCCTCCTCAGAGCTGGGAAGCCTGTGGGAATGCAGGGACAGGCACCGGGAAGCGGTTCTGCTGGCATGATGTGGGCAAGCTCAGGCAGAGCCAGGCCCAGGCAGACTGTGATGGAGGCAGAGGTCAGCTCAGACCCAGTCTGCTTGGCTCCTGTTCCAGGCCTCACCTGTGCCCACCACGATCTCAGTTCCATTCTCTGTGAATTCCCTTGTATTTTTCCTACACACAAGCCCCCAAGTCAGGCACAGGTCCCAGGACACAGCCACAAAACAGATGTGGTCCCTACTCTAGGAGCTTCCAAGCTCAGAAAGGGGATGGGACATGAACAACCTCCCTAATTAAATCAATGAATGAAAGGCCATAAGAAAGGAGGGCATGGGGGATCAGGAAAAGCTTTGACAGGTATTATTTGAGTGGGCCTTGAAGGTTGAGTAGGAGTTCAATGGCTAGTAGCAGAGTTAGAAGTTGAGTAAAAGTAAGGAGGTGGGAATTTCAGGGTGTGCACAAGAAACAAGAATGGTCCAATTTGGCTGAAAAGCAGGAAACTGCAAGAGAAGCAACTAGAAAGGCAATGATAAATAATAACAATAATAATCCCCTTCAAGGAATCAATCCATAAACTATACGCACTGGAGAATGCCTGCTAGCTCATCAGGATCCTGGTTTGGCAATGGGATGGATGATTGGGGAGCCATAATAGTTGCTCAATATGACTGTGGCTAGAACATGCCTGCAACCAAAGGGGTGAAGCACCCAGCAGCCCAGACCCTGGAACAGGCTTTCCACTCATCCTCGCAGCGCCTGAGAACGCTAGGTTTATAGGCCCATTTCACAGATGGGAACATCTTAGGTGAACATGCTTAGGATCTCACAGTGTGAAGTGCTGAAAAGATGGCACATAAAGAGAGGCAGATTTTTTCCAGTGACCTTACAGTCATCTTAGAGTTTAGTTGAACAGTTCAATGCATATTTTCACCAAGGTGCTGGGAATAACGAGGTGACTTCAGGCTAGGAGAGGAACTGGCACAAGAGCCTGTGATTAGAGCAAACTGGTGCTTGTAATAACTGAGGGAATGGAAAGGAGGAGCTCCTGACATTGGGCCAGTAGGTCAGAGTGAAGCCTGACCTGAGTCTTGGCAGAATTGCATCACATGCAGAAGGATCTGAAGAGTGCCAGGAATTCCAGGTAGAGGGAACAGCCTGTGCAAAGGCACAGAGGAATGAAATGCAAACTAACTAGGATGTATGTTCTGTGAGAGCAGAAGTTTGTCTATTTATCAATAGGCCCACTGCCTAGCCTGTAGTAGTTGTTCAATGAATACTAAATGAATGACTGAGTGAATAAATGAGTGAGTGAGTGAGTAAACAGATGAACAACTGATTTGTTAAAATTCAGGGAGAGTTCAAACTGGAAATGGTTTTAATTTTTTCCAATTTCATCAATGCCTTGAGAAATTCTCCTTCCCACCCCTGGATGGTATCTTAGACAGATCCCAGCATTTTTAGTCATTTCTAGTTTCAAGGACAGTCACATTTTTGGAAGACTCCCTCTGATTACAAAGTTCAGTTTGGTCCAAAGCATCCCTAGTCCCCCAACCCAGACCCATTTCATGACTCAAGACCCCATGGAGGGTAAGGGGCGGGGCCTATGCTTTCATGCCCACCTCCCCTTTCCACTCTGCTGCTTCTGATGCCCTCCTTCAGGGTATGAGGGTTTAGAGGATACTACAAAATTATTTTATTGAATCTGTGCTCCTCAATGGAGTGTGTTGCATTTTAGTTTTTTTAACTGGGTGTATGATTGATATATAACATATTTGTTTCAGATGTACAACATAGTGATTCTATATTTGTATGTATTGTGCAATGATTACCCCCATAAGTCTAGTTAATATCTATCACCACATATAATTATAAATTTTTTTGTGATGTGAACTTGTAAGATCTACTGTCTTAGCAACTTTCAAATATACAAGAGTATTATTAACTATACTTGCTCTGCTGTATATTACATCCTTAGCACTTATTTGTTTTATAACTGATGCTTGTACCTTTTGACCACCTTCATCTATTTCACACTCCCCAGTTCCCACCCTCTTGCCTCTGACAACCTCCAATCTGCTCTCTGTATCTATGAGTTTGGGTTTTGTTTTGTTTTGTTTTAAGATTCCATGTATAAGTGATATCATATGGTATTTGCTCTTCTCTGTCTGACTTATTTCATTTAGCACAATGCCCTCAAGGTCCATTCATGTTGTTGCACTAACAAGATTTCCTTCTTTTTTATGGCTGAATAAGATTTCATTTTCTTTATCCATTCACCATCAATGGACACTTAGGCTGCTTCCATGTCCTGGCCATTGTAAATACTGCTGCAGTGAACTTGGGGGTGCAGATATCTTTTTGAGTTAGTGTTTTCATTTCCTTTGGATAAAGTCCCAGAAGTAGAATTGCTGCATCATAGGGTAGTTCTATTTTTAAATGCTTGAGGAACCTCCATATAGCTGCATCATTTCATATTCCCACCAACAGTGCACCATCATGCCCTTCTCTCCACATCCTTACCAACACTCCTTTTTTCTTGTGTTTTTTATAATAACCATTCCGACAGGTATGAGGTGATATCTCATTGTGGTTTTAATTTGCATTTCCCTGATGACTAGTGATGTTGAGCATTTTTTCATGTCTTGTTTGCCATCTATAATCTTCTTTGGGAAAAATGTCTATTCAGGTCCTCTGCCTATGATTATCATTTTGCTATTGAGTGTATGAGTTTTATATATATTTTGGATATAATCTTCTATCAGATAGATGGTTTATAAATATTTTCTCCCATTCAGTAGTTTGCCTTTTCATTTTGCTGATGGTTTCCTTTGGTGTACAAAACTTTTTAGTTTCATGTAGTCCCTACACTTGTTTATTTTTCTTTTGTTGCCTTAGCTTTTGGTGTCAAATCCAAAAACTCACCACAAAGACTGATGTTAAGGAGCTTACTATGTATCTTTTTCTCATAGGAGTTTTATGATTTCAGATTTTACATTCGAGTCTTTAACACATTTTGAGTTAATTTTTGTGTGTGCTGTATGACAGTAATCCAGTTTCATTCTTTTGCATGTAACTTTCCAGTTTTCTCAACACCATTTATTCAAGAGACTATCTTTTCCCCATTGTATATTCTTGCCTCCTTTGCTGTGGATTAATTAGCCATTTAAGTGTGGGTTTACTTCTGGGCAATGTGTTCTGTTTCATTGAATTACAGGCTGTTTTTATGCCAGTACCATACCATTTTGAGTACTATAGCTTTGTAATATATTTTGAAATCAGGGAGCTTGATTTTTCTCCAGCTTTGTTCTTCTTTCACAAGATTGCTTTGGTTATTTGGGGTCTTTTGTGTTTCCAGAGTGTGTTGCATTTTAGAGGGGTCATTCTCCACTGTGCTGGACTGTTTCATACATCACAAGATGTGCAGTGTCCCTGACCTCTAAATGTCAGGGTGAATCCCCCCTAAGCATTGTGACAACAAAACCCTCCTCTTCATGTTTACAAACGTTCCCCAAGGGAATGATATTATCTTATATAGGGAGCTGAGTCATGGTGGGGCTATTTGCCATGCTCTTTTGGCTGACACTGCTGGTCAAAACACCAGCTCTATCATGAAGTACATTGAAGTTCTGCTGAGGTTCCTGTGGGAACCTCCACATTGCCCTGTCCCTTGACTTTGGCTTCACATTCTCCAGTTGGCCTCTTGTGACACCCTCCAGTGCCTGCCCCTGGGAGTCTGCCATGCAGACATTCTCCCTCATGCTGGGAACCTCCCTAGGGTCCTCTCATGCTGGCAGATGGCCTCTTGGTCAGGGTCCTTCAAAGGCTCAAACTGGCTACTTTGGGCATCCACCTGTCCCATGATGAGCCACAGATACACCAGCTGCCCAGGGGCTGCCCTCACTTTCCAGTTGCAACAGCAAGCTGCTCCACTCATGTTCCCTTGTGGATCTGTAACTCCAGGCATACAAGCCAAGTTCCCACCAGAATTTCTCTCTCACATGCTTCAAGCTTGCAGCCAGGGAACAAGACACCAGTGTCTGTTTCTCATGGGAACCCCCTGTCTAGAGGGTTCTACTTGAGTAGGGGTGATTCTACTTGAGTTTTGCTCACTTGGCTTGGGAGGGGGAAGGGAAAATCCAAAGCATTTCCTGCTTCCCTGTGTGCCCTCCTGTCTCCAAGGTCTAGTCTTCCATTACAGGGGCCACAGTGGCAGCTGGTGGGAGCTGATAGGATTGAGCCCTGCAGGGGTATATCTGGCACATCTCTTAGCAGGTGGAAGACCTCCTTGTTTGCTGTTCTCAGTTTTAGGGTTTCTCCTAACTTCTTAAACAGCCACAAATGTCTCCTCCCACCCCCCACCACCCCATGCAAGTGAGTGAATAAGCACAGTTCTTAGAGGAACCATAAGTGCCTCTCTGAGCCTGGAAGTCAGGCTGTATCTAGAGCAGATGAGAGCAAATGAATCAGTTGGAATCCTGGAATATGCATAAGTGTTCATTATGTGCTAAGCTCTACCCTATGGGCTTTCCAAGTATTATCTCACTTAAAACCCAATTATACAGAGAAGGAAACTCTGGCTCAAAGAGGTCAGGTGACTTGCCCAACTCACCAGACTGGAGGTTGAGGAGCTGGGCTGTGAACCAAGGTGGTCCAGGGAAAGCCATGCTCTGATTAAGGTGAGGCTCCAGGCAGATGCATCCTGCCAACAGCTTGGACCACAAAGCCCTGTGGAGGGTCTTCATTATGCCAGTGTTTGTTATCCCAGCCACCACCAGTCCCAGGCTGCGGGATGCAGTGCTGCCATTTTACTAATGAGTTCAGCCCTTATAAAACCAGCCCCTCTCAGTTGCCCCTTCCCCACATGGCCTCTTCCCAGAATATTGGGTCAATAGCTTTGTCCTTGGTCAGTTGCTGATGTCTGATTGTCAGATGTTGCTATCCAGATGCAAGAGTAGAACTGCGAATCTTGCCAACAAAGCAGGACTTCGGGGAGTCTGAGCCAGTGGTACTGAAATGCTGCTCGGTCACAAGCAAAAGCCTGGCCCCAGGAGGGTGTAGTGAAGACAGACCAGTTGACTAGCCGAGACTTTTGACAAGGAGGTGAAACATGACAGAAGAGAACAATTGGACTGTGAGAGCCCATCAGACATTTTTGCTAGAATGACCTTTCTGGTTGTACCACGAAAAATAATGGGGAGATGAAATATTTGGTACCAAACTATCATAGAAGTTTGTCACAGTAATCACTGCAAGAAGCCAACTCCAATCACCATCTGATTTCATTCTGTGAGCACTTTTAGAATTTATGCAGGATGCCATTACACCCTAAGTGTCCTTACACAGTATATTATTTTCATGATTAATAGTTCTTCATTTTGAAATTGAGTCTCAGCCATACTTTGTCTCTTTCTACTTTTTATTCCATTCCAGTCTTTGCGTTCAGGGACTGATAGGATGGGGAAGGAGAGAAGAGACTGAGGCTAGGGAGGAGTCAAGGGGAAAGGGAAAGAACAGAGGAGCTGGCCTGGAGAGACAAAGGCAGAGACAAAGGCGCCCTTGCTGTCATGCTTGGAGAGCGCCACTGACGGAAGATGTGGCGCTGGCTCTGGCAGCGGTGAGGGTGGGCTTGGTGGGCATGGCACAGACATGGTGCACCTGAGGAGGCGTCAGCCATGCCTTGATCTACATTTACTGAGTGCCTACTATATGCCAGAAGTGGTGCAGGGGGCACAGAGATGGAGAATACTCAGAGCTCACAATCTAGTAGGAGAAAGAGGCACATGAACAGATAATTAGCTAATAGGGAATCTCTAGGGAATTATGTTATTATGGGTTGAATTACCTTCCCCTCCAAAAAAGATCTTTTGAAGTCTTAACTTCCAGGACCTCAGAATGCGGCCTTATTTAGAAATAGGGTCATTGTAGGAATTAAGTTCAGCTGAGGTCATACTGGAGTAGGGTGGGCCTCTGGTCCAGTGTGACTGGTGTCCTTCGAAAAAGATGGCCACATGAAGACAGAGACACAGAGAGAGAGTGCCATGTGGGGGTGGGGGCAGAGACGAAAGTTCTGCAGCTGCAGACCAAGGAACACCAAGGATTGATGGCATCACCAGAAGGTGAGAGGCATGGCGCAGACTGTGCCCTAGAGCCTTCAAGAGAGCATGGCTTTTCCAACACCTTGACTTTGGACTTCCAGCCTCCAGGATTTTGAGAAAATACATTTCTATTATTTGAAGCCACCCAACTTGTGGTACCTTGCAACCATAGCAGTCCTTGAAAACTAATACATATGCTGTGTGAAAAAAATCCCAAAGGTTACAATCTGCATAATCGCATTCTTATTTTTGAAATGACCAAATTCCAGAAATTAGAACAGATTGGTGGTGGCTAGGGATTAAGGGTGAGAGCAGAATGGGTATGGCTCTAAGGCGACCCTGTTGGTGAAGGGCATGTTTTGCATCTGATTGCATCAGTGTCCATGTCCTGGTTGTGACCTGGTACTACAGTTGTGCAAGATGTTACCACAGGGAGAAGCTGGGTAAGGGGTATGCAGACTCTCTGTATTATTTCTAACAACTGCATGTGAATCTGATTCTCTCAAAGCTGAAAGTTTCATTTTTAAAAAAGCAAATTGTCATCACTGATTGAATGAATACTATGTGAAAGCATTGGCACACTTTATATCATTCATTCTCACTAAAATTTGAGAAAAAGATATTATCACCCCTATTTTATGAGGAAACTGGGGCTCGGATAGCTTAAGAGGACTTGGCTAAGAAGTGGTGTAGGTCAATATTTGAACCCAAGCTGGAATTACAGTTGATCTTTGAACAATGTGGGAGTTAGGGGCACCAACCCCCAGGCAGTTGACAATCTATGTGTAACTTTTGATTCCCCCCAAACTGATCTCCTAATAGCCTACTGCTGACTAGGAGCCTTACCTATAAAAAGAGTCAATTAACATATATTTTGTATGTTATACATAGGATATGCTCAATTTTTACAATAAAGTTCAAGAAAAGATGTTTTTTCAAATTGTTAAATCTCCAAAATATTTTCCAGTATAGTTATTGAAAAAGAAATTCACATATAAGTGGGCCTGCAAAAATCAAAACCGTGTTGTGCAAGGGTCAGGAGTGCTCAAAAGCCCAAGTGCTTGCAAGCATCTGTTGCATGAGAGGTGGGTAGAAGCTCCAGAAGAAATTCAAATGTCCAAAAGGTAGCTGGAGATTTAAGACTAAGTCTCAGGCCTGAAAAAAGAGACAAAAGAGACTCTACTCCTGGGAATGGGGAAACAGGGAATTTGGGTGATCACCCTCAGCAGAAAAAAAATGTATGAAACTGGTCAACATTACAAAAACAACCCCTGCAGGGCACGGGAAAGTGGTCAGATGTAGACAACAATGTGAGAAGTGCGTCCTGAGTAAGGCACAGGTCTGTCTTGGAGTAAGAAGACCAGTTCGAGGCATTCTTGGGCCACAGCGAGTAGAAGCCTTATAGGACGGAGGTAACTTGGACATAACATCTGCTGACCACTAAAATATGCAGATGCAAGGGACACCCCAGGTCTTTAAAGCAGAAAACAAAGGTCTTGAGTAGGCACATCAGCAGTTGCCTATCACAGATTTTGCAGTTAGAGTATAGCAAGTTAATTACCTAAAAAAAAAAAAAATACCAGAAACCCTCAGAAGAACAAAACAGAAACCAGAAATGATACAGTGATGCACCATATTATCCACCATGTTCAGTTTCAATCAGAAATTTTTAGACATGTAGAGAAGTAGGACAGCACAACCTACACTCAGGAAAAAAAGCAGTCAACTGAAAGGGATTCCGAGTGGGAATGTGGGATTTAGCTGAACAAGATTTCAGAGTGTTTATGGTAATATATTCAAATAATTAAAGGAAAATGTGTTAATAATGAGCCAACAATAGATGCTATCAACAAATAAGTGGAAACTATATTTAAAAAATAATTCTAGAACTGAAAAGTACAATATCTGAAACAAAAAATCAGGTGGATTTGATGGGCAGCCAAGAGTCAGTGTATTTAAAGAAAGAAGAATAGAAATGAACAAAAGACAGAAGAAAAAAGTGAAGAAAAATGAACAGAGCCTCAGAGATTTGGGACAATACAAGTATTAAACATATGCATAATTGCAATCTTAGAAGGAAAGGAAGAAAGAGGCAAAAAAATTATTTTGTGAAAAATAAATTGCTGATAACACCTCTACATTGATGAAAAACATTAACTTACAGACCCAAGAAATTCAATGAGCTCCAGGTAAGATAATTCAGGAGAGAAGGTGGAAGAAGTCCTGTGAGCTGTCTTTGTGAGGTGCTGGCCGAAGTCTCGGGGACTCTCCGAGGGGAGGGTTTGCAGGGAGCAGCCTGGCAGCCCGGGGCTGACTCTAGGGACACTGTAACTGGAGGGAGTCAGAGGGGCGGGGGGAGGGGCAGCCACGGGGTGAGAGGTGAGTCCTGGCAGTGAATAGGTGGTGTCACTGCACAGAGCAGTGCAGAGGAAGCACCAGGAGCCCAAAGGCCACCAAATGTGGTCCTTAGGAGCTCTCCAGGGCACGTGCCACCGATGTCCCCATACTGTGCTGGCGTGAGTGCACCCTTCCTCCAAGGAAACTTGGCAATGTGCTGATGCTTTTTAAAAATGCTGATTTTGATCCACTCTTTCTACTTCAGGAGTTTATCCTACAAATATTGCCAAGTGTGAGCACACAGGTTTCTGTACATTCATTGCATTAATAGCGAGCTGACTTGTGTTACGTGATTACCAGGTACTGAGAGCTTTATCTCATTTACCTCAATGAGGCAAATGCTATTTCTGTACCCATTTTACAGATGGAAACCGAGGCATAAAAGGTTGAGTAACTTATCAAAGGTATATAATATGTGGGAAAGCTCAGGTCTTTCTGACACACAGCCCCTGCTCCCAAATGTGAGAGCAGGGTAAATGTTGAAAACTACAGGCTTGGTATAAATTACGGTATATGCAACCACCAAAGTATGCTTTACTGTATGTTTCTTTCCTACTAGAAAGTCAGTGTCATAAAGGTGGGGACTTTGATTTGTTCCCCAATACCTAAAACAGTGCTTGGCACATAGTAGATGTTCAATAAATAGTTGTTGAATGAAGAAATTAGCCTGTAACAGAATATTATGGGTTATTAAAAAATCAGTTTTCAAAGGGTAGTTATGCATGAGGAAAATATCATGATTGTGATAATATTTTAAGTAAAGAGGGAAAATATAATACTAAATACACAGTATGGGCCCAGTTTTGCTTAATTATTTACTACCATAGGGAAAAAAAAGCTAGGGAAACACACCAAACTATTAACTGGGGTTATAGCTGAGTGGTAGAGCAATGGTGGGCTTGTATTTTCTTAAACTTTTTTTCCTGTACTTTTAAATTTCCTGTAATGAACATATGTTACTTCCAGAGTCAGAAAAAAAACAAGTTATGCATGATAAGCAGGGTTAGGACAATGGAGGATCTCAGCTTCCAGAGAAATAAACTCAAGGGACATGGAGTAGTGGTTCTCCAGGAGAGAAATCAGACAAACGAGGGCACAGCTGGCTCGGGAGAGGCTGTTTCAAAACGGTGAGGATCCTGGACCTGCCTGAAGGCAAACGGGGATGAGGGCTGAGGAACCCGGTCTGAAAACGCTGGGAGGGAGGCAGAAGTGATTCCAACTGGAACGTCTCTGCACTTGGCCAGACACAGCGAGGAACAGCAGAGATACTCGTGGCTGAACGTGACACCCCATTCCTTCCACCAGTATACAGTCAAGGAGGCCCCATACAGTGCCTGGGGGCAGATACGGGGATACAGGGGTGAGCAGTAGAGGTGGCATCCAGAAGACTGCGTCTGAGCACCGCAGACTTTTGTTTCCAGTAATAATCATTGAACTCTTGTGGGATAAGTGCTCAGAGAAGGATGAGGAGATACGGCCTGGGTAGGGAGCAGATAGGAGGACTGGGGAGAAGATGTCCTGAGCTGAATGGTGGTGTTGGAGAGAAAAACATCCAAGACAGAACCAAAGAAATAGGTAGTTCAATAAATGGATAAAGTTAGAGGCTTTATATACCTGACTTAGTAGGGAAAAGGGAGTGCAGAGAAAAGGCTGCTATGAGAAAAGCAAACAGGTTTCTTAGGAAAGACAAGAAATGGGAGACAAGAAAGTCTATGGTGCTGTTTGTCTCTGCGGCTACGGGGATGCTTTCTGTCTTCTTCTGGCCCGTGAGACTCCCCCGGAGAGGGATTTATGATGGGTTTACTCTCAGTCTCTCTCCTGGAAGTAGGCTTGCCCCAAACAGGAATTTGCGGGAAGCCTCATTCTTCAGAAGTTGCTGCTTTTACTCAGATAAGGGAAGCTCTGAGAAGGCTTCTTTCTCCATCTGTTGAACTGTTAGGCAGAAATGTAGATATGAACGGGTGGAGGGAGAATGAGGCCAGTAAAACCCACTAAAAGAGACTCAAAGAGTTAACTGGATAAAAACGAGAGAGCCAGAAAAGACTTACTGAGGAGTAACTTGGAATGTCCAGATATTCCCCAGATAAAGAAAAGTATCCTGGCACAGCCCCTGTCTACCTTGTATCAATTAGATCATGCCTTTTAAGATTTACTTTAGCCTGCTAAAAAGCCCAGCTTAACCTATATGCTGTTTTTCCCTCTTCCTCCAGCCCCTAATCAAGTAACTTTGTAACCAGAGCAGGAGACAGATCTCAGAAGTGTAAATAAACCTCTGTGGACAAAGAATACTTAAGTCCCAAACCAACATAGTCCCAAACCAACCTAAATAACCCTATCCTTAAGACAAAACTTCAAAGGAATTATGAATCACCTGTATTCATCATGCCTTATGCTGACCCTTACCCAAAAATGGCCCTATAAAACCCCAGACCCTTAAGCATGCCTCCTCTCTGAGGTTGCCCACACTCAGCCCTCTTGGAGGTGTCACTCTCTCTGTCCTACTTCAGATAAGTAGGGAGGGGCTGCTGAGGGCTCTGATTTGGGCTTGCAAGTTCCCGTCGCCTGGGTAACCCGGACAGGACTGCAGCTGTAAGATCATGCTCTTTAGTAGCCTGCCTGAAAATCTCTTTTCTTTGCCTTTGGGAAGTTCTCAGAACATAATCTCAATCCATCCAGTGCTCTGCGGCTCCCCTAAATCCTGGGGTGGGAGGGGCTTAGTTCCTGCACCATGCAGATTCAAGTGGACACTGGATGCCAGGCGAGGCTTCAGGAGTTGGTGAGGGATTATGCCCTCAGGCCGAGTAGCAGTTGAATGAGCCTCCCTTTCCTCCCTCCATTTTTCCTTCCTCTCTGCTTTATTCAAATAAGCCTGCCTTTATCTACCTTGACTCTGGCCCGCTCCTCTTTTGGAGTGCATTCAAATAAAACTTCTACTCTGCGACACTACTGTTTGTCTCTGCCCTTCAATTTTTTGTTGCAGTGGGGACAAGAACCAAGGAAAATAAACTCACCCCCCCAGCAGAATCTCAAATGTTTTTAGCTTAAAATAACCTTCATTTTAAGAGTGAACACTGGGTTTCTGAGTGGTCCCCACAGTGTTTAAGCTGAAACCTGATTGTAGGAATAAACAGGTAGAGACGTACCCAAAGCAAAGGTGGAGGGGGCCCCCCCTGGGGGCAGTCTGAGGCCCTGAACAACTGATGGGAAGTTGTGGAATGTGAACTTCAGGGTACATTCTAGTCCTGTAACTCCCTGGATTTTCTGGAGACAAAAAAGTGATGAAAACACAGGTGGGGAGCCAGAACCTCTAAGTTAGACCTGACTGTGGTATGGCCTTAAGCAGGTGATTTAATGTCTCCGAGCCCAGATTCCTCATCTGCAAACTGGGGATGATGCACTACACTCAGAGCATTGTTGTGTGGTCATGAAACTGATGCCACCATGTCTAATGGGCACTGGGCAAGTGTAAGTGCGACCTGAAGCCTTTAGCTTTAGCTCATCTCTTGGGATCAAGTGCTCAGGGAAGCAGAGATGAGGAGAAAGAGCACGCAGCTGGGGACCCGGGGACGATGGAGTGGGCTGCGTCCAGCACCAAGAGGAGCTCGGGATGGGGCAGAGCCTGGACAGAGGGCTGGAAGGTGGCCGGGGGGTGCCAGGGAGAAGATCCCTGAAACCGTGCCGAGGGGTGTGGGGGAGGAAGAATAACTACCCCTCTACCCTCCTACGTTCTTGACTGAGACCACTCTGTAAGAAAGACGAGCCAGAGGAAAACAGCAGAAGTTAAATAACATGTACACCTCCTGTACACATGGGAGCTACCCAGGAAAACCGAGCCACTCTCTGAAACACCCAAGCCATCCCCTTAAATACCATCTTCAGCTAAAGACAAAAGATGCTGGGGGTGCGGGAGCCACTTACCACCGGAAAACACCGTCAACGTGGGTGTGCTCGTCGTGCAGTGTAAGTGGTGCCTTCCCCACCGATTAGATCTGCTGGAGAGTTAGCCGTCCTCCTCTGCCAGGTACTGAGGGAGACAGCCTTACAGATGGAGATTTTCCTTATACATAGAACTGTCTCTTACAAAAGGGTAACTTCACAGTGTTCAGGGCCACTCTGTCAATAGTCTCTTAAAAATAACCAGCTTGAAATAATCAATGTGCCAAAGAGGTGTATTTTGGGGCGACAAGTTCTGCTCCCCCTAAGAGGCCAAGATTTGAGCCTTATAGAAGCCATATACCACAATTCCCAGGCCAAAAGGATCGAGGGCCACTGCTGGGTGAGAGAGAGGGCCAGCTCTGGAGAGGGGGCGCAGGGGGAGACCGCCCGGGGCCCTTTGGGAGCTGAGTCGAGGAGCTCGCCCCTGAGCAGTATTTGGTTGTGTGTTGCCCTCTGCTGGCAAGTATTTGAAGTGCATGAACCTATCAGCCTTGGTAAACCTGCCCACTGTTCGTTCCTCTTTACATCAAGCATAGAAAGCATAGAAGACGCACTGCCAGTAACAAGCAACCTGGTTGCTAAAGCTGGCAGTGAGTTTTGGTGGCAGATTATCAAACTTCAAGTCATTTTACCCAAACGCTTCATTTAAAGATTACTTAACAAACATAAGTTGCACTTACTACATGCCAGGCACTTTGTTAAGTACTTTTTTAAAAGTCCCCTAATTTGTTACTCCAAGTAGTTCTGTGAGTAGGGTCTATTAGCACACCCGTTTTACAGATGGGGAAACTGATGCCTGGGGTCACACTGACGTGCTAGGCACAAGCTGGGGATCAAATCCAGGCAGGCTGACTTCAGTCTGTGTGCTCTTAACCGTTACGCTACACCATGCTCTTTTGAAAAAAATACAACAGCTTCATTGAGATAAAATTCACAATCATACAATTTACCCATTTAAAGTGTACAGTTCAATATTTTTAGTATAGTCATAAATATGCACAAAAACCACCATGACAGTAAATTTTAGAACATTTTTATCATTCCAAAAAGAAACCCCATACCCATTAGAAATCGCTCCCCAGCCCCTTCTCCTAACCCCAGGAAACTGTTAGGCAGAAAAATAGGTGTGAGAGGGGTGGAGAAAGAATAAGGCCAGCTTTAATAAAACCATTTATCTACTTTCTGTCTCGATGATTTACCTATTTTGGATTTCCCATGAATGGAAGCATATACCACGTGGTCTTTTGTGACTGACTTCTTCTACTTAACGCAATGTTTTCAAGGTTCATTTATGTTGCATGTATCAATACTTCCTTCCTTTTGTGTCTGAACAATATTCCATTGTATGGAGAAACCACATTGTGTTTATCCATTCATCAGTCAATGAACGTTTGGGTTGTTTACACTTTGTTAGCACTTAGGAACAATGCTGCTGTGGACACTCATGTGCAAGTTTTATTGGGTGTATGTTTTTACCTTTCTCGGGTATTTAACCAGGAGTGGGATTGCTGGGTTATAGTGTGACTCTTATGTTCAACCTTTTGAGAAAATGCCAGACTTCTCCCCTCATTATTTAAAAAAAAATTTTTTTAAACAATAATACTGAGTAGTGCTGGGTGAGGGAAGGGACTCGCCCAAGGTCACACAATAAGGTAAAGAAAAGGCAAGAAGCTGACCCCAGGCCTCTGACTGCCAGCCAGTGCCCATGACACTATACCACACTGTCTCTTGGGCAGGAGGACTCACCCATTCCAGGCAGGTCCTGGGCTTGGGAGGCCCCTTGCCACATTCCGCCCCTTTCTCTCCTCTGCTTCCCTCTGCTTTCACCAAGTTTCTTTCCCTCCTCCTTCCCCAGATGCAGAACTTCCTTTCACACAAAGGTGTAAATGACACTAAAACCCTTCCAGGGGCTTCTGCCTGACACCAGGACTTAAGAGAGAAAAGTACTCACATTAAAGGTTGCAGTTCATGGTTAATGCAAAAAGAGTGAGGTTCTAGGCTCTGATCATCATAAACAGTTTTTTCAAATGCAGGAAAAAATGCCTGGTGGTAAGATACTTGAAAATCAGGCAGAATGCAGAATATTTCATTGTGTGGGACCATCACTCGTGCAAGGTGTCCATCCTACCCTCAGATATCAGTTGCCTCCCTCATTGTCACGAAAACCAGAAGCTGCCCCACAACCTTCCTAAGTGTCCCGTCAGGTGGCAGTGCCCCTGGGAAGCCCAGCTCTCATGCCCCACTGCTCCCTCCAGATCCTTGTGCTAAACCTACTCCCATCCCCGCCAGCCTTGGGTGAAGCTTCCTTCTTATTCCTGTGCTTTCTACCACCTCTATTTTCTGTCCTGAGACCTTTCCTGACCCCTTGAAGCTTGCTTGTGAAACTCGAGAGCTGCTGAAGGCTCCTTTTCCTCTGCTTTGTGACAACCTGCTATCCTTTTCCAGGACAGCCCAGCAGAATGGGGGAGGCAACAATAGGTAAACGGAGATGGCGGGAACTGGGACACAAAACCTCCAGCCGTTAGCATTTACATTTACAGACTGTTATCCCGCCGGGCCGCCTACCGGGGAGTGGCATGAACGCTTAACAGAGGCAGCCGGTGTATCAGACAGGCGTGCTCAGGAGGCGGGCTTGACACTGCACAGGGCCTGGGGCGCACAACGAATGCGGGGATGGAAGAAGGGAAGAGAGGGAGGCCAAAGAGGGAAGAGGAGAGGTGGGCAGAGAGGCAAATATGGAGGCTCGTGGCATCGCTGGCTTTGCTTGAAGTTGGCTTGACATTGAATACTATTTGCAATGGGATATTTCCCATAAGCAGAATCCTCTAAATTGCTGCTGCTCCTTTTTTTGTTGTTGTCATTAATCTACAATTACATGAAGAACATTATGTTTACTAGGCTCCCCCCTTCACCAAGTCCCCCCCACAAAGCCCATTACAGTCACTGTCCATCAGCGTAGTAAGATGCTGTAGAATCACTACTTGTCTTCTCTGTGTTGCACAGCCCTCCCCATGCCCCCCCACATTATACATGCTAATCGTAATGCCCCCTTTCTTTTTCCCCACCCTTATCCCTCCCTTCCCTCGCATTCTCCCCAGTCCCTTTCCCTTTGGTAACTGTTAGTCCATTCTTAGGTTCTGTGATTCTGCTGCTGTTTTGTTCCTTCAGTCCTTCTTTGTTCCTATACGCCACATATGAGTGAAATCATTTGCTGTTTGTCTTTCTCCGCCTGGCTTATTTATATCCTCTAGCTCCATCCATGTTGTTGCAAATGGTAGGATTCGTTTTTTTCTTATGGCTGAATAATATTCCATTGTGTATATATGTACCACATCTTTATCCATTCATCTACTGATGAACACTTAGGTTGCTTCCATTTCTTGGCTATTGTAAATAGTGGCTTTGGATGTAGAGTTCTATAGATGTCTTTTAGGTCCATCTGTTCTAGTGTGTCATTCAATGCCTCTGTGTCCTTACTTATTTTCTGTCTGGTGGGTCTGTCCTTTGGAGTGAGTGGCATGTTGAAGTCTCCTAAAATGAATGCATTGTATTCTCTTTCCTCCTTTATTTCTGTTAGTATTTGTTTCACATATGTTGGTGCTCCTGTGTTGGGTGCATATATATTTATAATGGTTATATCCTCTTGTTGGACTGACCCTTTATCATTATGTAATGTCCTTCTTTATCTTTTGTTACTTTCTTTGTTTTGAGGTCTATTTTGTTTGATACGACTGCAACACCTGCTTTTTTCTCCCTGTTGTTTGCATGAAATATCTTTTTCCGTCCCTTGGCTTTTAGTCTGTGCATGTCTTTGGGTTTGAGGTGAGTCTTTTGTAAGCATTATAGAGATGGGTCTTGCTTTTTTATCCATTCTATTACTCTGTGTCTTTTGATTGGTGCATTCAGTCCATTTACATTTAGGGTGATTATTGAAAGATATGTACTTATTGCCATTGCAAGCTTTAGATTCATGGTTACCAAAGGTTCAAGGTTATCTTCTTTAGTATCTTACTGTTTAACTTAACTCGCTTATTGAGCTATTTTAAACACTGTCTGGTGATTCTTTATTTTTCTCCCTTCGTATTTCTCCTCCTCTGTTCTTTAATGTTGGTTGTTTTATTCTGTGCTCTTTTGTGTTTCCTTTAACTGCTTTTGTGGGTAGTTGATTTTATTTTTTGCCTTTAGTTAGTATTTGGTTGGTCTGCTTTCTTTGCTGTGATTTTATTTTCTCTGGTGACATCTATTTAGCCTTAGGAGTGCTCCCATCTAGAGCAGTCCCTCCAAAATACCCTGTAGGGGTGGTTTGTGGGAGGTGAATTCCATCAACTTTTGCTTGTCTGGGAATTGTTTAATCCCTCCTTCATATTTAAATGATAATCGTGCTGGATACAGTATTTTTGGTTCAAGGCCCTTCTCTTTCATTGCATTAAATATATCATGCCATTCTCTTCTGGCCTGTAAGGTTTCTGTTGAGAAGTCTGATGATAGCCTGATGGGTTCTCCTTTGTAGGTGACCTTTTTCCTCTCTCTAGCTGCCTTTAAAACTCTGTCCTTGTCCTTAATCTTTGTCATTTTAATTATTATGTATCTTGGTGTTGTCCTCCTTGGGTCCCTTCTGTTGGGGGTTCTGTGCACTTCCATGGTCTGATTGATTATTTCCTTCCCCAGTTTGGGGAAGTTTTCAGCAATTATTTCTTCAAATACACTTTCTATCCCTTTTTCTCTCTCTTCTTCTTCTGGTACCCCTATAATGTGGATATTGTGCCTTTTGGATTGGTCACACAGTTCTCTTAATATTGTTTCATTCCTGGAGATCCTTTTATCTCTCTCTGCATCAGCTTCTGTGCATTTCTTTTCTCTGGTTTCTATTCCATCAATGGCCTCTTGCATCTTATCCATTCTGCTTATAAATTCTTCCAGAGATTGTTTCATTTCTGTAATGTCCTTCTGGTCATCATCCCTTAGCTCTTGCATATTTCTCTGCAGCTCCATCAGCATGGTTATGAGCTTTATTTTTAATCTTTTTCAGGGAGATTGGTTAGGTCTATCTCCTTCTCAGGGTTTGCCTCTGTGATCTTGGTCTGTATCAAATTCTTCTGCCTTTTCATGGTGATAGAGGTATTTGTAGGGAGCTGGCAGTGTGTTGGCTAAGAGAAAGTCCCTTCTTGCTGGTTTGTGGCCTTCCTTTCCTGGGAGAACAGTGACTCCTAGCTGCTTGTGCTGGGTAGCTGCATGCAGACGGGATTTCTAATTCTTGCCCAGCGCTGTGGAGCTCCACAGCTGCTGTGGGCGTGGCCAGCCTCAGGCTGCTGCTCCAATATGGCGGAGCCACGTCAGAGGTGGAACGGTCGGGAGGCTGTTTATCTCCATGAAGGGCCTCCAAGCTGTGCTGCCGCCCCAGGGGTTAGGGTGCCTGGAGTTCCCTGGGATTCCCTGATCGGCTAAGTGTCCCGGGATGCTTCCATCCAGCTGTGGGGGCCCTGTCCCTTTAAGACTTTCAAAAAGCACTCGCTTTTCTTTGTCCCAGGTGCGACGGCTGCGGGGACCCACTCACAGGTCTTACTGTCCTGCTTCCCTAGTATCCAGGACCCCACGCATGCACTGTGTCTGCGCTCTGGTGTGGATGGCTGGGGCTGGGTGTTCAGCGCAGTCCTGGCCTCCCTCCCCCTCCCCACTCCGACTCCTCCCACCGGGAGCTGGGGGGAGGGGCGCTCATGTCCCGCCGGGCCGCGGCTTGTATCTTACCCCCTTCGCGAGGCACTGGGTTCTCGCGGGTGGATGTAGTCTGGATGTTGTCCTGTGTCCTCTGGTTTCTCTTTTAGGGATAGTTGTATTTGTTGTATTTTCAAAAATATATATGCTTTTAGGAGGGGATTTCCGCTGCTCTACTCATACCACCATCTTGGTTCTCTTGCTGCTCCTTTTTGATAAAAAATGTTTAAAGGAGGTTATGTGATTTTAAAAAACCGTATGAAAAATATTTCGATTATCAAAAGTATAATGATATTAAAAATTTCCCAAACCTTTTTGAAATTATTTAACAAAGGGCCTTGGAGTGAAGGATCACAACAGGATGGATCATGTTTTGATACCTTGTAGTAAAGACTTTGGGCGTGAAAGTGAATGGCTCTCCTGACTCGATAGCAGATCCTTCTGTGCATCCAATGTTTTCCAGTTCTTTCCAATCATGTGGGAGAAAGACTTCAAGCTATCATTAATAGCAGTTTTTGCTAATGGATCATTATGTCATTTTTTGGCATATGACTCAGGATTTAAAAGAATCAAGTTTCCATTACTAAATTCTTTCCCATTTATGCAAACAAGGATTTTCATCCCACACATTTATAAAATAACAAATAAGGAAAGAATTGATGCCGAACCCTGTCCTTCTAACAACGGCATATCCATCCATAGATAGATGAAATGGAGGAAGACATGACTGTCAGCCCAATTCAGCAAATACTGCAGGAGCTCCTAACACGTGCCCAGCTAGAAGACCTCTGAGGTAGCTTCCTGCACTCAAGCCAGGGGTTCCAGGACCAAAGTCCTGCCTCCTCTCGGAAGCTGCCTCAGCCAGGGCCCTGCCAGAACCTCAGAAGCCACTCTGCGCATTTGCAGTGAGAGACTTCATGCCAGTCACGATGGGCCTTCAGAGAACGGGAGGCAGCCTGGCGATTAGCAAGAGCAGGAAGTCTCTGTCACCCCTGCGGGGGACAAAGGGAGGTTTGAGCCCGGGGCTCTGTCACTCTGGGAGCTGCCATCCTGATGGGAGAGCACTGGTGCCCCAATGGACATGCAGCTGCTGCCCTGGGCACCAGGGCCAAAAGGCAGGGAGAAATGCTCCAGCTTTCTCCATCTCCGGCTCTCTGTTCTCCCACCAGCGCTGCTCATCGACACGGTGGCCTGAGGAAGGCAAGGATCAAATGTGAGGTACCGTTGGTGTCCTCTTGAACATACGAGGGAACTGAGCATAGAGAGGAAGGTGACATGCCTGTGTTTGAAGAGCTAGTGTGTTTGGAAGAATAATGGCCTCCCCAAGGATGTCCACGTCTTCGTCTCTGGAACGTGTGAACATGTTAGGTTACATGGTATGGGGGAACTGTGATAGATGGACTATGGTTGCTAATCAATTGACCTGAAGAACCGGAGATTCTCCAGGATAACCTGGGTGCGCCTGTTGTAATTGCCAGGGTCCTTAAAAGTGTGAGAGGGAGGCAGAGAAAGCAACGTGATGGCAGAAGCAGGGTCAACGGCTGCTGGCTTTAAAGTGGAAGAAGGAACTAAAAGCCGGGGAAGGCAGGTGGCCTCTAGAAGCTGGAAAAGCGAGGGAGGCTCCTTTTGAGCCTCCAAAAAGGAATGCACTGGATTTGTGGTAATTTCTTACAGCAGCAGTAAGCAACCATACAGCTAGTAGGTGATGGAGTCCAGATTCAGACCCAGGTGTTCCGATACCCAAATCTCCTAGTCTCTTGCTTTGACTCCAGCCCCTGCCTCCATCAAGAGTTTTATGTATCTGGTTTTTACTGCTTTGCTGCACAGTCTCTAGTCTCCACTTTCACTGCTCCCAACCCAGGGCCTCTGCACTGACTAGTCTTTCTCCCCGGAAAGCTCTTCTCCTCAATATCTGAATAGCTCCCTGTCTCATTCCTTCAGCGTTTTACTCAGCTATCTTCCTATTTAAAGTCAGAACCACCACCCACCATGGTTGCACTATTCCTCCCCTTCTTCCCTGTGTAATTTTCCCCAAAGCATTTATCAATCATGTGGCATACTATATGTTTTACTTAGTTAGTTGTGTATTGTGAAATCCATTAGGGAAAGGATTTTTGTCTGCAGTATCCCCAGGCCCTGGAGGAGAGCCGCACATGTTGGTAACTGCTCAGAAATTGTTTGCTGGATGAACTGTGAGATGGGATAGGGATAACGAGATCTGAACTAGGCAGTGATGGAAAGAGACATGGGAGGATGAAACATGGTGGAGTTAAGTGACAAGACTTGACCACTGAGCAGGCTGGGAATGGGAGAGGGAGAAGGGGGGGCTTTTGGCTTGGGTCTCTGCCTGTTGTATATTAGCCAGAACAGAATGTACATGAGGGGTAAACAGGTCCTAAGGGAAGATGGCTAAGTTCAATTGTGGATATTTGTAGGTTGTCCACGTGTATGTGTACACAGAAAGAGACAGAATATACACACATACTCAGACACAAGCATATGTGTAAATACATATACAACCATACATTTATAAATATATGTATACATTATTGTGAAATATGAAACTATGTTTAAATTCCTGGGTAGTCTAAACAAAGCCTAGGCAAATTACAAAAAAGAAAAAAAAAGACTTCCGCATGTACCAAAGACAAAGGTAATTAAGGTGACTCTTCAAAATCTCCCATCTTCTTCCCAACCCCACCCCTTATTTCTAAGGCAGAAGTATATTACCTGACTGGATCAGTTCCTGTGCCTCCTTTCTCAGAGAGATCCAAGAAATTGGTAACCTGTAGCTAAAACTACGGAGAGCAGAGAAGTTAGATTTAGATAAGAATAACTAAGAGAAAGCAAGGAGGGGGCAGAAAGACTGCTTGGAGCACTGGGTGCTGGAGGGGATTGGAAGTTGCAAGAGGAATTGTTGCAGAGGTGGCTGTCAGCCGGGTGGAGAATGTTGAGAGGGTCATGAAAGAATTGAACATGTTTGCTGTGCATTAAAGCACTTCTTAATGCATGCCATCCAGAATTTAAGTCTTAAGTTCTGATTATCAGCCTATTTTTCTTTGAATGTGACACTGTATCAGGAACCCTGCACTTCTCCGGTATACACAGATTGCCTAGACATTCCACACAACTCTGGCACTGCTTTCGGCATTCAAGAAAGAAGAGTTGTCTTTCTCCTAACTTATCATACTGTTTCCTGAACCCATATAGAAGCCAGATTTGGTAGTGGAGGTCGACAGTGCCGGGACTTTCTATTGCAATACTTTAGTGATGATGAAAAGGAAGAGGTAATTTCCTGTATGTATTTTGTAACTATTGTGTGTTAGTTAGCGTCATTTTTAGTGTTCCCACAATCTAAGATGCACGAATTAATCAGAAGCAGCAAAACAAAACAAAATAAAAATCAAACAAATCCGTCTAAATTAGCAAGATGCACCATTTTGGACACCTGTTATGGAAGTTGCAAGAGGCCAAAGGGACGCTTGCCATCTTTCCAACATCCTGGCAGATGTAATAAATGATGACATTTACCAACTACGTGCAAGAAGAGGGATTTTAAGACGATATTTGGCATCATCATAAATCACAAGGCGTCAGAAAAAAAGAAACAGATTTAGGTGATTCATTAGACAAAGAAATACTCTTAGATGAGCAGGTTAACTTCAGAAACCAGGTAACTTGAATGTTGATGCAAAAGTATGTGTCAACCTCACAATTCCAATTACATCCTATTTCTTGGAGCCAAAGTAAAGTTCTTCCCAATTATGATTTTTGCTTATTTAAAATTTATTATATTTTCACAATCGCTTTGTTCTTTGAATATTTGTATAAGGTTCACAGCTTGCTTGTAAGTTTCATCGTTGCTGCAACCTGCCAGTTCAATGGCCGCGGGGAGCACGACTTCGTTCACGCGGGATTTGGCTCCTATCAGCTTCCGTAGCGTCCCTTGGCAACTTCCACTTCTGAGGGGCCGGCTCCGTAGGTGCACTTCCGGCAGCGGCGACCGGGGCGGCCGCAGCAAGATGGTGAGTGACTAAGGGTTTCGGCTGATGGTCGCGGTGCGACTGAGGCGAGCTGCCCGAGGCGAGAGAACGGGCAGCTGCCGAGGAACTCGGTCTGCCCGCTTCCCCACCCGCCGGCCTGGTCTTCTTGGGAGGACGGAGGCCCCCGAGGCGGCGCCCAGGTCCGCCGCGGACCGGGGCCGACCGGCGGGCCTTGGCCTGGGAATCTGGGGCCGGGACTCGGCGCGAAGGGCGTTCGGGTGGGCTGGGGGCTGCTGAGCGGGCCGGGCCGCGCGGCTTTGCGTCTCCGCCGACCCGGGCGGGCCCCGCCGAGCTGCGCGGGAAGTTCCTGGGGCGAGTGTCGAGCCGCTCGGTGAAGGGATGCGCAGCCACGGGGGGAGAGGGTCGTTCAGCTGGGGAGCAGGGCTGCAGGCGCGGCAGGCCGCTCCCGCGGGGGCACTTGGACGAAGCGTTGGAGTGACGCTCCTGTGCCAGGTGGAACTCGGAAGGAAAGCCCTCGTGAGTCGTTAGTGATAGTAAAGGCAACTAGCGTTTATTCGTTAGTTCACTAGCAAGTATTCATTGAGCAACAGCACTTTCTTTCTTTTTTGCCCAGGCTGTGCTCTGGGCACAGGGGATGAGCATGATTGACGAAATCTATGCCTTCAGGAGCTTACGTTCTAGAGCAGGCAGACACAAAATAGAAAAAAAGTATGTAATACGATGTCGGAGAGCGGGACATAGGTGGATGGGGTGGTCATTGTTATATAGGGGTTCTGTAGAGAGGGATAAGATGGGGCGGGATGACTATTTTAAGTAGGGTGTCGGCGAAGTCTCTTAGGGGGCGGGGTTTGAGCTGAGATCTAACTGGGAGAGTAGCCTTTGCAAATATCTGAGGGAAACGTGGTGTTGGCGGGAGGAAAAGCAGGTGCAGAGCGCCTGAGATGGGAACGTGTTCAGCCTCTCTTGAACATCAAGGCGGCCAGACCAAATAATTTTATAGGTCTTACAAGAACTTTCGGGTAATATGCTAGGCATGGTAAGCATGTGCCAGGTACTTTTCCAGCATTTTCTTTTTCTTCACAAGTCTCTTGACATAAGTATTATCCTCACTTTAACCAAAGAGGCAACTGAGATACAGTAAGCGGTTGTGCTGGAACACAAAGCTGTCAGTCTTTTCTAGAATCCTTGCTGTGATGTACTAGATACCCATGCAGTAGAGAAACACAGATACAGTGTCCAAGAGATCTGAGTGATTCCTGACAATATCTATGGCAAGCTTTATGACAATAAGCAAATTACTTAATTTTGCTGGGCTTCGGTTTCCTTGTCTGTAAACTAGTGGTAATGGTAGTACCAATCTCATAATGTCTGCAAAAACTAGATGATATCCTGAGATTGTTTGGCACACTGACATTATAGTAAGGGCTCAAAAATGGGTACACTTGTTAATGCTATTTGAGGCAGAGAAACATCATGTAAAAAGCCCCAGACATGAAGAAGTTTGGAACCTATTCAGGAAAATGTTCTTCAGTGGGACCAGACTTGCAGGATCATGCGAAAGGTAAATGATGGGTAAGGTAAATAGGGAAGGTTAGTTGCAGCCAGATTGGCAAGGGCCAGGCATGCCATACTAAAGTTTGGACATTAACTACAAATGCTTGGGAGCAGTTGAAGATTTCTGAAGAGAATTAAAGGATCAGCTTTTTGTTTTAGAAGATAATAGCTGGACTGCTGAGGGGTGAAACTGGACCTGGGAATCTCAGTTGGGAGGCTAGAATTCAAATAAGATATGATGGCCTGGACAAAAACAGAGATAGGGGATAGACAAAAGCGAGTGAAGAGCTGAACCAGAATGGATTTGTTTGGAGCCCAGATTTTGTAACCAGACTGACAATTAAAATCCTGACTCTAACATTTCTTATTCACCAATAATGTTGTATTGGTGAGTAGTTACTATGAGTCATGCAAAGTGCAAGGGGTTTACTTCATTTTCAGCAACTGATAGGAGGTGGTATCAACCCTGTTTTCCAGTCAGGGACACCAGGCTCAGGGAGGTGACCTGACTTACCCAAGGTCACACAGCCTTGTGATGGAGTTGGAATTCAAACCTGGATGCATCTAATTACACAGCCCATGTTCGTAAGCTTGATACAGTTCCTCATCTAGGAGTTGGGAATAATGAATCCCACCTTGAAGGACCATGTGGAATTAATGACACAGAAAAGGAAAATGTCTAGCACAAACTTAGGCACATAGTAAGCATCTCACAAACATTCGCTGCCCCAACCAACAGATTTCCTGCCTTTTGCAATATGTTTCCTAAAATTTCTCAGAGCCTTTTATTAGCTTCTTCAGAATAAAGCACAAAGTTTTAAGAATCTTGCATGTAGGGAAATATATTTGACCTTAACTCTTACAGGTAACCATGATATGTTATTTTGTCTTGATAATGAAGCTTTTAGTATATTCATTTAGAGGTGCCTACATGAATGTGATTTGAGGGGACTGAGAGGGTTCTAATCAAGTACACTATTACTTGTTTAAAATGCCATCATTTCTGAAACATTGCTCTGTGTTAAGCATTGTCCTGTAATAGAAGGGTCTTACCTGTAAATCAGAAATCCCACTGGGCTTCTTAATACACTCATACCTGATACCTAAAGGTGCTTCAGCTTTTCAGGTTGGAAAGAAAGACCTGCCCAACGGCCCCATGCTTTCTGGTTATAAGTTGCTTTTGAAAGTCTTCAGGGTCTTGGTGTGATCTTAGTAAGGAGCAAATAACTGACAAATGATTGTTGAATAGGTAAAATGATTGAATTTTTATGGCTTAAATTCATGAAATACATTCTTGGTGGCCTCAGTCAGGTAGTTTTCTATTAAAGAATGTCAAGCTCCAGTACCTTCCCCACCAGAAAGGGTGGTCTTAGAATTTCAGCTTCATTATAATACATCTGTTATATCTGTTTCTTAATAGAGCTGTCCTTGATTTAAGATGCAGTCACTTGCAAGGTACATGACTGATCTAACAGCTTCTCAGGAAAAAAAATTCTACCATGTTAAATAGCTTCACAATCACAGAAAAATAATAAGGATGTTCTTTTAAAGTGATCATATTCTGAGTTTATACCTCTTTTTTTCAGGGTCAAAGTCAGAGTGGTGGTCATGGTCCGGGAGGTGGCAAAAAGGATGACAAGGTAAATAAGAAGCCAGATATCTCTGTGATGTGAGTAAATTGTGGAGAAATGCAGCTCCCAGCTGAGCTCTCTGGAGATGCATGATCTGAAAAATGTAAAATAAACGATTCCACGCTTATGTAACCAGCTTGGCCCACAGATACAGTAGGACCCTTTTCATGTTTTTAGGGAAGATTATTACCTAACTGTCAAGTAGATGATTGTGAATTAATGATTTTTAAATGTGTAAAAGTAATTAACATTACAGTGTTAAAAGAAATTGCCTATAATCTTAGTGTTTAATATCCTGAGATGTGAATTGTCTCACAGTACTTCAGCTTAAGCTTTTGGTATATAATTCTGAATTCTGATTTCTTTTCCTTGATGAATAATTTATATTGTGTATTGTAAAAAGAAAAATCAGTTATATTCACCTGTTAAAGTTGCAGGAAATTAAAACCTAGGTTTTTTAAAATGAGTTTTTAATGGCATCCTAAAAGATAAGTGAAATTATACCACCTGGAAATAGGTGATAGTCCCACAGAAATAAGTTTTTGTTTTGACACTACTTCCATGTGACTTTTTTCCTGCTCTTCTAAAAACTCAAGGACAAGAAAAAGAAATATGAACCTCCTGTACCAACTAGAGTGGGGAAAAAGAAGAAGAAAACAAAGGGACCAGATGCTGCCAGCAAACTGCCTCTGGGTAATGACCTGGTTCCTCTTTGCTGTCTCCTGATTCCTAGGGGAACCAGCTCTGTACATAACTTAGGGCTCTGAGTTTGGAGATGGGTTGTTGAGGCTCTAACTCTGTGACTGCATTCTCTAACTGTTGTGTGGGGCATTCCTCTAGGCTGGAACAAAAGCTCTATTTTGGTTTTAACAGTACACAGTATATGACTGTCTCACTTTAAGAAGTTCCATTAATTTCCTTTAAAAACCAGTTCCTCGTGTGACTTAAAGGAGTTTATATTAGAAAACACAGATTGAGCTTGAATAACTTAGAAACACACTTACGTCATGAGGAAATGGTATGCTACCTCATTGGGATTCACATCATGTGATGCCTGAACATAAACATTTTCAGTGGATTTCTACTGAACACATAACACTCATGCAGGCGACCTGACGCAGCCCACCTCCACCCTCAGTGCCTGCCCCGCTCCTTGTTGTTGTTGACATTGCCCTGCCTCGTGTTCTTCTGACTCTTCCACACGTTACAGCCTTTGCCCTCTGCTTCCCTCTACTTGAAAATGTTCTTTGCCCAGTCCTTCCCGTGGCTGCCTGCTCCTCATCCCTTCAGGCTTCAGTGCCATACCTCCCATTCCCCAGCTAAATAAATCCCTTCCTGCTTAGGTGAAATAATCTTTAAAATATTACTTAGTTAAGGACGAAAGGAGTCAGATAGTAAAAAAGGTGCCATTGATCTGCCATTATGAATCAGCATTATACCAGTAGAGAATAGATCATCAGGTTGCCAGAAAGGCAGAGAAAGTCTAAAACCAGAGTCAAGTTACATGGAGTGAATACATGGTTAAGATGACATTTCAGTTCTGTGGGAAGAAGATAGGTCAATTAATATAATTGCTGTTGAAAGAAAATATTAGACCCCTTTTTGCCAGATGGATTACAGATATACATGTGAAAATAAATAAATGAAAATTCAGGAATATATTTAGCCTTACCAGAGAGACCTTTTGAAGCCAGGAAACCCAGAAGCCACAAAAGATTGACAGATTTGCCTACATAAATATTAAAATTCCTATCTGTGTTGGATAAGACTTCAAGCCAAAAGAAAAGACACAAAAGAGTGGAAAAAATGTTCAAGGCATGTTAATAATCCTAATATTTCACAATCCTTCAACAAATGGATGTGTTACTGCTAGCCTGCAACAGTGCATTAGGGCTGAAAAGCACTACCTTTTGGTCAATGGGGTTTTTTTCTTTATATATACACAGGTCAGTGAACACGTCATTTTGTATTAGCTGTTTGTCACAGACCTCATCCCCATTTTTACATGCTCACTTAGAACTGCCAAAATCCCTTTTCCTTTTGCATTTGGGTACCTGCACCAAACTTTGAAATTTTTAGTCTCTCCAAGTAAAATAATCTTAACTTTTTAAGTCTTAACTTTTTTTCACTAAAGAATGAACTGAATTAATTGCAAACTTCAAACTCCAAGTATAATGAAACTTTTTAAAATTACAGTGACACCTCACACGCAGTGCCGGTTAAAATTACTGAAGTTAGAGAGAATTAAAGACTACCTTCTCATGGAGGAAGAATTCATTAGAAATCAGGAACAAATGAAGCCTTTAGAAGAAAAACAAGAGGTAAATTGAAAAATTACTGAAACGTTCATGTAAAAAAATAATTCTTAGTACCTAAAACTGTCACTGAATAAATGCAATCCAAGATCCTTTCAGGCTCTTACAGATCATTAGCTGCCTTTTAAAAGTACCAACTGCTTTGTAAACCTAATGAACTGTCAGCACCACCTACATTTTAGGCCTAATCTGCTTTTCTTGCACGGCCTACTGTTATGTAGGAGGAGAGATCAAAGGTGGATGATCTGAGGGGAACCCCGATGTCAGTAGGAACCTTGGAAGAGATCATTGACGACAATCATGCCATCGTGTCTACATCTGTGGGCTCAGAACACTACGTCAGCATTCTTTCGTTTGTAGACAAGGATCTGCTGGAACCAGGCTGCTCGGTCCTGCTCAACCACAAGGTAAGTTGATGGTCTCTAAGAAAGCCTGTAGGAGTACATTTTCCTTTCTCTTAGACTTGCCCACTTGGCCGGTAGAAGTAAATTGCCAAAGTACTCTGAGCGGTAAAGGAAATTGTATGATTGGCATTGCTTTGTTGTAACCGGATTGTGTGAACCTCACCTTTGTGCCTCGAAGCTTACTGTACTGTTCCGTGTTAGGTGCATGCCGTGATAGGGGTGCTGATGGATGACACAGATCCCTTGGTAACAGTGATGAAGGTGGAAAAGGCCCCCCAGGAGACCTATGCTGATATTGGGGGGTTGGACAACCAAATCCAAGAAATTAAGGTATGTCTAGGAAACAGTTCTGGGTTTTTAGGCTTTTGGTGTCTTACTGCTGTCTTATTTAGGGTGCTCAGAGTGGTTTTGCATGTTTTGCTTTTTCTTTATTGACAGACCAGTAACTGAGAGCCTGCCAGTTGTGGTGTCTGTATTTGTTAATACTGAGTTAGGTATGAGAAAGAACAAATTGTATGTTAGTTCTTGCAGCAGCTGCAGCCTACTTTTTATATGTAATGTTTCCAGTTTTGTTGACTTCAGCAGTGGCTATCTGGAAATGTCCGGTGTTGCATGGGGGTAGGGTGAGTGGCATGCACACATACAGTGGTGAGGTCCAGAACATAATCCCAACCCTGGGGACTGGGGAGCAGTGGGTCTTTCAGGATGACTGTGGGTCAGGCTTCTGCACATTTGTTCATCTGTAGGAAAATCATTCAGAGTTATCACCAGTCTCCATTGGTGACCTCTCAGACATCTGGGAAAAAGCCATCATGTTCCTCCATGGTAATAGTCAGAATATTGCTCGCTCTTGTTTGTAGTTTAATTGAAAAGGGTGAATTCTAGCTTTCTTAAGTTCCTTTACTCAGGAAGAACTTAAATGTTGCTCAAGGCTGACTTCTGGAAAGTGAAAGGGAAATGGGGATGGGTGCAGGGAGCTCAAGTAGACAGAGGTCCTCTTTAGTGTATCCTTGCCTCTAGCTGAAGTCAAGCACATTGCCTCTAGTAAGAGTAATGTAAATTTTAGCTTATTGTTGAAAACAAGATGTACTCAGGATGCCATAATAATAATTTCATTAAGAAAGTCATTTGTACCAAGTGTTTATTTTCTCTAGGAATCTGTGGAGCTTCCTCTCACTCATCCAGAATATTATGAAGAGATGGGTATAAAGCCCCCTAAGGGGGTCATTCTTTATGGTCCACCTGGTACAGGTATGTATGCTCTGTGTTTCACACGTTTCCTGACATTCACCTTCTCTCTCAGCAGCATTTGTCTGGTCCCATTCCAGAAGATTCTGGCAGTTATCTGAGAGTGTGGCTAAGCATCAGAGGCATGGTGGACAACCAGACATAAAAACTGTTCAGATTAGGTTCATTGTTTGGTTCACTGGTAATGAGTGAACCTAATATTGGATAAACAGATGAAGATAAAACATGTACATATTTGGGTCATCATGCAGTAAGTTGACCTAAATTGTTCAGCCCAGGACTTAGCAGGTCATTGCCATGTAAATTCCAAAGGAAAAGCAGTTGTTTGAATTGAAACTGTGTTCCAAAGAGAATCTTGGGATAATAGGATTGCCCACATTGGAGGGCCCAGGAGACAGCTGCACTCAGAGCACATTGTTCTTGCAGCTCTTCTTTTTACAGCTCAGGAAATTAAGTTTCAGGGAGACTAGTGACTAACCGAATGCCCCAGTGGCTCTGGGAGTTGAGCTGGTAACAAGACTGGAGCTAGAATGCCGGCCTTCCGACCGGCAGCTGTGGGCTGCCTTTGGGGCATGTGCACTGGAATAGGAGAAGCTGGGGTGAAGCACGGGATGGCAGGCTCAGCAGGAGGAGGAGGAGCTTGATTCAGTGATCCCTCTGGCCACTGAAGTCTCCAGGCAGCTCCACTTGGCTGTTTTATACCTTAAGAAGTCATCCACATAGAAGGTCCTTTTTGTCTTCTCTTTACCATCCTTAAGTGATGCTCTCAGGGAACAGTCCTGCCTTCTGAGTCTTCGCACCTGCCCATCTGCCTGCCCGGCAAAAGGGAACATCATTGCCTCATTTTGTTGGAAAGCTTAGCACCCTGTCCTCCTCCCTGCAGGCCTTAGGTTGGTCCTTTAGCTCTGCCTCTGTCCTGAGGCAACCGCCCACCCCTTTGCCCACATCCTCACTCGCCACCAAAAGGGCCAAGGTCTTCCAGCTCTTAAGTTCTCAAATTCGGTGCCCTTTGCTGACTGTTGTTTTTGATCTGAAGTAGGAATATCAGGGAATAGAGCAGAACTGGAAACGTTTTGAGATCTTCCCCAAGGTTGGTGAGAGGCACTTCCCTGTAAGGGCACACCACCAGCTGAAAAGTCAGCAGCCTAGCTGTGGGCATCTGGAGCTGGTCCTGTCTCAGTCCTCAGCCTGTCGTAAGCCTGCCCAACAGCTCCTCTTCCGGTATCCCTGGGGCCTACTGCGGCCTGCTGCTCAGCACACTGAGTTTTCTTAGGTCAAACCTGGGATTCCCAAATCCTTTAGCATCACTGATAGTTTCTTAGGAGTTGAGGTTTGTTCTCTAACTCTGGCTGTGTAGGTCAGGTTAATATTGTATGCAACTTTGAATAACCCAACAAAAAGTATTTTCTGACATCATGATGAATTTAGGAAATTAGTTAAAAATTATCAAAATGTTTAGGTTTTTCCAAATTTCCTCTTACCTGCTTTGTGAAACAATGTCCAGACATCTGGTAGCATACCTTTTCATCATAGGGAGCTGTCCTTTTTGATATCCATTTAAAAGTGGCAGTGACAGTTTTTAAGTTAAAACTTGAAGTTTTTTCTTTTTCTTTTTTAATCTAAAATAGGCAAAACCTTATTAGCCAAAGCAGTAGCAAACCAGACGTCAGCCACTTTCTTGAGAGTGGTTGGCTCTGAACTTATTCAGAAGTACCTAGGCGATGGGCCCAAACTTGTTCGGGAATTGTTTCGAGTTGCTGAGGAACACGCACCCTCCATTGTGTTTATTGATGAAATTGATGCAATTGGAACAAAAAGGTAAACTTCCTCTTACCTATTTTGTGTCATTTAAAGGTGAAAACCATATAGCTCTTCTCTGAGAATGAATGCTCATTGGCACTCCCTGTATGGCCTGCATGTTGGTTTGCCAGTTTCTACTATACATGGCTTCTCTGTGAATGCTTTAGGCTCTGTTCTCCCAAACTCAGGGTAGCAGCTACCCAGAAGCTGTGAATTTCTTGAGCCTTGAGCTCTCACTGTGAGCCAGGTACCATCTGGACTCTGGGGACACATCTGGGGGGTAGGGGTCTCCCCTCACAGAGCTCAGTCAAGTTGGATCAGACACCAAATATGGAGACTTCATGCCTGAAATTCTATCATTTATTCAAACTGTTATGAAGAAAATAATGTGATGTGTATCTTGGCCGTGCGGAGGGTATACTGATTTTTTTGCTAGAATAGTTGAGGGTGTAACACGAGTTGAGATAGAGGTGTTTTTTCTAATTCTTCTCCTTGAGCAGATCAATTGGGTCTTCATTCCTTCTCTTTCTCTTTTCCAAAGATATGACTCAAATTCTGGTGGGGAGAGAGAAATTCAGCGAACAATGTTGGAACTGTTGAACCAATTGGATGGATTTGATTCAAGGGGAGATGTGAAAGTTATCATGGCCACAAACAGAATAGAAACTCTGGATCCAGCACTAATCAGACCAGGTCAGATTTGCTCTTGTTTCATCACGGAGAATTCATGTGCTTATATGTACTTGTGTTCAAGTCATTTTTGGAGGGGGGATTATAAAATGATACACATGAAGACAAATACTATATTGAAAATTAGAATAAGTTAACCAAAACTTCTTTCTCATGTAGTCTGTGCAGTTTTGAATTCCAGTCTTACATCAGGATCTTTGTTTTCCATAATGAACATTCCATTTTTAGCCTCGAGCTTTGTTTAAAGAAATAATTCATTATGATAGCTCAGGTTCAGTTTTTACATTTGAGGTGACACCAAAAGAAGCAGTAGCTAATCTTTTTACTTTTAACACAACTGACCTGTTTACTAACCATGCCAGTCAGAAACTACTTTCACTTGTTTCTGAAGGTACGAGCATAGAGGATTTTAAGTGGTATGAACTCAAATGTAGACATTTACGAACTACAAAGCTGAATGCCCACTTTTTAATATTTGGACAACCTTCCCACAGGATACTGTCTGAAACAGAATGTGTGAAGAGAGGGGCTAAGTAAGGCCTTTTCCTGAGCCAGGGCAGAGTCTGGGAGCTGCATGGGTGTGACTGACAAACCTTTTACACCTGCAGGCCGCATTGACAGGAAGATAGAGTTCCCCCTGCCTGATGAGAAGACCAAGAAGCGCATCTTTCAGATCCACACAAGCAGGATGACACTGGCCGATGATGTAACCCTGGACGACTTGATCATGGCTAAAGATGATCTTTCAGGTGCTGACATCAAGGTGAGAACCTGGGCTGGATTGTACCTCCTACTGTCATCACATTTGTGTATAATTAGGACTTCAGAGCAGGGCGCACAGCACTAAGTATGGTATGACCTGCTTTTCCTGGGAAGCCCTGAGTCTGTAGGCGTAAATGCTCTCATTGGGAAGGGAAAGCACACGCCGGGCCTTTTCATCCTGGTACCTGCACTGAGCTGCATGTTGTTGGCATCTATAGAACTAGGTTAGTAACTTAGTTGGTGAGTAAAATCACTCATCAAAATTGAAATTCTTAAAAAATTTTGCTCCAGTTTTTGAAAAATTTCAAGGCTTCACAAAAGTTGCATATACCCATCACTTTGATTTACAGAAAGTTGCCATTTTACCTGATTTCTGTATATACACACACACTTTATTTTCTAACTAAACCATTTGAAATAAGTATCATGAGGGCTATAACCAGATAGAAACTTCAGTACCAGAATTAGTTTTTAATGTTTTTATCACATCATGTTCCATAGGTTGTTTTACTTTTGCAAGTAATCGTTGAGAAAATAAATACTGTGCCGAAACTTAAAATACTACGTTGCCTATAAGTAAATGAAATGGATGTCTGTGTTGCCTTAATTTCTGAATTTCATCTATTTCCTGGGAATACTACTCCCTTTAATGAAAGTAGAGCTGTGAGAACTTAGTGACCTGCCAGGCCACAAAGCTGGTCAGAACCCAGAGCCTCAATTCCTGCGCCAAGTCTTCTTTCTTAATCACTCCCAGTTTAAACCACCTCACATCCTTTGAGAAAATAATTAGAATGCTTAAAACATTATAAAAAGTCCCATCTTTTCCCAAGTGGTTCACGTAATTGGTGTTTAGTCTGGGTGTTTTATACCTTATTTCAAAATAGCTTGCTCTGAGTTAGAAAAAAAGTAAAAATTACTTCACTTTTTGAACATACTGTTCTTACAGGCAATCTGCACAGAAGCTGGTCTGATGGCCTTGAGGGAACGAAGAATGAAAGTAACAAATGAAGACTTCAAAAAATCTAAAGAAAATGTTCTTTATAAAAAACAAGAAGGTACCCCTGAGGGGCTCTATCTCTAGTGGACCACAGTTGCCTATAAGGAAATGGTTGGGAGTCTCCTGACCCCCTCAGAAAGATGAGGTCAGAGAAACTGCCTGGTGAAATCCACGTTCCAGTCAATCTTTTTTAACAGAACATCCGTGTACCTTTTTGAGCATGGTGGTAGGATGCCGGCGGGGCCGCACTGGTCTGTGGGTCAGCACAGTGCTCTCCTCCCAGTAAAGCATGCTCCTTCTCAAACTGTTCAGCCTGTTTCTGGAGCCTTCATACCTGCTGCTCAGCATTAACTAGCAGCTAGGTCCGGGTGTTGGGAAGTTCTGGGCGATCACAAGGAATTCAGACGTCAATGCCTGTTGCCCCCCCCAACCCCGCCCACCCCCAGAGAAAGCGGTAGATTCGTACAGCAGCAGCTGATGGGGAAAAGAGGGTCATGACCACAAAGCCTTAAGCAACAAGGCTGTTTCCCTTTTGGAAGGTCTGTGAACTATGAGGTTCTCTGCCCTCTGGGAGTGGGAAAGAAGTGTTGGTGTTGCTAGAGATTGAGGGTTCCTAAGAGAAGTCTCAGAGGGTCAGGGCTGGAGACCTCAGCCAGCCTGCTGCCCCTGTCCTCGGCTCAGAAGCCTCATCCCTCTCAGGAGTGTCAGAGCGTCCTCTTCTCTCCATCTCCTGGCTTCCCTTTCCTTCCTGAACAGTACGTACAGTCTTAAAGCCAGTGAGCGGGGCAGATCAAGGTCAGCAACCACCTGGTTGGCTGGCCAGCTTCCTGGGTGCTCTGAGGTGCCATCCCAGGAAGTACAGTAGCTCTGTTGCCCTTCCTGCCTTTTCCCAATGAGTGTCTGGTTTCTAGCCAAAATTCTATTCCACAACACAAGCTTTTCTGGATGAAGTGCCAAAGAAATATGTCTTCAGCAATTAGATAATTTTTTAAAAAGCCAGAGGTTTTTTTTTTTTAGAGCAGGACCTCAAAGAAGATAAAGCAGTTTCCTCCCAACTGTTATTAGTGGTGAAAATGACTGCAAGGCACTAAATCTCTTCATGACGATAAATGGCCTGAGTGTGGGTACTTCCATTTCATTCCTTTCATGGCCCTCAGAAATGAAAAGAGCACAGCCTGTCAGGCCTCCATACCAGGCAGTGCCCATGTGCCAACGTGCACCTGGAGCACATGGCGCAGACAGGGCTGGTCTGGCGAAGGCTGAGAGGCTCCGTGCTAAGAGGCTGCTCTCCCGCACGCTTCCCTGCAGCGGGGGGCCTGTTTGAGTGCAGATTCAGTCTTGGCAGGGCTGGGGGACCGTCTGCATTTCTACTAGGCTCCCAGGTGATACTGCTGGTCCACAGACAGGCATCTCTGAGTAGGGCTTAGGGAATCATGAAAAACTTTGAACACTTGACACAGGCTGGGACACTAAGTTTTAAATGACTCCCCACTGCTGTTCTGAAGGGCAAAGTCTCTCACTGACAGCCCAGGGGAGGAGGTCCTAGCGTTGAGTAACAAGAGCTTTCTTACTGTGATGGCAAGACCCAGAAGACTTGGCAGGACTCAAGGATGTAAAATGGGGTACATACGGCTGGAGCTGGCTGGGCAGAGGAAGAACAGAACAGATGACCGTGCACACCAAGCACGATGGGTTTAGTTACTACGCGGCACGATTGTTTTCTGTCCATATAAACATTTACATACAATGTAGACTGATAGCTTTTGTCATTTGCACATCAAAAAAAATGTGCAAGAGGTGAGAGACTGATAACCCACACACAAATTACCAAGGGAACCTTCAAAAGCAGAGGGCTGCACACACACTCAAACGCGCGTGCGTCACGGTCTCTCGTCCATCCTGGCGCGTGGTAGTCTGTGATGAGGCCTCAGAGGCATGGCTCCGGCCCCTGTCCTGGTCTCTAGTCCTCAAGCAGAAGCTCCAGTTCCTCCAGCGGTAGGCGCACCCGGAGCTCCTTCTCGGTCATCAGGTCCAGGATCTCGTGCATCTCATCAGGGAAATAGTCCACAGCGTCCATGTACAGCACCTAGGGCAGGGGGCCACCGCCCGTCAGCCAGCCACTTCCTAGGGAGCCCGCCCTCCTGCCGCCGCTTCCGCAGCTGTCCCAGCTCAGCAGCACGCCAGCATGCTTCAGGAAGGACACAATTTGCCACTGCAGGGCACAGCAAGGGGAACGCCAAGGCCTTTCTTCCCAAAGGGGGGGGCCAGAAGTTGTTGGCAGACATGACAGCCACCATCAACTTGGTTCCTGACCTGGGCCCTGCAAAGCAGAGTTGGGACATGGATTCCAATGCCTTTAGCATTTGTGCCAAGCTTCCGGCAAATGCTGGGAAACCAGCTGCCCTCAGCAAGTCACCCATGAAATACCAGCTCCAGTGTAGGGAAAGGAAACTTGCCCATCAGGCCCAAGCTCCCTAGGGGACAGTCTCACTATGAAAAGGCCGGGATGTGCTCTGGCCCTAATGACACAGGTGGCCCAGGCAGACCCTGGTGGATGGAGGCTTGGCAGAATGTCCTTGGGAATCTAGGAACACCAGGGTCTCTAGAACTTACCTTTGCCCAAGGACAATTCTGAAGTGCTTTGTAGAACACACCTTTGCTTCTTTCTTTATTTCCTAAGGAAACCTGAGGTGAGGAAAAATACAAAAAATAACTAACTGAAAGAGAGTCTAAGCCTACAAAAGCCACCCCTGTACTAATCCACGGTGGGGGTCTCCCAAGCCGCAGTGAGCAGCCTTAGAGGGGGTGGCGCGGCCCGCCACAGTGGCTGCTGGTGTGCGTCTGCACCTGGGGCCCCTCGGCTCCGTCCACCAATGGGCCCGGAGCGCTGATCTGCCTTGTCTGTCTCCTCTGCTGTGGGCCATCATGCTTACGGGGTCTAGAGCAAGACTCTGTGAGATGAGCCTGATGACTACACTAAAGCCATCTGAAAACTGTCAGAGAACCGGGATAACCAGGATTGCTGGATCAGTAACCTCATCAAGTTTGCTCTCAGTCACGAACTTCAGTCCGCAGCATGCAGGTAGCCAGCGGGTTCTCTCCCTAGGTAGAGAACCCTTAGTCTCCACTCACACACGCGCTGTCTCCCAGACCTGCTGTGGAAACCGCAGCCAGTGTGCCTCCCCACCCGCATCCCAGGATCTGTCCCCCGGCAGCTCCTCCAGGGCACTGTAGGCCAGCGGGCAGCTCCCCCGGCCAGGGCTCCTGCAGCTGCAAGTGGGCACGAGTGACTCCTGGAGCTGAAGGCTGCATCTGGGCGTCCCACCCGCCCCTCCAGACTTCCATCCCCCAGGAGAGCCTTCCACGGACGGTGTCAGGCGCGGACCAGGGAGGGCTGCGGACCAGCGTCCCGGAGACCCGCCTGTGGCGCAGGAGCGCCGTCACCTGAGGACAGCCTCACTGCCTTTCCCGTGCCTCAGGTGAACTCCCACATCTGTGATGGCCTCACTCACCACAGAGCAGGCAAGGCTCGGGCTTTCCCCAGCCCCTCCGAGTGCCACCCAGAGCCAGCTGCATGGCCTATGGTCCCGTCCTCCCTCCCTGGCCTGAGCTTTGGCCATTCTGAGGCTGGACCTCTGAATTCACACCTGAGGAGCAGTGTGAACTGTCCTTGCTTCACATGCCAAAATACTGGAATGTCCTCTCTTAAAATACTGACTAAACTTAAGACCTGGGCTCTGCAAGGCACAGTTGGGACATGGATCCTAATGCTGTTAAGACATTGTTTCCTTGTTTTTGAAGAAGGAAAAAATTTTTTATCCCTGTACTTTCTCAACCACTGTATTTGTGAGATTCACAGATAATCCTGGAACCCAGAAAATCCAGGTACACAGTTGGCTAGTCTAACATGAGAATTGCTATCTGCGATTTCCTTCATCAAGCGGCCACTGGAAAACGCCTTTGCTGTAGCAGGTACGGAAAGGTTCAGTGCCCGGTGAACACATGGTGGCGACTGCTGGTCTTTCCCCCTTGGGTTTCATAAGCTAGGACATGGCCTTGTACTATCTTTCCCCACTCCCTAGAGCAGAGCCTCCAAGGGAAGAAAAGTTTGTGAGCGCTACCCTGGCTCTCTATGTCCTCCTTTCTCACCTCCATTTCCCCAACTAAACGTAAAGCCCCCAAGTCAGGGCTGAACTTTAACAGGTGGGTGACTTGCATGCATGCCCCTCACCCCACAGTATTGTGGCTCCTCAGGCAGACTGGGAACACTGGGCACTAACTGCATAGAACTGAGGACAGCCTCCAGAGAGAAGCAGGAGCGAACATTTCAGAGGCCACTCTTTTGTCGGGAACCAAGCCCCAGGAACTAAGTCTCTCAGGCACCACATGCAGGACTCGGCACACGAGCCCCTCGTGAACGGAGGAGGGGAGTCTCCAGAGAGCCCTCGTGCTGTGCCCAGAGCTGAGCTGGGTTAGTGACTCTGCCCACACAGGTGGGGAGGGGAGGGTCTCGCCGTGTGGAGCACAGTGGCCCACCTTCCGTAACAGAACAGGTGTTCCAGCTCTCCAGTCAGAGGAGCTGTTCAGTGCTTAGTAATCACTTGCTCTGTATCTTCTTATCTGATGTGTGCCACCTCCACATGGGGGAAGCATTATCTCTAAGAAAACGCAGCTGAAAGTCTCTGGGCTTTTGCAGGATCTGATTCTCTTCTCTGCGCCCACAGAGATAGCTCAGGGGCTGCTGGGGAAGCCACTGTTCTAGTCAATCCTTGGTCCAAGGCTGTCTAACCTTTTCAAAAGGACAGGGCTTTGATCTTCTTCTCCATTTCAACAAGAATTCTTTCTGTCTACAACCCAAACAGACTTGGCTCATTGTGGATAAAATGAGAGTTCCTGTGGCCAGGATTCTCACCTGGCCGTGGCTGACTAGCTCACTGCACACCTGTGGGCAATACATGGCTGTTGACTCTATAAAAAGAGCTCCCCCGAGTGCTCTGGGTGCGACACAGTGGCAGGGCTGCAAGGTTGCAGGAGAGCAGAGCAGAGGCTGGAGCGGAGAGGGCGGCTGTGTGGGACGACTGTGCACAGAGGCCCAGAGGACAGCTGTGCGGGACGACTGTGTGGGACTGCTGTGCAGGCAGAGAAGCCCAGAGGACGGCTGTGCAGGATGGCTGTGCAGAGAAGCCCAGAGGACGGCTGGGCAGACAGAGGGGCCCAGAGGCAGAGACCGGCTTGCTGCATGCAGACTCGCTCTGAGTGAATGAGATTCTAGTGACTGACCTGCCACTGTGGAAATAAAGTTGGGTATAACCCTTTCACCCCAAAGAGTGTTCTGCTGTCAATTTTCTTTGGTCACACTGAATCCATAGCAAACTTACCCGGGCCTGAAACCCTCTGGCAAGACACTCATGTAGACTGCAGTAGAAACGCTCTCAGTCTGCTCTTGACCCTGTCCATCCCTATCTACAGAATGCGGGGGCACTTAAACTGGCAAATCTTCCTGCTCTCCCTTTTTGCCTTCAAAGGATTTCATTTGCTTAGAAAGACCGCGTAACACCAGCACTAGAAATACTAGCGAAGCTGTGATCTGCTCTGCTGGGTGAATGGCCTAACAACCGGAGTGGTGGTTCGACCAAACCCACTTCTGGCTGCTGCCCAAGCTGCCACCTCTGACTGACTGGCAGCAGCTACTGGTGGGCTGTGAATGCGCCTTCCCACACCAGCACTGGGCTTCTGTATTTCCATTTCACACCAGGAGTCTAGACGTGAAATCTGAGCTTCTGGGTCTGAAGAATAAAGGTTAAAAACATACAAACTTTTGTAGTGATTCATGTTGATGCCAATTTGTGCCCATAAGGATATGCCCGTTTGTCCTGAGGGTGCCTATTTGAGCTGCTGTCCTGAGATAAGGCTCCCCCGCTGCCACTCAGGCCCTCCAGAGGTCAGGGGAAGCACATCAATTCTGGAATCTAAGAAGACAGAGGCAGGCCCAAACTTCTAGCCCCTGACTTACTCTCTGTATCTCTTTACACCTGACTCTGTCACATGCCAGCTGGAAATTTTCAAATACTCTGATTGACTTTTGAGAATTTATCCTATGGAAATAATCAGATATACATAAGATTTATGTACAAGAAAGGCCACTCCCGGCTTCTGAAAGGCACAATATTCACTGGAGGTCACTCGTATGACTTAGTAGCCTTGACTTAAAACATTCAAGTGGTCCAGGAGACTGTGTTTCTAAAAAACATTCACAGACTCCGAGCAGCCCAAGAACCACCTTTCAGCCAGCACGTCGTGTTAACAAAATGCAGTGTCATCTCACCACATTCAGTATCTATGGCACTTTCAAGAGAAACCAGCTGCTTTGGAAATGTCTCTTTTAAAAACCAGATTCTAGATCAAATCTTCTCTTTGTAGTAACATAACAGAATCAGGACCTATACATTTTTATAAGTTGAATGGCAAAGAATTCAGGTCTTTTTCAAATAAAAGCACTTAGCCTACTTCCAAGCTGTCGAAAGATTGCAGGCCCTCGGGGACACCCACAGGGAGCTCTGCCACATCCTAGAGCCCGGCAGTCACTCCTCACTGTCACTCTGCAAGGCCCCGAGCAGAAGGCAACAGCAGACCCATCCCCACGGCCTGAGAGAGCTGGCATTACCCCACGGGGTCTCCCTGAGGGCTGACCAAGGCCAAGAAGGTGTGAGGGGGAAGCCAGCCCCTCCCAGCTTTCCCCACAGTGGCGACGGGACACCTGCACTTCCCCACTTACCAGGGAAGAAACAGAGCTCTGCATGAAGACAAAAACTTGATATTCTTACCAAAAAATTCAAATACATCCTCCACAGTAAGGGGCACTGGCTGCCGCTGTCACTCTGCATCGCATTTTCGAACAGGGCTTTGATCCGGTGTGTCAAGCCGGTCTCAGGAATTGTGGCGTGGACCTCTCTACCATCTACCCTGCAAGACAAAGGCTCACGTAACTCTGAGGCCAGTGTGCACACCCTCCATCGAGGCAGGAAGAGGTATGTTAGTGGTAGCAAACATCAGCCATGACTGGATCAGCGCACGGCAGGGGCAGAGCTGTCCCTCAGGGCTGGGGGTGCTGGGGTGGGAGTACAGGTATAATGTGGTTCCTCCAAGGCCAGAGAAAGGCAGTGCCTGAGGTTCTGCGGTTTTTACATCACACAGTCTGCCTACTAGTCACACACAAATTCTTGCCTCTCAGTTTGCTAAAGAAAACCTACCCTTTAATCAGAAGAATGCAAATTGTACTTTATGAGAAGGAAAAACTTTTCAATTTAAAGTAGAAAAAGTAGAGTGAATAAAATCCCAATGCAAAAAGTAAAAACCAAGTAATGTGAAATACTATTCAGAGGCAAAGATCTGGAAGGAACAATGATGCCTAGGCTTACATGTTTCTGAGACTCATTTACCTTCACATATATAATGCTGTACCAGAAGATGACATTTACAACATGACACATCAGCAATAACAACACAAGTAATGATTATTTCACATTCTTGGTACTCAGCACGAACCACACTGAGCCGTCTGATCAACTCCCTGTGGCAGGTTCTTTACTATTTCCATTTTATAGAAGCAGAACCTATTACTAAGGTAAAGTGACTTGCCCAAGGTCATCCATCTGATAAGGGGACCTGGGATTTGAATCCAGAGTTCAACTCCAGAGCCTGTGTTCTTCCCTATTATGCATTCACTACAACTTCTCAGGTACCTGAAGCTGGAGAGACAGCACGCATGCACCAGAGGCAACAGTCTGGATCCCCAAAACCATGGCCCAGGAATTTAGTGACAAAAGCCTCTAATGAAAGTTGTGGCTACTTCCAAGTCTGTCATTCCTTTCAGTGCTATTCTATATTTAGAACCCACAGCAGATGTTCTAGGCACTGGTCCATATTCTTTTCTGTATTCTTGAGGCCTAGCAAGGTGGTGGGAACACGGCAAACATTCCATAAAGGTTTGTGGACACATGAACAAGATGACCTGTAATTACCTCTGGACACTTTCCACCAGTCTTTTCCTCATTTTCTCAGCTTCAATTGCAAACAACCAAGGCTCCAAGGGTTTGGCAGACCTGGTGATTGCATCAAAGAATCTTCTGGTCTTACTGGCATTGTGGGACTTATTCTGAATCTGTACGTATGACCTCCAAAGAACCTGGTTGCCTGGGTATAACTTTAAAGCCTCAGAGAGTGCTTCTCTCAGGGGAGCCAGCGGGTAAACACTGACCTTCATGTGGAACCTGAGTAGGCTCGTGTGCATCAAGGTGACGGCCTCGAGAACACTGCTCAGACCCAGAGGGCTGGCACTGTCCTCCAGGCTGGCACCTGCTGGGGAAACAGAGCCCTTCAGTCTTGCAAACACCTGCTCATATATCTGCACAGCAGCATTGATGCCTACAGTCAGATACTGGAAAAGCATAAAGCATTTAACTAGGCTTATCAGGCGCTTCCAAGAATCGGTGGGAGCCGTATCAGAGACACAGCTCTCACCCAAACAGTCCTGCAAGGCGTGCTCATAAACCTTCCGAGCTTTCAAAATGTGAACGGCCGAGACCTGCCCGGTGTAGGGCCCACAGGGACCGCTCTCAGTCAGTCTGGTTAATATGTGAACAGCTCGGGCTGTGGTGGCCCCTCCCAAGTCTGGCGACAGCTCCGCCTCCAGTGCAGCATACAGGAGACTGAGCTCACAGAGTTCATGATCCTTCAGTTCTCTGCTCCCCACCATGCTGAGCGCTGTATCAAAAACTTTCCTGGCATCCTCTGTGTTGCCAAGCAACCACTCCAGATATGCATACTGCTTCCACAGGCAAAAGTTGTTGCGGTTTTCTGGCTCTTTGAGAAGATTCTTAGCTAGTTTTTTGCAGTTCTTTCCTTGTGACTTTAATCTCTTGTTTTTAGTGTGTAGACACCAAATGACCTAGAGGTAAAAAGGAAAGAATGAATCCCAAGTGCTCTGGGATTTTAAAGCAATCCCTTTGTACCATCAACTTTAAGTCACATAAGGCATCTAACACATCCTTCCTTCATCACACATTTGGTAAGCGTGTAGGCTCTCTGAGCCAGGAAGCAAATCAGGACTTTAACAAGCCATAGGTGCCCCCAAATGACCATAATCCAGGTTTCCACTGGAACCCTATATAAGCAAGGCTTACATATGCCAATAATTCTTCTCCAAAGAGAGGTGGCCACCAACTTTTCTCAGACATTATTTAGTAATACTACCTGGTGTGTGTAATCTGCAGCTTTAAGCGTCACATTAGAGGTTAAGACGCAATACTAACTGCTGGCCAACAGAGGGCAGAAGAGTCAGTCCTTGATGAATTCTAGCCGACACACATAAAGAGCAGGCTAAGTAGCTTATCTATTCTAGTAAACCCTCAAATTCACTAACCCAGCTTAAGCTTGGTTCTTACCTAACTACTCATGCAATCACAGACATCCGGTACTACAAGAATGAACACAGTAAACACATCCAAGTCGCTGACGCTGGACCCAGTCCTGCTTTCCTCCTCTCCACCGTGGCCCCTCAGGAGGGTCAGCCACATACCAGGGGCCTTCAGGGTCCCTGAAGAAGGAGGTGCTGTTGCCCAGTGTCCCGAAGAACACCAAGAGCTTTGAGAACCCATTTATGAACACTGAAAGGAAATGAGGTCCCCACACAGGGTGGCGGGGAGGCCAGACTGACCTTTGCAATCTCGTACCGTAACCAGGAGAAGCAGAGCTCAGACCTCTCCTTGCCTGAGAACAAAGGCAGCACAAGGTGGAAGACATTGCGGATGAACTCCTCACCCTCCCGACTGTGACCCCTGGCCCAGCGCCGACAGCCCAACTGGTCCGTGCGGCCAACACAGCTGATGCCAGAAAATGAAAGATTGAGAGAAGTCAACGGCTTTTCATCACAGAGTCCGTTATCGAAGATGCTGTTTTCATCCATGGCCAGATAGCGGCAGGAATCTGGAAAGCTGAGGCCAGAAGGCACACCCAGGAACTGCAGGAAGGCGGCAATCAGCTGGAACTGCAGATCTAGGCTGGAAAGCTGAATCAGAGACTGTGCAATGTCATCAAACAACACCTGCCATGAGACAAAAATCAAACCGCTGACTCAGAAGTTTAGTTTTTTTAGCAACAAAAACCTTGCTAGTTTCACCATAACTCTTTCTGTTTGATACACTAATGAGTCAACATTATTTTAATTAAATTTTAGACAAGAGCTGGGTTTTCTGCAAGATGCAAAAGACCTAGAGGCCTCACCAGGCAACTGGGAGCAGGGTAACTGGGGGGAGCCCTTTCTGCATTTCCTATGGATTCTTGGCATGAGGGAGCACCATGAGCAGGTTTAAGCCAGAACACTTTCAAAGTAGCCTAATGGATACACAGAAAGTCTAGAAGCCTATTCATAAAGCACACATACCTGCTTTTGCAACTTTAATTAGGTTATAATCGTGAAAACTGTTCAAGATAGAAAATAAGGACTTTACTAATTTGTGGTTTCTTTGCACAAAATTGATTCAGGAAAAATATGCTGAAAATTAGATAAACAGCAGCAAGGTAAGAAGGAAACACAGGAGCAACAGACTGCGGGTAGAAGCAATTAAAAGAGCCTAATACCGACTATAATGTTCGTAGATGGTTTCATGCAATAACTTCAAAACCTAAGGCCCCAGAGACTACCTTCCGTCTCAAGGTGCTGCTTATCAGACTGGTCTTTGTGACTCTCAGCAAAAGAGGAAATCAAAATATGAGCACAACAGAACGGGCTACTTGTGATTCGACTCATCAACACCATCAATTAATCAGAAAGGTTCTCTCCTCCAGGCTTTGATTAGAGGAAGAGCGACAAGAAACTGCTCACAGCAGTTCGCTACAGAAATCGGCTTCCAGGTGATGGCCAAAGTTCAGAGCCTTGAGAACTAGCTTCTCGAAGGGTGACAGTGAACTCTGTAAAATCCTAAAACACCAAAGCACACCCCACTCTTCCCTAAAAATATTCAGTTTCAGCCAGGAAAGGGACCTCATGTGTAGACTCACCTCATAACAGTCCCTCACCATGCATTCCAGGCAGCTGAGGTTTCCCAGGAAGTTGGCTCCTCCTTCCTGCCCAGGGATCACCTCTTTCTCTACTCCCAATTTTCTTGTCCTAAGTCCAGTCTGGCCGCCCCATTCACCACTCTTCAAATGTTCTGGGAACTCTGGGGCCTTTACTCATGCTTATTCTTCTGCCTAGAGCAGAAGCTCTGGCATCAGCTACTCATCCAGCATCCGAGGGTATGAAACAAGCACTCACGAAAGGACAAGCACCGTCTGGGCACCGCGATTCAGCCGTGAAGAAGCAGGCGAAAATCTTCACCTTCCAGATACATGACTTGTAGGGAGGGTCACAGACGACAAACCATGCCAGAGCTAGCAAGGCTCGCTGTGATGAGAACTCTAGGTCTGTATCTGTAATATGTTGCATGCCAAGCAATATACATGGTATCTTGTGAAACTGGGTCAATTCCAGGTATCAAAATAGAATCTCTTTTATTTAATGTACAGCTGCTGGCCAGAGTAGCACACACAGAGTCACACAACAAGATACGTGGTGCCTAAGCACACCACAGGATTCAGTAACTATGAGGTCCTTCCCCAGTATGACAAGCTGTATATGGCTGTCCCCGTATGGCCTCTACACCCAGTCACTCTTGTCTTCTGGAGTCAAACCTGTCTGCTACGTACATGAGGATCCGAGAGTGGGGTGGGAAAGTGGACCCGGTCAAAGAACTGAAGACAGTGATTATGCATTTTTTAATCCTGAGCCCTCGGGCTTCCATGTGAAAAATTAACTGGAGTGACCTGGAAGACGATCTCCAGCGGAATAACCATGGGAGCCTCCTGTCCTACTCAGGGACAGGAAGAGCAGGCCAAGTGCCTCTGCTCCACATCACCAGCGGCCAATGGAGTCCTACCCTGGTTTCAGAAAGGGGGAAGTTTCCATACACAGGAACAGGTTAGCATCTCCTGAGCCACGCAAGTGCTCAGAGAGCCCACTGACCTTGGGTAACCAAAACCCAAAGGGAATGGGGAGAAGGCAAAGACCCCACTGCCAGTCCTGGGGTGGGGTACTTGCCTGTCTCTCTGGGTCCTCACAGTCTTCCTCGGTTTGCTTCTTAGTCTTATCGGGGCGCCACGGCCGCCAGTGCCTCTGGTCTCGGGAGCGCTCAGCAGCGAGCCAGACCTGCCACCTGGGCAGAGTCTTATCTCTCACCTCGTGGTCGTCGCCTTCTGGCTCATCATCATCATCATCTAGACATGAACAACACCTGAGCTCACTCAGCCAGCAAACTGATCCACCACTGACACCCAGCCAGGGGCGGCAATGCCCACTGCTGTGGTGGCCCCTGGACTGCCAAGATGAGAGACCCAGGCCCAGCGTTCTGGCACACTCAGTGGCATTTAGGGGCTCTCCTATAATCAGTCAAGTTCCCAGGAAAAAATGGCATATTAGCTGATGAAATCAGATATTTAATGCTATCCCAGCAATTAAAATGAGAATGAAACATACTGTAGAAGAACATTATCCAACACAAGTTTCTGTGATGAGGAGAATGTTCTGTGTCTGTGCTCTTACTTAGGGCAGCCACCAGCCAAATGGAACTTACTGGGCACTTGAGAGGAAGCCAGCAAAGGAACTGAATTTTTAATTTAATTTTAATTAAAATAGCTACATGTGGCTAGAGCTTACTATATCGGACAACACAGTTCTAAAATGCTAAATAATGTTTAATGATGGTATTGGTTTAGATTTTATTATGCCATTAGAATTTTAACTAGTGGCCTTACTATTATGACCTTTATTCGGTTCTTAAAACAAAAAAAAGCACCAATTCAAACAGCCTTTACTTTATTTCAGTTTGTTTCCCAAACTCTGAACATGGAGCATGGAAGTTGAGAAAAGTCCTGAGTGTCCTGTAAAGTTCAGTATTTAAAAACAAACAAACAGAAAAGATGGTGGCATGAGAGGTGAGACAGAAACCTCCTCCTAAAACCACATATAATATGAAAGTACAGCAAATACAACTAACTAATCCTGAAAGAGCAACAGGAAAGAAGGCTGGGCACACTGCCTACACCTGGGAAAAGACCAGACCTCACGGAAAAGGGTAAAGTACTAAAGCCGTGATCCGGCAGGACCCAAGCCCTTCCCCTACCCCAGCTCACCAGTGCAAGAAAGAGAAACAGAGCACAGAGGGGGTGGAGGCCTAAGACAGCTGAACACCCAGCCCTGATATCTGCTCTGGGAGCACAAACCCACATTACTTGGTGCTCTGGAGATTAGTGGGGTTAGAAAGCTAAGACAGATGGAATATTGGAGACACTGAGATTCCAGCCACTTGTGGACAACAGGTACCCACAACCGGCTGCTCTGGGACAAAAGAAAGGTGGGCACTCTGAGAGACTTCCTAACAGTGACAGGGCTGCTAAAGGGGCAAGGACTGCACAGCTTGCTGCTCAGGAGAAAGGATAGGTGGACAGTCGCAGCACACTCTGCTCAGCAAGTTAGGAACCTTCAGGAGCTTCAGGCGATCCATCCCCCTGGTTGGCAACACAGCTACGAGGCCTCCCACCATGATACACAGCCTGCTGCTCCTTCCTACTGGCTGGCACCTGCTCACAAACCAGCTGCCCCCACCATTGCAACAGGCCAGCCAGAGGGTGGCTCCACCTACGGCAGCTACAAGTGCATAGCATAGAGGGTCGTCCCTGCATGTTTGGCCCACTGGCCCTGGCAGTGGAGGCAGGCACTGAAGCCAGGAAGCAGTAAAGAGCTCTTCCCTTCCAACAGGCACCAGTGCTGCTCACCGGCAACCCCCACCATTGCACCAGTGGCCTAGCAACTCCAGAGAGTAGAGTTTCTGGGCACTAGAGGGCACAACCTACAAATATAAAATGTCAAAGGATTCAAACCAAAATCCCACAGATACCATAAAGAAGGCCAAGTGAAAAACTGAACTCACCAATCTTCTTGAAAGAGATTTCAAAATAAAAATCATTAACATGCTCATGGAGCCACAGAAAAATATTCAAGAACTCAGGGAGGAATTCAAGAATCAGAGAGAAACTGAAAAATACAGTATCTGAAATGAAACATACAATGAAGGGATTTAAAAGAAGATTAGATGAAGCAGAGGAGATGGTAAATGAAACAGAAATTAGAAAACAAGAATACAAAGAAGCTGAGGCACAAAGAGAAAAAAGGATCTCTGGAATGAAAGAATATTGAGAGAACTGTGCGACCAATCCAAACGGAACAATATTCGCATTATAGGGTTACCAGAAGGAGAAGAGAGAGAAAAAGGGATACAAAGTGTCTTTGAGAGGGTAATTGCTGAAAATTTCCCCAATCTTGGGAAAGATATAGTCATCTCTAAGGCCATGGAGAGGCACAGATCTCCCAACACAACAGACCCAAGAAAGACAACACCAAGACATATAATAATTAAAATAGCAAAGATCAAGGATAAGGACAGAGTATTAAAAGCAGCCAGAGAGAGAAAAAAGATCACACACAAAGGAAAACCCATCAGGCTATCATCAGACTTCTCAACAGAAACCTTACAGGCCAAAAGGGAGTGGCATGATGTATTTGATGCAATAAAGCAGAAGGGCCTGGAACCAAGAATACTCTAACCGGAATGATTTTCATTTAAATTTGAAGGAGGGATTAAACAATTTCCAGATAAGCAAAAGTTGAGAGAATTTACCTCTCACAAACTGGCTCTACAGTATATTTTGGAGGGACTGCTATAGATGGAAGTATTCCTAAGGCTAAATAACTGTCTTCAGAGAAAATAAAACCACAGTAAAGAAAGCAGACCAATTAATTAGTAAGCGAATGCAAAATTAAATCAATTACCCCCAAAGTCAGTTAAGGGATAGACAAAAGAGTACTACGCAATATGATACCTAATATATAAAGAATGGAGGAGGAAGAGAGAGAGAGAGAAAAAAAAGAACCATTAGATTGTGTTTGTAATAGCATCCTAAGTGAGTTAAGTTAGACTGTCAGTAAAGGGTAACCACAAATCTAAAGTCTGCAATGGCAATAAGTACAATCCTTTCGATAATCACTCTAAATGTAAATGGTCTGAGTGTACCAATCAAAAGACACAGAGTCACTGAATGGCTGAAAAAAACAAGAGCCATATCTATATGCTGCCTACAAGAGACTCACTTCAAACCCAAAGACATACAGACTAAAAGTCAAGGGATGGAAAAAGATATTTCATGCAACTACAGGGAGGAAACAGGAGCTGCACTACTTGATTAGACAAAACAGACTTCAAAACGAAGACAGTAACAAGAGACAAAGAAGGACATTACATAATGATAAAGGGTCAGTCCAACAAGAGGATATAACCATTATAAATATATGTGCACCCAATACAGGAGCACCAACATATGTGAAACAAATACTAACAGAATTAAAGGAGGTAATAGAATACAATGCATTCATTTTGGGAGACTTCAACCCACCACTCACTCCAAAGGACAGATCCACCAGACAGAAAATAAGTAAGGAAAAGGAGGCACTGAGCAACATATTACAACAGCTGGACCTAACAGACATCTACCAAACTCTTCACCCAAAAGCAGGATACACATTCTTCTCAAGTCCACATGGAACATTTTCAAGAATAGATCATATACTAGGCCACAAACAGAGCCTCAGTAAATTCAAAAGGATTGAAACTGTACTAGCCAGTTTCTCACACCACAAAGGTATGAAACTAGCAATAATTATTCAAAGAAAACAAAAAAGTTCAATAACACATGGAGGCTTAACAGCATGCTCCTAAATAATCAATGGATCAATGACCAAATAAAAACAGAGATCAGGTAATATATGGAGACAAATGACAACAACAACTCAACACCACAAAATCTGTGGGATGCAGTGAAGGCTGTGCTAAGAGGAAAATATATTGCAATTCAGGCCTACCTCAGGAAAGAAGAACATTTCCATAAAACAGTCTAAACTCACAATTAATGAAACTAGAAGAAGAATGAGGCCCAAAGTCAGTAGAGAGAGGGACATAATAAAGATTAGAGCAAAAATAAATAAAATCGAGAAGAATAAAACAATAGAAAGAATCAATGAAAACAGGAGCTGGTTCTTCAAGAAAATAAACAAAATAGGTAAGCCCCTAGCCAGACTTATCAAGAAAAAAAGAGAGTCAACACACATAAACAGAATCAGAAATGAGAAAGAAAAATCACTATGGACACCACAGAAATACAAAGAATTATTAGAGAATACTATGAAAAATTACACACTAATAAACTGGATAATCTAGAAGAAATGGACAACTTTCTAGAAAAATACAACCTTCCAAAGCTGACCCAGGAAGAAAGAGAAAATCTCAACAGACCAATCACCAACAATGATTGAATTGGTAATAAAAAACTACCTAAGAACCAAAGCCCTGGACCAGATGGTTTCACTGCTGAATTTTATCAAACATTTAGTGAAGAAATATCCATCCTCCTTAAAGTTTTCCATAAAGTAGAAGAGGAGGGAATACTTTCAAACTCATCCTATGAGGCCAGCATCACTCCAATACCAAAACCAGGAAAAGACACTACAAAAAAGAAAATTATAGACCAATATCCCTGATGAACATAGATGCAAAAATCCTCAACAAAATATTAGCAAACCAAATTCAAAAATACCTCAAAAAGATCATCCATCATGATCAAGTAGGATTTATTCCAGGGATGCAAGGATGGTACAATATTAGAAAATCCATCAACATCATCCACCACATCAACAAAAAGGACAAAAACCACATGATCATTTCCATAGATGCCGAAAAAGCATTCGCCAAAATTCAACATCCATTCATGATAAAAAGTCTTAACAAAATCGAAGAAGGCAAGTACCTCAACATCATAAAGGTCATATATGACAAACCCACAGCCAACATCATACTTAACAGCGAGAGAAGCTGAAAGCTTTTCCTTTAAGATCAGGAACAAGACAAGGATGCCCACTCTCCCCACTTTTATTCAACATAGTTCTGGAGGTCCCAGCCACGGCAATCAGACAACACAAAGAAATAAAAAGCATCCAGACTGACAAGGAACAAGTTAAACTGTCACTGTTTGCAGATGACATGATATTGTACATAAAAAAAACCCTAAAGAATCTATCTGAAAACTACTAGAATAACTGAATTCAGCAAAGTTGGAAGATACAAAATCAAAACACAGAAATCTGTTGCATTCCTATATACTAACAATAAACTAGCAGAAAGAGAAATGAGGAAAACACTTCCATTCACCATTGCATCAAAAATAATAAAATACCTAGGAACAAACCTAACAAAGGAAGTGAAAGACCGATACCCTGAAAATGACAAGACACTCATAAGAGAAATTAAAGAAGACACCAATAAATGGACATACATTCCATGCTCGTGGATAGGAAAAATATTGTCAAAATGGCCATCCTGCTTATAGCAACCTACAGATGCAATGCAATCCCTATCAAAATACCAATGGCATCCTTCAACAAACTAGAGCAAATAGTTTTAAAATTCATTTGGAACCACAAAAGACCCCGAAGAGCCAAAGCAATCTTGAGAAGAAAGAATAAAGCTGGGGGAACAAAGCTCCCCGACTTCAAACTCTACCACAAAGCCACAGTAATCAAGACAATTTGGTATTGGCACAAGAATAGACCCATAGATCAATGGAACAGAACAGAGAGCCCAGATATAAACCCACACATATATAGTCAATTAATATATGATAAAGGAGCCATGGACATACAATGAGGAAAAGACAACTTCTTCAACAACTGGTGTTGGCAAAACTGGACAGGTACATGTAAGAGAATGAAACTGAACTATTGTCTAACTCCATACACAAAATTAAACTAGAAATAGATCAAAGGCCTGAATGTAAATCATGAAACTATAAAACTCTTAAAAGAAAATGTAGGCAAAAATCTCCTGAATATAAACATGAGCAACTTTTTCCTGAACACATCTTCTCAGGCAAGGGAATCAAAGCAAAAATGAACACATGGGACTAGATCAAACTAAAAAGCTTCTGTACAGCAAAGGACACCATCAGTAGAACAAAAAGGCCTACAGTATGGGAGAATATATTCCTAAATGACATATCTGACAACAGTTTAACATCCAAAATATATAAAGAACTCACACACCTCAACACCCAAAAAGCAAATAACCCGATAAAAAATGGGCAGAGGATCTGAACAGACAATTCTCCAAAGAAATTCAGATGGCCAACAGACACATGAAAAGATGCTCCACATCACTAATTATCAGGAAAATGCAAATTAAAACCACAATCAGATATCACCTCACAGCAGTAAGGATGGCCACCATAGAAAAGGCAAACAACAACAAATGCTGGTGAGGATGCGGAAAAAGGGAAACCCTCCTACACTGCTGGTGGGAATGTAAATTAGTTCAACCATTGTGGAGAGCAATATGGAGGTTCCCTAAAAAACTAAAAATAGAAATACCATTTGACCCAGGAATTCCATCCTAGGAATTTACCCCCAAAAAAACAAGATCTCAGATTCAAAAAGACATACGCACCCCTATGTTTATCGCAGCACTATTCACAACAGCCAAGATATGAAGCAACCTAAGTGTCCATCAGTAGATGAATGGATAAAGAAGATGTGGTACATATACACAATGGAATATTATTCAGCCATAAGAAGAAAACAAATCCTACCATTTGCAACGTGGATGGAGCTAGAGGGTATTATGCTCAGTGAAATAAGCCAGGCAGAGAAAGAGAAGTACCAAATTATTTCCCTCATTTATGCAGTATAATAATGAAGCAAAACTGAAGGAACAAAACAGCAGCAGACTCACAGACTCCAAGAAGGGACTAGTAGTTACAAAGGGGAAGGGTAGGGAAAGGAGGATGAGGAGGGAGGGAGAAGAGGATTGATAGGTATTAAGATTAGTACACATGGTGTGTGGGAATTATAGGGAAGACAGTGTAACACACAGAAGACAAGTAGTGACTCTGTGGCATCTTACTACACTGAGGGACAGTGACTTCAATGGGGTGTGGGGGGACTTGATAATATGGGTGAATGTAGTAACCACAATGTTTTTCATGTGAAACCTTCCTAAGAGTGTGTATCAATGATACCTTAATAAAAAAAATAAATAATAAAAAAAAATAAACAGTATATAAAATGGCACAACCCTCCAGAAAATAGTCTGGCAGTTTCTCATAAAACTAAACATGCACTTACTGTAACACCCGGCAACTCGTTGCTTCTGAACCCAGAAAAATGAAACCTATGTTCATACAAAACCCTATATACAGCAGCTTTATTCATAGTAGCCCCCCAATGGAAACAACCTAAATGTGCTGCAGCAGCTGAACAGTGAAATGCACTGGGGTACATCTAGACCACCCAACACTGGTCAGCAATAAATATGAACAAATTCTTGACACACGTGACAATTTGGATGAATCTCAGAGGAATCAGGCTAAGTGGGAAAAAAGTCTTAAAATGTTATACAGAAAACAAGTGTTGGTGAGGATGTGGAAGAACTAGAACCACTGTGCACTGGTGGTGGGAATGCAAAATGGTGCAGCCGCTATGGAAAATAATAAAGAATTAAACATAGAATTACCACATGATCTGGCAATTTCACTTCTGGATATGTACGCAAAAGAACTGAAAGCAGAGTCTCAGACAGGTTTCTGTACATTCACATTCACAGCAGCATGATTCACCATTGCCAAAAGGTGAAGCAATCAAGTGTCCATTGACAGATGACTGGATAGAGAAAATGTGGTATATATACATGGCAGAATGTTATTCAGCTTAAAAAGGAAATACCCACACATGCTTCACATTGGATGAACCTTGAAGACATTATGTTAAGTGAAATAAGCCAGTCACAAAACAACAAATACTGTATGATTCCACTTATATGAGGTTACTAAGTAGTCAAATTCACAGAGACAGTAAGAGTGGTGGCTGCCAGGAGCTGGGGGGAAGAAGGAAGAATGGGGCTTTAGTGTGTACTTAATACAGTTTTTGTTTTCCTGGCAATGCACCGACTAATAGATCCGTTGAAAAATACTTGACTTTTTAGGAAGCCTATAAAATAATTATTAATAGCATTTATATAGCTGTTATGAAACTCATGGGTATAGAGTTTCAGCTGGAGACAATGAAAAAGTTGAGTAGATAGAGGTGATAATGGTGTACAACAGTGTGAACACAGCTAATGTCACTGAACTCTACTCTTAAAAATGGTTAAAATGATAAATTTTATGTATATTTTACAACAGAAGTTTAAAAAGTTATATGCCATATGTCATCATATACCTATGTAAAATAACAACATAACAATAGGTATGGAGAGCATACAGTGGCTTTCAGGAGTAAGGGTGGAGGGGGAAGACAGACATAGCTTAAAAAGGTGTAGCAGGAGGGAGCCTGTGTGATGGGAGTTCTCCATCTTGACTGTGGTGGTGGCTACACGAAGCTACACGTGGCAACACCATACAGTACTATACCAACACATACACAACTGCAGGCAGTAAAACTGGTGAGATCTGAATACACGCTGTATGTGGAGACCAGTGTCCATTTCTTGGCTGTGATATTGTACAGCACAGTCTCCCACTGGGGGAACTGGGTGAGGATGAATAAAACTTCCCGTGTGCTTTTCCAACTTCTTGTGAATCTATAAATATTTCAAGACAATTAAATAACAAGCAAAACCCCCAATTTATATGCATGTGTATTCATATTTTAAACCCAATATTTCATCTAAATGCTCTTCTGAATTTCTTAAATAACAACACTAAAATTTAACTATTCTTCTAAAGATCTATATTTAAAATAACACTTTAGTCAGACTGAAACACTCTTACCATAAAGAAGTTATCCCTGTGAGTAATAAATAATTTAGATACCTTGATTTATTACATTAGGAATTCAAAAGATTACATGGTTTTGGAGAAATCATTCCAAACCAGTGATAAATACCAACTAGTCTCTAAATGCCAACCTTGTAAGGATGGACAAGGGAACTTAAAAGTGAGTAACAGTTAATGAACTAGTTTTCTGGAAATAAGAAGCTTTCAACCTTTCTTCTGCTGGATTTTGGGGGGACTCCCATTAAATTCATTAGAAATAAATTCATTAAATTCAGTAGAAGATTCTCTATAGTGGAAATGTCTGGAAAGCTTGCAGGAATGCAAGCACCAACACACATCCCCCTAACCTGATATTAAAAATCAAGGTTTCAATGCTTGCACCAAAAAACTAACTTTACGTCTGATTATGAGTGACTACTAGGTATCTGAACACTTAATCTGAGAAATAATGTGAGCTTGGCCTCTGGACACTGCTGTAAGAACTCTATCCTCACAGACATGAAGAATATGGTAAAATTCAGAACATAAGTACTATGCTTTGGAAAGGTCTTGCTCACTAACAAACACAACGTTACAAACAGAACCACCTGAAAACTGAACCATGGTGAGGCGGTTACTCAGAGAAAGAAGAGCTACTGCCAACAAGACTGCTTCATGCGGTCTTGCAGACCCAGGGGCTAAAAATGCAGCACCTACTTCTGTTTTGCACCACAGGTGAGGTTTCTTCATCCTTCACCACTAGTCAGCCTGAAGAACAGTTCCAGTTCTTTTTAGTACAGAACGCTCAAAGGAAGTAAAATCATCCAAGCCTCGTGCAGCCCTGGTGAGGAATGACCGTCACCCGCCAGCGCTGCCGGAACGAAGTCACCCTGCAGCCCAAAAGGCTCCCGCCCCTCCTCCGTGGTGACAGAGCTGCCGTGCAGCCTGGAGCTCTGCACTGCCACGCGGTGCGCAGCTAATCCAAGGCTCACTCCTCAGGTGAGGAGAACAAGGCCCAGGAAGGTCACACCCGTGAGAAGAGCCCAGGCCTCTTTGCCCCTTCGCACGTTCAGCAAGGCTGTGGAGGGAAGCAATTCCTCAGTGGGAAAGAGCTAGACTGTCCTCAACGGCAGCCGCTAATATGTGGCTGTTAAGCCCTCAAAAGGGGCTGGTCTGAATTGAGATGTGCTGTAAGTATAAAATACATACCAGATTTCAGAGTTCACATGAAAAAAAAAAAAAAGAATGCAAAATATCTCATTAATTTAACAGTGATTACTTGTTGAAATGTTCATGTTTTGATATACTAGGTTAAATAAAATACATTACCAAAATTAATTTCACCTGTCTTCTCACTTTAATGTGGTACTAGGAAATGTGAAGTCACATAGTTGAATTATATTTCCAGTTGGATGGCTGTGTCTTAGAGAGTAAATCTGGAAAGTACTTTGGGATCATTTAGAGTGACAGCTATATAAATGCTATTAATAATTATTTTATAGGCTTCCTAAAAAGTCAAGTATTTTTCAACGGATCTATTAGTCGGTGCATTGCCAGGAAAACAAAAACTGTATTAAGTACACACTAAAATGAGGGGCAGGGGATCAGAAACAATATTGCTCCTTCAGGAGCAACGTATAAAAGGAAAAACAAGAAGTACTTCCTCTGGAATGAAACTCAAACCTCAAAAGCATGGGGTACTGAGGGAATGAAGGGTCAACAGCTTTAAAGATTAAGGGGAAGAAACAGTCTATTCTCCCAGGACATCCACTTAATATATTTTTGACATTTTGATTTTGTGCAATGTTGTTAAGTTACTAATAATAGCTCACATATATACACAAATAATCATTAAGATGTAAAAACAAGTTCCAGAAGGAAAAGGCACACACATCCCGACTGAGAGGTACCCTACCTGGACTGATCACCACCCAGCCACCGCGCTCCTGCTGGTGCATCCACGCTCGCCAGCCCCGAGCCCCTTTCTCCCCGGGCCGGGGCTCTCCACTGTCCCAAAAGGGCTCAAAGAATTCCACCTGTCCAGGGTTAGAATACGGAGGTTAGCCTAACTTGTAACAAAACTGCTTAATCACTAGGCCGAGTGAGTGCCGGCCGGCAAAAGAGGAGCTTATGATTCTTGAGATCTTGTCATCAGTCTTTAAAGTATATATGATACACACCCCGAAACAGAAAAAATAATTAACTAGTGGGGTGGCCAGCATCCAAGACAGCCCCCCAGTATCCTACCCCTGCTTGCGGTATTCACACCTTGGAGTATGGGCTGGACCTAGTGACTTCCAACAAAAAACATGGCAAAAAGCAATGGGATGACACTTCTGAGAGCAAGCTACAAAAAGACAGGCCAAGTCGCCAAGAAGGGCCCAAAGCTCAGCTGGAGGGCAACGGACTCCCAGTTCTGACCCTGGCAGGCCAGGCTAACCTGGGACGGTGGCATGCCCAGTGCCCACAGACACTGGGCCCCCAACTAATACTGAAGTCATGTTGCTTTCAAGACCTTTTGAGGGAAAGGGGATTCAGAGTTGCGACAGGACAGACTGAGACTTAAGGGCATGACAGTACCTCAACAAAATGTATGCTTCTAACATGTGGCCCAGTGCCCAAAGCAGAGTAGGGACTCAATTAATGCTTGCTGGCACCAAGCTGAGCATGGCAGACATCTAGTGAGCAAAGATGTCTGCCTGTTTTTAGCTTGGCCCTGCGATCACACCCTTGTGCTCATTCACTTGGGCATTAGCTTGCAGTGTGTGGGTAACCAGCTCAGTGGCAGTAAATCATTCCCTTCGGGACAGAATGTGAACAGAACACTGAACAGTAAAGTGACTGTGTTATCCACTAATAAGGACTTTAAAAGTGAGCCAAAAGCTTGCTCAATGAAAGCGTTTGTTAAAAACCTTTGGAAAAGGACAAGCAGGCTTCCATCCTGGGCCAGGAGCCAGAGGATCATTCGCCCTGACCCCCGGGGCTGCTGCACACACCTGGCAGGGGCCGCATCCAGGAGAGCCCAGGGAGGGCCAGGCGAATGTCCTGACGGGGGCCCTGTACTCAGAGCGTAGGTCACACCTCAGGAAGGGCAGCTGGGAAGACCACAGTCCCCCTTCCCAGGTCTTGCTCTTAGAAGAAAGATGGAAGAAAGTGCACTCAAGAAAAAGGGTACTGTTTGTTAAAGTGCAAGAAATGGCTATAACCAATTTGCTTATTCCACAGAAACACAGATGAATGATGCCAGACTCCGTTTGTTGTTAAACAGCTATGTTTATGGTAACAATGTCTCTCAGCTGTAAAGATATAGAATGTCATTAAGTAAAAAGCTTTAAAGTTTTCATGTGAATGCTTTGAAATTACATGTGCTGTCAGTATTTAAAACTCTTGAGTGTGCATCAGATGCCCTCGACATTTTAGAGGAGGGGTCCCCAGCGCTCACAGTCCTGGCCTGTGCCCCTTGGTGGCTCCTCCATCACAGACAGCGAGAGGCAGCCAAGAAGGGGTGAGGGCCATTCTAACCCTGAGCCCCAGCCACACACCCAGGGCTCCACAGGCAGCCAAGCATCACTTCTGTGGCACAGTATGTGTTAAAATAACCTCGCTACCCAGCTTACTATGCTAATGGTCAATTATACCAACACTGACCAATATTCTTTAACCCAACCTTGTCTACAAAAAATATATATCTATATAAATAATGATGATAAAAATTTTTACAGGCAGTTCATGGAAATTGCACAAGATGGGAGACCTCAGCCGCTCAAGAAAGACCTTTGCAAATTTACCATAAATACAGACAGACGATTGATTCATCTTTCACCAGGCCCTCTTTGCAGAATACCCTTTTTCAGTGCAAAAAGGGGAAAGGTTTTCTTATATGGATGGCTCTAAGTTAAGAATTTTTTAATTGCTTCTGTCACAAATATTGGCAATATTCATCTGTCATGTAAATGATTAACCCCTTCCCAATAGGGATTGATGTGACAAAACACCAGCATGTAATTTCATCTGCAACTCCCACAAAGATTTTAGGTAGTGGAAAGGTTAACTGGGGAAGCGACCCAAGACCCAGAGAGTGCCCGGCAGATTAAAGCGTGAGGACTGCTTCCCTGGCTGGTGGGCGTAACTAGCATTTAAACAAGGCTGGCTCTAAGTAAGAAACAAAAGGGGGCGCAAGTGAGTTCTTATACTTGGGGAGGAAAAGAGAATCTTTCATCTCTCCACGTTTCATTCTTTCATTATGGAATTTTCCTTGTGGCACCAGAATATTTTGAGAAACGTTACTCAGCAGGACTGATAAAAAGGAGCAGGTGGCATTTAAGTATTTACCACCAACTCCCATTATCCACACCTCCTCTCCAAGAGAGAGAGAAGAGCAGGGAGGGTGCGAGGGGCGGTGGAGCGAGAATGAACGATCACATGGCACAACTTGTACCTGTCCTTTGGTGGGCAGCTCCGCCACACTGTCAGGCTTGAAAAAGGTGAAGTCAACCATGGCCTGGAACAGAGAGATGGCCTTCTCAGAATGACCAGCCTGCCGCAGGAAGTGGCACTGCTGGAGGAGGAGCGCTGCAAACGGGGGCAAAGGGGATGGATCCTGGTTACCACCATTAAAGGGAGGAAAGCAACTTCTAAAAACATACAGTTTAATGCCAAGAACGTCTTTCCCTGAAGTCAGTTACTGCTATATTTTCAAAGCTGCAATACAAACATGTCCTGATTTAAAAGCACTCATGACCGTACTGTAATCAAAGTACATTTATTCTAGTTTTTATATGAAACTATCAAAGAATTTAAGTATTAACAATAAAAACTATGTTACGTAAAAACAGGTGAGAGAGGTTGGTCTGAATATTGGTTATCAAATACTCAAAGCCATGGTACGAAAAGTTCTAGGAAAAGGATGGGCATAGTGGCTTTTTATCAGAAGGCAAACATCTGTACCCAAATGATCACTAGACGGCATTATGCATCACCAATTTCCATCATATGCTCTGGGTCTGCTGTCAACAAATCAAGGTTCCATGTTTGAAAATGTCAGTTTGTTTTAACTGTGGTAAAATCCCATTTACTAAATATCACTAAGCTATTTGAGCATATCACAAATAATCAAATGAGACTTTTTATGGCAGTGTGGTGAATGCTTATTATTTCTAGAGCAGTATTATCTTCAGAATAGTAATAGTGGGGTTTTGATTAACTGAATGTCTGCTGTGTGCCAGACACAAGGCACTATCCCAGTTAATGTGAACAATGACGCTATGAAACAGGTATTACACTACTGCCACTGGGACAAACTGGAGCTCAGAGAGGTTAAGAAACCCATCTAAGGTCACAGCAGTACCAGGGAAGGGCACACCCAGGTTCAAGTCAAGAGAGACTCTTCAGTCTTGCACAACATTCTGCCTCCTGTATTCCTGTATTTCATTCTGGATACAAGTTAAATTCTAGGCTCTTCTGGGACACACCAAAAATGTCAACAGTGTAACATCAATAACCTGCATCTATGCACTGATGCCCAGTCAGCTGGGGCTTCCCATGATTACTGCCTGAGATCCTACAGCTGAAATCAAGTGAGTAGTACAGGAACCTCAGCTATAAGGCCAACAGCCAAAACTGTTAAGAAATGGGACTGTTTCCTTGGTTAATAAGTAGAAAAGTTGGAACTTCTAGTCCAGTGACAACTAACTCTACTGGCTCTAATGCCCACCCCTTACACCCACCAAGAAGCTGGGAGACAGAATCTGTTATCAAAAGGAGTCATGATACTTTTTTTTCTTAGTCAGTTTTATCAATTTAGGTTTTCCTAAAAAAAAAACAAAAAACAAATCTTCATTTACAACTAAAGCCGAAAGAAAGTAAAACCTCCCCATGAAAATGGATCAGATCATCAACTTCTTACCAAACATGGCCTCTTCGGTGCCAGGCAAAGCAGGGTGAGATAAGATGCTGCCATCCTTAACAGCAGACAAAGTACTCAAGCATTTTCCATAAAGATTATGAATTTTTGATACTGAAAAGGTGCTAAACTGGCTTTGGCAAAATAAAAGGTATTTCTGCCAAAGGGCTGTATTGTTGGGATGTAAAAATATCAGCTTCTGCCACTCTTTGACCAGCGTGGAGGGCTCCCAGAACTCTGTGCAGAGCTTCAGCTTGGCGAGCTTCAGTTCGACACTGCTCGGGTTGCTTTCGATGGCCCGCTCCAGGATGGCCAGCTTCTTCTCCAGGGTGAGCTTCAGGGACCTCTTCCGCTTCTCCTGCTCTCCTTCCTCGATGGCATACAGCCCAGGACTTCTCATGACCTCATCCTCAACAAGAAAAACACCAATTTACAAATGCAAATGGAACTAGGGGGTCCTCAGAATTTCAACACCGCTATAGAGTTACTTACAAGCCCAACACGTTTCTCACCTTAAAATGAAGCGTTATTCACTTTCTTGATAACCACTTACTTGTCACAATTTCTCTGAATGAAAATTCAGTTCCTAGAGTGCCTGTGTCACTTTGATGATCAAACACGTTTGATCTTGTGTTTACTTCACCTGCTTCACCTGCTACTCTCTCCCATTTTAGATTTATGTATCAATGACTAGCATAAAATGCCTTGAAAACCTTTCCTGAAGAGCCAATTTTATCCATAAAACAGCCAAATACGGGACAAAATGGTATAACTGGCTCAAAAAAGGTAAGTGGGACAAAGACCAATCCGCATGCATCAGGCAGGGAGCACAGAGCTCTCAGTGGGGGACTTAGTGAGCAGCGTCTTCTCTTGCAATTCGGTGCATTTTGCATGTTCTGCTTGTACGTCAGGAACAGCTCTGCTTGCCTGGCGAGCTGCTACTCTTCTTTTCAGATTCTGTTCAAATTTCGCCTCCTCTTGCAAGCCTTCTTCTACTCCCCAGTGACAGGCCACTGCCTTGTGCCAACCCTGAGTCACACAGCAGAGCACTTACTACCTAGATGGCGTTAGTCTTCACGCTGGTCCTCGTCACTGGACTCTGAGCAAACTCAGGGCAAGGGCTATATTCTGATGATCTTTCTCACAGAAACTAAAGAATTGCTGCAGAGTAATTTGGTGTACTCAAAATTAGGACTGTCATTCTAAGGTAAGAGAACTGTGACACTTACCTGAAAAGCAACAAATGCCATCCACAGCTGAATATCCCGAGGATTCTCTCGGACCCTCCTGTTGAACTCCTCCACCTTGGCTTTGAGAAGTGCATTCTCTCTGTCCGGCTGTGAGTCTGGCTGCTTGGACTCTTGCTCCAAAGGACCCTGGCCTTGTAACCACTGTGTGGTGGATTGATCATAAATCCCCAGAGGGTTCAACCAGGTTGCAGCAGGAGGAACCCCATCATCTGAGCCCTTCACTGGGATAAAGGAGATTGGCTCCAAGGATGGAGGTTCAGGCTTCCTGCTAATGGCGTCTCCATCTGTGCTCATTAATCCCACATTCTTCTTTGTAAAATAACGTTCGATGTGCTTGTGTGAATGTTTCTTTTCTGTGGAAGCCCCTTCCCAGGAAATACACTGCTTTTTAGGGTTAATTCCAAGGCAGGAGTCTCCTTTCCTCTTGTATCTTAGATTTGAAAAAGAAAAAGTCACTGAGAAGATACGTGCACCAGCTGCGAATGAGTGAAGGCTCATCAGACTTGGACCCTTATTATGAAAGTTAACTGCATCCATTCAAATTACCCTTTCCTTCAAATTGTTTCTATTTAGAGAAATACGAGGATTAGCAATTAACTTTCTGCCCTTTTGACTTTTCCTCTGAATACTTCATATCTTTGTTAACATGTCAAGAATTTAAGATCAGGCCTGTCTTCCAGACATAGATTTTTCTACTTTCCTGGAGCTTTGCAAAGTACTGTCACATATATTATATCCTCGATCATCATAGTCATGTGACAGGCAAGGTGGAAATCATCAGCCCCACTCACACTATTCCTAAATAAGGACACTGAGACCTTAGGTGACACTACATCATCTGTCTCCTAGGCTGGGCCCTTTTCCTTAATGTCCTGTGTCCGCACATAAGATGATAACAAATAGGTCAAAGATTTCTGAAAGAGGCTATGGGATGTACAAAAGCTAAGGAAATGGCACTTTTCTGTATGGATGTTACAGAAACTACCAGATTAAAAAATGGGCAAAAGAGCTGAACAGAATCCACACGAATCCACAAAAAAAGGCATGAATGGCCAACAGTAGACGTGCTCAACATCATTAGTCATCAAGGAAATGCAAATTAAAGCCTCAGACAGATACACCACATGCCCATTGGGACAGCTAAAATTAAGACTGACAATACCTAATACTGGTGAGTAGATAGAGTGACTGGGACTCTGAGATGCTGTTGATAGGAACACAGACTGGTGCAATCATTTTGGAAAAAGGTCTGGCAGTTTCTTAAAAAAAACTATAGACCTACCCCATGACCCAGCAATTCTATTCCTAGGTATTTATCCAAGAAAAAGGAAACTGCATGTCTACACAAAGACTTGTGCATAAATGTTCTCAGCAGCTTTATTCATAACAGCCAAATATTAAAAAGGGTCCAGATGTTTATCAGAAGAATGAATAAACCAGCAGTGGTACAGCCACACAATGGGATACTACCAGTGACAAAGAACGACTGATAAATGCCACAATGTGGACGAAACTCAAAAACATTACACTGAGTGAGAGATGCCAGACACAAAAGGGCACACACTATATGGTTCCATTTATAAGAAATTACAGAACAGACAAAACTGATTTATGGTGGGAAAAAAAAATGAGAACAGAAATGCCCTGGGAAGTGGGGTGTAGACTGGAAAGAACATGAAGAGACTTCTGGGGGTCATAGTAATATTCTATTTTCATAGAGGTCTGCGTTACACAGATATATGCAATTGTCAAAACTCAGCAAGTGACGATTTGCATGTTACATTGCAGGGAAATTTAAAATCAAACAAAAAAAACTACACAAATCTTTAACTCTAGTTAATGACATGCATGCTGAAATATTTAGGGGGTAGTAAACTGATGTTGGCAATGTACTTTAAAATGCACCAAAAAAATAAGATGTGTTGATGGATGGATGAACAGAAAGAGACATGATAAACACAGTAAAACGTTAACAGCAGGTAGAATATGGGGGGTAGATATGGGTGTTCAATGTAAAATTCTTTTAACTGATGTTGTATTTTTAAAAATTTTTCATAATAAAATGCTGTAGGGGACAAAAAGCAGAGTGAGCCACCACCATCCTCTGTCAGCTCAGGGAAAGCACTGCCCCCACCTCACCTCCAGCCCCATCACTTTCTGCTTCCCATAGTCAACAGGTCCCAGAAGTCCTCTGCTTGCCTGGAAGAACTTCTCAGCAATTCTCAGTAAGAGATCACTTCAGCAATCTCCCTCCAGTCCGTTCATGAGTCAGGAACTTTATAGCAAAGGGGTAAAGAGATACACTAATGCTACAATAGCTCTAAGTAAGCCTGTCACCCCCTAAGGAACAGATTTTAAGTAAAAACTGGTTTTGTTCTCCTTAATTACTAGTTCATTTTCACTAAAAATGAATAGTATTTTGGATACTCATATAATCTCTTAAAAAATGTTTACTGAGTTTTCTGACTTCGAAACTGCATTCTGTAAACTGATGTTAACAGCTGCATCTATAACAAATTAGATGAAAATGATAAAGGAGAAAAAATCTTACTGATTGATATTATTGTACCTTCTTTCAGGTATGTGTATATGTAGACACTCACATGTGATACACACACCTTTTTTAAAATAATTGATATATAGCTTCAGGCTTTCCTCCCTTCTTTTAAGCACTTTCCAATACCATTAATTTTAGAAAATGTAATTTTTTTTGGCTTCAAACTGATCCACTGGAGGGGTGTGACATAATTTATTTAACTATTTCCCTATTGTTGGACATTTAATTTGTATCCAACATACCATAGAATCTTCGTAACTGGACAGAACCTAGGATGTAATTTGCCCCTAAATGAAGGAACTTTTCCTGTAAGTCCTTAATAAATAATCAGCTAGTTTCACTTGAATAATTCTAGAAGTAGGGACCCCACCCTGGAGGTTCAGTGAATGATAATCATATGGACATTTATTTTAAATGAAGTCAGCTATAGGTACTTTGCCATGGAAAAGAAAAGAAACAGGGAGAAGGTATGGGAAGAGAATATATTTAAACTAAGCATACAGTTCTGCTCTGAACCCACCTGTGGGCCTGGGCCCCAGACGGGCCAGACTAGCCAGCATCAACACGCCTTCCCTTCAGCGGCTTCAGCTCACACACACTCCTCACCAGGCCAGTCTGCCTGGATCCAGACTCCACTCTACTACTTACTAACCAGCTGACCCTGATCCAGTTATTTAAATAAAACCAAAAAAATAAAATCAATCCTGCCTGGGCCTCAGTTTCCTCATCTGTAAAATTGGGATAATAATAGTACCAATGTCACAGAATTGCTGGTATGATCAAAAAGTTTTTATATATGTATGAAGTCTTCAGCCTTAAAGGGCTAAAAAGTTTAAATTATTATTACTATTTTATAAAAATTGGCTCCTAAACATACACCAACTATTTCACCTGGTGCATAACCAAAAAAAACAACAACAATCTATTCCAAAAATGGAGAGAAACTGAGCTAAACTTCACCGACAGTATGTTAGTCCTAAGGAATTTTTGAAGTGCAATTTATGAACCCGTTGACCACAGTACTCTCCCGCACACTGTGTCGTTGCTGGGATGGTCACACTGTTAGAAGATCAGCTCTTATACCGAGCCAAACCTGAATTCCTGGCGCATCCACTCATTGGTCTCGCTTCTGTCTTTCCAAGTTACATGGAACACTGCCAGTCTACCTTCCAAAAGGCAGTCCAACAAAGCTTCAAAGACAGTGGCCACATCCCCATTACAGGGCAAACGCCCGTAAGCCCTCATCTCGTTCTCACATGACAGTGCTCACCTTCCTCTCAGTGTTCTTGGCTCGTCTGGGTCCCCCTTAAAGTGTGAAAATGCAGTCCTGACACTGTATTCCCACTGTCCCCTGACCAGCTAAAGTGCCATGGAATCAGTTATCTTCCTAGATCTGGACACTGACAGTTGTACGGCTATCAACCCATGCAAGACTTACCTCGCCTGAGCTCTAGTAAATTACCAGGAAATCACACCAATGCCCTAAGCCCTTCACATTGACATCTCTGCAGTTTAGATTAATAAGGTTGTCTCTAATTACTCTCTCCTTAAAGTCTAGGCCATTCACTAGCAAAGAGAAGACACTTGTTTATTTTCTTTTTTTTATCTATTAATAGTAATCCATTATCTTTGCACACCGATTATTCTATTTGGTATCATATATATCTGATTTGAGTGTAAGGCCCAGCAGGAGTTAACAAATGAAGAAATGGAGGCTCAGGTTAAGTGACACACATGGGATTACATAATTATTAAAGCAGAATGAGGCGAAGTCAGAACTGTTCCCAGCCTAGAAAACATCCTACTATACCACCTGGCTCATCTTCAGTGAAAGAGGGCAGTGAAAGAAAGTTTTGAAGTCAGAGACACACAGATTCAAAAAAAAAGCTGCTTCATGGCAATGCGATTTTGAGAAGTTACTTAACCTTTCCTCATTCATAAAATAAGAGTGCTCTCTGCCCTCAGAGCAGCTGCAAGGACAGGTTAGCTCAAGGACAGGACCACGTACACACTTCATGACCAACCAATGTCTGCTGACCTCCCCATTCTCTACTGGGTTTCTACCCCTCTATGGCACATTCTGTAGGGGCACAGGAAACCTAACAAGACTTCGGAGGGTATTCAAGTAATAAAAAAGAATACATCAATACATTTTAAATATGTAATGTTAAACTTAAATGATAGTCATTTACTTTTAGCCATGATGTTTCAGTAAACACTGTGTAGATATAAATATGCACTAAAAAATAACTGACACAAACTCATCATAAAGGAAATCTTAGTTGGAACTGCTTCTGTGGTGAAGAACAATGATGAATCAAATTATTAAAACCTGGAGGTGCCGAAAATGGACACTGAAATTCATTTAAAAAAGCAGTTAGCCTACAGGAATGTAATGATCCTCAAGGTCGCCTCTGGGTCTCACAGCCCGTGTTCCTCTACCCTCATTTTCATTCCCTGCAAGCTGACTGTGGCTGTTCTTATGTTCTCAACGGCATCTTAACAAAGTACTAAGTGTCTAAAGAATTTAACAGGTATTCAAATATTTCTGATTGACAGAGTAGAAACATTTAACCTCATTACTGAAGCAAATACCATCACCTTTTTTTATGATTATCTGTTGATGAATGCTGGAAACATTTTGAAGAAGTCATTGCCATTTAATGTCATTTTTTGAATGGCATACTCGGGGGGTGGATTAATAAAAGGCTTTCATAACTTTTTTAAATGGCATACAGATTAGACCAAATGGTTTTCAGATAGTCTGTCATTATTAACTACTTCAAGGTATTACTTGATTCACTTATTCAACAAATATTTACTGAACACCCACTATTCCAGATAATATGCCAAAAACCACAGATAAATGAGATTAATCCAACCTGGATCTTGAGCTCAAGGTTTCAGTTTTCATTTTAGAATGTGAAGTAAGACAAGTGCCTCAACAACTTACGAATGGCTAAAACCCAAAAACCTATAAGGGAAGGAGGGGGTCAGACAGACAGAGTGCTGGCAGAGTTCAGAGAAGAAAGAAGTTACTTCCCATCAGTGAAAACCAGGCAAAGACCTGGCAATGGATACCTTGCTATATCTCCTCGGTAGAGAGACTTATATTCCCAGTTTGCAGGATCGGGTTTCTTATCTGTTCTGAAGGTGTCTCCTGCCGCAGCCTGAACGTCCTCCAGCCAAACAAAGCGAGGCCCAGGAACAGCAGCAGCAGCATTTTCTTGACTATGGAACAAAGGAAGGTGAAGAAGAAAAGGGAAGTAGCACTTAGAAATCTTCCAGATATGTATTTCACATTTTCAGAAATACAGAAGTTTAACATTTCAAACTCCACACAGCATCAAACTGAGGACATGAAATTCTAAGTGCCACAGAGATGAGGACTCCTGCTCTAGGAAAAGTTTTAAAATATAAAGCAAACACTGTCAACACTAGTGTCATTTTACCAAAAAAAAAAAAAATCATCTTGTCTCAGAAATTAAACTGATGTAGGTGTTCTTTTAAAATATTTTACTTAATTGTCACGTGGATTTCAAATGTATTTACAAACAAGTTTTCTTTTTTTAAAAATGATGGGATGCCCTTAATTTATGTGAAAGTGTTCACATGACTTATTCCAACTCAGACAACAAATGCCACAGTTCTGACTGGTTCAGGCTTGGTCTATGCCTCGTTTTTATAGTTTGGGCTTCGTGTGCGGTGTTTTGCCTACATGTACCGCCTCCTACATAAAGGGCAGAGGGAGTCCTCTAAGGTAAGACCTTTATTTATCCCTTTGAGCCAATGTGAGGTAGCAGACTTTCAGCTCAGATACAAATACAACCATTTCCCTAGGAGGTGAGGGGGAGGGAGGGTAAGTTTTTTTGCCATCTACTAACATTCTTCTTCTAAACAAAATCAGTTCATAATGCTGCTGACACAAGAAGCTGCCACAGTAGTCAAACAGCCATTAACTGTTGTTCCATTCTTTGCTTTTTGGCTCTGCCCAGATGGAAATAAAGATTCTGGAGACTTCTAAATCATTCCTGGCTTGGAATACAAGAGAGTGGTATATCAGGGACACAAAGTAGCTACTCAATAAATATTAGCTGAATAACATCTTGGGTTAAAATATATGGTCATTTTAACACATCCACCTTCAGAACTGTGGAATTATGTTGACAAAAACCGTAAGGGGCAGCAAAGGGAGGAGAGACTGATGCATTCCAGAAAGAAATGCAAAGATGGGGAAAACAGAAGGAAGGTCAGCTGCAGACCACCGTGGGGGAGGAAACAAGCCCTTCTCCCTCCCTTGCTGGGCAGTGAGGTCAAGAAGCAGGATGTATCTGAGGTGGTGTTCAAGCAAGGATCTGCCTCCCCGGGAAGGCGAAGAAGAGTTCACCCGAGGAAATGAAGGTCAGTGAGGAACGGCAGCCTCTGGGGAAGTCATCCCTTGATGGCCCTGGAAGAGTTCCATACGGTGCCCCCCCCATCCCCATGGACTCTCTTTCCTGACATCACGGAAAGACATCTTAGTCTCTGTCTATATGAAAACAAGCAATTCTTCCACGTCACCTTCCCGGGAGAGACTACAGAAGTTCATAATAAGGAAGTAAAACAGAAGGACTAGAGCCATCTATTTTGATCCTAGTGGAGACAGTCTGCAAAATATCAACAAACTTAAACATGCTGTCTGGATCATAAACCTATCAAGAGGCTGAAAAGATCACCTCTGATGTGGTTATAAGCATGGGCTGAAAATAACTCCCAAGTTCTAATGGTAATTCCTCTGTGGGTTAATAAGGAAATCCTTTAAAACTTATTTTCCTCAGCTATAAAAAAAGGACAAGTAGCTAAAGGTGAGTTTTCAGAAGATAAAATGATTACTGTATTTTGCCTTGAAGATATGCTAAAAAAACAAGATTTCGATAATCTAACTCACTCATTCACATAACAAAAATGTATTGGATGCTTACTATGTATCAGGCCCTATGCCGGCCACTGGGGACATTCAATGGCAAGGAGGGTTCCTGCCCACACACAGGCAGTCACACCCAGAACCTTTTCACTGGCTCATTTTTCCCTCCTAGAGCAAGTTGAGGTTACAGGTATAGCCCCTGAGACACAGAGGGGGCTAAAAAAACAGGGGTCCCCTGAGCCACAGAGCCCGCAGTGTTCTCCCTGGACAACCCCGGTGTTCGCCTCTCTGCAGGCAAACCCCAGGGCAGATCCCAGACATGCTGCAGTGACAATCACTGATACCAGCGGCCCTCTAAGTGCACAACAAGCAAACTGTCCATGAAAATTCACAAAAATCTTTATAGTACTAGTTTTTTTAAATGCCTTGGATAGGTACCTAAATTTTCTTTCTTCTAGACCATATGAACAAAGAAAAAAGTTAAATGAGGAATAATTCAGGTAGTTTCACCACATGCCACCTGTCCCAAATATGGGTAAAGTGCCTGCCTGTGGAGGAGGACGTTACACTACAAAGAAAGAGAAAAGCCCTCATCAAGTATCTATGCTGTGTTCACTCTGCAGAATGCCTTCAATAAGCTCAAGACAGCAGAGTGAAACGTGGAGAGAAATAAAGCCCCGAAGGAATGGAGATACTGTGGTCATGAGCTTCAAGGCACTGGTTCTCAACAAATGTGAAGTAAGAGAGGACAAAAGCAATAATTCTTTTAACCCTATTAATCTTATTATTTAACCTATATTAACCGAAACTGGAGAGAGCGAGTGCACATACACGCGAACAGCATGTGTGTGTCCATGCACGTGTGCACACAGGGGTCGATGTCAGTGGCTGAGAAAAGATGTATTAAGGAAGAGAAATAAGACATTTATCTTATTCTTTATAAGCATGGAGGCCAACAGCTCCTCATAGATGGAACCCTTAACTACACAGTAAACTGGCCCATATCCCCACTGGGTGGCACATTTGCCATCTTCCAAAAATCCTAAAGACTTTTTGCCTTAATCAGATTTTGATAAAGTCATTATTGTGTCTAAATAACATTTCTCAAATAAAATCATGGCGCCAAATTTTTTTAATGGAAGTTTTTTTTTTCTTTTTCTTATGTTGATCTGGTAGTAGAGTTCCATCTATCTTTTCTCCAAGCTTTAGTAAAATATCTATTGACACCATCTTGATTGGCTAAATAAACATTCAAATGTCTAACCGGTGGCAATAACTAAGGGGAAAAAAGTTCAACATAAAAAAAAATCATAGGTATTTGAAAATAGAAAACATACTTTGGTTTCTTGGATTCCTTTTTACTGCTACTGACGCTTCTGGCAGATGAGTCATTTTCGGAATCACTGTCTGGCTCCGAGCCAGTGCTCCTCGACTGGGAGCTTTTTCTCCTGGTTTTCTTGTGGTGCTGATGCCTCCTTTTCTTTTTTTTCTCTTTCTTCTTTCTTCTGCTCACTTGTTTGAGCAGTTTGTTGGTATCACTTTCATCTGAAGGCTCTGATTTCAGAGGACTCCTGTTTGGAAAAATCAACATCAGAATAAACTTTCAAAAGTGAAATTAGGGAAGAGGGTATGTAAATTAGAAAGCAAATATGTAAAATTCTATAAATGTCCTCACAGACTTTCATTATTTGCTCATATATTCAACAGTACAGTACCTTCCGGGGTTACAACTCACCTTCAAGATTTAAGAGTTGGACCTAAAATACCACCAGGTAAAGAAATTCTAATTTCAAAAGCTTCTAAATCTGTACTTTTGTGTCTATAAATTTTGAAATGAAAGTAACCTACCAGTTGTTTTATCATACGTAGTATATATATTTTTAATTTAAAAGGTTTATTTTCAGTTCCTCATATTATGTCAGCATGTGCTTTATGTCAAAAAAATTTTTTTTAATTCTAGTCCTTGTTTTTAAAGGTTACAATGAGTTCTTCCTCATTACTGAAATATCTATAAACAACTCCTTTTCATGCATCAACTATTAGCAATTTCCAAACGCTTCTTTCACTTTTAGAGAACATGGCTTTGCAGGGATCATCATATTAATGAAACCACTTAGTCTACATTTTCAAGAGAGCTCATTTCACAATTCAATGATCTACAACAAAATCCTTTCAAAGCTGGGTAGACATGTGAGCCATTTTGCTTTCCCCAAAGTTTTCATGAGATTTTACCCTATGTTATATTTTACAAGCTTCTGTTTTTACAAAAGTGTTGAAAATGCAACTAAAGAAATAGCTGAGGGTACAATATTCTAAAAGTTACTAACAAGGTTAACAAAGTCACTTAAGGATTGCAATGATGCCAGTTCCCTCATGGCTTAATTATTGCCAGTAACTGTCATGTACCTGCCACTGCAATGCAAAGAGGCAAAAGGGAATAATCTATCTAAGCGAGGTAAGGGAAAATAGTCAAAGATCATCCCACTACTTTAAATAAAAAGAAGATGTTTTCTTAGCTCTTTTATCACAGGATTTTCTAAGGTGCATCATTCAAGCTACACTGACAAAGACTGAAAATCTATCTATCAAAGTAACTACCTCGTCAGTGGTGGCCCCTCAGGGGCTGGAGCCTCTTCAGTTTGTTGGCTCAGAGATGTTTCCGTTCCAACACAGAAGCTTGGGTTGTTCAGCCAGTCTAACTCTGCACATGCAAAAGGGAAAAAAGATCAATGAAATTAGCTCAAAATGATTTCTAAAGCAGGAAATCCATCTTACCAGCTGACATTCTAATTCCAGCCAATGTCAGCCAGATTTCTGAACAGTCCACAGAAGCTACACGACATCTATGACATTTGTATTGTACAGGGCATGGGGCTTTACCACACCCTAAAATCTTTAAGGCTGAAATCCTGTTGTGATATCAGGCTGGTGCTTAAGCAAAACCCGGATAGCAAGTGTAGCCTAAAAGGTAGCGAGGCTTTACGTGCTCCATCTATGCTCTAATGAGCATGAACGCTTCTGAAGTATTAGGTTTTAATGACCTCAAATTTGGTTTTGACAATTCCAAACAAAAAGTTAAATCAAATCATGCATAAAGCCCACCATACTTAAGATTATTACAGAAGATTAAGGTATTTTTTCTTTAAAAGGACATTCTAATGTTCTTAGTATAGTAACTTAACATAAACTTTCCCTTGTAACAGTACTCCTCTCTGAAAATAAAACACAAGGTTTTCAATAATGAATGCTAAAATTACATAAGATGGTAATAATGATTATCTCTGCATAATGGGATTAAATGTCCAAAATTTTTCTCCTTTCTGATGATCCATTAATTTCTAACTCCTCTACAATGAAGTATTTCGCAATTATTTTCTAACCTTTAGAAGCCTCAGCTGGGGGCCCAGGTGGGGTTTGTATTTTTGTCCTGCTTTGCTTTAGGATGGGAAGGCAGAGCGCACCCATACACTGAGGACAAAGAATCCAGAAAATGGTTGACGTTAGATCAGAAAAGGATAGCTGCATTTTTAACAGCTGTACTGGGATGTAATTTATATACTGCAAGTTTCACCCACTTAAAGTGTACAATTCAATGGTTTTAGTATATTTAGAATTGTGCAACATTTTAGAATATTTTCATCAACCCAAAACAAACCCCACACCTACTACCTCTCCATTACTCACCTCTTGCTCTCCTAGCCCCACTCCCGGCCAGAGGCAACCACTAATCTACTATCTGTCTCTATATATTTGCCTATTGGACATTTACTATAAACTGGATCATATAATATACAGTCTTTTGTAAATGGCTTCTTTTATTGGACATAAGGTTTTCAAGGTTCATCCATACTGTAGCATGTGACAGTAATTTATTCCTTTCTATTGATGACTAATACTCCATTTTACAGATATACCACATTTTTATCCATTCATAAGGTGATGGACACTTAGGCTGTTTGCACTTTTTGGCTATTTTGAATAATGCTGCTTGACCATTCTTGTACAAGTTTTTATAAAGAGATATATTTTCATTTCTGTTGGGTAGATATCCAGGAATAGAACTGCTGGGTTGAAGGGTGACTCATTTAGCATTTTGGGGAATTGCCAGACTGCTTTCCAAATCAGCTGCACCATTTTATATTCCTAATAACAACGTATGCAAATTCCAATTGCTCCACATCCTTGGCAACTTGTTACTGTCTCCCTTGCAGATCACAGTCATTCTAATGGGTGTGATGTGTTTTCTTCATTATGGTTTTGATTTCTATTTCCCTGGTGACTAGTGAAAATAAGCACCACTTCATGTGTTTATTGGCCACTTATATCAACTAGAAATAGCTATTCAAATCCTCTGCCCATTTTTTATTTGGGTTGTCTTTTTATTATTGAGTTGGAAGGTACTTCTCTATTCTAGTCCCTGATGGTAGCTGCATCTTAGTGAGGAAGAGATATTGGAATACATGCTCCATGGAGACAGGTACTTTGTTTTACTCACTGCTTTAGCCCCAGCACCGAGAGCAGTGCCTGGAATACATCAGTAGGAGTTTAATAAATATTTATGGAAAAGAGGGGATGGAAGGAGGAAGGAAAATTCCTAAGGAAGAAAGAAAAAGGGAAAGAAGAGATGGATTCTAACTTGTTAAGTACCTACTACAGACCAAACACCAAGTTAAAACACATCCTTACCTCTTTACATCCTTTAATTCTCACAAAAACCCTCAATGGGGGGTATTAGGATCTCCACTGTACAGAAGACAATACTAAGGCTCAAAGGGATAAAGAAATTTGTAAGGTCATCCCAGTAAGTGCTAAACAACTTTGCATGCAATCTTTCTTCTTTTCCTTCTGAGGTTGGTTCCCTTCCCTTGGGTCTAATTCCTGGCAAGAGGTACAGTGTAAATAGTTCCTGTTGCTCACTGAGATCCCAATTATTTCCACAATAATCAGATTCTATTATGAACCAAGTAAAAGGAAAGTGGAAAAGATGGAACAAACTATATGCAAAGAAGGATGCCCTCAATTCCGGTATATTTTTACACAAATATTCTAGAAATGATGACCGCTTGGAGGAAAATGTAAAGAATACAGATGTCAAAACAATAGAAAGCCTGTGACTCTCCAAAGTCTTTCAGAAGATGCAAGAAAGGCTTTTAAGAATTCAATCAAGGCTTTGTCATATGGGACCACTGGTGGAAAAATTAGTTTAGAAGAACAAAAACTCTTGGGTTCTCAACTCAAATCATTGACCTTCTGTGTGACCTTCATCTCAATCAAATGACCTTGTGTCAGGGCAAAAGGCATTTTTACCTGACAAGAAGTTGCTGCTGTTTTGGGGGGCAGCATATTAACAGTGAACATGCATGGACCTTTAGATCATCTAGTCCTGAGATTTTAAAACTTTTTTTAGCCAAGGAAAACACCGTTCAAACAAGTCCTTCACAAAAGCCTCTCATGCAGGACAGAAGCAACAGGGATGCTCCTGCTGGGGGTTCAGAAGGAGGGGGTGGGTCTGAGGACTCTGGAGCACAGCTGAGACACACGCTCTCACTACAGACCAATAGCTTGGAGGTGCAAGTTAGGTCATGTGGCCAAGGGCACCCATCTGAATCTGGCTCTGAATTCCCCATCCAGTTCTCTCCATACCAAGGGGCTACTCTGCACTTCCTCAACAAAGGACTTGGTTGTCCTAAGTCTCCTTGCAGCTGGCACATGGGGCTGTGGTGGCAATCTTCAGATTGTAATCTCATTACCCACATGTCATTCTTCCCACTGTATTCTAAGCCAAAGGTCAACACCTTAAATCTTTACAGGGACCAGATTAGTCATGATTACTGTGACACTATGGGGAGGGACAACAGAAAAAAAGACAAACAAAATGTTTTACCAGCCAAACAAATAGATCAACTGGTTTACAACTCTTGCATCTGAGTCTCCAGCTTGACTCCTCTCCTCCCATCCTTTCTTCCCAAACTAAAAAAATACAGAGGCAGGGGCCATGACTACATACTCCTGTATTCCCAACTCCTAGCATAGTACTTTGGCATGAAGTAACTGGACTCAGTATTTGTTGAATAAAATGAACAAGGATCTGAACCATATCTTTGCATTTCTGTATCTCTAGCACTCAACTTACTGAACAAAATTAAGGAATTTGAGTTTGTCAAAGCATGCCATTATCTAGGTATAAAGTACCACTTTAATAATTCTTCCAGTTTTCACTGTAAATAGAGATTTAATCATTAAAGAGTTACATATCAAATACCTACTATAGGCTCAGGCTTAAAGTTCTAGGTTTTAGGGGTACGGTGGTGAATAAGACAGGCCAGGTCTCTGCTCACATGGTGCTTAATACTCGATCATAACCTTAACTGTTTATACAATACATTTAGATTGTTAAATTAAATTTCAGTTACACAGAATCCTGGAGAAAGTTATCTGAAATTAAAAGAAGCTTTATTGAACAGACTGCAAAGTCCTTTTCTACATTCACTTACAGCCTCACATAATTTACAAGTGCCCTTAACAGAAATCAAATACGTATTTAGATAACTTTGTCTATACTAAACAGGATGTAACATATTACAGGGAAGACTAGCAGGATGGTACACAGCTCGGGTTTAAAATAAAGAAGCTGCTCTGTCTCTGTGTGTCTGTCTCGCTGCTCTCTTTGTCTTCGTCTCTGCCTCTCTGTCCCCCTGCTCTCCCCGCTCTCTCTCTCTCTCTCTCTCTCTGTCCCACTGCTCTCTCTGCTGCTCCCTCTCTCTCTTTCTCCCCACCCCCGTCTGGGGCAGCCACTCTCTCTTTCAGATAATAAAGTCTCTTGCATGAGCCCATGTCTCCTGAGTCGTTCTGGGTAAGGAGGGTCAAGGCGAGATACCCTCTCATTGGTGCCATGACTCGGATGAGGCTCTCCCATTGACTTTGCTCTTGCTCCGGGAACCTGGGCTGCTCTGGGAACCCTCACTGCCCGATCCTCCTCCAGGGGCTCACCGACCACTTCCCCGGTCGCTCGTCTTCTCACCAAACACTGGCCTTTGATTTGGTGAGTCTCCCCTTCATGGTCGACTTAAATGTCCCTTTGGAACCTGGGAAGTGACCATTGAGTGTCTGGCACCCCCAAGGGCTCCTCTGGGGCACCCCCAACCATGACTTTCAGAGTCACGGTTGATCCCCACAGTCGACCCTTCTCTGCCTCCCCAAGGTTAAGAATCCTCATCCACTGAGGCCCGATCTCCCTTTATCTACGTTTCTACTCGACACAAAAACTCCTGGTACCAGGTACCAAGCCTCCCCGGCGTTTTCACCTTGACCCCGCAGTTAGAGGTGGTGACGACCCCCTAACTGTGCCTGGTCGTCTCCGTGACCTTCTCAATTGCTCAGGGACGCCTCAGCGACTTCTGAACGGTCTCGTTCTCACCATGGGATCTGGTCCCTTGTTCCCACAGATTCACCACTGGGGTGGTTACTCAATCATCTAAAGCCCTTCCACCTCACTCCAGACCTCAAACCTGTTCGCTACTGTAATGAGATCTGGGCACAATATCCCTTGGACAATCAGTCTAAATGGCCCCCAAATGGCTCTTTAGACCCTTAAATTCTCTGCAACTTACACAACTTCTGTGAGCGTATGGGCAAATGGAAAGAGATCCCATATATCCAGGCTTTCTCCTACCTCCGAACCAAGCTCTCTCTCTGTCACCCCTGCAATCCTAAACACCTACTACTTGCCTTAAAGTCCACACCCCTAAGCTTTTTTCACGTTCCCAAATATCCTCAACTGCCTATAAAACTCCTAGACAATGCACCACCACGGGCTCTCTTGTTCCCTCCTGGCTCATGCCAGGAGCTCTGTCTGTCCTCTCACTGTATCATTATGTCTCAATCTGTATGTTTCTGTCTAAGTGTGTAAATGAAAGATATTTTTCTACCTCTGGATGGTATTAATAAAAATTGATTTAAAGACAAGCACTTGTAAAAATTGGACATTCTAAAATTTCCAGAAAATTCTAATAGAAGATATTAAGCATTAAAGCTAATTCAAGTTGAACTGAATAGACATGTCCTTATGGTTATCAGCTGCCTAAGTTTACCTGAAGTCATTCAAGTTGATGGTATCTGTTAAATCTTTCAAAGAAAAATGCTTAAAGTGAAGTGTAGCTTTGTCTAATGTGAGTAACTATTTAAGCAAGTGCCTTAAAACTTTTAACAGCTTCCCAAAATTCAAAAAAGTGCTTTTTACCTCTAGTTAACTCTGATATTTTCCAGAGGGCCCCTGGAACACGTCAGAGGAATTTTTTCTCATTGGAGAAAGTATGTGGCTAATTTGGCTTATTTACCTGAATAATTACCTAGAAGGCACTGTCACAGGGAATGATGCTAAACTTTGTTACTGAATGTTTTGTGACAGAAATATCCAAATCTCCTTATGACAACTGTCTTATAGTAAGCTCTCATCAGATCTTTAACCATTGTCATTTGTAAGTCTTTTGTCATCTATACTCACTGTTGATTACTCCTAAACTAGTAAAAAACTAGATTTCAGCAGAACAGGTATTAGTTACATAGGATTAAGTAAACTAAGGAAGATGATTTTGTGGCTTTTTGTTTCAAATGTTGTTGATAAAGTGTTTTAAGCTTTTTCTCTTAAGCTGACAACAGTTTAGTAAATGACTGCCTTTATAAGCAGAATTGAAACTTTATCTTTCTCTCTACCTGATCTCTCCAGAATTTAAAAACTCTCAGTGACTATTTTTATATTTCATGGCAGTATGTTTATTTGCACAAGTTCAACAAGAATCTGCTTTCCTTGTAAGAGGACCTATTAAAAACACTGGTTATATTACCAAAGCTTTGACTGGAACGTCATACCTGAGAGACACGTGTGTAAACTCAGATATGAACAGACAGCTTTAAGGAACTAAGATTGACTTTATAAAGCCAACAAAGCCCCTTAGAAGAACTGGCCTGGTACCTTGCTTACAGAGTTCCCAGCAGCCTTACCAGGTGAGTAAGGAAGGTCACTTCCTGGCAGGTGCAGGAACCTCAAGAAGAGAAGAATTCACCCAAATCTACAGGTACTGCAGGCACAACCTGAAGGCAAGTCTGGCTTAGCTTTCTGGCCTCAAGAAGCCCTTAAGAGTTCAATCTGAAATTCCTTACAAAAAGTTCCAGCAAAGCACATTTATAAAAGATCCCATGTAATCAATTACTCTTCTTGCTGCACTTATGCAAATAATCAAGCCAACTGTTAATTATTTTCTTAATCTGGCTACTTCTAATAAAAATGAGGGTGATTTTAGAGAAAAGTATTGTTTCAATAATGCAGTCTTATCTATACTAAATCCTAATACTAGTCATTGAGATGTAAACTCGATCCAGACTTCTAGTTTCCCCATGAAACCTGGCTATGATTCTCAATTAGACTCTTCGTATTTCTAGTTCTCATATTCAGCCATGCATTCTTAATCTCGTCAAGTTTGTCCTTCCAGAATGGAAAATCCAACTCCAGATGTTGCTACTTAACCTAATAATAATTTGTTCTATCTTGCCTAGAAGCCACAAAACTGCAAATAGTAATAGAAATGAAACCCAGAATAGAAGTGCCAACCTTCCGAGGCCCTCTCAACTGACCAGTGATGGAGACCTAGCTACACCCTTTACTGCGCCCCCTCTCAGCATGAAGCAGCCAGAGCGGTCATCACCCCCTTTCCCTAGCAGCAGCTAGAGTCTCCATCTTTAGAGGGGAGAATGAGACAAGGACCATAGGCTTAAAATAAGGGGAGAGCCTCTGAAGAAAGCAAGGCAGGATATTTGCAGTCAGAGCAATGTGAAACTACATGCAAGGAAACCCCCCCCAACTAAAACTCTATGTTAAACATTAAGCTCTAGAATCATTCTTCAGTGAGATCAGTTAATGTTCCCCAGATAAAGAAGAGTAGCACATGTTTTATTATGCTAATCATTTGTAATCACGTATAAGATTCACTTTAGCACTAAAAGGCCCAGGCCTATGTGCTGTCTTTTCTCCTTCAGATCTGAGGAGGTAATTTTGCAAACTGAGCAACTAACTTAGCTGCAGACCCAGCTGTAGACGGCATGGTAAAAGGCAGGATTCTTTAGCAAACAGACAATACCTCAGCCCGCCTTGGGAGCTGGGCAGGCAGCCTTTTGATACGCTCCCAGACCAAGATGCCAGTATCCCAGAGAAAAATCAAGGCAGGAAATTCCTTATGTTAAGTTAATTTTTAATATTCGGAGACCACTTAACAAGTCCTTCCCCAAGGCTTTAGAGATAGTCCCCACCTTTTTGGACAGGCTCTAGCACAAGACCTCAAATCCCTTACTCTCTCGAGCTCCACCCTCCTTCAATATGTAGATGATCTTCTCCTGTGCAGTCCCTCCCTACAAACCTGTCAATAGGATACTATTCTCCTTTTAAACTTTTCTCTCAGAACGCAGCTATCGAGTTTCACCCTCCAAAGTTCAGCTGTCTGCCACTCAGGTCACATACCTGAGAGTTCATCTCTCCCCGTGCTACAAGGCCATTACCATAGACAGTAAAAAACTTCTCCAAACCATGCCCATTCCAAACACCAAGCAACACCATCCCTAATTCCCAAATGGCAAAGACCATACACAGTAATCCTTTCCACGTCAACTGCAGTTAAACTCCAAGGTCTTCCCCATTGGATACACAACTCCCACCTTAAAGCCATTTGTCTCATCTTATTCCCTTCCCACCAAATCTCCCACAGGTTCCTCCTCCACCCTGACGGGACCTCTTACTCTCTGCATTTTGCAGCACTGATCTCCACTTCCACTCATCACTGAAGAAGCTTCTGCCAGCACAGAGTCCTAAGACCTCCCTTACAACCGCCATGCCTGCCTCCTGCCTCAAGATCGCTAACCCTGGTCTCAACACTTACTCTCTCACCAGACCTATCTTCCAATGCCAGCCCTTTCTTCTCTTTCAGAATGTCCAAAAGATTGCACCATCAAGGATTCCCTTTGCCCTACAGGTTGCTTTGTTGCCTACACATAGGTCGCCATCAATGCTATAATTCAGTCACCCTACGTAAACATAGGAATCAGCCCAAATGCAAAAAATTTCTAACCACACCTTTAACCAGCTTATATTACAGGATTACCAACCCCTCTCCAAAGACTATGATCCTTATTGAACCTGGAACACACCATCGCCACTGCAGACCAAGGGCTCATCTGAGGACTGCCCCCCATCAATACAAAAATGAACTTCATTGCCCCTTGAAGGGTCCCCACCAGTAAGATGGCAAACTTCCGGCTTCTCTTCGGGGGTCCTCAGTTCCCGCCGGCGCCACCTGAAGCCCAATCACCTCTCGCCCCCCTCCCAATCCCAGCACCTAGCCAACAGCCACCAGCCCCGTAGAAGTGACACCTCAATCAATTCATGCCCCTTCCTATATAGCCCAGCACCTTTCCCTAATAAAGCGGAACTCTCCGGTGAATTGCTGCTATGTGTCGCTCCTTTCCTTTCATTGGTGCCGAAACCTGGGAGACGGGACACCCCAACTGGGCCCCGTCTTCCCCCCGACACCAGGAGCAGCTTGCCCTCGTCCTCTTTTTCCGGTGCTGGCTCATCACACTCACCACTCCTCTCTGGCCTTTAGGTAAGTTTTCCCCCCGGAGTGGGCCACTCTTCCCCGAGCTATCGCAGTGCCATTGACCGTGATCGTCCGGCAAGGCCCTGACGCTCGGGGATGAGGAGGGAACCCTCCCCGCCTCAGGCCTTCATGGCTGTGGCGGACCCTCAGGCCCCTCCTCCAACAGCCATAAATCCCCGCCTCAAGCCTTTACGGCTGCGGCGGACGCTCAGGCCCCTCCTCCGACAGTCATAAATCCCCGCCTCAGGCCTTCACGGCTGTGGCCGACTCTCAGGCACACCCCCCCTCCAACAGCCATAAACGAAGTGACTCCTTTGTGGATGAGAACGCTCCCTTCACCCCCCTCCTCCTTCTGCTCCGTCCGCCGAAAACGCCTAGCGCTAGGTACCTCGAGACTCCGGCACTCTGCCTCCTTAGGGAAGTCTGGGTGACGACCCACACTTCCTAAGAAATTCCGACTCATATACGAGTTTCTGCAGACCACCAAGTATCATCGGGGACGCCCTTTGTCTCCTTGTGGTCTGCTTCCAGTCCGAGGATCTCCGTTCGTCTCCTTCTCTGTCCTTTAGCCATGGGAGCCTCCTCATCCCTCCCTGATAAAGTTCAGCTCTTGAATGCCTGCTTAAGCATCTGGCTACCCTCTCCCTGACGCCTGATATAAAACCAAAACTTCTCCGTAAATATTGCTCCCAAGATTGGCCTACATACCCCCTAGACAATAACAACCAATGGCCCGCAGGGGGAACTCTTGATCCTAACATCACTCGCGATCTTTTTAACTACTGCCAGCGCCTGAAAATATGGAAGGAGATTCCCTATATCGAAGCTTTCCGCCTCCTCCTCCCCCCCCCCCCCGCCCCCCCCCAAGTTCTCCTAGCCTGCAAGCTGCCGCCCCCGCAGAAGCCCCCCCCCACCCCCCACCCCCCCCCCCCCCCCCCCCCCCCGTTCACTCCCTTCCCCTTCTTCTCCTACAACAGCCCTTCTCCCTTCCTCCCCCACCATCTCCTCCCCCATCTCACCTCCTCCGCCTAAGTCCCCCGCAGATTAAGCCTGAGCCTTTCAGCGCCCCCTTTAACTAGGTCCCAAGGGCCTCCTCCATCTTTGGCCTCATCACCTGTTTCTCCCCTGTTAGGGACCGCCTTTGTCTTCTCACGTGTTTGTAGGGAGAATGGGAAAGCACCTCCCCCATGTCTGAACGCAGCATGGGAAAGCACAAGCTAGAGAACAACCGGTGCAGTCCTTAGAAGTTATCTGTCCACAAAAACATGTGCAGTCCTTAAAAGTTATCTGTCCACAAAAACATATCTTGCCAAGACTCCTCACTCCTTCTAGCTATGCCCTTCCCCCACTTGCTGATGTGGCAGAAATAGAAAACAACGCATTCCATAAGCAATTAACTGGAGCCCTGCTGTAGCTCAATTAGTAGAGCATAGGACTCTTAACCTCAGAGTCATGAGTTCAAGCCCAACTAAAGCAGCAGAGGCAAGCAGCTGGGCTGCTAGCTGGCGACACGTGGGTCCGATTCTATCTTTCTTTATTTTCTTTGCCCCCCTTCTGCACTTCAGGACCTGCTCGACTAGGCATGGCTAGACCACGTCACTCCCCCACAGACTGAGCCAGAACCCTTCAGTCCCCCTCAGACTCGGTCCCAAGGGCCTCCCAAAATTATCGCCCCCCTCCGGGAGGTAGCAGGATCCGAAGCCATCGTGCGCGTTCACATCCCTTTCTCCTTAGGAGATTTAGCCCAACTAGAGAAACGCCTAAGTTCCTTTTCCACTGATCCCATGACATACATCAGGGAGTTTCAATGGACCCTCCAGTCTTACAGCCTCACACATCATGACATTTTCATGCTCCTGGCCAATACTCTCCTCCCTGAAGAGCGTAGACGAGTTTCAGACTTCGCCCAAACGCACACTACCGAAACCCACAAGACTGACCCCACCTATCCCCCTGGCCCCACTGCTGTCCCTGAACAAGACCCACACTGAGATTATAACACCGCCATGAGTCTCTGCTCTCGAAATATTTTTGCCTCCTGCTTAATAGCAGGTCTGAAAAAGGCAGCTCGTAAAGTAGTCAATTTTCAAAAGCTCCAAGACATAATTCAAAAGAGAGATGAAACCCCCTCCGAGTTCTTAGACAGACTCACTCAAGCCCTATTACAGTATACCAGCCTAGACCCAGAAACACCTAAAGGAAGACATGTCCTCATGACATACTTCCTAGCTCAAAGCTACCCCGACATTAAAGCTAAACTCAAAAAGTTAGAACAGGGCCCCGCTACCCCACAGACTGAGATCCTAACAGTAGCCTTTAAAGTCTTCCATAACTGGAAGGAGGAGAAAGAACACGGTAAACAAAAGGCTGATCAGGCCAATTTCCAGATGTTGGCCCAGCTGATAAAACCACAACCTGGGCGCCCCTCTACAGACAAGCCCCCCCCAGGAGCTTGTTTCAAGTGCGGAAAAGAGGGACATTGGTCAAGGGCGTGCCCCTCCCCCAGATCTCCTACCACCCCATGCCCCAGATGCCACAAAAAGGGCCACTGGGGGTCTGATTGCCCAACCACCCGAAGGGGAGGCTGGACGAACAACCCCCATCCTAAGCCCGCCGTAGTGGGGCTGGCAGAAGAAGATTTATGGGGCCCAGGGGCTTCTCGCCCGACCATTTCCATCACCAAACAGGAGCCCAGGGTTACTTTAACAGTAGACGGTCGCCCCATCTCCTTCCTCCTAGATACAGGAGCCACCTTCTCAGTCTTGTGAGAATACCGGGGCCCTACCACGCCAGCCATTACTCCTATAGTTGGGGTAGGAGGTAAACAGATTTTCCCATTAAAACCCCCCCCACTTTTATGCACAATCCTAGACAGTCCCATACCTTTCTCCCACTCCTTCCTAGTTATGCCCCAGTGTCCCATCCCTTTACTAGGACGAGACAACCTTTCCCTCCTCCACGTTTCCATAACTATATCCACTCCCACAGCCCCCAGTACTCCCTTTCTGATGGCCCTCATAGCCGACAACCCCCCTCTACCCAATGAAAGCTCTGGTTCCACCCTCATACACCCTGTAAATCCCAAAGTTTGGGACATTACAAGCCCCTCCGTGGCCCTATGTCCCCCTGCCTCTATCAAATTACATGACCCCTCTCAGTATATCTGTCAGGCCCAATACCCCCTAACCACTGCAGCCCTCAAAGGCCTCCAACCCATCATTCAAGATCTCTTAAACATAAATTACCTCAGACCCACTCACTCCCCATTTAATACCCCCATATTAGCTGTTAAAAAAACCAACGGATCTTTTCTGCCTTGTCTAAGACCTTCACCTCATCAACATGGCCGTTGTCCCTATCCATCCCTTAGTTCCAAATCCATACAGCCTTTTATCGCAGATCCCTGCCTCAGCATCCCACTTCTCAGTCCCAGATCTCAAAGACCCATTTTTCTATCCCTCTAGACCCCTGCTCCCATGATTTTTTCATCTTCACCTGGACGGACCCATACACAAGACATTCTAAACAACTCACTTGGACAGTTTTGCCACAAAGCTTCCGAGATAGTCCCCATATTTTTAGACAGGTCCTAGCTCAGGACCTCAAAGTTTCATCATGATCACTCCAAGTCCACCTTATAATACACAGACAATCTTCTACTCTGCAGTCTCTCGTGGGAACAGTCTCAACTTGACACTGCCTCTCTACTTAACCTTCTAGCTTCCAGAAGTTACCGGGTATCCCCTGTCAAAGCTCAAATCTCTTCCCCTTCTGTCACTTACCTCAGATTCCTTCTATCTCAACAAAGAAAGTCCATTACCTTAGACAGAAAATACCTCCTCTCTGACCGGCCCATTCCCAAAACCAAGACAGAAATCCTTTCCTTTCTAAGCCTAGCTAGATATTTTAGAGCATAGATCCCTAACTTCTCCCTGCTCCCTGTTGGCAAAACCCCTATACGACCTCAGCAAGAGCCCCCCTAAAAAACCATTATCCTCCTCACCCCGACATTCCTTCATTAAGCTCCGTCAAGCCCTTGTAGAAGCCCCAGCTCTCCATCTCCCTGATTTGTCGAAGCCCTTCTCATTATACATTCATGAGAGGTCCAGTCAAGCTCTAGGAGTCCTAGGCCAATATTATGGCCCATCCTTTGCCCCAGTAGCTTATCTCTCCAAGCAATCAGACCCCACAGTTTGGGGATGGGCCCCCTGCCTACGGGCATTAGCCGCTGGACAGCTCTTGCAGAAAGAAGCTCATAAACTAACAATCGGAGCGCCCCTTACCATTCTGTCCCCACATCACCTAAAAGATCTCTTAACCTACAAAAGTTTACAGACTCTCCCTCCCTCCAGACTCCTGACCTTACTATCCTATTTCCTCCAAAATCCAAACATTTCTTTCCTCCCCTGCCAGCCCCTGAATCCGGCCACTCTCCTCTACCCTACTCTCCTCATACTCCCTCGCATGATTGCCTAGAAGCCCTTCACAACTTCCTTCCGTGCCACTCCACGATCTCCGAAGGAGCCCTCTCACACTCCGACCTCATCTGGTTTACTGATGGGTCCTCCTTTAAACATGAGGGCACCCACTACTCAGGATACGCAGTAGTCTCCCTCGAAGATGTCATTGAGGCACGAGCCCTACCCCCTAGTACAACCAATCAGCAGGCTGAACTCATTGCAGCCACCAGAGCTTGCACTCTGGCCCGAGACACGTCTCTCACATTGTACACTGACTCCAAGTACGTATTCCACATTCTCTTGTCCCACGCGGCAGTATGGAAAGAACGAGGCCTCCTCACCACAAAAGGGAATTCCATAACTAATTCAGCCTTAATTACTAAACTTCTAGAAGCTTCACAACTCCCTCACCGACTAGACATAGTCCACTGCAAATCACATCAAAAAGATGACTCCCCCATTGCAAGAGGTAACAACAAAGCCGACAGAGTAGCCCGGTCAGTTGCCCTATCAGAAAACACACCAGACAACAATCCGTCTGCCCTTGCGGTTTTAGCCTTATCACAAGACGCCCTCTGCTCCCAGGACAAAGAGTCTCTCTTCCGCCTCTTACATGACCTGTTCCATCCCAGCCCCCAATCCTTGATCCATTTTTTACAATCTTTTTTTCCTCTCTCTCCTGAAGACAAAACCCTACTTAACCAAATCACCTGCAAGTGCACCATCTGCCAACGCACTAACCCTAATACCCCCCTCAAAGCCCGACCCTTCCCGGCTCATCAAGCAAGGGGTAATGTCCCCGCTGCAGATTGGCAAATAGACTTCACTAACATGCCCCCTGTACGATGTACCAGATACCTACTCGTGCTAGTAGATACATTTTCAGGATGGGTCGAAGCTTTCCCCACCACTAACAAACGAGCGTCCGTAGTTGCCTCTATCCTCCTCACCCAGATCTTTCCTAGGTTCGGGATGCCCACTTCCCTCCAATCAGATAACGGCCCTGAGTTCACTGCCCAAATTATCCAGAACCTCTCCAAGTCGCTCTCGCTCCCCTGGCATTTACATTGTCCTTATCGACCACAAGCTTCAGGAAAAGTAGAAAGAGCCAATAGGACTCTAAAAGACATCCTGACCAAACTATCTCTAGAACTACACCTTGACTGGGTTCGCTTACTTCCCTTAGCTCTACTCCGCATTCGAGCCCTCCCAAAGAAACCTTCCTTCTTGTCGCCCTTTGAGATCATGTACGGCCGCCCGATTCTACCCCCGGGGCTCCCTTCCCACAAAGGACCAATTCCTCCCAATATAGCCCTTCCACTACTCTCTCTCCTCCGCACTGAATTGTGGAAATATCAGGATTGGCTCCTTCCTGATCCATCCACCTCCCAAAATCCTCCTGTCTTACAGCCCGGCCAACTAGTGTTTTATAAGCCACCAGAGGATCGGCCCTCTCTCACCCCGAAATGGAAAGGTCCACACCCAGTTATTCTCTGCACCCCCTCGGCCGCCAAGCTCTCACTGCCTGTTAACTCTGTCACCCCTTGGATTCATATCTCCAGGTTGAAACCAAATACCCAAGACCCACCTTCTCTGGACACCCAAGACCCATCAGTCACAATCCAGAGTCCTTCGGATACAGCCCAAGACGCTGTCTACTCTACCACACCTCATCCCTCTGATCCCTTGAAGCTCCGCATCTCCCGTGCACCCCCTTTGCCATCCATACCCGAATCATGACTTTTTCCTCCTTTATTGCTTTCTTGCTTTTTTCCCTCATTCCTATTATCTTCCCCGCCGCCCCACCCTCCTTTGTATGGCGATTCAAAGTCAGGCAGACTTACACACAGCATCAAACAAAAGTTACTGCCCTCATTGCCACATCAGACTGCCCTCTGAAAGGCTGCTCTGAGCCTTTGTACCTCCACTTTCCTCCCTCCACCGAAGTATTCATTTACAGCTACCCTTATTCTCCCTACCTCTGCTTCCTCTATGACCAAAGACAAGCCTATTGCAGGCGATGGCAAGACACCTACGGGGGATGTCCCTACTGGTCTTGCGCCATTCACTACATGGGTGACTTCCAGTACCCACAGTATTACTCCTCCAACCGTTTCATGAAATATCCCAACGGCTCATTCTCCTTATCAATCCCAGATCCCTGGGACTCTCGATGGGCCGCTGGAGTCACAGCCTCAGTTTACTACAAGGAGTCCTCGACCCCCCCGGTACCCTTGATATCTCTCGAGAGTATGTTCCCTCTCGCTCCCAGATCTCTCAAGTTGCATCAGATATCAGACATTCCGAGAAAGTCATTATCCAAACTCTTGATGGCACCTCTTCATCTTCTTATTCCTCCTACTCTTGGTTACAGCTCATTCAAGACACCACCATCTTTCTCAACCACACCCTCAACACCGCCAATTGTTTCTTGTGTGCATCACTACAGCGCCCACTGCTGGCCGCCGTGCCCCTCAATATTTCCAACTACTCTTTCCATGCAGAAGGACAACCCCTCCGCCCCCTGGCAGACATACCCCTATGGGAACCAGAATACGCAGATAATCTCACCATCCACCACTGTGTAGGCCCAACTCCACCCCCCTCCAGCGCACTTCACTGCCTCTCTATCTACACCCCTACCTCCGGCTCTAAGACTTTTACACAACCGGGACACTTCTTTTGGTGTAATGGCAGTCTTTTCAACTCACTGCCTCTCAACTCCGATACACCCTGCATTCTCGTCACCCTAATCCCACAGCTTACACTTTACAGCATGGCAGAATTCCTTGAGCTCCAACCTCCCTTGCCCTCGCACACAAAAAGGGCTGCTTTCCTTCCCATCATGGTCGCTATCTCTTTGATCACCTCAGCCATTGGGGTGGGGTTTTCGGGAGGAGCCTTGGGTCACTCTCTATGGGCAGTTAGAGATCTCGACGCCAAACTTGAGGGAGCCCTGACATCCACTGCCGATTCCCTAGCCTCTCTCCAAAGACAGGTCACTTCGCTAGCTAAAGTCACCCTTCAAAACCGGCGGGCCCTAGATCTGCTTACAGCTGAGAAGGGCGGCACCTGTGTCTTCCTCCAGGAAGAGTGCTGCTATTACATCAACGAATCCGGCATTGTAGAAACTGACATCACCAAACTCACAGACCTTGCCTCCAGCCTCCACTCTGCTTCCAATTCCAACCCATTCTCGTCAATACTAACAAACCCCCTCCTCACCTGGCTCTGGCCCATTGCAGGCCCCATAATAGTCATTCTTCTTGCCTGTCTCTTCTTACCCTGTATAATAAAGTTCATCAAATCCCAAGTCGGAAAAATCTCTAATCAAGCTTTCAACCAGCTTTTACTCAGGAACTACCAGCTTCTGGCCACAGAAGATCCCTCAACCTCACGTGACCTCCTCACCACACGCTGAGATGGACCCCTCTCTCCACTGGAAACTGTTCCTGGAAACAATGGCCGCAGACGCCTGGCTCCTGACACCCATATCCTCTTGGCACCATTGGAATCAACAGGTCCTCAACCTATGGTTACAGGGAACCTTCATTGATTTCCAAACGTGAAGAAGTCCACATCCACTCGTCCTTACTGCGGGGAATCCTATCAACCCTTTCCTCCCAATCCTCAAGCCCTCACTCCCTTCTCCGCCCCTGTTCAGCAGGAAGCAGTCAGAGAGAAAGCAACGTCCACAACCCCATAGAGGAGAAAGGGGGGAATGAAGGGCCATCACCAGTAAGATGGCAAACTTCCGGCTTCTCTTCGGGGTCCTCAGTTCCCGCCGGCGCCACCTGAAGCCCAATCACCTCTCGCCCCCCTCCCAATCCCAGCACCTAGCCAACAGCCACCAGCCCCGTGGAAGTGACACCTCAATCAATTCATACCCTTCCTATATAACCCAGCACCTTTCCCTAATAAAGCGGAACTCTCCGGTGAATTGCTGCTGTGCGTCGCTCCTTTCCTTTCACCCCTAATCAGCAGGAAGCAGTTACTGAAGACTGACCTTCACGCCTTCCCAAATCCTCTACCACTTATAAAACAGAAAAGGGAGGAATGTAAGAATATAGTAATTTATCCTCCATTTACCCCATGGTCCCAAGCACATAAACCAGTGAGAATCATGCGTGGGCTTGCCTGGGGCTGACCCCGCCTTATCTCTAAGCATCCCGACCCTCCCCCAAAGCAACAGGCCCAGCGGATCCACCACAATAAAAGGCACCACGCTGCTGCCCTCTCTCTGTCTCTGTGTCTCTGTCTCTGTCCCCCTGCTCTCCCCACTCTCTCTCTCTGTCCCACTGCTCTCTCTGCTGCTCTCTCTCTCTCTCCCCACCCCCATCTGGGGCAGCCACTCTCTCTTTCAGATAATAAAGTCTCTTGCGTGGGTGAAAAAAAAAAAATATATATATATATATATATAAAATAAATAAATGAATGAATGAATGAATAAGCAAGCAAGCAAGCTGATTGGTTGACAAACCTCTATCCTTGCTGTTTAGTAAATAAATCAAACGCTGAAGCTTGTCTGGAAATCAGCACTTTGCCATACACACATACACAGCTAAGAAAGGAAGAAGGGTGTAAGTATGAGGCAGAAAAACCACTTGAGAACTACTACCTAACAGAAACCAGGCGGGTATCTGGAAGAAACACAGCGTGGGTAATACTATAGAAAGAAATACAATGAATCATCACTGAATACTTTAAGCTGGAATATTTTTTGTCATTAAGTTTATTAGATGACTTTATTTCTCTATCACAAGTGAAAATGCTTTGATTCAGTTCCACTATGGATGAGGGAAGAAATTGCTATAAATAGATTTAAATTTTAAAAACAGTTTGGGAATCACAATTGGATGAAGTATGCAAGCTCTATACCCGTTCCCCACTCTATCATAACAAAATAGCACTGATCACTAGTTTGCTTACGTGTACTCAGGTGAGTTCATTCCTCCAGGGAGAATGATTCAAAAGACATTTCTAGGGCTGACTGCATAAATAAATTAGCGTATATATTTGGGAAGGGGGTTGTTCCTTTAAAAGAATGCACCAAACCCTCCATTTTAATCAAACCCTATTTTAATAAAGAATCTGAGACCACAAACATTTGTATGAGAAGCACCAGTGAACACAGCTAATAACCGCATTTAAGGTCATGACAGAGAACCTAAGCAAAGTCAGCCCCTCCAGAGATAACTTACAAAAAAATTTGAAGAGATGCAGGGATCCCAAAGGTAATGTCTGCAAAATCCCCAAATTCTAGTATCATGGTGTGGTTTATAACACAAGTTCTGGAGTCAGAAGGACCTGTGCTTAAATACTGGCTTTCTCATTTATTAGTTGTGCAACTCTGAGCAAAACAGTCATTCAGAGTCTCTTTCTCTCATTCAGCACTTTTTTTTTTAACTTAGAGCCAGGCACTGTTCTAGGCACTAGTAATACACAGCTGTAACTGCAGGGAGAGGAAATCCCAGGGCAAAATACCTCTAAAACCAAAATCAGTCAAAGGGAGAAATAAAGTTTAAAACCCGTTTATTGCTTACAAACTGCAGTCCAGGGCAGTCTCTTTCCTGCTTGGGCAAAAGCTAGCAAGACCTCCCCCTAACCTCTCAGGTTCAGATAAGCCCTCCTTTGCCCAGGTAATTACCCACTGATATGGAGATGAACGTCTCCCCACCCGAGGAATGCCTGTTGATATGCAGATGAATTAAAACCAGGGGAGATATTCTGAAAATATTACAATTTTCCCCACAACAGCAAACCAGACAAACCCAAAATGACCCTCAGGGTGCTGACACCCTGGCAGTCACTTACATGCAATGTGAAAAATGCCAAGATAGAGAAAATATAGAGGATATAACGAGAGCACCTAATTGGGTTCCCTAATCCAAACTAGGTATGGAATCAGAGAAAGCTGAATCAATTAAGACATACTAAAGCATGAGGAGTTAGGCAATATGCTCCTAAGAGTGTAGGCAGAGGAAATGGCTTATACAGAGACCTGAAAGTGAGAAAGCATGACTCAGGGAAACAGCAAGAAGCTGTTACGGCAGACGACTGGGAGAGTGAGGAGGCTGGAGCAAAAGTCAGTCAGAAAGATTAGGGGCCTTAACAATCATGTCACAGTTTGGGCTTCCCCCAAGGCCAATAGGCAGACACTCAAGAGCTTTGGCCAGGAGTGACAAAATCACACCTAGTGTCAAAAGATCAGCAGCAAACAGTGGTGTTTAAGAGCACATGTTCTGAAGCTAGATTGAGCTAAAATTCTGGTTCTGAGGCTTAATAACTATGTGACCAAAAACAAGTTATTTATTGGCTCTGTGCCTCAATTTTTTCCTCTTTAAAAATGCAGATAGCAGTACCAGCTTCACAGGGTTATTATGATTCAATGAGTTAATATTTGTAAAGCCTTTAGACCAGTGAATGGCAATAGTGCTTTTAAATATATCCATCTAAAAATACTGCCTATAGTTTGAATGGTGGCTCGGGAGTGAAGGCAGCACTAAAAACAGGGAGATTTAGGAGACTGTTGTAATAATCCAGGGGATGATGTTGGCAACAATGACACAGTGGCAGTGAGAACAGAAGGCAACTAATGAACATGAGAGCTATTTGGCTCAACAAAATACTAACAAACTGAATTCAACATTAAAAGGATAAAAAACTATGATCAAGTGGGACTTATTCCAGGGACACAAGGAAGATTCAATACCTACAAATCAATCGATGCCAATACACTACATTAATAAAATGAAGGATGAAAATCATATGACCATCTCAACAAATGTAGAAAAATTGTTTGACAAACTCCAACATCCAAAATTCTCAACAACGTGGGCATAAAGGGAGCATACTTCAACATAATAAAGGCCATAGATGACAAACCCACAGCTAACACATTCAACAGTGAAAAGCTAAACACTATTCCTCTAAGATCAGGAGCTAGACAAGGATACCCACTCTCACCACTTTTATCTAACAAAGTACTGGAAGTCCTAGCCAGAGCAATCAGACAAGAAAAGGAAATAAAAAGCATCCAAAATGGTAAGCAAGAAGGAAAACTGTCACTGTTTGCAGAAGACATGACACTATATATAGTAAACCTAAAAACTATTAGGAAAAAAAGCTATTAGAATCAACAACTGAATTCAGTTAAGATGCAGTATACAAAATACACAGAAATCTATTGCATTTCTATACACTAATGACAAACTATCAGAAAGTGAAGTTAAGAAATCCCATTTACAATTTCATCTAACAGAACAAAATACCTAGGAAAAAATATAACCAAGGAGGTGAAGGACCCATACTCTGAAAACTGTAAGACACTGATTGAAGAAAATGAACACAACATGAATGGAAAGAATATTGTTTAAATGTCCACACTACCCAGAGCAATATATAGATTCAATGTCATCCCTATCAAAATATCAATAGTATTTTTCATAGAACTAGAACAAATTATCTTCAAATTTGTATGGAATCACAAAAGACACCTAAAAGGGCCAAAGCAATCTTGAGAAAGAATAAAGTTTGAGGCATCACACTCCCAGATTTCAAACTATACTACAAAGTTACAGTAATTAAAGCAGTATGATACTGGCACAAAATCCACACAGCTCAATGAAAAGAATAGAGAACCCAGACATAAGCCCACACTTACATTGTTAATTAGTACACAGGAGAGGAGGCAAGAATATACAATGGGGAAAAGACAATTTCTTCAATAAATGGTGTTGGGAAAACTGGACAGCTACATGCAACAGAATGAAATTGGACCACTTTCTTATGCCATATGCAAAAATAAACTCAAAATAGATTAAAGACTTGAATGAAGACCTGAAATCATAGAACTCCTAAAGGAAAACATAGGCAGTAAACTTGGACATTGCTCTTAGCAATATTTTTTTGGAACTGTCTCCTCAAGCAAGGACAACAAAAAGCAAAAATAATTAGCTTTTGCACAGCAAAGGTAACCAACAAAACAAAAAGGGAACCTAATGAATGGGAGAAGATACTTGCAAACGATATATCCGACAAGAGGTTAATATCCAAATATACAAAGAACTCATACAACACACACACAAAAAAAACTGATGAAAAAATGGGCAGAGGACCCAAATAGAAAAATTTTCAAAAACAACATACCAAATGGCTGTCAGACACATGAAAAGATGCTCAACATCACTGACCATCAGGGAAATGCAAATCAAAACCACAATGAGGTTATCATCTCATTGTGGCTAGTATCAAATATACCAGAAAAACACATGCTAGCAAGAATGCAGAGAAAAGGGAACTCTCATGCACTGTTGGTGGGAATGTAAACTGGGTCAACTGCTATGGAAAAACAGCATGACGGTTCTTCAAAAAATTAAAAATATAAATACCATACAATCCAGCAATTTCACTTCTGGGTATTTATCCAAAGAAAATGAAAATACTAATATCTGAAAAGATATATGCACCTCTAGGTTCACTGCAGCAATATTTACAAGAGCCAAGATACGAAAGCAACCTAAGTGTCCACTGATAGCTGAATGGATAAAGAAGAGGTGGTATATGTATTGTTCAGCCATTAAAAAAAGAATGAAATCTTGCCATTTATGACAATATGGATGAAACTAGAGGGCATCATGCTAGGTGAAATAAATCAGAGAAAGACACAACCTTGGAATTTCACTTATATGTGGAATATAAATTAACAAAACAGAAATAGATGCATAAATACAGAAAACAAACTATGAGAGGGGAGTCAAAACTGCCAGAGGGAGGGGAGCTGGGGAGTGTGCGCAAAGAAGGTGAACGGCAGTAAGATGTGCAAACTTCCAGGAAAAAAAAGAAGTTATTTGGAAGCACTGGATGAAGAAGTGAATGGGCGGTTGGGAGAAGTCACAGCATGGGTCTAAGTTTTGGCTGCGGGGAATGGTGGTGCCATTTTCCAATGTGTGGACACAGGAAGAGGGAAGGATAGTGAGTTTAGTTTCTTCCCCAAATATGGATAATACACTTCCTTCATATGTTGTTATGACGTTTCAATGAACTGATATGCCATCTTCCATTCCAACTCTGTCCAAAATTTGACAGTGTTTTAGAGAATACAATCTTAATAAACAATCTGATGTACAGGAAGAAAAGCTTGAGAATGGGAGGGCTTGGACACGGGGGGCTCTCTGCAGTTCCTAACATAACAGAGGCACTGTATACCTGTTTGTTGAAAGAATGCTGTTGCTGACGTTAGACCCTTTCTGAACGCGATGTCTACTTACATCCTGGCCTAACTTTACCAGCACCTAGAAAGTATAGATTCTCTTGCTTGCTTTGGTATTACCTGTCTTTCCTGTCCAGCAGTTTAATTTTTTTTTAATGGAAACTGGGCACCCACTACTACTAACACTATCTTACATTTTTATAACATTTTATAGAGTAAGGCAAAAAGTACAGTGCTTCTATCTATAACAGCAAAAGACCAAATGTCCTTAATAGGGGACACGATGAAGAAAATACATGACATCCACACTATGGAGTTCTATGTAGCAATCGAAAGAAATGAGGAGCCCTATACTGGGCTGCAGAGGGATCTCAGGATTGAGGGTAAAATGCAGAACAGTATGCATTTAAGAAAGAGAAATGTAGCTGCTCATAGTAAAGAAAAAAACAGGTAGGTATCATTGACTAATGAAAGTTCTAACTTGTAGGGGAAGGAAACTAACAGGCTGGAAGAACAGAATGGAAGCTCTTTTTTTCCTCTCAAATATACTTGAGTTTATATTTTCAACTTTAGAACCATGTAAATGTTTCACAACAATTTAAAGCACGATCAAATCAAAAAGAAAAGCAATCCTTTAAAACTGAAAACAAATATACCTAATTGGGTATCAAGGTGATGACAAAACTACACAGAGAATTGTTTCAAGTGATTTTAAAACACAGCAATTAAACTCACATCCATTTTAAGATACGTCAAGAACAAATAGAATAAAGAAATACTGAACTATTTAATATTAGTCATATTACTGTTATTTTGAACACAGACATAGCTGTATAAATGGTGCTGGGAACTAAGATTTTCATAGAGGGAAAGATAAATATTAAATCACAGAAATTAAATAAAATCTCAAAATCCTAAATTTGGACTGGAAAAAGCAATGTGAATTCATGATGCATTTTTGTCTTCTTGGTTCTGACCACTGAAAATGTCGATAAATAATGACAACCCAGCACAACGTGTACTCCTAACACCCAATTTGTGCTTTTAACATACCCATACTATTTTCCACTAAAGAACCACGGTTTTTGGAGAAATGGCCAATTCCAAGCCATAACAGAACTCAAAAGTGATAAGCTCTGGGCATTTTTTTGGCCAGAAAGCAAGGAAGCAATTAAAGACAACGGGGTCGTGACAGAGGTGCCAACTTGATTAGGCTCCCATTAGTCAAGCATGGGACAGTTTGAGTATTAGAAAAAAAAACACACACACACACTGTCTGCAATAGAAAATATGTGTTTAAAATTCATGAGTTCATAATGAAAAGGGGAAGGGGAGAAACACCCTACTGATCACCTCTAAAAGTGCTAGGATGCGAATTCATTATTCTGAAAACTGAAAGAGGGAACTAATCAAGCATCCGTCGTGTCTGTCCTGCCTGCCTGAACTGTATTTCACCGTATCCCAACAGTGCTGAGAAAAAGTTCTTTATAGAAAACTAATGCTAATACAAGAGGAATGCTAAAATAGGAAAATAACCATTTTGTGGTCCCAATGAAATAATGGATCTAAGCAAAAATCATTAGGTAAAAGGCTGTGGGCACTTCATAATGGATCAATCAGGCTGACCGTGAACCCACTAATCAGTCTTAATCACTACAAGTGGTAAAAGCAATAGCACATCCCCCTGATTTGACTCAATAGCAAGTGTAGAGCACCCCCAATGAGGTAATTTCAGTAACAACAACAACAAAATTACTTAAATCTAATTAACTCTCCAGATCTAATTTACCAGTTTTCAGGAAATGCTGGGATGGAGAAGTATGTTAAAGCGACACCGTGATAATTTAGTAGCAAATGTCTACCACAGAAATAACCCAACTTCCTCAACAAATAAACAAGAGAAAATGGAAGGGAGGGAGAAATTGTTTTCTATTAAAAAGAGACCTAAGAGACAACCCACAAAATGCAATGTTTTGGGATTCTGATTGGAACAAACCAAATGTAAAAGTCCACTTTTGAGACAACCTGGGAAATTTGAACATTGACTGAAAATTGGATGATACAGAGAATTATAGTTAATTTCATTATGAGCAATAATACTGTGTTTAAATTTCAAAAATACAGTATTTATAAGAGGCTCTGTGGGGAAAGTGAAGGTTCCTATGGCCAGGATTCTCACCTGGCCCTTGTCCCCTTGCTCACTACACGCGTGTGGGCAATACCTTGTTATTGACTCTATAAAAGAGCTCCGCCCAGTGCTCTGGGTGACACGGTGGCACAGCTGAACCGCTGCACAGCTGCAGGAGAGCAAAGTGGTGGCTGCGCTGAGGACAGAGACTGAGATGGCTGCAGAGGTAGAGAGGCCTGGAGGCAGAAACCAGCTGGCTGCATGCAGACTTGATCTGAGTGGATGGGATTCTAGTGACTGACCTGCCACAGTGGGAATAAAGTTGGGTACAAACCCTTTTACCCCAAGAACATTCCACTATCATTCCTTGGTCTCTGTGAATCCATAGTAAACTTGTCTGGGGCTGAAACCCCTTGGCAAGACAGGCTCTTTTACAAACATTATACTAATGCTAGACACCCACAAGATGTCCAATAAACACTAGTTAAGAGAAATGACTGGAGCAACACTCCCCTGTAAACATTCTATTTCACGCTCCCAAAATAAGAGGATAAACCCTTGGCCTATTATTCAAATCACTACCCTCCATCACCTCACTACCAGTCCCAACTGTATTTCCCAAGACTCGTCTTTGTGCCTCTCTATTTCCAAACTGGACTATTGGCAGTTCTCTGTACAGGTCTCATGCATACCTTTGAAGAACCTGGAATGCCCTTCCACCATCTCTAATGAAGACTCATTCCAAAAGTTAGCTCCTATATGAAGACTTCTTTGAACCTCCCATCAGAAGTCATTATTCCTCTAGTTTGCCTTTGACATGTTGTCTTGCCAATGGATTTCAGCCCCCAGCAAGTTCACTATGGATTCAATGTGACCAAAGAAATGACAGTAAAACGTTCTTGGGCTGAAAGGGTTATATCCAACTTTATTTCTGCAGTGGCAGGTCAATCACTAAAATCCCGTCCATTCAGAGCGAGTCTGCATGCATCAAGCCAGTCGCTGCCTCTGGGCTGCTCTGCCCGCACAGCTGTCGTCTGGGCCCCTCTGTCTGCACAGCCATCCTCTGTGCCTCTCTGCCTGCACAGTCATCCTGCACAGTCATCCTCTGGACCTCTGTCCTTGGCACTGCCACCACTCCAGCCTCTGCTCTCTTGCAGCCGTGCCACCCTGTCGCCCAGACCACTGGGCGGAGCTCTTTATATATAGAGTCAATAGCAACATATTGCCCACTATGTGTAGTGAGCTAACCAACCATGGCTAGGTGAGAATCCTGGCCACAGGAACTTTCATTTTATCCACACATGTATAAAAATCTTACCTTATACAGTAAGATTTTTTTGTTGTATTTGTTGTATTATACAGTAAGATTTGTATTTTGTTGTTGGTATGTACTTACTATGGCTCTATACATTCAGCAAATACTGAACACCTACTGTATCTTAGGCCTGTGCTAGGGACCAAGTATGCTACAATGGATAGACAAACATTGTCCCTGACTACATGGAGGTAACAGACTATTAAAGGATGACTAAAATTACACTTACTTAAAAAATTACTCAAAATTATGAGAAGTGTTATCAAAAAAGAGGTGTAGGAGCTATAACAGGATACGAAGACACAACTGAACTCTGCCCTGTAAGTACATGATTTAGGATTACTTTAAATTACAATTCAGTGTGCCTTAATTTTTGACAACGCATATCTCTTGTGACTGTTCAAGGCTTAAAAAAAATACGTAATGCCATCCCCTGGCACACAAGTAGGCCCTTAATAGATGTTAGTTCTTATTCCCAGCAACTGTGCCCACCTGGAGAGAAACTGTGTTTGATTAAGCTTTGGATCCTAATCCCCTAGCTCTAGGTCTGCCAAAAGACATGAACCTAATAAGCATTTCAGAATGAGGTAAAACAGGAAAGGAAGAAAGATGTACTAGAAACACCCAGCATTTGCATCAGGAATCTACTTGAGATGGGGAGTAGCATTATTCCCAATTTATAGGTGACTGAGACTCATAAAAGAATGGGGTCCAACAATATTATAATACGTGAGTTCCAGGTCCAGGACTTTTCCTCTCCAGATGAGCACCTTTCTTTCTACCAGAACTCTGCAACTCCAGCCCAGAAGCCAGGACGAGAACAGGGGCCCTTCCCAGAAGGCTTTGCAGCGCCGCGGAGAACTCTGGGATACACATGGATAAACAAATCCAAAGCAAGGCCAAGACCTGGGACCGAGAAACTGCGTCTTAAGTCCGCTGAGTGCCTTCCCCGTCCCTTTTGTCTGCTTACCTCTCCTGGGGTTCCCACTATCGGGGGCCTCACTAACGCCTGCAAAGGCCGGGAACAGCGCCATGATGGCAGACCGAACCGCCGTTCCCCTCGACAAAAATGGCGCGGGCGAGCGGACACCAGTAGCGCTGCCGGCGCGTTCGCGGTGCACTCTGGGAAGTGTGGTTTTCCTGGCTGGCTCGGGGACCCAGACCAGGACCAGGCGGTGTAGGACGCGACCCGGAAAGGAGTGGCGGGGCGGGACCACTTCCCAGTAATTGATCCCTGAACTCTTCTGTGAGAGCGGGAAAATGCGGAAGCCGGGAGGTGAAACTGTTCAGACCCGAAGTGGTAGGAAGTTGGGATTCCAGTTTTGCCCTTGAACTCACACCGTTATGTACTAACTGGGTCAAATTAATAAAACTCTCTAAGCTTTAGTTTCCCCATCTGCAAAATGTTTAGAAGATTAAATGAACATATAGGTAAGGTGCTTAGGTAGCATTGTGCCTGGCCATTGGAAAACACTTAATAAAAGCTGTTACGTGAGTTGTGATTCCAAGTCCGACGCAAAAAGCCAAGTGAGATACTCAAATTTTGATCAATTACTATTTAAAATATCTTAGGAATTTAAAGGAATGCAAGACCCTATCAAGTTCAAAGGTCTTAGCTAGTTAGAAAATATACTTACCTGCCTATGATGTATTCTTAACCCAAAACAAACAAAAAAATCTGAATCTGATCAGGCCTGCTACCAGAAATATAGAGAGGATAAAGGAACAGTTTAAAAGGTTCATGCCACCTACAAGCTATCAGTCAAATCCAGAATGTGGGAAATTATGGAAAACAACCCAATTTCTCCTACAAATCAGTGGCTTTAAGGGGACAAAAGATTGCAATAGGCTAAAAGACCTAGAGACATTGACCTTCGTTATGATTCTGATTGAACAAATTGTAAAAAGATGGGCAAATAAAAGGTGGACAGAGTATTAAATGACTTCATGTAATTCTTGTTCATTCTGTTAGACGAACTAATGGCACTAAGGTTACTTTTAAAGTTCTTACGCATTAGTGATACATACCCTATATAGCGGAGATACATATGTGTGTCTGTAACTTGCAGGTGAAAATAGATAAATCAAAATAATATTTCCACTGCAGGGAGGTCAAAAATAGGAAAGTGGCAGAGAGATAGATAGGAAATGTATTAGAAACCAGATATGCAAATCTAATCAAGGAATGAACAGACTTGAGAAAGCTGCAGTCCCATATAAGTCCAAAATGAACACCCTTTAAGCTTTGAAGGCGTGTACATACTAGTTACAGAAGGGGGTTTAGTATGACAGTAAGGACAGGAAACCCCGGCATGTCTGCAGTTTTAAAACTCAGGTCTTAGCAAAATCTCTGGCTCTAAGTTACCTCAATTAACTGAGGCAGCATACACTTCCTTTAGCAGGTCCTTTCAGATAACTAGGCTGGTGGACAGACTTGCCCAGGGCTTTGTATCTTTCTACTGTAAAAAATAATTCATGTGGAAGATTTAGGAGAACCAAAACCATAATAGTAATGTTTCTCTAATAAAAAGCAATCATAAGTAATAAAAAGTAATCCAGGCACATTAAGTATTTTCTATAATACAAATTTATACAAGAATTTGACTTAAGAGACTCCTTATAAGAACAAAAAGTTTGCAATCAAGTAACTGATAGAGACTCCTGCTTTTCAGTTGACATCTTTTGAAATTTAGACACAGTTTCAGAACATGTAATTTAAAGTTTACTATATTTATAATTGATTAGCTTTATAAAAATTAAAACTGGAAGAAAATTGATATATGGTCAGGTAACTAAAGTACCTGAAAAGGAAATAAAGTGTGTTAAATTTATAAATTTATATGAAACATATGAACACTGAGTAGAGTTCAGCAAATCTTTTCTTTAAGGGCCCGAAGGTAAATATTTTAGGCTTTGTGGGCTACAGTTTGTTTTAATTTATAAAGGTAGCTAATTAAACACTGCCTGGTATAATACAGGACCCTTTGAGGTTGGCAATCTGTGGCCTGTGGGCTCATCACTTGTTTTTGTAAATAAAGTTTTATTAGAACACAGCTCTGCCCATTCATTTATATATTTATTATCTATGCCAGCTTTCCCAATACAGTGGCAGAACTGAGTACTATCTTTATAAATTAAACATTACTCAAGAACCCTTAAAATTATTGCTAAAATTAGCTAGACTTATACGTAAAATAAAATTTGTAAGCTGAACTTGAATGTTTAAAAACATTGTTCTTTAGTTAAAACATTTATTCCTTTATATCCAAAAACCAGTTTTCAGGAAATGAAGAAGACAGAGGAACATGTTAAATTCCATCAGGGGATGCAAGGAACAAAACCCTGATTGTGAGAAACTGTATTGAACAATCTCCTGGCTTCTTCAGCAAATAAAGCATGGGGGAAAAAGTAAAGCAAAAGAACCAAAAGGAGACATATATTTTAAAAGACTGAAAAGGCATACGACCAATAGAAGTGTGCAGATCTTATTTGTATTGGATTCAAATTGTGTAAGTAAAATGATGACATTTATGAAACAGTTGAAAATTTGAATACTAGCTGGATATTTGATAAAATTAAGGAATTATTGTTAAATTTTTATAGGCATGACAATGGTGTTGTGGTTATATATGCTTTAAAGAGTCTGACCCTTTTAGAAGTACATACTAAACGACTCGCAAGTGACATGGTATGATGCCTAAGACTGCTTCAAATAGGGAAGGAAGTCAATGGGTGAAGGTATGGCTGATACAAGATTGGCCCTGAGTTGAAAACTGGTGAAGCTGGGTAATATATATATATAGTCACTGTTTTGGACTTTTTTGTTAGTATGTTGAAATGTTCCATAATACAAAAATTTTAAACTATACCTTAAAAAGCTTATCAATAAAAAAGAATAAACTATTGATACACACAGCATGATTGAATCTCAAAATCTGTATGCTGAGTAAAAAAAAGCCAGGCACAAAAGAGTACTTACTGTATGATTCTATTTACATACATTTCTAGAAGATCAAATTAATAATAGTGACAGGAAGCAGAGCAAAGTGGTTTCCTGGCTCTGGGAGCCGAGGGAAGGGATGTTCTGTAGGGGGGCAATGGAGAATCTCTTGGGGGTGATAGAAATGTTCTTTGTCTTGATTGTGGTGTTGGTAGCTTCCCATAAATACCTGGTTTTTTAAAGCTTAAGAACATACTAAAGTTTTCAATTTGTTGTTTTAATAAATGGAACACTAATCTTTTAAACTAGGGTCAGCCAAGTTTTTCTGGAAAGGGTCACATGGTAAATACTTAAAGTTAGCAGAACATATGGTCTGTGTGGCAGCTACACTGAAATTTGAATTTCACACAATTTTCAAATGTCACAAAATATTACTCTCCTTTCCTTTTTTTCCAACATTTACAAACATAAAAAGCACTTTCAACCTGTGGGCCATGCAAATCAGCAGTGGGTCAATTTGGCCCTTGGACATAGTTGGCTGGACCTCTGCAAACTTTTTATTGTTAGACAAAACTAAAAGTAAACTTTTGAATATTTTCTGCATAGAAATAACCACCCCAGAGGGCACAAACAACACATTATTATTATTATTACTATTATTATTACTATTATTATTATTATTGTACTCCACAGACTTTGGGTATTTCTAATGCCCATGGCAGGGATTTCTTAGAATAAGCCAAACATGGTTAATATGATTTGGCTTTGTATGTAACGACTAAAGGATGAGAATGCACTACTTAACCACTTTTAAGTGCTTCTATTCTTCGTGGCGGAGATTACTCAGTCTAGATTGGTAGGTTGGTGTTCTCATCTATCTCACTCTCTAGTATATTCTTATTTAGCCTGCATCCATGTCACAGATTTTGCTTACCTCTGGACACTGACAAGAGGGAATTTTTTCTCTGCAGCTTGGAGGAAAAAAAAGGTATGTGAAGGAAAAGGGGGTAAATTGTGCCAGAGAGATCAGGGAAAGGGGCTTTATTTTAGTTGCAAAGGACTTGGAAGAGAGATGTGACTTGGCCATGAGGAATGAAAAAGAAATGAGCATGCATATGGGCAGAAAACTATAGAAAACAGCCTTTAAGCAAATGCCATAAAAGGCACAACATGAGCAAAAGGATTGCTAGAGGCAGTTAGATGCAAAGTAGATAGGTGCTCAGTTCTTGTTTATTAGCAAAATAGCACCTACATAATTCCTATTTACTTTTGGAGAAGGATATTGTGGACAGATAGTGGGCACCTTTGGTTCCTCTTTAATTAGCACCCTCTTTTTGGAATCTACAAGGTGGCTGTGTTGGTACAATGGAGCCTCGCTATCCTGGTCTCATCTGGTCGGTCAGGGTAAGAAGTGACCAAACCCGGCCTAGTCTTTAGTTGGTAGGTGCTCATCCCAGTTCTGACCCAAGCCAGGCCAAGCAATATTATTTTCCAGGAACTTTGGAACTAGAACTGAGACGGAGAAGCTGTTATCTCTTTGTGTGTCTGAACTGTAAGATGTAACAGCCCAGAGCTGGTGGAGGAGCAGAAGAAACCTGCCTGTGGAAAGAATGAAAGCAGGTTTGAGTTGGAGAAGAGGGTCCCAGAATTTGAGAACTCTAATTCTAGTCACTGAGCCCCATTCCTCAGCTTGGATTCTAGGAAACAGCCCAATATCCTATACTTTCCCCATTTCAGTTAAACAGGTTCGAGTTAACTTTCCATCAAGAGTCCTAAGTAATGCAGAATGAGTGAGTGAATGACATCTTTTCCGTACTCGAGGTCATAATCCCTGGAGGTGTTCCAATTAGTTTCAGTGATGAATGAGACTTTTAAACTGGTCTACCTAGAACATATAAAAAAACAAACCCCTTTCATCTTAAGATGGAAAGAATCTTCACTCACTAATTTAGGCAAACTGGAGCAACAGGTCTATCAACTTAGTCAGTCTTAAGAAATTTTCTTGTAGTCCTCAGGAAGTAAAAGAAAGAAAATGTGCCTTTGGAAACCAGAGATATCAGGAAGGAAGCAAAAGAGAAGAGCCTGAACCAATTTACTGGTGTGATCCGCTCTCCTTTTTTGCGGGGAGGCATGGGGAGGACAGGAATGTCTTAGGTTGAAAACGCCTTTGATATATGGACACAATCCCAAGCAATAATTTCCCAATCATAGTTAAACTAGCCTATGTATGTCTAACCACACTTCACATACTCAAGAACCTGAAACACATAAGGTTTTGAGAAGTTGTATAGAAATTAGAGGATGTCAGCCATAGTATTTGATAATGATGTTATCTTTTAAAATAGCCTTTGGGAGGAGCCTCACGTAGGTTTTCTCTTCTATAAGGAGGGTCGTGTGCCCAGGCTGAGGGCGTTTCCTAAAAGCCTTGGATAGAAGGGATTTTCACAATTTTTGAAAGGTTACATGAATTTTCTTGGATGGCTTATTCTTAAACCAGCCCCTCTTGCCAGAATTCCCTGAAAGAATTTTCAGCTTTTGTTGTAATTAGAGCTCTTCCAGAAAGTGATCTTTGTTTTATACATTATATTGATAATGATAAAGATCAATCAAACCATAAACCTTCTATTTTTTAAGTAACTTTTTAATAAGCAAATAGTTAAGTCCCAAGTATTCAGGCTGCTTTTCTTTGACTATGAAAGTGACAGTTTTAAGAACTGGTTTGGTCTTAGTCTCCACGTAAAAACTCCTTCGTTTTGTTGACTTTTGTTTTCTGGCATTCTGGTCACATGTCTTTTAAGTGTGGGGCAGAAGTGGCTGGTTAATCCCCATCACCTTTTATTCTCCTTGCACCTCTCTTTTCACTGCCTCCTCTCTTCGCCAGAAACAGCAGAAGTGTGGATTTTTACCTGTAAATTTCTAGTTGCGGGTGAAAGTAAATTAATTTGGTTTCACCTTTTGCTTATTTAGGACTGCAAAGAGAAACTACCTTCTCCTACAATTTTAAGCATGCAATACATGCTTGATACAGAAAGAGTTTTAAACACTGGGAAGTATAAAGCAGATGGGGAATAATCATCTGTAGTTCCATTACCCAAAGACAAATATGACTGTGGAATATTTCTACACAGGCCTTTTCTTTCTTTCTTTGGTGTTTCCTGGTGTTTTCGATGATGGGTAATTTTTTTCATCATAGTTGTTGATTAGCTCTCCTCTTAATAGTCTCCATAAGCATTTCTCTGTTTCTACAAATCTCATACACATGCATCAGATGTATATTTCATCTGATGGATGGGATTGCAATATACTTAGCCATTCCTCATTGCCACATGTGTAGCAAGCCTCACTTGTTTCCTCACTTCAGTCTCATCCATGAGTTCTCCAGAACGCAAGTGGCCAGGCAGGCTTGTCTGCCACAAATCGTTGACATGCCTACCTGCGCTGCAGCGTGAGGAGTGGTGGGGCGGAGATGGCAGCCAAGGAAGACACTTGCCAAAAAAGACAAATACAATTTCAAATAAAAGCAAAGCTCCACAAAACATTCATTCAGAAAATCACTGCACTATGTGCCAACAGTACACACCTACATCTCAACAAACAATTCTAGTCTAAAGAAATAAGTGCAGAGATAAGCTATAGATCAAGGAAGAGGACTGGAGCTCTGGGGAGGTGGGGTTTAACCTGCCTTGGGGGGCCTCCACAGAGGTGGAGCTGCTCACTTGGGGCTTGACAGAGAAGGAAGGTGTTCCCTGGATTGACCAAGGAGAAAACAAATGCAGGCAGAGGAGATAGTGCAGAAGTCCGAGTTATAAAACAACAAGGTGTGTTCAAGGACCCTCACCCAGGGCTATGTGGCAGCAGTGAAGTAAGAGAGGCTGCAGTTGGGTCCTAAAGGCCCCTGCCACCATGTGTTGTAGAATTCAGTTTGTCTGATCCTTGTCCCAGGTTCTTCCTCAGAGGCAAACACTAAATCCTTGGAATGTCCTGAATGATTCTTTATCATTCATGGGGGGTCCCTGATCGCATCTGAGTTTATGCTAACAAGAGGACTGGCACGTGGGCCAGCCATGCTGGGAAGACCACTCCGTGTGAGTAGAGGATTGGGGCTTTGAGCCAGCCAACCTCTAGGGAGTGGAGGGGGCTGGAGATTGAGTTCAACACATAGCCCATAATTTCGTCAATCACACCTATGTAATGAAACCCCAGTGAAATTTGGGATGCTAAGGCCCCTGTGAGCTTCCTGGTAAATGAACACATCCATGTGTGGGGAAGGTGGTGCCTCCTGATTCCACAGGGAAAGTGCACAGAAGCCGCACGTTCGGTACACTTGCCGTCTGTGTCTCTTCGTTTGGCTGGTCCTGATTTGTCTCCTTTATAGTAAAACTGTAATCGTAAGTATAGCACATTCGTGACAGTTCCATGAATTCTAGCAAATTATCATACCTTAGGGGGTTGAGGGAATTTCTGAATTTGTAGCCAGTTGGCCAGAAGTGTGGGTAGCCTGGGGACCCCCACTTGTGGTCCGCATCCTGAATGACAGCAGTTCATTAGGGACAGTGCCCTTGACCTGTAAGTCTGTGCTAACTCCAGGTGGTTTGCATAGGAATCACACTGCAGGATTGCACCATCCTGAGGAATTTGGACTTTATTTTGGAGGATTTTAAGTAAAGGAATATGAGATATTTGCATCTTAGAAAATCACTCTGTGGTAGTATGAAGAATGGATTAGACAGGGAGAATATGAAGGAAATATGTTAGTGCAGGAAATCAGCCAGGAGTAATAAATAGATGAATGTAATGCAATCAGTGACGATGAATTACCAAATCTGTGTAACGGATGTGTGAGGTGACTGGTCCAAGAACAGCATTCTCTGGGGTTGGTTCTGCAAGGCTGTGTCCAGTCTGTGGTGGGACAAAGATAGCAGTTCATTGGAAACATCACTTTCAGGTATCAACAAACTGAAAGATTTCAATTTCTTAAAAAAGAATAAAAAGATACATTTTCCTCCTAAGTCTGCCAGGGCAGTTTAAAGATACGCAGAATAACACCACAAATGATCATGTGCTCACCTCCCCACCTCCAACTTGGCAACTGCATTAACACAATTTTCTTTTTTCTCACTGTGTCATTTGTATTTGTTTGTTTGGTATTATAAATCAGTGGCTCTTGAGGTGGGGAAGGGGTGATTTTGCTCTCCAGGGAACAGTTGGTGGTGTCTGGAGATATTTTCGGTTGCAATTAGGGAGTGTTACTGGCATCTAATGGATAAAGGCCAGGGACGCTGCTAAACAGAGAGTTATTTGGCCCAAAATATCAATAGTGATGAGGCTGAAAAACCCTGATTTAAATAAAAGAAATAAAAGAAAGAAAGAAAGTTCAAGTCCCAGTGTGCTCCTCCCCAAGCCCAAACCCCCTTCCCATCCACCCTCTCCTCAGCCACTATCATGAGGTAGGTATAAAGACAGAGTATTTTTGGTGATCTTTTTTTTTCACAATTTCTTTTGCTGAGTTCATAGGGTTCAACCCTTTGGAATTTTTAGTTAATTCTGTGTCTGCTACAGGGGTGAAAGTACCCAGCATAGTCACCACTGTTGCCATCAAAGAAGTACAACTGTGAAGGTAGTGCCTGCTCAGTCCTTTACACGCACATGTTCCCAAAAGGTGAAGAACAAAAAATAGCTCCTTATTTTTTATTTTAAAAAAAGCACATACTCCCAGATCCATCCTCTTGTCACGCTCAGTGTGCTGCCCTGGGGCTGCCCACCAGAGAATGGGAGAGGGGCTGGACTCTCCATTATTTACTGTGGAAACAAGACCGGAAGAACCACTACCAGAAGTAAGTTAGGCAAAGGGCTTGACATGTTGCAGCCGTGACCAAAACATGATACAGTAAATATTACCTCCTTCATTCAGTCTCCTGGGACACTGCTACCAGGAGTCCATCTTGCAAGTTCATGTGGTTGATCCTTCTACAGAATATACTAGCTTAATACCATCTATGGAATTGGAACTGGGTGCTATCAGAATGGGGTCGCCCAAGGCAGGCTTATTAAGCAAAGACGATCTAATTCAAATCATAGTTTGCTTAACAACTTACAACCAATGTTTATGTTACAAACAACTTATAAGAATTGTGGATTAATTAACCCAGGAGCTTTGGATTAATATTGAAATAATTTCAATGCAAAAAAATTAATCAACTAAAGTAAGTGAAAAAGTTCCCAAAAGGTGAAGAACAAACAATAGCTCCTTGTTTTTTATTTTAAAAAAAGCATGAGTATCTTCCAATTGCATGCTAAGTATTATGCTCTACACTGGTGATAAAATATCTTCAGGTGAGGGAAATATCACTCAAGATGCCTCCAAGGTGCTCATAATCCACAGGAGGCAACATACGTTAGCAGATAAGTTTCATAAAATGACGTGGTGGGACAATGAAAGAGACATTTTTTCAGTACAACTGCTAGCAGAAAAGAAAAGCTCAGCTGGTAATAGAAACACCTGTCTTCATCACACCCAAACTATGGTTTATAATCTTGTAATAAGAACTGAGAACGCCACTTAAATTAAAATAGTCAAGTAAACTTGCCCTACCAGATTTAAAATATATTGCTACAATAACCCATGATAATTTGAATAATGTGGCACTGGTTCAAAGCTAGGTAGACATAATAGAACACACAGTACAGAAACAGAATCTTGTCTATTCTAAGTATGGTATTTCAAATCAGCATATAGAGTGTGGCTTATTCAATAAATAATCTTGAATTAAATTTTAACTTGGAGAAAAAAAATTATATTCTATCCCCAGTTCTTCTTAATACCATATAAATTCTAGTTAGATCAAAGATGAAATAAACATATGCAAAAACTAAAAGGAAAATATAGGTATTTTTAAAGTCTTGGGGCAAATAAGATCTTTCTAAACATGACACGAAAGCTAGAAATTCTAAAAAGAAAACATTGACAGATTTTACTAGATTAAAATGGAAAACTTCTGAACTACAGAAAACTGTCAAAAACAAATACAGAAGTGAAGCAACAAATTTTCTTAAAAACTACATCATCTGGACTAATACTCTTTAGACACATAAAGAGCTCTTAGAAATGAATAAGAATAATGTAACTGACCCATTACATGAGAAAATGAAATAAAATGCAGTTCACAAAAAAAGACATGCAAATAGCTATGTGGAAAGTTATTGTTCTTATTTATAGTCAAAGAAATGCAAATTTCACAACAAAATGATAGTGAAGATTTAAAAGACTGAAAACAATAGTGTTGTAAAAAGCAGGCATTATTATAACCAGTGGTGTAGGAAGATACCCAGGTAGAAATCGTCCTGGTGGGAATTGAGTAATATGTATAAAAAAAGTCAAAGGAGAGGAAAAAAAAGAGAGGCCAGTTGAAAGGAAGAGGAGATGAAGGGAATACTTTTGAACTTGCAAGTCCTTTTCTAGGAATTTACCTGAAATATGCACCTATTGTGCTTATAATAGTGTATTAGTCCGCTAGGACTGCCATAACAAAATACCACAGTCTCAGGGGCTTACATAGTGGAAATTTATTTTCTCACAGTTCTGGAGGCTGGAAGTCCAAGATCAAGGTGTCAGCAGGTTTGGTTTCTCAGGATGCCTCTGTCCTTGGCTTGGAGAGGACCACCTACTCATTGTGTTCTCACATGACCTTTCATAGAAGGACACCTGCCATATTGGGTTAGGGCCCCACCCTCTATGACCTCAGTTAACCTTCACTCCCTCTTTAAAGGCCCTATCTCCAAATACTATCTCCAAATACAGTCACATTAAGGGTTAGTGCTTCATCATATGAATTCAGGGGGAACACAATTCAGTGCATAAAATACAGTGAAAAATTGGAAACAACCTACAAGTCCACTCAGTAAAATATTATGCAGCCTTAAAAGTGATGAAGTCAATTTACATTTATTAACATGGAATGTTGCCATGATATATAACACATTTCTTAAAAGGTTTTAAAACAAGAGGCTTACTTAGTATGACTGCACTTTGGGGAAAAATATATATGTACATCTGAAAAATGCACCCCAAAGGAAAGAAGGTAACATCTGGGTAGTGGAGTTGTGGGAAATATACACATTCAATTTTATATTTTTACCTTTATATTAAAGGAGAAAAGAGTTCTTTATAAAAGGACTGTTCAACCCCAGGTTTATTTCTTCCAGAATTATTTAAATGAGTTTCAATTTTTGATTGCTGATTTTTTGCATAAATAATTGCAAGTTATGAGCTGAAGTGGCTCTACAGGGTGTACCAGCAGAGGCCACTGACGTGAGGCAGATTACAGTCTTGAGTGGAAGTGATTCATTTACAGGAAGATTACGGACCTGAATAAATATGAATTAACCAATAGAATTTGTGGGTGTGCTTCATGGCTACCTTAGCAATCACTGTAGGCTGTTGAACTAGATAATTTAAGCCAACAGGCCCTGTAAGAGTAGACGAATTCACTGACAAATTTTAAAGACAATAAATCCTTTTTTTAGCAGCCTGGAATCCTGGGTACAATTTCAACACCAACCAGATGGAATTCTGCAGGTAAATCCACTTTTACAACTAGGAAAATACCAGTGCTACAGTATACAGTTTGCTGGTTTAGGACCTAACCGGTTTATCAACTAATTCGGTTCCCAGAGGGACAACTTTTTCCTTTTGGTGAGGAATCACCTCAATCTGCTACTTGTTTGGGGTTAGGATTTCTTTTTTTAAAAAAAGAATCAAAATGCAAGTCATGTCCCTCAAATTCAAAGCCCTTGGCAGTGGAAGGTCACAAAGTGGTGAGGATCCTTTAGACTAAGCAACCTCCCCCAGTGCAGGTCTCTACTCTGCACCATTAGTGATGCTTATGTGGTAGACAGAATCTCCACATAAGGCTGGATTTGCCTAAGCCTGAGAAACACCTCTTTCTCTGTTAGACTGAGAGGTGGCATCAAGGAATGGAAATCCATCTCCTGATTTTTCACTATCCTCATATGTTTGGCTAACTAATTAATAAGAACAAGTGAAAGTGTAATGTCTTTCAACCTCTCTGGAGACTATCAAGCAGCTGATTGCAACTTTTCACAATTCTTTAGCATTTAGGTCGCATAACCTATGGGGCATTCTGCAGAATATGCTGATAACACTTTCCTCTTTGACATTCAAGTTAATTATCACTATTAAATCTTTAATACTCAAAACTACATGGTGTTTAATTTGTCCATGAAGTAGTCCATAAATGCCAGTGTATATATTAAATTATGTTAATGTTTAATCTTTCTTTGAGTAGTCAAAAGTGTGTTAAAAATTAAAATAAAATTAATTCCCACTTTCCCATTCTTCCACTGTAGGTAATATTATTTTACATTGTGCTAGTGTTCTACAAATTGACGTTCGGTGCTTTGACTTAATGAACTTCATGATTCATTTACTACCTGGGGTGTTATTCATTACTTTTTCAATTACTGTAGAACTTTATACATCACAGCATGAGACCCTAAGCAATCAGACGAATGGTACTAGGGAGTTTTTCTTTTAAATGGAATCATGTATTAAAGGCAGAAGACTAAATTAGCATGTCTAATATGCCAGCCAGCAGTAGTGGCCTCCATGTTGATGGGCTAGTGATTAACCTTCCAGAAGTGAGCTTTTCAGAATCAAAATGCTCAGTTAACCTGGTCTCCTGCCCTAGAGAAACTGTGAAAGTCATGGCATGTCACCATGCTCCTCAGAGCTCAAAAGCAGGAATCTATAGGATCCAGTGTATTAGCAGGAGACAACTGAGTTTTTCAAAGTACTGACACGTCTTATCATCCTACAAAGTTTTAGAACCACCAGAAGTGTTTGTTACACTTTGCCCCAAGACCTAAATGTATCCATGTATTTGATTGACTATTTCTTTTAGTGAACACTGACAAGATTCCTAGCGCCGCCCTGGGCTCTAAGGGCTGAGGGAACAGAACGCAGAGAAGACATTCCCCCAGGGTTTTTTAATCTCCTGGAAAACCTGTGTCATTCCCAGGAAGGACACCCTATGCAGAACATAGTCCCTGCTGAAAACCTCACAGGGAGGTGAGGCTGAGGCAAGGAGAGGTGAGAGGGGCCCTCCTCAAGCTGCTCCCACAATCACAGAACTAGAAGAGCAGTAGGGAGTGAGGAGAAGCCGTTGGCAAGGCGACAAAAGCGGCAAATGGGCTCAGTGGGAGTCCAGATTCAGCACCCTGCAAGCCGGCTGGTCCTGTAAACACACAACCACGAAGGCTTCTTCCAGCCAGTTCAACCCACTCTGCCTGGTGACCCTCAATCTACTGGCATTTCATATGTGCAAGTAGAAAGCGGAGCTTTTCCCTTGGGACAACGGATTTACAATTCAAAGGTAAGGGGGAAGGCAGGAAGGAAAGACCAGTTATCCCCACAGGAAAATTGGCCTGCTGATAAGACGCTGCTCTACTGATACCCTGGAGGCTGCGTAGCCCCCTCGGCTACTCAGGCTATTTGAGACCAGATCACACATAATGTCACAAGGAACTCTGTGCTTGAGACAAGGGAATAGCTGTGTAACAGATAAGTACTCTTTAGTCTTTTGCAGTTATGCCAAATTTCCATTGCACAAGGACACTTCATACTCTAGTTTTAGGAATTTAATTCTGTATGAAAAATACAACCTCCGTTTTCTAGAATTTTGCTTAGCATATCTTAGCTGGGCAATCTGCTTTTACCCCTTTGGCCACCCCCAGTTAGAACAGGTCGTTCTCCAGGGCCATTGCCCCCTCAGTCACAGGGCTGGTCCCACTTCACTCGCCTGTCATACAAACGTCTGTCTGGCCTGACCCCTCAACTCCTTGCCCCTCAACCTGCTTCTCTTGCTACAGCCTTTTTCCTGACCCTTGAACTTGTTGCTCAGGATGGCTCTGCTGGCTCTTCACCCTCTTCCCACTTCCTCCTTGATTTAAGGCCATCCCTTTGATGAGGTCTGCATAAGCCTCTTTAGGAGCCCCTCGCCAGGACAAATCCCCACCCAGCTGCCCTGGCCCCTCCAGCTGGGCAGAGCAAGGCAGTTCCAGATAGTTTGTTTTTAGGGGCCAAGGAGAAAATCTTCATTTGTTTCCACTCTTACTGTAAATAACACTTCTAAAGACCTAGTAGTTTTATTGCCTGGTCCTTCCTCAGTGATGAGGGATGGTGTGTATCTCAGGCTCCTCATTCCAAACATTAGTAAAGGCTACACAGGTTTATGCTTCACTCAGTTATATGGCTCATGGACTAATCAACTAATGGGACAAGGCACCAGAACACTTGGCTCTAGTCACTTCTCTTGCCATTTGATGCTTTCTGATGACACAAGTGTTATAAAAATAAATAAGCAACAGGATTCCAGTTGTTGCAAATTCTGTGGAGTGGAAGTCTTTTAGGTCTGTTATACTATAACCATCAGAGTGGGTCCCAAAACCTATGTAGCCCCTGGCAAGTAAAGATTACTTTGGGCCTCTGAAACAGCCACAATGATTTTAGTCAGTAAGTCACTCTGTTCAGGAATGTCCAGATAACTCATTCTACAGTACCTGCTTTACCTGGTTGTAGAGAATAGAAAGTGTAGGTTCTGAGAAAGTCATGACCAGTACTCGCTTCTGTGGTCCCTCTTGGGTTCAGTGTGGTCAGTCCCAGCCTAGACCCATGTAGGGCTCTGCATGGCCTGTCCAATGGCCAGCAGACCTTCAGGGAAGGTGGAAACAACCTGGGAGTGTGACGGAGGCAAGATTCAGGGATATGCCCTACCTTAGTTTCTGGAAAAGGTGTGTCCCCTGTATCCCACCCTGTCCACACCCCACACTTCAAGGCCCAGTCAGGAGATCTAGTGAATCCCCCAAATCCAGATGTCAGAGGAATGGTTTCTTGTACAGAGTGGCCAACAGCCCTGGATATTTCAGGGACTAACCATGTCATTTTCCTTATCTCTTCTGGGAGAGCAGGCCACTTGTATACATCCGCTCTCACCTGAGCGCTGGTCACAGGGTCAAAAGATGCCGCCGCCTCAGCTACCAGCTTGGGGTGATGCAGGCAGACCCTGGAATAGCAGAGGCCTGCTGTTTTGAAGTATATTACTTCCTCTGCAGCAGATAGACAACATGAAAATGATTTGGAAAAGTTTAGACATCTTGTTGTATCTACTCATCTTAAGCTTATCTTAATAAGTGTAACTTTAAATGGTCACCTTCTATCTTGATCTTGAGTCTTATAACTTCCATTCAATTTTTAAGTTTTATAATGAATATTAATGAAATAATTTACTTATGAATTCTCATAGTGTCTATTTCTTTAGGTAAGGTTTTTGTAACAGCAGTCCCAAACTCTTCTAGGAATATTACCTGCATATTCATTGCCTCCATTATTTATATTGGGAAATACTTGATTGCTTTCTGGTTTTGATTAACTCAAGGGGCTCATTCATTCTCAAATTGTAAACTCTGCAATTGAATGAAATGACTCGGATCTCCCTCTCCAGCCACACTGCAGGGTCTTTCCTCACAGCCCCAGACACAAGTCTGGCTGCCCACAGCACACCTCCAGGTGTCCTGCTGTACGAAGCTAAACCTGTTCCTTTCTTTCCCAAATGACTTCCAAGTCTCTCTTTTGACTTCTACCAGTTACACTATGCAAATATTCCCATGTCTTTTGGGGATCCCAAATCCACTTATTTCACCATTCCCTGTGACACATGAACCCCCAAAATTACACAAAATATGTGGGGGAGACTACCCATAACTTTCATTCTGTCCTCAAAGGTCCATGACTCTCTCCGTCTTCAAAAGGATCAAAATGATCTGTCATTTTAATCAGTTCTATCATTACACTGCATTATCAGAATAGCCTCCTGGCTGATGCCCTGCCTCCAGTCTCCTTCCAGTCCATTCTGTACACCCACACCACCCCCGCTGTTTTTATCAAACACACTCGCGGTTTGGTTTCACTGCTTTGATTCTCTCCTAACCTGCAATGTGCACAGAAGCCTGGCAGTGGCGCCACCACACCACTTTTAGTCCTAATTTTCTGCAGCTCTCCTACCTAAAAAAACGCCTCCCCTGCCCCTCTTTCCACCCCTGCTCACACCCCATACTTCAAGGCCAGAGTAAAGCAGCCTCCCACACTAAGCCCAGCCCAGAGGTAGAGTCTGGTTTCAGATGACAGAATACCTGAGTGGGGATGTGGCCTGGAGGTCTGAGGGGCTGGAAATGTCCCTGGGAGGTTGTCTGCATAGTTCAGAATCCTGAGGACATACGAGTTCTCCAAGGTTTCAACCTTGGCAGTGAAAGAGTTCTCCAAGGGAAATAAAAGCCTAAAGTGTCAAGTGCTATTTCTCAGTTTCTACAGCACTTAGATGCCCGGCCCAATGCCTCAGAAAGAGTAGCTCTCAAATGTTTGCAGAATGAATGTGGAATGTTATGTTCTAAACTAAATGTATCTGCTGATGGACAGTGACTGCAATGGGTGAGGGGGACTCGATAATATGGGTGAATGTACTAACCACAATGTTGCTCATGTGAAACCTTCATAAGATTGTATATCAATGATACCTTAATAAAAAAGAAAACTAAGTGCATCTGGCACAGGGGAGTTTTAGAGGGTCAATATTTGTCTGCAAAATATTCCAACAAAGTCCTTTGTGAAAAATAGGTGAATTATTACCCTAGTTCTCGCATCAAAAATTGTTATTTATAAAAGCTTTATAGTTGAGCAGTTTAAAGCAGTGCACTAAAAGTCACATGATCTTCTGAATAGGTGCACATTAAATATACATTTTTCTATTAACCTTTTTCATAGATATGATAACAAAGTAAATCTAAAGTGGAGAGAAAGAAAATGCACTTTGAATTAATAATTAGTAAATAATTATCTCAGGCATTTGCTTAATTACCGTTACCTATGCAACTAACCCCAGGCATAATTATTTAGGAAAGAATTCATGTCTTCTTAGCAACACTTTCTAAACCAATACTGTTGGTCTCTAAGGAGTAAATGCGTCTGCAGTTAAGTTAGGTGTTTAATATTATGAGTCAATATTAATATTAAACTTGGGGCTGCAGAGAGAACAAAAAACAGGGGCAGGTGCCTGGCTGCATAAGCACGCAATGGCCTGTTATTTATATAGGCAACTGTGAGCCGCCACATTCGGTGTTACTGAACTGGAAGACCAAGCTGGAAGCTGGGGGCTCAGCAGGCTCACCTTCGCGACCACAGCACCCACCAATACAATTAATGCTCCCGCAGCACTTTATCTTCTTCATTTGCTGAGGATGATGGATGACACCAAGGCCAAGCAAGCTTGGTCCCGTGCATGAGGTCCCAGCCTCTAGGCATGCAGCTACGGAGGAGCCAGGCCTGTAACTGACAAGCTACCCCTGCCCAGATTGGCAGCGATTTATCTATAAATTTCCCCCAGGACTTGACCATGCCCTTTGGTCCTCCACATACAGGAGCCTTTTAAAAATCTTTCAGTTGAGCTCCTGAGAGCTCCCTCATCTTCAAAGCTGGCTACCCAAAGCATTCTGCCCATGTTCAGACCGCACAGCCCAACTGTGCCCCCAATCTAGAGAATTTCTAAGTGGGAGGGCCCTTGAGAATAGCTGATGCTCTCATTTCACACACGACGAAACAGAGGCCTGGAGAATCCAAGAGCTGGTCCAAGACTGCACAGCTGGCTCACGGCTTGGCGGGGCCCAGCACTTCATCTTCTAGTCCAGCACCAGCTCTGCCAGATCCCAGTGCTCTGGGAGGTTAGTGATGTGGGACGTACCAACCAAAGTAGAGCCAGCTTTTCAGGAAGCAGAAGTGGGGTCCCTTGGGAGTCCTGAGCACCTGGGGCTTTTGAGTATTATGGCAAAGGCATTGCTCCAACTAAACAGAATTTTTTTTCTTTTACAAATGGACTCCCTGCCCTCGCCAAACCCTTCCCATTCATTTCCTTTGAAATGGTCTACTTTGACAACCCCTGACATTGTTACCCAGCTGTGGGCACAGGGATTCCGGTCAACTAGATTCCCTTGTAAATTTCATGAGCACTGGTGAAGAATGGGAGAAAAAGGTTAGAGCTTCAAGGTTTTATGATGCAGCCAGTGGGATCTGAGACCAGCCTTGGGTGCCCTCGTCTTTGCATGGCTCAGAATCATGGGTAGCCCCTGAGCTGCCTTGTTTCCACAGATCAAAGCTTCCTCGTCCCTTTCCCTTTCCTCATTGGCTTAGGCAGATGGTCCAATCTGTCAGCAACCAAAGCAGAGATGAGCAGATTCATTTAGGAACAGTTTCCTTCCAGAGAAGATTCCCCATTCACTTTGACACTGGAGCAATTATTTGCTGGCTGACAGTTGTAATTACTTTTTACTGCAGGTAGGTAACTGTTCCAGAAGCCAAACTTATAGGATTACTGGTTTCTGAAGGCTTTGGAACAAGTAATTTTCAAATAGTCGGCGCAGCATGTTCAGTGACCTTTCCACCCAGGGTAAATTCCTGCCTCCGCAGGCGAGGTGTGGGTTCTTGGGTAAGGCACTTTGGAACTGAAGGGACATTTTACTTCCAGGCTCCTTTGCTTGAAAAATGGGACCCGAGCAAATCATCCTTGGAGATTTCATGAGCTTGCCTCTAATCATTCTTCTGATTTTTAACTGCCGTGGGAGTTGGCATTAAATTCTATCAACCGACCAACCTTTTGAGCACTAGCAGGGTAAATTGCTTTCCCAGTCATGGTATCCCAGGGTAACTCCTCCTGCCATGCTACCCATTTCTGAAGGGAAATTAGGGAAAAAATAAACCCAGAGAGCCTTTTAGTCAAGGTTTCTAACAAGACTATCTTCGTAGACTGTCCATAATGATTTTGCAACAAGGCTTTCTATTTGATAAGAAAAAGCCCTTTTGAATCCTGGTCCCTATCAGCTGGTTTGACATTTAACAGAGTTTAAATAGCACATCCACTGTCTGCTGGGACAGCAGTTTCTTTTACTGAGAAGTTATTTGAGGCATTTTTGCTGCTATGGTTAGTGTTGTTCATATGATTACCTAACAACATCCCCACCCTCCATATTGCCATCCACCGATTGGCTGAACTCCGGTTCTGAGTGGGTCATAACTGTTCTCTTTGTTATTTGTGAGTTGGCCTCTGTCCTGGTGTCTATCCAGGAGAAGCAAATGCAAAATCATATGACTGGGAGAAGACTGGGCCTAATTTAAATCTAGCACCTCAAGAAGAGATGACAGTTCTGCTTTTAAGCACAGGAGATCACTGAGACATTGAGAGAAGATGAACGATACAGTATTCATCAAGAGATTTTCTTTTTCAGCTGTATTGAGATCCAACTGACATATAACTGTAGTGTAAGTTTAAGTTGCCATCATACAACATTATGATTTGATATGCATACATTATTGCAAAATGTGTGCCACAACAGGATTAGTTAACACATCTGTCACCTCACATAGTTATCATTTGTATGTGTGTGTGTGTGTGGAAAACATTTAAGATCTCTCTTAGCAACTTTCAAATATACAATGCAATATTGTAAACTGTAGTCACCATGTTATACATTAGATCCCCAGAACTTACTCTTCTTATAACTGGAAGTTTCTAAGTTTGTAACCCTTGACCAACATCTCATTTCCCTCCCCACCTCCCCACCCCCCATCCCCTGGAACCTCCAATCTACTATGTTTCTGTGAATTTGGCTTCTTTAGATTCCACTATATGTGAGATCAGACAGTATTTGTCTTTCTCTGTAGACTATTTATTTAGACTTTTTGACATACGATCAATGCATAGAAGCTTGTAAAGAAATTTTATTACAAGTAATTTGTGCTATCAGTTTGATTTATTGATATGCAAATTTACTAGAGTCTGGTATCCCCAGAGAAAGAATTGTAACCTCATCGCAAACTTCCTTCACAGCCTTTAGAAATAGAAAAACCTTCATTTATTGTTAGGAAAGTTGAAAGTATGCTGCAGAGCTGTCCTCAAAGCCTGAAATATGCTTAGATTAAAATCATAAAATAGGTTTAAGAAAATGTTTACTATTTACTATTACACAACCTTAAGTACACCACAACATTTGCAAGTCATTCTTGTGGGGGCAATAAAGTCACCCACAACTATGGGACCTTAGCTCTGAAGTATTCAGGGGAGTAAGGTTTGCAAACTGAGAGCATAGAGTCAACAAATTTGCAATCAGACCGCACTGGGTTCAAACCCTACTCTACCACTTCTCTATCCTACTTATATATAATCATATCTACCTTACGAGGTTGGGGGAAGGGGTGATAAGTAAGGCACTTAGTACTGTGTCTGGCACACAGTAAATGCTCAACAAACTGTGATGAATACATTATCTATACAGAAGAATCATGCTTCCTTCATTAATACTTCTGAATGGAGGGCATGCCATTTGCTAGCCAAATCTACTTTATGGGAGATCTAACATTCTGGGCATTAAGACAGATGCTAAGGTACTCATGAGACCTATACTACCATGAAAGATCAGTCTGGTCAATGGTCACAAAGTGTGGCCAGTGGGCCAGTGCACCAGAATCACCAACAGGGCACATTGTAAAGCTGGTTTCTGGATTGTCTGGAAGGCAGGCTATTCTGGTCAGGATTGGCTAGGCTATGCTGCAGTAACAGACACACCCAAAAAGCTTGGTGATTTAACCTTAAAAGGTACATTTCTCACTCATGCCAAGTCCACTGTGGCTCTGAGGATCATTCAAGGAACCTCATTTTAAGCAGGGGCTCAGGGACACAGGCTGTTTCTCTCCTGTGGTTCCACCGTGCAGACAAGGCGTCTTGCTGTTGATGTGCCAGGTGAAGAAAAGCATCAACCCGCTGATTAGTGGTTCATTGGCCAGAATGTGACACATGATCCCATTTACGGCCAGGGGCTGCAAAAAGGGTGAGGAGAGGGAATATTAGGTGCACATTAAATGTCTCCATCTCACCTCCTGAATCAGTCTCTCGGGGTGGGATCCAGGACTCAGCATTCTCAAACTCCCCATTAGTTAGCCATTGCAACACTGTGATTATTATCTACTACAGGCAGTATTCTTTTATGGGATAAATAATTTGAAATAATGGAAATGAAAGGATGACACTGTCAATTTAATAATTAAAATGAGAATCCAAGAGTTGAAAACATTAGGCTTTTTCTCTAGGTGTCTTTCAAGTGTCACTCTTAGATACAGATGTCTCCCAAGTCTGTTTCTGGCCCAGACCCTGCCTTGCCTTCAGACCTGCATACCCACAGCTCACAGGTGTCTCAAAGTGTCAGTCTCTCCTGAACCTGTTCCCGTGTCCCAGGGACAGTACCAATGTCCACCCTCCCAGGTATCTTCCAAGGCTCCCTGCCTTGGGAGTCCTCCTTGCCTTTTGTATTTATTTCACTAAAATCCAGGCCTCAGGCCAGTGTTTCTGTCTCTTTACCATCTCTTATGTCTGTTCTCACCTCTCCTCCTTGGCTGCTTGCTGCGCGCTTAGCCAGGCTCCTACCATCTGTCACTCCTCCAGTGTCCCTCCCGATGTCCGGCTTCTCTCTCCTCTTGTCCTACGTGGCTGTCAGTATGATGAATCCCCTTTCCCCACCAGCATTTCCTCATCTTCTATGACTCAGCAAGACTCCTGTCCTCTAACCCTTCTCTGACCTTTTTCCCAGCCCCATTCCATGACTTACTTCTCTCAGACGCTACAGTTTGCACTCCTCTGTATAGGCGTCTTGGTCTCAGCTAGACTGCCGATCCCCTGAGGGCAGGCAGCAGGTTTGCCCCTCTCAAGAGCGCATCCTCATAGACCGGCACCGGCTCTGCATGCAGCAGGGTGAAGGAGGGCAGGGATGGAATGCGGCCTCGTGCATGGTAGGCCCTATATAAAAGTTTGTTGAATGAAGGAGTAAGCAACCATTCCCCTCTGCAGAGTGACCTCATATATCCATTAGAGTGTATCACCACACTCAAGATAATCAACTAATTAAAACTGAATATTCATCTACGTGGGTACTTTTCTGTAGCAGACTTGATAAGCAAATTCATCTTCACGGGAAACCATGTTATGCAGCTTTGATCAAAGATGGAAAAAAGAGGTGAAGCAAATCATCATGTTCAGGGTGTATGAGTGATATCACTTTGCAAGGAGAGCTACATTTTAATTTGCAGGAAAATAATTTTCAGTACAACCAAGTGAATTAAAAATAAACTGCACAAGTGAACTAATTCCCAGTTTAAGAAGTGCTAACAACTGAAAGTGATGTAATTTTTCTTAATTCATTATATAATCCATACATATTTGGGGAAGTTAAAATAGTTGTGTTAATATTTGTTATATTCCTGAATATCTGCAACAGTACTTATCCACACATAATAAAAAATGAGCCAGAAAAATATACTTAGAATGTATTTCTAGGAGCGTGTTTATGAGCCATTTATTATACAATGTGTGTCATGTCTTCAATCACAATAAAATTTTATTGCAAAAGTTTGAGGTATTTAAGTCTGTTTTCTTACCTCTAAGTCTTTTCTTTCATATTATTAATGCAAGACTTAGCAACTCTACTCATTAAAGATTTTCAAAAAATGACCCCAAAATGGGAAACTCCGCAAAAGAGGGTATTATATGATATAAAGAAATGTAGATATAAATGTATATAAATATATAATAGATATAAATATATAAACTTAGTATGTTGATATAAAGAGATGAAGAGGGAGCAATGAATTAGAAATGGTAGATAGGAAATATGAAATTCTTTAAAAATAGTTTTTAATATTACATGAAATATTTAGAAACTATACACAAACAAAAGCAATAAAATGAAAGTCAGCCATAATCTCTTTCAAACCAGGAAACTATTTTTAAAATTTTAGTTACCATGAATAAATATATTTTATAAAACAAAAAGTAGAGGTATTGTAATACACATGATGCTTCAAAATCTGATTTTTTCACTTCACTGTGCACAGTGAGTTTCTTTGCCTGTCATCATCTCTACATCACCAACATACTGCAAACCCATTAAAATTATATTGTTGCACCATGATTCGTGGGTCATTCTCTCGGGTAGATTGTATCCCATTTAAACAATATCATAAATGAGAATGAAACTAATATCTATGAATTAAATCTTTGTGCACATCCATCATTTCCTTAGGATAAATTTTAAGAAGTGGAACTTCTGTTTCAAAGGGGATAAGATTTGAAACTTTTAATACAATACTTTAGTATATGGGGTTGGATTAGCTCCAGAAATATTGTACCAATTTATACTTAAATATTTATGCTCCTTTATAGTTCCTCTTTGGTAAATTACTTAATCACAACTTTTGGCCATTTTCCTATTGGAGATTTTGTCTTTTTCTTATTGTAAGAATTCTTCATACATATGTATAGAGGATGTTACATAGGTCTATTACATGTTACATAAGTGTGTTAAATATATTGTCTCAGGTTGTTCACTCACCTTAAATTTTTGCTTACAATGGATTTTCTCATCATGTGAAAGTTCTTATAATTTCCTTTCAGCCGAATCAGTTTGTTCTGTGGTTTTCTAGCTTTGGTGTCATGCTTGGAAAAATCAAGGCCATCTCTAGAATCTATAAATAAGTCACCAAAATTATCACTTTTCACATCCAAATTTTATATTTATCTGAAATTCCATGTTGATGTATGATGTAGGATAGAAATCAAACTTTTTTTTTATCCTAAACTTAAGTTAGTCAATTATCTCAGCTTATATCCCTGGAAAAAGCCTTGGAAGAAGCTACTTTCCATTTAAGCAAACTAAGGCTGCAGCATGTGCTGTGTCCTTCAAAGTCCAGAATTTTAGATTTCTGCTTCCGTCTCTCCATGCTTGTGGACATCCAGGAACACAGGCCTTGCAGCTTCTCCTCAGACCCTTTGCTTTTATCACATTTCCAAACATTCTGGATTCGCTGACCCAGAGAAATATGTCAGCGGTGGTTGCCCACCAGCCTCCCAGCCTTCAGGTTCCCCGCCAGCCCTCCGGGCTCCTTCGTCCAGGAGCTAGGAAGACAGTCAAACCCGAACAGGGAGCATCAGGGCAGTACTGCTTGGGGGACTGCAGAGGAAGAAAGGGTGTTGCAGACGTCTTCCAAAAATGTGAATAACAACAAGGGAACCTCTTCTTTGAATGTGACCTAAAGAAATCCTTCCACATATAGACAAAGATGCAGGAGTGACACTGTCCTCTGTATATCAGAGGAATAAAAATGGATAGGAAATTGGTTACATAATGATACATCTACATTATGGAATATTTTGCAATGATTAAGAAGAATAAGAGAGAGGGAGGGGGAAGAGAAAGACTGCAAAACATATTACAAGAAAAACCAAGCCATAGAATATGTATGATATGAGCTTGCTAATATAAAATAAAGCGCCTCATAAATGCATATATATGTATATATACACATATAAATATATAAAGTATAATATGATATATGATATATAAATGTTAAACTATATTAAGTGTGTGCATATGTATATATACATATATAAATGTATGGAAAGTAAATAAACATACACATAAACATGTAAAGTATATGTTTATTTACAGTATTTAGGTACATGTATCCAGAAAAAGGTATTGAAAAGTTGCAAATTCCACTTAGGAAATAGTAAATGGAACTGATAGGGGGAGTGCTAGGAAGAGAGATGGCAGATATATTTTTGCTTTTAATATAGTGCTCTCAATAGTCCTGTATTTTTAAAATCTTTTACAGTAAGAATCTTTTCAGGAAATGCTTATACAACTTTCTTAAAAGACAAAAAATAAAAACATAAAAAAGGACAATTTCATGGAAATCCTAAGCCCACCAATGCCAGTATGAGCTAGAATGTTCCTAGGTTGCCTACCAGCTAGGGCTCAGCTGAGGTCCAGCCCATGAGTACATACCAGGCACACAAAGCTTAATATAGGAGATGCCAGTGGGAATACGTGAGAACAGGAGAACACAGAGGAGCCTAAGGAACGCTTATATTAAGGACCAACTGAATCCAGAGTCCAGGCTCCCGAATAAAAGGAGCCAAAAATGATGAATGCAACTAAATGAGTCGTTACCCAGATGGAGAGAACTGGATGGACTTTGTTCTGGGTTGGACCTGACCACGCCAAAGCATGAAAAAAAACGAATAACTTTTTTTTCCTGCCTCAGATGAGAAAACAAGCAAGTTTGTCTTGAATTGAATGAAAATCACAAAATTTTATTTTAAAAAGTAGAATTGATCATCTATTTTGCCACTGTGGCATATCTTATGATTCACTGATTAGATTACCAAACTGAGATACTAAGGACCAGGCCTTCGGATCCTCCTGTATTTATAGCAGCTGACAGATTGGACTCTGTCAAAGACAGGAGTCAAAAACAGGTGCCCGTCTTGCAGCATCCGTCCAGTTCTGAGGAGCATCCGAGACAGGAGGGGTGTAGGGAAGGCCCACTGTGCTTTGCACCCAGGAAAGCCAGGGAGGGAGGTGGTGGGGCACCGCCCTTCCCTCCCAGTCCGGTGTCACAGGAAGGAGTCTGAGGAACCTGCTTCTCAGATGTTGGTTTCTGCTGATGGGAAACAAACAACAGGAGGGAGAGACGCACAGAGATAGTGGATTAGTAGGAAACTGCCACCACCATCTTTTAAAGATCTTTTCCTAAAAAAATTCATTTTACTTCCCACCTCTGCCCAAAGGTGGAAGAAGGCAAAAATCAACTTGCTTTGAAACTTGAAACATATTAAAATATGCAGACACTGACAGTCTGCTCCTCTTCTACACAGCAGGGTGGGACAACAATAAAGCTAAGGAGAGATAGATAGCCTGAGGGTTGAGAACATGTGGAGGAGCCCTCCCCTCCCCTCACAGGTGCAGGAATTCTGTGCAATTCCACACCGCTTGCTGTTATTCCCACCAAGGACAAAATCCTTAAGAGCCTGTTGAGTGAGAAAGTGTCTCCTATATAAGGCCACGTTTCCTATTCTGACTTCTGCTGTATGTCTTCAATTATCTTTCTCTTGCTCAAATATTCAATATTCTCCCTGAACTGTGACTTTTCAGCATGTGAAAGCTCACCCATTAAAAAAAAAACATTCTCTTTTGTTATGGACTCAATTTTGTCTCCCCCAAATTCATGTGTTGAAGCCCCAACCCCCAATGTGATGGTATTAGGAGAAGGGCCCTTGGGAGGCGATGACACTTAGATAAGGTGGAGCCTTCATCAAAGGATTAGTGCCCTTATGATAAGAGACCGAGAGCGTGTGCTCTCTTTCACTCCCCACCCCGTGGGGACGCAGCAAGAGGGTGACGTATTTCCACGAGCCAGGAAGAGGGCTCGAAGCAGAAACCAACCATGCTGACACCAGCCTTTTGGCCTATGGAACTCTGAGAATATGTCCCTTTAGTCCACCTAGTCTGTGGCACTTTGTTATGGCAGCCTGAGCTAAGGCAGTCTGATGCCCTGCTTCCAGCAACCTCGCCTTCCACCACCTCACAGCCAAGTTCCTGGAAAGTGGCAGTGTTCAAACAGACTGTCTTGCGCCCCACCTCCTCAACCATCACCACTGACGCCTCTATCCCCTCCAGTCTGACATCCTTCCTCTTTGTTAGACCAAAGCATTCCCCCTGAGGTCTCCAATCACCTCTGTACTGCTACGGCCGATGGATGTTTTTGGATCTCTCAGCTACACCTGACTGCTCCTTCTTCCCCTGATACCTGCAGAGCCACAAAGCCACAATCCCCGGACTTTCCTCTCTTGTGTGGCTGCTGGCCTCCATTGCCTTTGCAGGCCTATTTTTTCCTATTGCCCTAGAACCTCTTCTTGTCTCCCTCCAGACTCTCCTTCAGAGCACACATCTTCAGTATCACTTATGTACCAACGACTCTAATTTTCATCTTAAGCTGGGACCTTCCCTCTAAGCTCCAGATCTGCAAAATGCTCATTTCCATGAGGAGCACCCCAGCCCAACATGGCCAAACTAAACTCACAATTTTGCCCCAGCCTGGTTCTTTCTCTATGTCTTTCTACATTGATTCAGGCAAATGAACAAGAAATCTAGGAACAAATCATCCTTGACTATTCCCTCCTCCATCCCACATCTAAGCTACCTTCAAGGCTCAGTGATTTTATTGTTTATGACCAATTCCATCTACATCCCTTCCTCTCTGACCTGTTCTGTCACAGTAGCTTCCTTACTGGTACACCTGCATCCATTCCTGCTGTCACCAACCCACTCTGCACACTGTAGCCAGGATGGTTTCTTTAAAGTGCATGATTGTGTCTTATTCCTGCAGAAACTGTCCATTAACTTTTCACTGCTTTTACATTATGACCCAAATCCCTACTGAGGGCCTAACAGCTGATCTTTATTTCCTTTCCAGCTTCCTCTCACACCACACTTCCCTTTGCTGTCCACGCCTCCTGATGTGCTTCCTCCCGCCGAAGGACCTTGGCATGTGCTGTTTCCCCTGCCTAGAACACAATTTTACTCTTCTACTCCTTATTCTGCTATGGATTGAATTGTGGCCCCTGAAGAGACATGTGGAAGTCCTAGCCCCCAATACCTTGGAGTGTAACCTCATGTGAAGATAGGGTCTTTACAGAGGTAATCAAGATAATTGGAAGTCATTAGGGTGCATCCTAATCCAGTGTGATCGGTGCTTCTATTAGAAAGGGGCAACTTGGGCACAAAGGCAGACATGTACAGAGGGAAGATGATGTGCCTTGAGTGATGCATCTGTAAGCCGATGAACACCAAGTACTGCCAGCAAACACCAGAAGCTAGAAGTGGCGAGGAAGGATTTTCCCTTAGAGCCATCAGAGAAAGCAGGGCCCTGCTCATACCGTGACTTTGGACTTCTAGCCTCCAGAACTGTGAGATGATACATTTCTGATGTTTTCAGCAACCCAATTTTTGGTACTTTATTATGGCAATCCTGGAAAACCCACATGTCCTATCATTCCTTTCATTTCATTAATTCCTGCTCAGGTCAATCTAACTTTTTTAGGGAATATGTCCTAGACCTTCTGGCTCGGTCAAATCCCCTGTCATTTACACATAGCACTGTTTCTCCATTCATAGCATTTTGCCAGTTATAGCCTAACATTTACATGGTTACTCGATTGTCAGAATTTCTCATTAGACTAAAAAGCCCATGACAGTAGAGACTGAGTCTTTCTTTAGCTTGCCCTGGTAGGCCCTGAGCCTAGCCTTGTGTATGACACATCCTGGAGCTCTGTAAGTATTTGCTGAGTGAATAAATGAAAGGAAGAGGTATGATGGGCATGCTGGAGAGGTGGTTAAGACCTTAAAGGAAGGCAGACTGGAAGATAGGTTAACATGATATGATTTCCAGAAGGACCCCAAATATGTCTGCTGTCAGCTGATGTTATCATTCCATAAGAACAAAGGTTTGAAATGCACATATCCCTGTGAGAGGTAAGACGTTAACCTAAATTTGCATTGGCTTATTAATAATACATCCTTTCCAGAAAGTAAGCTTGAGGGTGTTTAATACTAAATCAAGACTCCAAATGTCTAGAGATGGAAACTGTGAGTTGACAGCCAGGGAGGAAAAAAAAAATGGGAACCAGGGTGAATGGTGTAAAAAATAACCTTTTTAATGTTGTCATTTTGCTAAGGGTTAGTTTACCACTGGTCAGAAACAAACTGCCAGATTGCTACTTATCCAGGGTCAATGAGAGCCCTTCCCAGGGAATTCTGACAGTCAGTCCTTCCCTGGCAGTTGGCAGGGACTAGTAGTAGCCTGGGAACTGTTTCCTCTTCAGCTAGAGATGCCCTTGGGGGACAGTGATTGGCCACGAAGCTGACACCTACCCACAAGAGAAGAATCATGACCTTGGGCTCTGATCGCAAGGTTCTTCTGCGGGAATTAAAATGGAAATATTTTCACCATTCATCAACATCCAGATCCTACACGGTACTGGCCACCACACACTGCCAGCTATCAAAGACAGTCTTCCTCTCAGGGAGATCAAACTCCAGAACCAGGGTATGATCCTCACATTCTGTTATTTGCTGAAGATCAACAGAAATAGAAGAGAAACTTGAAATGGATAATTGCTATTATAAAGCACTTTTAGAACTACAGGTGTTCCAGTTTTGTTTTTCTCTTCAACATGCCTTTAATGGCGACAAAATGAGAAACAGATTTTTCTCCATTGCCCCAACTCAGGATATGTTTCCAGAATAATGATTAAATGCTCCCCAAAATGCCTATTTATAATCTCTGAAATTGTTAAGGCTAATTGCGTAAAATATTAGTCTAAAGTTTATTAAAAATCTTATACTTTTAGAATTAGAAAGGATCTCTAAGTATATCTGGTCCAACCTCCCTCCAGTGAAAAAACATATTCTACAAAATCTCCAACAATGACCCCAAAGCATGCTTGAGATTTCACAAAACAACGACCTACTTTTCTTCTTTTCCAGCCAACTTACTCCATTATTAAGTAATTCTACTTAATAAGCTTTTAAAATATATCTTGGGTCTTTATAAAACCAGTTGCCTCAATTTAAATTTTACACTGGCACCTTATTATTCCAAAAGTAATTGCCTAAAGAAAAAGATCTGAATTGCATATTTAAGTAAAATGCATAGAATTGGTGGTGATTTTATTTTTGGATTTATGACCACTGAAATATTCCTGTGCATGAGTGAAAGTAAACCAACCTTTGAAATTTAATAGATTGCTATACACTTATGTTTCAGCATGTAAATTATACATTTGCATCCCTTCCCTGAAAACAGATTTCAGCATTAGAATTATTCAATCTTTACCTTTTTTTAGTGAAACTTGAACCTCACAAAACATTGGTTTGTGAGATATCTTTCCTATAGTGATTTATTTTTGTGAACAATTTCATTTCTGTGAAATATATTGTTGGCACTTGGTATAGTCATTTACTTTTATGACAGCATATTTTATAAGTAAAGCAAATGTAGATGATTTAGAAATTTTGAAACTTGAATTGAGCAACTATAAGTGAAAACTAAAGGCTTTCTCAAATATGTTTTCACTATCAGAGTCAGACTACAAAAAAATACTTTAAACTTTGACCAAAATTTAAAATATTTTAAATATTTGTAAAAGTCTTAAAATGCATACCAAAATAAACAGAAAAATATGGAGGTTGCTACCTTCTGATTGGGCTCAATGTGAAAATACTTCATACTGTTTCCTGAGATAAATAATAAGACTTAGTCCAACCAAAAAGGGAGAATTCTAAAGAAAGGATCTGATAATTAAATCATGAGATGATTAAAGAAAACATTGACTTTCCAGAAGGCAGCAGGAAGAAAATAATCTCAGCCAACATCTCCATTCAGCAAAAAAGAAGCTAAAATGGTTTGGACAGACCTCCCTTGAAGTTCTCTTTGATTGATATGTGCTGCTGATGTTTGATTCAGTTGTAAGGATTTATACCAACGAAAATTAGTTACAGCAAGGGCTTGCACTGTCCATCATGTTCAAATGCTGCCATCTACTATAATGTAATAATCACATTTCAGCTCAAAAGGGATTAAAACCTTCACAAATACTGAAGCATATTGAAAATAAATTGTAAACCAGTGGGAAATAAAACCGTTTTAAAAGCTTCATGAAATCAACAGCTTTAACAGAATTACTATTATTGCCCCAGATAAAATTACATGATGCCCATCAAAAGCAATCCTGAGAACATTTCAGTGTCTCAAATTATATTAGTGGAAAGAGAGACAAAACAATTTTGTTTAGATCTGTTTTGGACCAAATAGTACTTAATTAGAGCCATAATTCATTTGGGAAGCAGAGCCTTTTTTCCTTGGTCTTTCATTTGCAATATTTTAAAGTTACGGTTTTGGAAGAGTTGATCAATGTTTAACTACTGTCTAATTCCCCCATTTATTGTGAGCAAAGGTTCTGTGTTTTGTATCCTTTATGTGACAGAAGATGGATGCTAAGATGCATCAGTAGACGATGGAAGGAGTGAATTCTGTGAACACTCATCCTAGTTGCAGTGGAAAACCATCTTATTCTTGTTCTTTTTCAGCTATATAAAAAGAAAAAAAGGAAGACTGTTATATTTCACAATCATGAATGAGCAGATCACAGCTTTCATAAAATATGTATGCCAGCACTTCTGTGAAGCCACTTCAAAGAACCATTCTCTTGTCCCAAACAATTTCAAAAGCAAAATACCTATAGCCATTTAGAAAATGAAACATTGCCTAGAAAATAATTATTGTGATCAATAAACAATTAAAATTGGAGGTGGGCGGTTTCTTAGATTTACTTAGATTCTCTCCTGGAGAGTTGAAATTAAGAATTATCAAAGGAAATAAATCTCAATATACTACATAAACTCCTCTGGAAATAAACTACATATACATAAGTAGGTATTCTTTTGATCTGTGCAAAAATCATCCCCTCACACTACCAGACAGAGTACCCTTCATTTTGGTAGTACCATTTAGGATCCAGAAGACGGCAGGCCTAGGTTTCAGTGATGTTCTTAAAAGTGTAAATGTCCTGGTTGCCTTGAAATATATTGTATATCACCAGCAGCATGTGGCTAGTAATATTAAGGACATCTGGGTAAAATTGTGAAACTTGGGAACTATTAACAAGCTAATATATTCTATTAGTTCACAATGAATCACAAAATATAATACCAGAAGGAACTTAGGGTCACCTAATTTGGTCCTGCCTTTCTCCATATGAGGAAACCGGGGTCCAGATTTCAGCACTCTGCCCATGGTCAAATGGCAAAGGGGGTAGCAGAGAGACCCGGAATTCTGGTCCGCTTCCTTCCAATGGGCATTAGTCCTGTGTTCCCTGTATCTCTCCAACTCCTCATGTTGGCATCAGGCTCCACACTACCTTACTGTTCCCCAGTCCAACTTCTGCACTTCTCTTTAGACTGCCTTTTACCTCTTAAAAGTGTCACTCATGAATTCCCACATTTGTCCGTCTGGATCCCAAGCACAGAATTCCACGACTCTCCTCATAAATTTGTGCATGTGTTTCTCAAACTAGGGTGTGATGATATACAACTGTATTTGAAGCTACAGGAAAAATGAGTCCTAACTCTTGGATGTTTTTTTTGGGGGGGGGTGGGCAATATCTTTTTAATTAAGAGAAACATAAAAAATGTATGGATTTTAAACATAAAATACACAACGTTTCAAAGAAATGTGTAGCTTTGGGTTACACCCTCAGGTCTGTGGCAGTAAACGTCTTCGGTCCCCTATCCAGACTTTGGTGGAAAGCTTAGAGCGGCAACTGGTGGAAAGGTTCCTGTCCTTCAGAACACAGCCTGGAGCCCACCTTGTCTTCCATGAAGTCCATAGGTCCTGTTGCATTTGTGTCATAGACAAACTGTTGTACTGCTGTCTAAATACTGTGCAGATGGTCCTAAGATAAATTTAACTTCTATATGACAAGCATTACATTATAAACATTATAACATAAATCAAATATCAACTATTTCTACAATTGTTGTATAGGACAAATATGTAAGAGATAGGGACCGCTGGGAGGTGAAACTATCACGGGCCAACCAAACACAATAGATGGAATTAATAAAAATAAACCAATGTACTACTTTCACGATTTTGAAATGACTTCTTTCCATTAGGCATTATGTGCTATAGAGGAAAGTTCAGAGACCCAGTAACTAGGAGAACTGCGGCACTTTTGATTATTTATCTAACTTACCTTGGTCTGTTTTCTGTTTTCTCATCTGTAAAAGAATGGATTGGATTAGTATGGGGGGAAAACGCTGAGAATTCTACATGTTTTTTCTTATCCTTTGCTTTACCATTTCTTCAGGAATGATTTTTTTAATGAATGTAACATAAGATAATTAGCACCTAAACCTTTTCCAGTATATCTTGACAGTGATTAATTCAGTTACTTGAAATACACCTACTTTCTTAAAAATTCTCAGCATATTGATTGGTTAGAAATCAGTACATTTATCAGTGTTGTGAAAAAACAAAGACAGACTGAGGAAAGATTCCAGATTCAGTGAGACTAGAGACATGACACCCAAAGGCAATGCCTGAGCTGGGATTTTATTTTGCTATTAAAAACAGTATTGGGATAATTTGAAAAAGTTGAATGGGCTATAGATTAGACAATATTAGACAATGGTATTATGTCATTTTCCTGATTTTGATCATTGTAGTATGTCATAGAATGACCTTGTTTTTGGAATTACACACACTGAAATACTTAGGGACAAAGGGACATCATGTCTGACGCCATGAGAAAGAGCACACAAGGGAACACGTGAGAGCATGCCAATGTGGGAAACGGTAACATTTGGGAAATATGGGTGAAGGGTGCACAGGAATTCTTTATACTACTCTTGTCAATTTTCTGTGTCTGAAATTCTGTCAAAATAAAAAATTAAAAGAGATCATAAAGACAGCTTGTTTGATGCCTTCATATAGAACCGCAATGGAAACCAGTTATAGAAAGATTAATAGGAAGGAAGAAATTGTTTGGAAAGGAAGCCTATTCATTTGCAGTATATTTATTTGGAATTCATGAGTTTATGATACTAGACATTATACACTGTGCTGTAGAGTATAAAAGGATGCTTCTAGTAAACACTGGTGGAAGAATTCTCATTTAGTAAGATAAATATTGCTATAATGCCATTCTGTTTGTGGCTTGCTTCTTTTCTTTCATGTTCTACTTTGGTAAATTTTTACCTCTAGCCAGTGTTATAATTTAAAATCTCTTCACAGACAACTCACAGGAAGGGTTTCACTCAGAATCTATATATCCTCCAAGCCCCCAGTTTTGAGACAATGAAATAAAAAACATGCATGACAAATAGGAAAGCAATTTGAAGCACATTTAAAAAAAATGATAGTTCAAAAATCATTCTACACCAAGAAGGAAGGACAAAACACTAGAAAATGACTTCTAGTATATACCTTCCATGTGTGCACAGGTAGACTGTTCTGATATCCTCAGAATTTAGCTCATAGAAGTATATTTGCTTAATATTTTTGGATGATACTCAAAGGGCCTGTAATAAATGATCTTCCACATGACTATTAATAAATGTGTTTGTTTTTTAATTGTTTACTGTGCAGTTCTTAATAAAGAGTTACAGATTTGTCTTCCGTAAAAACTTGTTTCTGAATTATACATCTCAAAGATGAAATTCTCCAGAATTGAGGATGCAGTTCAGGCTGGGACAGCAAGAGGAGGGGTAGGCAGAAGAATGACATGGGGAAGTCACAAGTTTTTTCCATAGTATTGGTAATTTTCTAGCTATTTGAATAGGTGGTGAGTTCGCTGGTGCTTATGCTTAATAATATACATTTGCTATATATATATTACATTGCATGCATTATCACATAATAAAGGGGTTTTAAAAGAACATGTTTTCCTTTTTGGAAGCTGCACTACAAAATAGAAACTTTCCTTCTTTCCTTCTTTTTTCTTTCCTGGCTAACTATTCTAATAGTTGTTGATTCAGATGTTCAACATATATTTATTTAGCAACTACTGAATGCCAGACATGGTTGTAAGTCTTGAGGGTATAAGCCAATACAAATGTAACAAAAACCAACATAAATAAAACCTGGTCCCTGCCAGTATGTGGGTTACGGTCTAGTTGTGAGCACCTAAAGGGCAGAAGTATGTGTAATTTTTTAGAAGCTCCTTACCTCCTAGAATGCCTTGCCCATCTAAGAATCTCAGTAATGTTCACTGATGGTATTGATGATGTTGGCACTGCCTACAGATTTTTTTCTATGGGTACAAGATTCTTTATATTGTAATCAGATCATTGTATCATTTTAAATAGACTTTATCTAGCAACAAAGAAATCTGCTATACTGGATCCCTAAAAGCCACTTGGAATCTCATTCTTTTCGGGAATCTTAATAGCCTTGTCTTACGGAAATAATAATCATTGCAACAAGTTTCCATGTAGAAGTAAGGAGCTGTGGACATTTGTAAATTTTGATCAGTGTCCAATTATTCACATAGAGAAGAAATTTTCAAATGACAGGTTTCATTCCCTCTCTATACCTGATAAATATACAACTTTTACACAAATTCATAGATCTCAGTTCCAGGTGACAGGGTTCCTATCACTATTTCTGCAGTAGAATTTGGCAAGTGCTGATGTTAATTAGGAAAAGCAGTACAAAGGAAGTAATACAAAGCAATCCAATCATAAACTGTTCTGAAAAAGACAAATATTTTTTCAAGATAAACAAACATTGATTGAAACATCAATTGTACTAAATCTCATGGGAAAATGTTTTGTGAAATATCCATTTATGTATTTCAGTTCTTAGTTGAATATAAGTATTTTATGTTTCAGGTGGCACAAAATTTAAGACAAAAGAGACTGAAAATTCTTAAAGGCTAGTTTACCAATATGGCACATTACGATTTGAAAAATGATTTTATCAGTGAAGAATTAAGAACTCTTACCTTAATGAAAATGTGACACTATGATGTATTTTGTCTTCCAAATTCTAGTAACAGAAAGATGGCCATTTTTTTGCTCTAGAGTCAAGTATTGAAATAGTCCCTTAGTGCTACATATGAATGCCTCCATTTACAGCTATCTATAGATAGGTCATATGTGATCATGATAAACTCTAAACATCACACTGAAGAGGATTTTTGGATTTTTAAAAAATGTGTTTTGTTTTGGTTTTGATTGGTTCAGGAAGTTAGACTCTATGACAGAGATTGCAGAATTATTTTATGTATGTATGTTTTTCTGGAAGAAGTTTTCTATGGCTTTTTCGAGACTCTCAAAGGTGTTGATGACCCAAAAACCACTAAGAGCCATGACCCCAGGACAGAGTGACTGGCACTCACACTCAAAGGTACCTGACATACAGAATGAACTCAATAAAAACTGTTGAATCTGGAATGAATAACCTTTTTCTAGAGTATCATTGGACTTCCTAATGCTGTCATCAGAGATACGTGTTGGGCAGAAAAGATAAATCAAGAAAAAAGTGAAGAAAAAGGACAAATCAAGACCGAGTGACTATTATATCCAGGACAATGGTACAGACAGTGGGAGGTTTTTTCTTTTTCACAGTAATTTTTATTTTTAAGGAACTTATGATCTAATCAGAATAAGACATACACAAAATGCTGTAAGAATATTAGCAAAGGGGAAAAGGTAGTCAATGTATTATAAAATGTATACCATAACTTTTGAAAATGAAAGGCCTTTCCTAGGTTGAAGGATTTTTGACATATACAGGTCTTAATTTTTTCATCTACAATCAGGAAAAGACCACAAGTATAAAGAGTAGGGAGAGATGGAATAAAAGGAATTGGAATAAATGCAACTTGCCCCTCTCAGCTCCTGTGACGGGGAAAAGAGTACAAAGGGGAATGCAAACCAATACAGTAGTTCCTGAATGGCTCACTCACTAGCGCTTCCTCCTTATTGCTACTTTTTTGGGGGTGGTATAGGAGGGTGTGGAGGTGGCGGACTTGACCAGAGCATAGAAAAGTCACTCTTCCTGTGACCCAAAACCATTAAACATCTTTAAACAGGTGATAGTCTAAGAACGATCTTTCACCAAGAGGCAAATGCCTTGAAAAATTCTTGTTCACATCCGGGAAACATCCCCACCAGGAATATTTGGAAGCATAACTTGGTTCCCCTGCAAGCCAGTGCTGTTGCCACCTTTCTTGGTGGAGTCTATGGAGAAGGCCAGGCCCAGCTGGAACTTAAATCCTTTCCCCATTTTGGTATTACAAGTTTTTGTAAAGTGAGGCAAAACCATAGCAATATATTTTGTTTACTAGTGTCTTATTTCTCTACTATAAAGAAGTATGTTGGAGATACATAATGAGACCAATATTGGAGAAGATAGTCCAGCCATGGTAGTATTTGTTGTTTTTTCATTCTTCACCTCAAACTTAAAGTACAAATATTATCACTTAAAAAGACTATTATTTCTTTGATCTTCTCTAATTCCACAGCTAACACTTTCAGATGATACCTGACTTGTGGACCAACTTTTGCAGAGAGTAATGGGCTCAACTTCCAGCTCTGTCACCATAGGTCAACCTGCGCAAGTTATTTATCCTCTCTAAACTTAAATTTTCTTATTTATGAAAAGGAGTGACTAATAGGGTTTTATGAACAGTAAATGAGATCATGCAAGTAAAGATATTGCATGGCACTTTGTAAGTGCTCAATAAATATTTACCATTATTCTTATTATTGCTTTCATTAGTCTCCCTCTCTGCAGTCTCTCTCTCTCTGTAAAATTCACCTCCCACTTTGCTGCCACGTAATTATCATTAAATCACTTTTGATTTTGTCAGTCTCTTGTCAAAACTCTTCAATGGATTCCAGGCACACAGGATCATATTATCATCTTGCCTGGAAAGTGTGGCCATTTTCTCTGTCTAGCCTTAACCAACCTGACACCAGCCTGGTCTCTCATGAGGTCCCTTAATAACAGAATGAATTTCTTCCCTTTCTCCAGAACAACCTGCTCTTTTCAGCCTCCTTCCTTTGCTCCTGGTATTCCTTCAGCATGAAGTGCCTTCCCTGTGTATATCCACATGCATGGCTGATCTTCCAAAGCTTTCTTTGATCCCTCCAGCAAAATGAGTTCTCCCTCTGGACTCTTGCAATACTTGTTTTCTTCTACCAAGAAAAAACTGTTACTTAGGTTCGGGTGTCAGCCATGCTTATCTTCTGCAAGGACATCCATTTTCTTATGTCTAGGAGCCTCCAGCTGCAGGGAAATTTAATCACCCACCTATAGTAGAAATCACCATTTCCTATTCTATTCATCCTCCTACCTTGTGGTACCAAAACCGGTCCAAAGGTGACCAAATGTCCTCGTTTGCCTAGAACAGGGGCTTTCTAGGACATGGGCCTTTGATACTAAAGCCAGAAAAGTCCAACGCAAACTGTGATGAACTAGTTACTCTAAGAGCCCTCAAGTCTGGCACTGTATAGTAACATAGGTTATATTAATCCCATGCCTTCAATTAAGAAAAAACTATGCCATTTAAGATTTACTTTGGATCTAAGTTTGTCCATCTGTTCTTCCCAAAAAGCAGAAAATTTTAAAGGAAAATCTTCCTCCCAAAAGGTAAGACGGTTATGGCACTCAACTAATGCTTCATTAACTGAATACTATTATACTAATAGTTCCACAATTTACAGCAGGGGCACACTCACATCTCAGGCAATCCTCACAAAGACTGTGTGAGACAGACTTGATTTTCTTCATGTGACAGAGGAAACTTAAGCTTTGGAAGACCTAGTCCCTTGCTCTACCTCACACAGCAAAGCGGCTCCTAGTGCTGCAGCTGCCTAAGAACACTGAATTACTGTGTGTTCTACAGAGGAACGAGTGGTTGCTGCTAAACGGAGATTATGCAAAGCTGCAATTTTCTTTTTCCTTTTTTTTTTTCCACATCAGTGAACTCAGAGCTCTGGCATTATTCTGATGGTAAAATGGAGCATTAGTTTTAGGCAGATGGCACCCTGGGGTAAAATGATTGTTTACCTATGGAAAAGGGCATAAAAGCCAATGTTTAAATGGTCAAAATTGGTAAGATAGGTAAGAGTAGCAAAACTTGCGAATCAAAACGGTACCCAAACTATGTTCTCATATGCAGCATCTAATCTGAAAACCTGCACAAGGCAGTGAATGCACCCGTACGAAGCCATACAGAATGGACACGCCCACGTGTGCCTGCCCTGATTAATCCAGGAATCTTGGACAGGGATGGGAACAGTGAAAGCCAGGGTAGTGTGTATGCACATAAACCAGGGCAGTCAATTACTACTAAGGCTTCACACATGGGCGAGGCCAGGCCCTGCTAGGTTTATTGGCCCTGCAATTCACCTCTCTTCCTGTAGTCATGGCAACACCCACACCACAGGAGCTCCAGAATTCACCTTTGGATATCCACGCTCAAACGAACTTGCAGCTCAAACTAAACCAACAGACATCACCTCCCGCTAAACCCGGACAATTATTTCTGTTTCCCCATCTCTAACTCGTCCAGGGAATATATTCCTTTTCACCCATATCCACTGACAGGAGGAGGAGTGCGGAACAATAACCACTTTAGATACAGTAAGCGATAAGAAGAGTTTGTTCTTTCCTTTTTTTTTTTGAGGAGTTGGACATCACTGGCGAATGAAAACCGGATGCCCACACAAACAGAACAGTTGCCTAAAAAAGGCAAATAAGCTGATTTGCGATCAAAATAATTTTCAGCCGTTTGGCAGCATGTCTTGTCAGGCAAGCTCAGTTTTGCCCCTGCAGGCCACTGTCTCCGGAGCCGGTAAACAGGTTTCAAGACGGCTGTTTCATTTACAGTTCTAAAAACCAAAAACGCATTCCGTGCGAAAGGGGCTGCGCACAGCGCGATCAAGAACCATGACGTATTCCAGAGAGCTTTCCAGATTGCTTTCCAGCTCCAGCAAGATGCCCAGGAAGCACATCGCTTCTTTGGTTCTAGAAACTGACAGGAATCAATCGTCCTCCGTGCGAACCCCGGGAGAACGTAAACCAAGCGATTTTACTGAGCTGCACTTAAAACTCTTGTCAGACCCACTCCTTCCGGAGTGGCCACTCCACTCTGAGCTCCGAACCCGGCGCCCTCAAATTCCACGCCCACCAGATTCCTGGTACCTGAGCAAAAACAAAACAGCGTCCGCATAAAAAAAAGTAAAAAGGGAAAAGAAACCACAAACGACGCTTCTGTAGTAGAGCCTTTTTCTACTGGGCAAAGGGCGCCGTAAAAACCTTCTGCTTCATTCGGGCCCACCCTCGCTGCCACTACTAAAGATGGCGGCGATAGGCGGAGCCGCTTCCTTTCGAAGGCCGCAGGCCGCCCCGCCAGCCACAATCATTCACGCGGAACCCTCCACGCCCGCCGAGGCTTGACGCATTGCAGGTGCAGAACGGCCAATCAGACGGCTCGACGCTTTCCGGCCAACCACTGCAGGGTCGCGCTGGCCTATCAGAGCGCCCTTGTCAAACCGAACACGGAGAGTAACCTCAGCAGCGCCAACTAAGCAACCAGCAACAGAACGCGCTTTTGGGGCGTGTGTTGTGAAAGTACCGTGTGCTCCTCCGCCGGAAGATATAGTGCCCTGGTCCATGCCCCGCCCCGATTGCCCGCGCGCGGTTGAAAGGCTTAGGCGCGAGGTCCATTCGTTCTCTGAGCGCCGCGAGACAAATAGTTGGCCCAGGAACAATGCTAAATTCCTTTGCCGTGGCCCGTGGCCCTCCGAGGGGAAAACTCAAACCACCCTCGCCCTGCCCCCTTGCTCAATGAGGCCGCTCCCGTTGCCGTTCATCAAGCAAGTTTTGTAAAAACAGTCTCCACCAGAGAAAAGAGAAAACCTCCCCTTATCGCGAAACCACAACCGGAACGGCCGCCAGGCCGACCCTTCCTGTTTACGAGTGGAAGCCCAGCCCCCCGAAAAGCAGCCTCGTGGGCACTTTGGTCTCAGGAGGACCAGTTTCCATTTCCCTCATGTGGTTTCCTTATCTCCTCCCGGCAGCTCGGGTTTTCCGCCCAGTCCGAGGGGAAGGGGGCTGGCGGGGTCGGTGGGCAGGAGCCGGCCGGGGGGCCACGGGACGGCAAGGGTGGATTACCGGGCAGTGGCCAGAGAGCCGCTGCTAGCCGCACGCGAGCTCCGGGGGAGACAGGCAAGGTTCTCGTGCCCTCTCCCATGGAAGGCCCCTTATTCTTTGCAGGAAGGGCTTCCTGCATGGAGGACACGGTTTAGGGAAATAACCTCTCAAACAGGCCACATCTGGTACCATAATCTGTCTAGTGCAAGTAGGTACACAAAGCCCTCGTGGTAAGGTGAAAAAATGAAGACCCGGGAAGATCAATTGGCACACTACAGTCAGCAATTTAGTAGCAGAGCGCAGAGTATAATCTAGGCTGTCTGTCTCCTAAACCTGTGTTTTTCTGCTATAGTACTATCCCATCTTCTAGAGCTGACGCTGTAGTTGTGAGATGGTCCAAACATTTGAGGAACTTTATTGTATAGCTGAAGGAAGGTGTAGGAACTAAGGGCATAGTCTTTTCAGTGTCTTGCAGAGAAGAAATGTTACTTGGTTATTCTCACCACTAGCGAAGAAAATTAAGTCTTGCGGATTTCTTAGATCATCCATTTCATGTCACATCCTCCGTCTGTGATTTTGGCACAATAGGGCTTGGATGATCTAATGATTTTTGTGATTGAGCTGTTCTGTATTCACATCCTGTTTCTAAGATTATGTTATTAATGATCTTTGCTGAGGTTTTACAACATTAGTGGTGTCTGCGCTGTACCCATGTAAAGGTTGTTCTTTGATTTAAAGTTGTAGTTGCCAGTTGCTGTTTATTGCTGCTTCTTAAATTTTTGCTCACAGCCTTGTTCGAAAAGGAGGAAAGCTGTGGTTTTCTTTCTGTGGGCGGCTGGTAGTCATTCCCGAAGATGTTTGCCAAGTGAGCAAGTACCTGAACTTCCAAATGAGCGATTCACCATAAAAACACCTGCCCAAAGAAACAATACATCATACTTCCTTGCAATATATACGATACAGGAAATATGTGCTGTGATTTCTTTGTATCAGATCAAATTATGAGGTAAGAAGAGATCTGACCATGCCACTGACAAATTGAAAATTCTTGGGTAAGTCCCTTTGTTCCTGAGACCTCAGTTTCTATCCTGTAGAGTGAGAAGATTGGATTAAATGACTTCCAGGTTCCCTTCCAGCTCTAACATTAGATGCTGCTGTGATGAAGTTGGACCTTAACTTAATTGTGTCATTATATTTAGGCTTACAGTGATTTAGGCTTTTTAAGTCATCTTTGCATTATTTTCCTGTTTAATTTTTTGCAATACTTCTGGAGGGAGAGTCTCCGTTTACGAAGTTAGGCTTACTATAAAGACTGTCCCGCCATGATTTAAATGTGAATCAATGTGCCACAAACTATTCCTTTGGGCCAATTACTTCAATCCTAGTACAAACCAAACCTGCTGCTTTTTGGTGGTCAGCAAATTACCTCATTAAAGTGCGAGCTCCTTAAGGACGGGGCCTATCCAGTCCATCCTTTTATTCTCAGAGCTTAGTGAATTTCATTTTACACTCCAGAAGATCAATAAAGATTTATTGAAGGAGTACATGAACAATAATTAGGGCAATGGTAGAAGAATCCAGATGTGAAGGTGTCTTTTTTGAATTTCGAGAATACTTACTGAGAGTTAACCACAATGGAGAAGTATAGTTTCTTTTTTCACCACCATACTACTTTTTCTCCTTGAAAATTTGCCTCCAAATTTGTCTCCACGTTTTATTTTTAAATTAAGGATATATCATTATGGGCCATTAATAACACCTTCTTAAATATCAGGGCCTATCACCATGCTTTCCTTTGTATGTACGTTCTTTTGAGGAATACAAGGATTTAGAGGAAATTTTTAAAATCTGACTCATTTAAACAAAATCGCTCATTTTCCCTTCATATTGTTGCTTTTCTGGTCTTTGTAAAGAAATAATGTCCTCTACCCAGATTTTAATCTATTTTCTGGGTAAGTTTTGGGAATAAAAGTCATGACTGATCAGTCAGTTTGAATAGGCCTGGCCAAGTCTGTTCTAAGTATTTTAATTCAACAAAGTAGGAATTCCATAGTGAGCTTAATTTTTAATTTTTATAAAAAGATGTAACTGGAGTCAAGTCCACTATGACCTTGCTCACTCTGTCCATATCTCCAGGGGTCTCCCAGTTACTAGGGTATTTTGCACAGGTTCCTCTCAAAATTCACAAGCAAATATTTAGAATCATAAAATTCTAAATCTGAGAGGAACCAGAGAAAGTGTATCTGGTCCCCCTTTTCCATTTTACAGATAAGGAAACTAAATTCTGAGAAGTGACTGGTTAGGGACAGAGCAGGCTTCAGGATCTCAATAGAATGAACTTTCCTTTGACCTTTGAAAAAAATGTAATCAAAGATTAATCAAAATAAGGGGAGCAGAGGAATGTTATCATCCTTAAGGCCTCCAACTGACTGTGGAAAATCTTAAGATGACTTTGCTTTGGACTTTGTGATGCCCTTTAGGGATTGGTTGTCCCGAATTGTTCTTAGGTCTAATCAATACAGCTTGTTTAAAATCTTTGATTTGACCTTCATTTAAATTGCTGACACTTTCCTGTTGTTAAGCCTTATTGTATTTTCTTTGTTTATGTCTTCTCCAGGCTAGCAGTGTTTCCCTTTCTTACTCCCAAAAGAGCTCAGAGTAGCTGATTTTTTTTAGATGAATAACAAACAAAAGACCAGGAACATAGTTAGCTACACAATTATAATTCTTTCGTAACATTCCAAAGTATTTTTTAGGGTATTACCAAGTGTTAATAAAGAATAATCATGGTTATAACTTCATTCCTCATTATGCAACTCTGGCTGTTTCCTAAAGATCTGTCTTCAGTTGATTGAAACAGGTATGGCTGGACTTATTTAGAGCTTGGTGACCTTTCACAGAAAGAAAAACTTGTCCCCTTACCCCAGCAGCACCAACCGCTAACATAGCTGGCTGTCTAGCAAATGTTCAGAAGCGCGAAGAGTTTAGAAAGTAGGAATGGCACAGTGTGAGGCTCTGATGTCATTGTCACCATACAAAATACAGATGGAAATGCGTGCTCAAACCTCAAAGTCTCCCAAAATACAAAATCCCCACAGGTACAAAGTGCTGAATAGCTTTCATGGGTTCTCTGCCTTTCTTTAGGATTTGGAAGTCAGAAATACCTCTCTCAGAATCACTATGTCAATAGGCCGTTTAAGATGTGGGTTACATGTTTTGCTGCCATTCAGTTTTGAGGTCACTTCCTCAGTTTCAGACTTGGTGTGAAACAGGTGCAACTGTGAAAATTTGTGTGGCAGGCAAGAGCCAGAGCAGTGAAACCTGAAACTATAAATCAGTTCTCTGAGTCACAAATGTCTTAGGCTGCTCTAAAGATGGTGGTGACTCAGCAGCGTTCTGTTGGAGTGGTGGAGGAAATGAGGCATCAACCCGTTGGGGGTGCCGAGCAGTGGGAAACCTTCTTGGATCTTCCCACGACGGCTGAGCTGTTAGACCAACTGCCTTAGATTCTCTGACTGGCTCTGAACTGACTTCTTACCTGACCTTGGCCATATTTAGCTGACTAGTATTTTAGACGTCATAAACAACCTCACCTTGTATTTGTCCAGAGTTTTATTGTTTACAAACTAATTCAAATTCTTTCTCCCCTTTTTTCTTTCATTTTCTCAATTTTTTCCTCATACAAGCCCCTGAAGTATGTTATTATTATACCCATTTTACAGATAAGATAACTGAGCCTGTGTGGCTAAGTGGCCAAGGAAACAGACTTTTAGCAAATAATATTCCACAACCTTGTTTTCTTGGAAAATAACATGTCCTTTGTCAAAACAATAAAAATAAAATCTTGAACAAACTTTAATTGAAATAAGACACACTTTCTGTCTCTCCTCTTGGTTTATGGAAGAGAATGTGAGAAGGGAAGGGGTACACTGGTCATTGTATAAATTGAATACTCTACAGAAGGCAGATCTTTTCAGTGACCAAATGATCCACTCATCCTGTGGTGATGCTTGGAGTTGCTTTTCTACCAGTGACTCAGAGTCTCTACTTAGAATGAATAAAACTCAGGGCCATCTTCACTGGACTCAGACAGAGGCAGTCCCGTTTTTCTTTTTGTTCAAGTACAACTTGCCTTTGGCCATATTTTCTCCGTTACAGGAAGTAGGGAATGGATCCAGTTATATGAAAGTGAGGAGAGAACTGACAATGAAGGGTCAGTCCAGGTATAAGCTTGCTCAGGGCCACAGAAGGGTACAGGTGGGGATCAAGGCAGCAGCAGTCCAGCGTGTTCCTGCCGAGGTGTGGCAGCCAGGAGGACTGGTTTCAGGTGGTACACTTTAGCATTAAAGCAATGGACTTCCTTTTGTTTTTCTCTCTATTTTGGAAAATTCACATCTAATATCTTCTCCAGTCCCCAGGAGCAGACTGAGCTCAACACTAATCAAATAATCTATTGGTATTTAGCAATTTAGGTACTTGCTGAGTTCAAAGAATATAAGATGGTAGCTTCTGCTGCTATATGGTTGAGGATATAAAATACATGAAAAGATAATCTCAGGTAGAAATAAAAAGATATATAGGAATTTGGGAGAAAGGAAATTCATTTGGAGCTATGAAAATCAGGATAGTTTGAAAGATTTGGGATTTAAACTGGGCATGAAGGGATTTAGATAAGTGGTGGGGTTATGGACAGGCCTGTAGATACTGGGAATGGAGTGGAAAATGCAGTAAATTGGGAGGGCATAATGTGTACTCAGGGAACAGAGACTATACCAATTTGACTCAGAATTCATATTTGTAGAATAGCAAAAATAATACTATAAAAGATTAACAAGCTGATGAAGGGCTTTGGATGTCAGACACAGGGACTTAGCATTTTATCTTCTGCAGGCATTGGGACGCCACTGAAGATTTTTGTGCAGGAAAGTGACATGATGAAACTAATCTAGTGGCTATGTGGAAGATGGATCAGAAGGGGACAAGCTCACTAGGATGAACAAAGAATCACGATGTATTAAAGAATTGGGATTCTCAACATTCTTGATCCAGGCAAACATGGATGTTTCTTTCCTTTTTTAAAATCTGTGGCTGGTGTTGTCCATTAGGACTTCTGTGGTGATGGCAATGTTCTATGCTATTCAAAATGGTAACTACTAGCCATATGGGCCTATTGAGTACTTGAATGTTGCTGTTGGAACTGAGGAGCTGAATTTTTTATTTTAATGGATTTAGATTTAAATAGCCACATGTGGCTAGTGGCTACTTGTATTAGACAACCACTCTCTAGAAGGCAGTACAAAGGCTATTTATTATGATTCAAAAGCTAACCACATAGGTATCAAACTAAACTTTCCCTCTGTTGGAATTGGTGAGGCCTGCTTTTTGGTATAGTCCACAGTCAGCATCAATTTATATGATTTATCATTATGGTCCAGTTTTTTGCATATTAAGACCTCAGTGAAAGTACCATTTTATGCCAATCACTGGTTCTGCTCTTCAAACCTGCCATTCCAATTTACCACTGTGGCCGCATATCCCTCAATGGAATAGTTAACTCTTTTGTAAGCTGCTAAATGTCCACTGTTGCTATGGATGTCATAGACCTGCTGGACTTGGACAGAGACAGTCCAGTTTTCCTGTTCAAGTGCAGCTTGCTTTTGGCTGTATTTTTTCCATTACAGGAAGCAGGGAATGGATCCAGTTATGTGAAAATGGGGAGAGAATTGCCAAAGAAGGAAGGGTCAGTCCAGTTACGTGCAAGCTCAGGGCCATAGAAAGTTGTAGGTGGGTATCCAGGCAGAGCAGTCCAGTGTGTTCCTGAGGAGGCATGGCCCTTTTCTAACACATATAGCAGAACTGAGAAATTGCTGGTTACTATTTAGATGTTGATGAAAGTTACTTTTGCACTTGACTTTTGGATTTATGGGGAAAAGGGTGACTCAAGAATTTCCAAAATGATATGACTTAGAGATTACATTGCTTAGTGGGTTCAGCTGCATGAAAAAAACCCACAACAACTTGAAGTTAGTGTAAACAATAAAAGCACCAAAACTATGATCTTATCCTACAGGGCATTTTAGAATCTGAATTCACATACTTGGTTCCTGGGTCTCTATAACCACTGGCTGCTTTTGACTTAAGAGCTCAGTTGGTGAAAGCCCAGAGCTAATGAGGCCCAAGTCATGGGTCCAGCCTCATTAATGGCTGATTGTTTTGCTTTGTTTTCTGTCCCTGACCCCAGCTTGCTGTGTTGCATATTCATGACCTTGGTCACAAGGGTGGACTAGGCCAGAGAGGGAATAGTGCAAATCCATCACCACAGCTACTAGCAAAACAAGCACAAACCCTGTGAACAGAGGGCAAGACTCGTCCTCTGCCATACAAAGGAAAGCATTGTTTAAAAAATCACTAAAACATGCATGGTTAATGGTGTTGTTTGGAAATATTGCAAACAATATTTTTCTTTAGACCAATAGAAATATTGATGAACATTACAAGCTGCTATACACAGTGAGACATTTAGTCTGATTATGATTCACTTAAAATTAGGGGACACTAAATAGATATATGTTAAAATTGATAGTTTTTCTCAAGGTACAAAGTTATGGCCTAACATTTATTATGTCCTGATGGTAACATATTTTAAAATTTCACTTTTGTTAGTGACTGTTAGAATCTTCCCTGTATTCTTTACCTAAATAAGGGTCATTCATAAATGATCATAGCAAAATAATAATAATAGCAAGTATTAAATTAAAAAAGAATGAGACACTTTATTCATTGATAGAGATAGTAAAGCTTTTATAATAATCCTGTATAACATTTACTGTAATGTAAATCCACACACAAACAGCAAGAATCTCTTCTGGCTGTTGGAGATAATTTGATTAGTGAGGCAGAGAATCCTTAGTGGATAATCACCAACATACTATGTGGCAGAGAAGGAGGGAGAAGGGTGGAGAGGTAGAATACAAGATTTCTTTCCTGTGAGATAGCTCAGGAGAGAAGCTCCAGGTTGGCATTACAAATTTCTTGAGGAAACTCCTCTAACTAGATCAACCATCCATGAAGACACAAATGACTATAGTTATATGCAGTGAATGAATTTAGACTGGTTGCTTTGTAAAAAGCCATCAAGCCAACTTTATTTCTCTCTCTCACACATGCACAATTGTTTTTCTCAAAAGAATGTAAGCTCCATAAAAGCAAAGGGGTCTGTCTATCCATTCATTTGCCCATGTATCAGCCGTATTCATGGTGCCTAGAAGATAGTGGGGTACAATAAATAAGGAAAAACCTTTTTTGGAGGCAGATCCAAATATGTAAATATATTCCCTGAACATATGGTAGTACAAATCATAAGTATATTTCTGGTTTTGTATTAATTAATGTCTTAAAATCAGGTTTTGCTCCAAGATAATTTTGTTACAAAGAGAAATTTAAAAAACCAAATCCTGGAGATACAGCATGGAACAGCTAGTCCTCAGATATTTCTCAGAAGCTCAGAGTCATCAACTGAATGTTTGACAGTGAGCAAGTCTGCACACCTTAGGCTTCATCTGTAAAATAAGGAATGCCAGTGTCCTCCAGCTAGAAAACATCAGAAGTAGATGTTTTGCTTTGAGTTTTCTTTTACAAACACTCTGCTCCTCATCAGGGGGTAGAGCTATACTACATTCCTGTGATCTTATTTTAATTTTAAATTCTTGGGTAAGAAGTATTTTTTTAAAAAACAAACTTTAATCTTATTCACAGTGATCCCCCCAAATTAAATCAGAGATAAATTCTATTAAATCATAAGAGATAGTTACAGTGTAATGTTTCAGCATTTGGTCCTCTGAGCTAGATTTTTGGACTCTATCACTTACATTAGACAAACCACTGAATCTCTCAGTGCCTCCATTTCTGCATAAGGATAATGATACCTGCCTCACATGATGGGCAGGAGAATGAAATAATACATTCAGCACAGGGCCTGGCCAGAGTCAAAGCTAAGCAAATGTTATTTTTATTTTTAAATTATTTCCATTTCTCCATTTGCCCTCTTTATCTGTCACATATGTGTATTTGTGTGTACACATGCATGACATTTCTGTGTGATACATGTACATATGTATATTTTATAATGTAATTTTAGGCACGGGGCTTGACAACTGGAAGGAATTTATAGATCAGTTCAATTGTTTTATCTGTATGTACAGTTTTTACATTTGTATTCTTTCTGTCAGACTCAGAATGGTGAACTGGTTAGTGATAATAGAAATGATATGCAAACCTGAGATTCCTGGCTTGGGACTGCATTCTTTCTACTTTTCTTTCACTTAACATTATTTCATTTAAATAATCATAACCATTTCCTCTCAATATCATGAAATATTTGATAGGCTTTTGGGTCTCAATAAATGATGATATCACAATAATTGTGGCTTACTTTCCTGATTGATCTCTCTATAAATTACAAGTTTATTCACTTAGAGGAGTCTATTTGACTTTAGTGAAAACCCAATGATCCAGGTAGTCAGAAGAATCTGCTTCATGAAACAGGCAAATACTTTGCATTGTACATTTGAATTTTCAGGTATTGATTTCACTAATATATAATCTAATATTAGAGCCCTGAGCAAGGGCTCACACTCTATTTTATGCTCCATCACTGACTCACAGTAAGGTCCTGGGCCAATCATTTGCCTTTCTTATATTTCACTGTGTCAAACTAGCAATAATACAGCAAAGCATGACCTCATTACAAACTCAATAGACTTGAAAGCTAAGATGTGCTTTATACATTAAAGAATTACCAAAAGAGAACTCTAGCTGGTAAAGAGTGAAGAATCACAATAATTAATTTTAATATAAGTAAAATGATTTGGAAATGTACAGTTTTTAGCAAGTCATGAAAAAGTTTCAAAGTATTTTATTTAGGTGAAATAGGTTAAATGAGAGGAAGAAATATTGTATTAGAAAATGCCTGGTTTTCAAAACCATAGATCATAGCAACCTAACCAAAATAATTATAAGGAATGGAAGACTATTGGAAGTTAATGAATCTTTAATAATTAAGCACATTTCCTTTCCAGGTCATTATTTCCCTCTACTTATACAATGTATACTGTTTTAAAATGTACTTAACTAATTACTATATGAAAAGCCTGACAGAAGAATACAAATTCCCAAAGGAATTGAACAGTTTTAATGTGTTTGGCCATTTAGACTTGCAACTCACTGGATTATTGAATGTTCTTTAAATTGATGTATTAATCCTTTTCCCATTATTTCTCTATTTCCAACTATCCCATTAATATATATGCTTTATTTCCACTTCAGTTTGCTCCCATGATCACAAGATGGTGACGGTGGTGACGAGGTGAATGGACCGTCAAGCCGAGCCCTTTCTAGCAGAGCTCCTCATTCACACTTTGCTACATTCTCTGAAAGAGTAAGCGATGATAACTTGCAACTGTTGCCCAGGCCCGGTAAACAAAAGATCAAATTCTGTGTTTTGCCTTGGCAAGAAAAGAAACTGCAGCATTTTGTCAAGATTTTTTTTATAAGTTCTGGGCTTCAAATTAGTAACTGAAATTGTCCATTTTCTAGTTTACTGAAAAATTGAAAACAGCAAATTTCAAGTTAAAATACTATTTTAAAAGGCATATAATCAAGATTGTACGTTAAAATGTGGTCTACTCCATAGAGTCAACTGGCTGTATGTTCCAGCAGTCATGTAGGAGATTCTAAGTATCTATTTTTTTCTCTTTTCTATGGATTTATGAATAAAGATCTGATCTCTCTCAGGAAAGGAACATTAAGGGAAAAAATTCAAATCATGAATTTTAAGGTTTATAGGAGATACTGAGGTACATTAATTTCAGTGAGGCTGTAGCCAGGATGAATAGTATTTTCCGTAGGAAAAATAACAAAACGGTAGGGGAGAGAGGTTATTCAGGCACACACACAAAAATTCAGTAGGAACATAAAAACAAAGTAAGATTGTCAAGAATATGAGCATGACACAGATTTAGCAACTCAACATATATAATTTGTCTCAGATAGTGCTTCAAATTTTGAAAAGAAAAATGACCAATTTCTTGCACGAGGTTAACTGCCTTGCCCCTTCCAGACCCCCTTCCTGGGCGGCTGAAGGTGTGCGGTCAATTCCTCTGCCGCCGGGTCTCCGCGGTCGCCGCCCGCCCCAAGAACCTCCGCAGCTCCCCGAACAGCAGGCTGCCAGCTGGGCACCCCCAGGGAGCCCTCCTGCTGGGCGCCCCAGTGAGATGGGGAGGGAGGGGGTCCCACAGGTGGGGTAGAGCTGGGGTGAGGGTCTGACGGCTTCTGAAGCCTGGGGCCGCTCCAGATCGGGACTATGCCGACGCCGGGTCTCGCCTTGGCCCCGGAGGGGCGTCTCTGGGGTTTCCTCGCCGCGGCCCCTCGAGCTCCTCTGGTCCAGGTCCCGGGTCTGGGCTCGCGGAGCCGGGCGCGCGGGCGGCGGCGGGAGGCCGGGCGCGCCGGGGGCGGGGCCAAGCAGGCAAGGCCCGGCCCTCGCCAGCGCCGCTCGAGCTCGGCGGCCGCGGCCGCGGCGGAGGGATACGGAGCGCCGTATATATACCGTGGAGCGAAGGCTCGCAGTTCGGCAGTGGTGCGGTGAGCCTCGCGGACGCGGCGCCGTTACTCGTAGTTGGGCGGCGGCGCAGGCGGCGGCGGTAGCGGCGGTGGCGGAGCGCTCAGCGCACACCGCGCCTTAGCAGCAGCCGCATCGGAGGCTCCCTGGCCATCAGAGCTTCTGCGCTGGGCAGCCACCCTCGCGACCTCTGCTTTTCCTCCCTTCGCTCGCACCATGGTAGGTCGGGAGTGGTAAACGCCGGCGTGTAGCAGCCGCCTGCCCATGATTTCTAACCAGGTTTTTCGTTTATTCTGGTTTTTTGGTGTGTGTGGCTTTTTTTCTCCTTTCCGGTGTTACGCAGCAGCTGCGGTTATGAACAATGCATTCGGGACTTGCATCTCGGTTTCCTCGGCCAAGGATCTCTTACATTTTGGTCCGTCTCGAAGCTGACTTGGCCGAGGGCTGTCCGCGGCAGGGGCCACAGCCGCAACTGCATCAGGGCCTACCGCATCACCCCCTCCCCCAGCCCCGCACCACTGCATCCAGCGCGCAGCACCCGGTTTACCGCAGCGCTGCGCCGGGGCCGGGGAGGGGGGGACGGGGGAGCCGGGCGGGGCCGGGCGCTATACGCCCCCCACTCCCCGGCGAAAGGTGGCGGGAGGGAAGGTGCGCAGAGAATGAATGGGACGGACGACCGGTGGCGCACTTTGCTCCGGTCGGGGCGTGGGGGGCGCAGTGAGCGCCCGCTCTTCCTCCCCTCGCAGCGGCGCTCCCCTCCTCCATCCCGGGGGGCGCGGCGCGGGCGTGGGCTGGGAAGGAAGGAGCCGGGGAAGGGTGGGGTGGGGGCAGGAAGGCGAGGGGTGGGGGGCGGAGAGTGCGGAAGCGGCGGGCCGCCTGCTGTGAGCTCGGGCGGGGCCGTGCGGCATGGCCGGGACTCGAATCTCACTGTTTGGCACCCCTGCAGCCCCCAACCAGTGCGGCAGTAAAGGCGTGCGTGGTCTTGGGTACACCGGAGGTGCCTTCCCGCGGGAGGCGCTCGGCTCGCGCTAATTGGGGCGGCGGGGCGGGGGAGGAGGGAGCTGGCGCGCGGCTCGGTTTCCATTAGAGACGCAAAGTTTCTGCTTTGGGAGGAGGCGGCGGCACGGCGAGCTCGCCGCCTGGGGGAGCAGAAGCGGGTGGGAGGCGTGGGGCGGGCTGGGCGCCCGCCCATCTCGCGGCCCCCAAATGGGGGTGGAGTTGGGAGGGTCGCCCTGGCCTGGGAAGGGTGGCACCCCCACACCCGCCCTGGGGCGCCTCTCCTCTCAGGATCCCGCCTACACCCAGGGCACGCACCCCAGGCCGACCCCTCGCCCAGCGTTTTCACCACCCCACGCTACTTCCCAGGGAGATGCTCTCCACGTTTCCGCTTTCTCTGCAGCCTCTGGATTGCCCGATGCGCCAGTGCATCTCTGGGTGTGTGTTCCACAGCCCCCTTCCTCCCGCGGCTGGCTGACATCACCCACAGCGTTTTCTGGCTTGGTCTGGTGGGAAGGTGGCTCCCGGCAGGTTCAGAGCACCTTTGACCCCAAAGCAAGTGCGACTGGGGGTGATGATGGTGGCATTTCTTTCTAGAGGAAGGCTGATGCCCTCCATATCCCTCTAACACAGTTTTGTAGCGAGGTGGGACTGTTCTCCTTGGTAAGGTGACAGCTTCTTTTTGTGAGGTGTGGCGGCGCTTCCTGTTGTACAAGACAGTTGTTGCCCTGGTGTTACGTAAACCGTCGTGTCTCCTTCATTCGATATAAAGAAAACCAGCTTGCAGTGACTGGGGTGGAAAGGAAAACCCAGTTCTAATTTGAAAAAATAAGTTTTTCCCTCATCAAAAATTGCAACACCATTTCTATTGTGAAACTTTTAATAAAAGAGAATAAAGTAAATGCTATCAGCTTTCTATGAGGACTTTGTAGCTGGTTTCATTAGGCATCCTTCATTAAAATTAAAATACACAGTAGCTCTCCTTGAGATCTCGAATTCCCCTAGCTGGAGGCACAGGTTCAGTGTTGCGGAGACCAAAATGCAAGCGAGAATTACTTTCCTGGCTTTTACCAAACTTGAGTAAAGTGTGTTTGTTATGAGTTCTTATGTCATCCTTAAGGTGGGTAAATATCCTCTAGCAAAGTTAATAGTTCCTCCTCTTAAGAAAAAAGAGGGGATAGTGGTATAATTACTATGTAGTTTTGTATGTACTTAATGTTTGCAGTTTTGTAACAGCTCTGATGTAGAGTGATTCCATTTTTTTCCTGGTTTCTGAATCATAGGATAATTTGACCGAGGTCATTAGCCATTGCCAATAGCAGGCTTTTAACAAATAACTGCCTAATTTAAATGACTGGAAAGCATTTATTAGGTGGAAATGCAGTTGGTGGGGTAAACCATTGCTGTGTATTTTTCTCACTTATCTCATAAAATAGATATAAATCCTGTTAATCCAACTGAATGCTATTATGTAATGTCAGTTTGGAGATTTGGAGCGCCCGCAGCAATGCGCAAGGTGCGCTAAAAGCCTGCCCCTGGACACAATCCTAGCTGCGGTGACAAACAGCGTCAGGCTGGGTGCCTTCTTGGATGGCAGCGGGGACTGCGGCGTCCCTCACGCAATAGGTGGCGCTCTTCTTTCTCAGAGCCTGCAGCTGCAGCTGATGCTATGAGGCCTTTTGCCACTAGAGGTGCCATTTTTCAAATTATGAACTGACCTTTTCCTAGTTAGACCTTAGCACAGAGCCAAAGGTCTAGAGAGAAAATCTGAAGTGAGATGCAAGCACTTCCTTGTCCTCGTTTGTTTTTAAAATAGCACAGAAGGGTGCCTTTATTCTAATTATTTTCATTAAATAACAGTACTAGTTTTCATATGGTTGATATTTTTTAAAGATTGATTTGAAAGATGACCATTAAAAGTATAATTGGAAAAAACTATTGATCTCAGGCAAATTCTTTTGGATTGAATTATAACCTTTTCTTTCTCAATGTAGGCTGACCAACTGACCGAAGAACAGATTGCTGGTAAGTTGATGACTTCAGGGAGTCCCAATAGGCCATAACTAGAGCAGTTTTGGTGACTCCTTTGTCCCCTCCCCCTATATAATCTGAGCAGTTTCCTAAGAATTTATTTAAATGAAAACAAGCAGAAATATTTAGGTCGGGTGTTACTCCTTGCCAGTGTTTTGGAAATGTGGCAGGAAGTAGAACTAAGAATGCCCATTTCTTAACATACTGGATTATTTAACTATGCTTCATGGTGTGTGGGGCTTTGCATGTGTTGAGATTGTAGAGCCTGTTACTCAAAACTGTGATTTAGAATTCTTATGCCACAGGTCTAAAGTTTTCTAATTAACCGTGGCAGCTTGTGCTTGCTATTCTAAAATAAATGTAATAGGTGAAAAAGAGTGTTAGGAGGACCCTTATAATAACTGGGAAGGGAGTTATTTTGGTTTAGATTTTAATGTTCCTTGGAGGACATTGTTGAGATGATTTCTCTCTAGGAAACCAGGAATGCCTTTGGAAGATTCTGAATGCCATGTAAAGACATCACACTGGTTACTTGGGAATGTATATTTCTAGAAACCTCTTCATGTTGCTGTGAAACAAGTTCTTAATGGTTATAGAAATTTAGCAGAAAGGGGCCTTACGAGGGAATATGTGGACCAGCCTTCATTTGTCAGATACAGCAACCATATTTAATATATAACAGATAAATATAACCATATTTAAGCTTAACCTTCTTAAAAAAAGGTGAGAATATTGTGGTTTTATGGAACTGGTTACCAGGAGCAATGTTAGTTTACAGAGACTACTGTGTGAAGGCCAGTCTAAAAGAACTACTATGGTCTTTATTTCACTAGATAAAGACCAGGCAGTTTCTGCTAACTTGTACAACTTGGATGGCTTGCTTTGGCAAGCCCAGCAGAACTGTTTGTTGTGGCTCAATCGGTAGAAAGATATTCATTCTAAAAAATACATTTTTGTTTTCAGAATTCAAGGAAGCTTTCTCCCTATTTGACAAAGATGGCGATGGTACCATCACAACAAAGGAACTTGGAACTGTCATGAGGTCACTGGGTCAGAACCCAACAGAAGCTGAATTGCAGGATATGATCAATGAAGTGGACGCTGATGGTAAGGGCTTTAGAACTATGAATGAGCACCAGTGTTGTGTAATTCAAGTTCAGACATGTTACAAGATTGTCTTTCAGGTCCTCAGAGCAAGTTAATGTGCAGAGGTCCTTTCTGTGGTTGCTTTATGGTCATTGACAATAAAAATAAGTAGATTATGGGCCTGCCTTTCACCCTGTTCACTGTCTAGAACGTTTCCTGGATCAGATCACTGTATTGTTCTTTCCTACTTGCGTGACCTACTGCTCAATCTTTTATCAACTGGCCCATGAGTCGGCACCAATTCCTTTGGGGGAAGTAAAAATAAATGGCAATAGATGTTTTTAATAAGCCTATTGTCTCTAAGAGGAGGAGAAAAATCTCAAGTGAAGTGGGGGAAGAACACTTCTAGGCCTTCATATAGAGTACAGTGTGAGCTATAGATATGTTTATTGAGAAGACTTTTGAGAATCAGAATTGGGATGTATGATGAGTGTAAGGAATAGAGTTATAGAACCTAATAGAAGGGGAAGATACGTAAGGTGCAGAGCCAGGAGGAACACAAAGTAACCCCAGTAGCATTGGTCGCCAATCAGTCATCTGTTTCTCCAGATTCTAGAACAATGGACAGTAGGCCTTTTATTGCTCCCTTCCATCAGTTTTTGAGCACCCCCCCACTCCGAGGAAAAAAATGTGTTTTTGGAAACCATATATAAGTACCAATGTACTATATAACATTGTGGAACAATAAATTTTTAAAAGATGAACTAGGAATAAACAGTTGGATCTAGACTACTTTCTGGTGATTGACTTGATAGTGGCCATTTAAAAAACTATGATTATGTGATTAAAGTAGAATCATTTTTTTTCTGGTCACATAACAGTGAAAAGCCAGGGGTTTTGAGTAAGCTCTTTAATAATAGTTTCAGCCTATTTAGACTACTTCTAAAGACTGTTTCCACCTTTGATACTGTTTTGGAAAAAGTGGTTCTTAGTTGTCTCTCTGGTTTGATTGCTAAGATGATCAGCCATCTGGAAGCATAAGGTGGCTCTCTCCTGTTTTGTGTAAACCCCGGGAAACTGCTTGGGGACTGGCAAAGTGTATTAGGCCCTCAGAATGAATGGAACAAGAAGGGAACTTGTTTCAGGCCACAGAATCTTATATTTGCAGAATCTATTATGATGCTTAGTCACATCTTCTCTGTGTGGCTGTGAGACAGCACTCGTGTAATTTATTGTGTCTTTCGTGAATGTGGATAATGCTTTAAAATTTTGGAGGCCAGAAGGACTCAGGAGGGATCTCTGAGTCAGTGTATTGATTTAAAGGTATTGGTGAAAATGAATAACTTAAGGTATTTTTCTTTCAGTGTAATCCTATTCCCATTTAATTCAAGTTGAACTGTTAATTTGGTGGCTTGTCATTGGGGGTAGTCATCTTTTAGTTTGAGAGGAGTTGTTTGGAATACTGGCCACAGAACAGATTATTCCAACACAGTAGCCTAAATGGTAATGGCCTGAGCTGTGAAAATACTTTTGAGTCTTGCCCTTAATGGAAAATAAAGATACTGAGTTGGAAAGAAAACTGTTAGGTCCCTTACCATCCTGTGACTAAGAAATACCTTCTGGAGAAGACTTCCTAATGCTTCATGGTCCTGGCATAACAAAGTCAATTTTTCCCTTCTCATCATGTTCCCTAAAAACATTTTTCACTCCTAGTGGCCCAGTTACAGGCCTTTACTGGCATCACCAGCCAAGGAAGAGTTAGATCCAAGTGATCTCCCTAACTCCAGGGTTGGTACTTATATATGGTTTCCAAAAACACTCCAGGGTGGGAAAGGCAACCTGAGTGCTTTCCTTGGGAGAAAGACTCAGCCTGTGGTGCTTTTGTGCCCTTTTTCTCTTGAACTATACAGCCCCCTTTAGTGCTGAAGAATCTGTATGTGCAGGTTCCTTTGCATCATTAAATGCTATCCTGGACACTGATTACAAGTTTGAATTATATGAGTTATGTGAATTGCCTTGTGAAGTACCTGAACAGTTTAGATCTATAGTGGTTCAACCTAATAAAACAATTTACTAGTTTATCCTAGCAAGCACTTACCATACTGTAAAACGGTTCTAAAATTATCACTGCAGCGTAGTGTTACCAGGGCACTTATTTCACATCAGCTTTGTTTTTTAATTTTGAGGTAATGGCACCATTGACTTCCCAGAATTTTTGACTATGATGGCTAGAAAAATGAAAGATACAGACAGTGAAGAAGAAATCCGTGAGGCATTCCGAGTCTTTGACAAGGTAATCTTGTGTTTACATTGCAGATGGTACTCAAATATGGCTTTTTGCTATCATTTCTAAAAGCTTTAACAATCTTGTTAGAACGCTTACCTAACTGAACACTTACCTAACTGCCTGAGCCTCTGTAATCTCACTTTCAAATATCTTGGACTTAACTGCAGTAACCTTATTGGCTGAGGGTAAGCATATTAAATAGAGAAATTTTGAACCAGGTTTCCCAATTGTCATTAATCTCTTAGCTTTTGAAAAGCTCTTGCATTTTCTGTGTTTGCTGACTGCATGTATTTGGTAGGTAGAGGTGGCAATTGGAGATGGGTGAATTGTTGACATACTGAGTTGGCAGTAACTTGAGAGGACATAATTTAGTCCCAGACCTACTTGCCCACACAGAACCACTGTCAGCTAGTATCAGTAACAATTGCTGAATGTTCACAGGATGGCAATGGTTACATCAGTGCGGCAGAACTACGTCATGTCATGACAAACTTAGGAGAAAAACTAACAGATGAAGAAGTAGATGAAATGATCAGAGAAGCAGATATTGATGGAGATGGACAAGTCAACTATGAAGGTAAAATACTATGTTTCTTTAGCCTAATTTTTAATAGTTTTCACTATAGGATCTGTAGACAAGTTAACTGCTTCACCAGACATTCACTGATTTTTTTTCTTTTTTTAATGCAGAGCAGAGATGTTGTGTTCATTAAAGCTGCTTTTGAAGATAATCAAAAGTTATGATTATTTGTCTTTTCAGAATTCGTACAGATGATGACTGCAAAATGAAGACCTACTTTCAACTCCTTTTTCCCCCCCTCTAGAAGAATCAAATTGAATCTTTTACTTACCTCTTGCAAAAAAAAAAAAAAAGTTCATTTACTCATTCTGTTTCTATATAGCAAAACTGAATGTCAACAGTACCTTCTGTCCACACACAAAAAATCTGCATGTATTGGTTGGTGGTCCTGTCCCCTAAAGATCAAGCTACACATCACTTTTACAATATAAATACTTGTACTACCTTAATGACAAGGAAGCACTTAGTGGCCTCCTTGCAGTTCCATTTGCTAGTGATTGATACACTGTTTGGGCTGGCCAGTTTTTCATGCATGCAGCTTGACAATTGAGCACAGTCAGGCATTTGTATTAAAAACGAAAAATGAAAAAACAAATTCTAAACCTATTCAAATGGGTTTTAGTTCAATTTGTTAGTATAAATTGTCATTAGCTGGTTTACTGAAAACAAACACGTTTAAAATTGGTTTACCTCAGGATGCTGTGCAGAAAATGGGTGAAGAATAAACTGTCTAGAAGTAGCCCCACTAGCAGAAAGGTCCTCCTGCACTTATGTGTGCCCCGACCCATGGTGACGGTGACACACCCTGGTGGGTGGCACGCCTGTGTGTGTTGGTTTAGCGTTGTCTGCACTGTACTAGATCGAAATGGGTATCAGGCTGTCACTGTTCACACAAATTTTTAAAAACAAACTTTACCTAAGGGAGCATCTTTGGACTCTCTGTTTTTAAAACCTTCTGAACCAGGACTTGGAGCCAGCAGAGTAGGCTGTGGCTGTGGACTTCAGCACAACCATCAACATTGCTGTTCAAGAAATTACAATTTACGTCCATTCCAAGTTGTAAATGCTAGTTTTTTTTTTCCAATAAAAAGACCATTAACTTAAAGTGGTGTTAAATGCTTTGTAAAGCTGAGATCTAAATGGGGACAAGACAGTGGAGGGGAGGCCAGTGTACCTTTAAATGCCCACAGCCCAGCCTTGGGTGTTCCTCCCTCTTGACATCCCAGCACCAACCTCTGAGCCTGCAACCTTGCCTAAAATCAAGCAGACATCAATTGCTTCATCATTTTTATGGACATGTAGGTCTCTGTATTTTCACTGGGGGGAGGGCGGGGTGGAATCATGGTAACTTAATGATTATTCAGGCAGTAGAGCTCTTAATGAAGGAAAAAACCACTTTTCAAGCATGTATTTAGGGGTTCTTTTAAATTGTGCTGCTGATTACCTGTTTTATGTAACTACTTGAGATCCTCTGTGCAAGAGACATGATTTAGTGTGTCTAATTCAGTCCTCGCTGTGTGGCAGAAGCAGTAGTCACTTTTCTAAGCCAGTCTCATGCCTAAAAGACACTACCAGTCACCTTGTGATTCACGATTTTTAATTTATGATGATATTTAACCTTAGCTTCCTTTTTTTAAGTTGACTTTGACTTTGCTTTTAACCCCCAAGTAGAACTAAGGCTAGTCCCCAGCTTGAAAGTACAACTCCAGCTCAGAGGGAATTTTGTGTCTAATTATAAACCTGTAACCCAAACTAAGAGGTGCTGGTACTGATCTTTGCAGTGGGGTTGGTCTGCTTAAAAAGCTCCCTTTAAAGGCAAGGCATGTTGCATTTAGTGCAGAACTTTTTGAAAGAAGGTCAGATACGCATTTTTCAGGGTGGTAACTGGTTGTAACCTATTAACAAGGAGATTTGGGTTTTGAGTGTTTGTGTGGGAGGTTTTAATTTGCCAGGGAACAGTGGCAGGCTGCTTCCAAGGCAGTGAGAAGTCTTGGCAGCCACATGGGTGCATTCGGGGCTGATTTATAGAGACCCTTAGCTTCTCCCTCTCCTACTCCCTGTCTCTCTGGCATTTTGCAGCTTATTAGAATTCCTGCCAGAGGGGTGGGTCAGAGCAGTGGAGAGGAGCCCACCCATCTGCCTCTGCTGCTCGTCCTTAGACAGGGTAGTGGATAGAGTTGGCTTTCATAATTTACTGAATCTTGAAAGGAACACCTATGAATACCCTACTAGTTCTGGGAGGTAGGCAAGATCGAAGGTTCTTGGGAGTTTACTGACCTGGATGTTTTTGCAGGGAGGTCAAATAGCCTGACTATCCACCCAGTCAGCCTGTGGTGGTTTCCTGGTAGTTTCAAAGAGTGTTGGGGGTGATTGGACTTTTCAAAAACTTTTACCTTCTGTCTTCTCTTTGGCCACGTCTTTTCTAGAAGCTGGATGGACTCCATTTTAGTGGGTCCCACAGTCTTTGCTAAAAGACTACTTTGAAACCAGATTCTTCTATGGCCAGGGTCCTGTGTGGGAGGCAGAAACCTTTCCTCCAGAGAGTGCTGAGTTCCAGTTGCTGTCCCAGGTGCAGAGGAGAAGCTGAGTCCCTGGTAGCCTTTTCCCTCTGGCATTTGAGGGGACAACCAGCCCAGGATTGGATGTTTGCAGGCTGCAGGAATTTGTGCGGTAGCTGGATGTGGCAATACTCTTCAAGTTAGCATCTTCCTGTAAACTCTTGACCCTACTTCTAACTGCTCTATAAATATATACATATATTTATATATATAAAGTGACTAGTTTAACTGGCATCCCGCTTGAGCCTGACACTTGCCATAAGAAACTGCTGAGTACTTGGCAAACACTTCCATAGTTTCATTCTCCATCTGTTTGGGGTAGGTGTTGAGCAAGGCAAACGTATCTTGATAATTCAGATGGGCATTTGATGCACTGTTGCCAAGGAAGGCTTTTTCTGATTTTTTGACAAATGAATTTTTGCACACTTTAACTGGTGTCTTTCAGCAACTTAAAACACATTGAAAATTAGCTACTGTACATATTTTTATATTCTCTTTCTAAATGCATGTCTGACTGTACTTACAACCATATTGTAACGAGTGGCTGTCCTGTAGGCCTTGTGCTGCTGTAGCCCGTCAAGAGTAGCAGCATACTTTTAGCCCCTCAGCATACTGGGAACGTCTTTCTAAACAAAGAATGTAAATCTGGTCAAGTCTGCTCTTCATTCATTCAGTTATTTTAAACATGAAATAATTATTGCATATCCTATGTACATTTACCCTTTTGGCAGTGACGATTCCATGAATGTGTCTTATAATCTATCCCTTCAGCTGGTAGTTACTATTTTCTTTTATCCCTGGAAGTTGTCCTGTAGGAGACAGAAATTTACTCTCTGTATCCCTTGGAGTAAGAAGGTAGTGGCATGGGTGGAGTGTGTGCTTTCTCCAAATCTATTACAATGTTCATTAAACATGTCTGTAGCAAGGATGGTGGTAGTTCTTTTGTTACCGAAGTTACCCTTCACCGTGGTGAATCGAAAAGGAGATGTACTTGAACATTTCTGTAAATTGAGAAGCTGGAGATTTTACCACCTCTCTGATGGGGGACCAACTCTATGGAAATTGTAAATAAGTTTTATTTATAAACCTGACACTGTATTCAATAAACATTTCTGCAGCCTTTCATCTCTAACTGCGAACTGTGTAGGTTTTTAGCTTGCATAGCTTTCAGTCCTTTTTTGCTCATTGTATACGATACACCTGCCCTTGGATGTAATTCCACCCAGGCTCTATCTAGTACAGTACGTGAGTGGGAGGGGCCAGAATTACTTAGCAAAGGCACATCATCTCACTACAGCCTTACCGAGTTTTAAATTTGAGTGTTAGTAGCTGGCATTTTAATAGTAGTTTGGCCTATTAATGTATCTCATGTTTGCTTTATGCAGAAAGTGCACAGTAGAACAGATTGATTTCCCTTTAACCTAAACATTATTCCAAGTCTCTTTAGGTGTATAAAGAAATACACTTTTAAAGATTAGATGCGAATTTTGAATTATATAAGCACATAACCTCTGCCCATGTTGAGAGCAGGGCAGCTGAGGAAGATGGGGTGGAATGCAACTCCATGCAGAACCCTGGAGCTGAGATCTTAATCAGTGCTGTTGCAGACCCTAGTTCCTAGACAACGCTCTCAAGCAGGAAAGGCCATCTGGCTGCCACCTGTTTCCAAAAGGGTCTTTTCCAGGATGCCTTGCCCATTTCTTTTCCCACGCCATACAGAAGCAGTGAGGCAGTGAGGGCTGAGAAGCCGGTATGATCACAGGGTAACCCCCCGCTTTGGCCAGAAGGCCTGAGACACCTCTCCAGTGAGCATTTAGCCCCTCCTGTGTCTGAGAGCTGGGCCTATAAGGATGTGGACACCACCGTGGGGACAGAGCCCTTCCAGGCTGCCTCCTAGCTTCGGTTCTGTCCCTCTGTAGCACTGGACAAGTTCTTTACATTCTTTGGGCCTCAGTGTCCTCTTTGGTAAAACAAGGTTATTGTATTAGGTGGCTTTCTAGGATTCTGACCATCCTAGTTTAGCAACATTTGGTGTTTAAATTGAAATTGCAGCTTAAAGGGTGGGAGGCAGAATAATGTAGTTTTGCTGCCTGCTTTGAGATGACAAATGGGATTTTTAAAAGTCTCAGCTCCATGTTGATGGAGTGGAGGGTAAGCTTGCTTTTAAGACTGATGTAATATTGGAACGTGGGTCAGAGAAATCAATCATTAAATGACTTCCAGCCGCCTCCTGGGATGGAAATAGGAAGCCACTTACTCTGCCTGCATGGGATTCAATCCAAGTGGGCAATGTCATCTGATTTTTTAGCAGCTTTGGTTCAGGAAAAAAGAAGCATTTCTGATTTGAGCTGAGCTTCCCCAGGTACTGGGGACTGGAGCACCCAATGACTCAGGACACCTTAGAAGGAAATAAAATTTTAAAGTTTTTTTTAGCTTGGTGCTTCTCTCCCACCACTCTCAACCCTCTGCTGGGGACCAGGGAGGATTACCTCATGCTCCGGAGCCTCACAGGAAAGCTGATGAGAGCCAGGAGCTGGCTGGCTTCCCCAGCACATGACTGCCATTGACAGTTCTCGGACTTGGGTTGAAAAAAGGTGGTGATTTCCCTCATAAGAATTATTTATGTTCTGCCCATGTGTCAGCAACCTTTGGAGTGTGAGTGGGTATTTACAAATTCAGATAGTATTTCAAATGTCACCTTATAAAGTTTTATTTTCACTTTTACAAAGATGAAGAAAATCTGGAGCCTCCTCTACTAGTAAAATAGTTTCCTAAATACTTTGTTACAACATAATGTTTTTATCTTGGCTGCATATAAACATGTATGGTTTGCTTTTAAACTAATTTTCTTTTTCCCTTTTTAAGTCTTACTATACCATTAAGTTCTGACTTTCTTAATTACTGTGTTTAATACTAAAAGATGGAATTTTTTCCCCCACATGGTTGGTACCAGATTTAAGATTTGAGATAACAGATAATTTTTAAAAAAGTAATTATAAAATGAGATGATACTTAAGAGGACTAGATCATAGATGGGAGATTTAATCTCCCAGTGCAAGCATCCATATCTGGTGATTCTTAAATTTGGGGGAATAACTACCATGACAAGAAGCTCATTACCTCAACAGGCAGCCCAGCCCCATTTTTGCAAAAAGTATTTTTCTGATTCTAAAAGAAATGCTGTTTAATGTATATAATTTGGGATATCAAATGACCCCACTACCATATGAGATACGGTTAACACTTTGTATTTCCTTCCAGAATTTCATCTCATCATATGGATGCAGAGATAATAGTTGACAAAATTGGGATTGTATGTTTTTAAAAATAATCCATAGTAATCTTTATTATCTGCAATTACATATTATATATATATGTGTGTATTATAATCTTTTTATTCTTTACACTTTTTTCTAGAGCTACAATTCATGTACCATAAAATTTGCTCTTGTACACAATTCAGTAGTTTTTAATATAGTCACAAGATTGTTCAGCCACCAGCACTGATTGTAGCCCATTTTCATCGCCCCAGAGAGACCCTGTGCCCGTTAGCGGCCACTCTCTTCCCCTCCCCCACCCCTGGCAACCACTGACCTACTTTGTATCTGTGGACTTGCCTATTCCAGACACTTCATATACATGGAATCATGTATTCATAATTTTTTATCCTTTTTACCCCACTTTTTGTACTGAACATTTCTCCATATACTTAAATTCTTGGGTATCATTTTTAGGAGCTGGCTATATCAATATGCTATACTTCAGTTAAGCAATCCCTTACTAAAGGCCATTTGGGCCATTCCATTATGAGCAGTTCTAAGTAAGAACATTCTTATGAGGTTGGAATCTGCTTCCTTTTAGCTTCCCGCCATTGATTCTACTTGAGCCCAGTGGTGCTGACACTGGACATCTGATCCTGTGTCCCTAAGGCAGGCCTTTGGTCTTTCCCACTTTCCCACACCCCTCAAGTCTTCAGGCTTAACATTTGCTTCTTGATTTTTTTTAACCACTTGGAGAGGAACCAATCGATGTGAAATTTACCCAGGTTCTGTTTTCAGACAGCTTTCTGCATTCAAATACTGCTTTCTTAAATGGTAGGACTTTTGGCAAGTGAGAACTCTGTGCTTGAGTGTCCTCAAAGTGGTTGTAAGAGTGAATGAGATGATGGAAATCCTCTAGCCTAGTGTCTAGCACGTGGAAGTTGCTTGAAAACACTCTTCCATACAGTATGAATTCTACTTGCACAGAAGAAAACGAGGCCAGTTTTACAGGTTGATCCCGCTCACGTAGGTTCTTCAGAATTGCTGCCTCCTTTCTTTGTTAAAAGCACACAAACTTGCTTAATCACGTGCTTCTCATCCATTTGGAGATCCTAATGACAGTTACCATGTCTAGTCTTCTGGTTCCTGCTCCCTAGAGCTCATGGGCAGGCCTGCTGGACCCTCAACCTGGCCAGGCTCACGAGCTTCTTGTGGTGCTCACCCTGGGTGTGTCCACGTGGGAAGATCTGCAGCATCTTTGGGCACTTGCCAGCATGGTCTTCTCTGGAGAATGAGGGAGGTACTTTATTAAAAGCCAATCTTAATAAACTTGGCCACCACATAGGGGAGATGTCTGGTCAGGCCCTCTCATTCTCTGTTAACATTCCATTTCTTCCCATCACCTGGCAGAGGCTTGCCTTTTCCTGCTCCTTCTCCTCTGGGACTCCTGTGGTTCTATCAGAATTCTGAGTAGTCGTTGAGAAATGCTCACTGCCCGCAGCCAGGAGCCCTTCTCTCTCGTATTGCTAGGCCTAGCCCGAACTTATCTAACACTGTGGGAAGTGAAACTGCCTAGTCGCATCTTACCTCCACTTTTCTCTGCCAAAGTCTTGATCCTCAACTGGAAGGTGTCACACAATACCCGTGGGCTCCCAAGACCTGATTCCAACTCAAGGTCAGAGACACCTCCCAAAACCCCAGAGGTGAGCGGTGACCCAGTGGTTGGTGAAATCCTAGCGAGCTCATCCCTTCGATGGGTTCTGGAAGGGAACTCAGGGTCTGGATGCAGCTGTTCAAACAGGGCAGTTCCTTTAACTCAGCCTTGCAAATAACTGACTGGCCTTCCCACCAGGCTGCCACTTACAACCAGGAAGGAACTCAAAACATACTTTTGCTGTTTTTTAGTGGGAGAACCAGCACTGATGAAAAGGAAAAAAGTTTGTTCTCAGGTTTGGTGCCTATAGTGTTCAAAGCTCTGAATTAAAGGACTTGAAAATACTGGAAGACTTAGGCTCTACCTTTTGAAGAGTTTTTGTGGGCTCTTCATAGAAACAAATTAACTACAATGGCCAAGCACCATGCCAATGAATAATGTACTAATCTGAATATGTAAGATTTGATGCAGACATAGCATAAACATGTATAAAGCAAGAATCAATGTTGACAAGAATAACCAATCATCACAGAGATTTTAACATACTTCTAATCATTAAGAAATCAAGCAAACAGTGCATTGATGCATGCAATTAACAAGTTTGATCTCATGTATGTATGTAGAACATTGCATCCAGCAGTTAAAGATTTCACATTACAGATATTTATTAGGTATTAACATTAATATTAATATATTTATAAAGATATACAAATAATGCTAACATAATGAAATTAATATATAAGATATTAGAGAATTAAGATTGACTACATATTAAATCATAAAGTAAATCTCAACATTAAAAAACATCTCATACCATGTTATCTGATAACAATGCAATGGATAAAAAATAATTAAACAAATACAACTTCAAAAATACCCACTTGTTTGAAATTTTCACTTCTAAGAACACACATTCATTAAAAAAATAATAATGAAAATCTGAATATGTTTAGGACTGAATGAAAGCAAAATTCTACATTTCAGAACTGTAGAATACAGCTTAGAAATGTATAGCATTAAAATGCCTATAATAGAAAAGAAGGCCAAAAAAAAAAATAAGAGAAACATCCAACTTAGGTTAGAAAAAGAACAGAATAAGCCCAAACAGAGCAGAAGGGAGGTATCAAAAATAACCACGGAAAGGAAGATCAACAAAGACAAAAAGTTGGCTCTTAGAAAAGATTATTAGAAACAGCATGGTAGTCTGTAAAAAAATTAAAAATAGAATTATCATATGACCCAGCAATCCTACTTCAGAGTACATAAATGAACTGACGGCTAGGACTCAGGTATTTGTACACCCATGTTCATAGCAGCATTATTCATGACAGCCAAAAGGCAGAAGCTATCCAAGTGCTCATCGATGGGTGAATGGAGAAATCAAATGTGGTTTATACATACAATGGAATATTGCTCAGTCTGAAGGAAATGCTGACATTATGAGACAGGGTCCATAAGCTTAGACAGAATAGGGTGAGGGCCTCTGGAAAAAGCAAGGCAGGATATTTGCAGTCAGAGCAGTGTAACTACATGCAAAGAAATCCCCCTACCAAAACTCTGTGTTAAATATTAAGCTCTTGAGTCATTCTTCAGTGAGATCAGTTAATATTCCCCAAATAAAGAAGAGTAGCACATGTTTTTATTTATGCTAATCATTTGTAACCATGTGTAAGGTTCCCTTTAGCATGCTAAAAGGCCCAGGCCTATGTGCTGTCTTTCCTCCTTCAGATCTGATGAGGTGATTTGCAAACTGGGCAACTATTTTATTAGCATACAGACCCAGCTGTAAACAACATAGTAAAAGGCAGGAAGGATTCCACCTTAAAGATAAGATAAAGATAAGATAACCCAAGAAGTTAAGAGGTAAGATTCTTAACTTACTCTTTAGCAAACAATACTTCAGCCTGCCTTGGGGGCTGGGCAGGTGGCCTTGTTTGATATGCTCCCAGACCAAGACACTGGTATCTCTGAGAAATCATCAGAGCAGGAAGTTGCTTGTGTTAATTCTAAATATTCAGGGACCACTTAACAAGTCTACACCCCCAAGCCTTTATCTGGTTCCCAAAAATCCTCAACTACCTATAAAACCCCTACATAACACACAACTACCGACTCTCTTGTCCCCCCTGGCATGAGCCAGGACCTCTGTCCTTTCACTTTATCTCTAAATAAAAGCCAGTACCTTGCTCTCCTACCTTGAGTGTTTGTGAAGCTCATTCTTCAGCTTTGTGAACAAGAACCCCGGCATAAATTATGCACCATAGATGAACTTTGAAGACATGCTAAGCAAAGTAAGTCACTCACAAAAGGACAAATATATGATTCCACTTACCTGAGGTCCCTAGAGTGGAGAAATTCATAGGGATGGAAGATGGAATGGGAGAATGCAATAGAGGGGGAAGTGGGGAATCATTGTTTAATGGATCAAGTTTCAGTTTTATAAGATAAAGTTCTGGAAATGGATGATGGTGATGGTTGCAAAACAACGTGAATGTCTTCAATGCTACTGAACTGTATATGTAAAAATGGTTGAAATGGTGAATTTTATGTATGTTTTACCACAATTGTTTTAAAAAAAGCAAGGAAGTAGAACATTACAGAAAGATAATGTCACCCTGGAAGTTGCATATATTGTAGATGTTTTCTGTTTCATTGATTGTTTCTCCTATTATTTCACAAGTAATATAATGTTTACTTATTATACCTTTATAATAAAAGTTAATTTCTCCATCATATCATTGATAAGTTTTCACAAATGCCTAGGGTACCTAACTGGTTTTCTTGGTTTCACTGGATATGGCTGGTAATTGTAGGTCTGCTTTTGTTATGTAGCTGTATTCCTATTATGTTAATGTGTGTATGCAATTTAATTAGTAGTTTGTTAAAACCTATACATGCTTAAGTTACTCTACAAGAAGATATGTCAGAGAAATAATCAATCTTCCCATGTTTTCTTCCATCTGCTACTTCTATAGCTTTTCTTCTTCCTTATTACAACCCTTTAGTAGAATTTGTGCCTCATATCGAAAATTACCGAGTATCGTAATTCTTCCAAGTGGTAAAGATACCTCAGGACAAATGCTGGGCATAGAAGCCACAGGGCATAAATCTGCAAAGAAGTAAAAAGCTAACCTTTTCAAAGAATATTGCTTCTCTCTCACTTACCAACTTTACATCTCCCTTCATGGCCCCGGAAGATGACTGGTTAGCCAGAGACGGGTAAGATTCCTCAAGGGAGGAACAACCTAAGACAGGCACAGTCGCAGTGGGGCCATCAGGTGAGAATTTGGGGATCAACAGAGGTGAGGCTTAGAACCTCACCCCCATTGTTTTGAGAGAAATCTTCTGCATCCGTGGATGTTTTGTTGCCCTTGTCTAGCTTGAATTAATATTTAGTCTACAGGCACACACCTGATCATCTACATTTGCCCTCTTACAGCACTAAATTACGTTTTCTACCTTTATCTTGCATCTACCTACCACTTCAGCATTTTATTTAAAAAAATAATAATAATAATAAGGGAGAAATGTGGGATTCACATATAAATCAAGTATAAAAATCAAACGAATAATCATATCTGACTTGATTGTTTATAGTTCATGATGCGTGATCAAAACTGAAAGTTTCTGTGATATGACTGCCCTTGCACCGTTCACCATGTAAGAATTTATTCACTATGTAAGAACTTGTTCACCATGTAAGAACTTGTTCGTTATGCTTCAGAAGATTGGAGACTGACGAGAATTAGGCTTGGGGTTGATTAATGATTGTGCATTGAGTCCCCTATACAGAACGTTATTGTTGTTAACAACCATTTGATCAATAAATATGAGAGATGCCCTCCCCCCCAAAAAATTAATTAATTAATTTTTGAAAAAGTTAATTTCTGGTGTTTCAAAAAAATTATTAGACAAATCTCAGGCAGTGCTGATGAGAAAAATGTTCGGAATGAAAAGGGAGACATAACCACAGATAAACCAGAGATTTCTTTTTTAAGCACACTTTGAAAACTTTGATGCCAATAAATATGAAAACTTAGGTAAAAGAGGCAGATTTCTAGAGAACTGACTCAAGAAGAAGTAGAAAACTTAAACAATATCCATTAAGGGAATCTAACCAGTAGTTAAACCTGTATGTGCCTGTACTGGATGACTGTCAAACTGCCAGTCCTCCCATTGAGTGATGAGGTCTTTGTCTAACTCCCTGGACATAAGTGGGCACTGTGACTACGTTGACCAATGGAAAACAGTAGAAGGGATGTACTGGTTTCTGGGCCTATGCCTTAAGAAACTGGCTTTTCCCAATTCTGTCCTTGGAACATTCTGGAAGCCCTGAGATCTCTATGCTGGAGGGGGACCACATGTAGATGCTTCAGTGGCTTCAGCAGAGAGTCTCAGTTGAGCCAACTTTTCCTACTGCTGTCCCCACCAAGGTGCCCAACATGTGAGGCCATCTTGGATCCTCCACACCAGGTCATTTGCCAGCTACATACCCCTGAGTGACCTCAGTTGACCTCCAATGAAGCAGAAGACCCAGCCGGCTGAAACCTGCCTGAATTCCTCACACACAGAATCATGAGATAAAATAAAATGGTAGTTGTTTTAAGCCACTAATATTTGGGATCGTGAGTTTTGAAGTAACATAAAAAAGCAACACAGAATTATTCTGGGAAATGGAGAAAAAAATGAATTACAACTGCTACTCTACTTTTCTTGACCTTCCATTCTTCTACTCCAGAAAAGAGAAAAAAAGAGATTATGTTGAAACTGACTATCCATACCAGATAGGAATACAAGAAGGAAAGAAAATTGTAGTCTGATCTATGTACATAGATGCAAAAATATACAAGTATTAAACTCAATCCAGCAGTGTATTAAATGCATCATGACCATGTTGGCTGTACACCAGTGATTATCTCACATGGAATGAAAGAGTCATATGAGGTGAAGGAACAGCTAAGCAACAAGGACAGTGGAAGGACAGATGCCCTGAGCCTCAGGCTCCTCTGGAACTAGGGACCACGCCTCTGTGCCTCCTGCCTTGTGCCTTGTCTTCCTTCCCTCTTCTCACAGGCTGGCTCTCTCCACTGTAGAAAATGTGGCTGGTAGCACTCCTGAGCCTTACACCTTACAGTCTTACACAGGAGGAGACAGTCTCTTCCAGGCCCAGTTCCATCATTTTGGAGGAACTGGTATATTTGCATAAGGTGCCCCTGCCCCGCCCCGCCCCAACCCCTTGGACCACTCGCTGGCACCAGGTGTTAGAGTCTGGGGAAAGGACTGTGTTTTGGCTTCTTATTGCTGCTGCAGGGAGTATCACAAACTTGGTGGCTTAAAACCACAGACATTTATTGTCTTACAGTCTGGAAGGTCGGAAGTCTGAAGTCACTCTCATTAGCCTAAAATCAAGGTGTGGGCAGGGCTGAATCTTCCTGGAGGCCCTAGGGGAAAATCTGTTTCCTGGCCTTTTCCAGCTTCTAGAGGCTTCCTGCATTCCTTGGCAATGGCCCCTTCTTCCATCTTCAAGTGTAGCACCTTCACATCTCTCTCTCTCTATGACCCCTGCTTCTATTGTCACATCCCCTCTGACTGTGACCCTCTTATCAGGGTCCTTGTACTTACACTGGGCCTACCTGGATAATCCAGGACACTCTTCCCACCCAAGATCCTTAACTTACTCACACCTGCAAAGGCTCTTTTTGCCATGTAAGGGAACATATTCCTAGGTCCCAGGAATTAGGATGGGGCCGTCTATGGGAACTGTTACCCTGTCTGCCATCAACTGCGACTGGCTCAGCTTGGAGCAGGTGTTTACCTCAGGAAAAACAGAAGTTGGGCTACTCTGAGGTCAGGGCAGCTCCCTCAAGGACCTCAGGGTAGGGGGAGTTCTCAGAAGAATGGGAACATTGCACAGAGGGTGAAAGGTTTCCACTTCAGTGGGATTGCTGTCCAATCATCACCCAAATTAGAAATGTGGGAGTCATTGATGCTTTCCTTCCTTATACCTCATGCAGTATCAGTTATGTTATTTTACCCACCACTTAAAGAGTGCTTAGCCTGTGCCAAGCATTGGTCTAAGCCCTTGACACACAGTCACTCATATAATCTTTGCAACAGCCCCATGAACTAGTTACTCTTATCAACTCCATTTTCCAGAAGTGCCAACACTTGTCCAAAGTCCACAGCCAGGAAGCTGAGAGCCAAGATTTGAACCCAGGAAAACTGGCTCCAGAGGCCACGCTCTTATCCCCCTGCAGTGCCTCCTTGAAACTTCTCCTTATTTTGCCAACAGGGCACATACTGAATGTCATGCTCTCCCCTACACCGTCTTACTTAATCCTTGAGGTAACTATCACTGAAGGTGGTCTGGACAATTTTACCTTTTAAACACCTCCCCAATACTATTACCTTCCACCTCTATCTCTCTCTTGGTTGACCACCACTGCTTTCTAACCAGACTGCCTGCCTCTGGCTTATCCGCCTCAAACACACCCATCACAAACTAACCTGCATACAATGCAAATCTGATGTGTTACTCCTGCTTAAAGCCATGAAGTGGAGGGTTCCTTCCCTACAGTCTAAGGGAAAGCCCAGCCTTATTAACATGCTCTCCAAGGCCTTCCATGAGCTGCCCTGCCCCCCTCTCCATCTGCCTTCCCTGCCACTTGATGCTCTGGCAAAACCAGCTTGCTCACGCGTCCCCTCATGTACAACCTCATCCCATTAAATGGTGAGTTTCTTAAGGGCAAAGACTCATGTCTGAATCCACAGGGCCTGGTATGTGGGACTGACCACCACACTTCAGAAGTGTGCAAGGGGCCAACACCAACGTGGCAGGTGCACTTCAGTGGATTGCCACTGCACCATGTCCTGGTCTGTGTTCTACACTTGGCTGTGATGGAGCCATAACAACACCTGCCACGGCAGAGTCGGGAAAAGGAAAGCTCAGGCTGGCACAACAGGCCCTCAGGAGTTGAACAGGCATTTATGTAACATGCTTAGGTTCCAGAAAGCACCTGCCTATGTACATTATGGGGAGATGGGGTTTAGGGCACTCAATGAGGTAGCACACTAAGAATTTTAGAGACTCAGTGAGTGACTCGTGGCCAGGCAAGGATCAGCGAGGAGGCCAGAGTTTGAAATCCCACTTCTGATGCTCTTTCAGCACTCCAGCCTGGCCTCCCCTATTGGATTCTGCTCTCTTTGTAGATAAGGAGTGTGTCTTTATTTTGTGGCATCCCTCTTGGCTCAGTCTGTTCCCTCTGGTCACAATGCTTGTCCCTCTTCTCTGGGATGGCTGGATCCCTCTCAGCCTTTGGGTCTCAGCTTTGATGTTTCCCCCTCAAGAGTCCTTCCTTGACCACCCTCTGCAAGATGCCACTCATGGGTTTCTGTTTGGTGGCCTCACATCGGTATGATTTGCAATACTCTCTTGTTTATTGTGTGTTGTCTTGGTGAGCAAAGCTTGTGGGGCAGGGATCAGATTGGTCTGGTCCACCAGTGTCACCCCAGCCTCCAGCAGGAGGCTGGCTCTGAAGTCCTCTATAAATACATTTTTGTTGAATGGGTGAAGCAGTGGAAAGTTACACAGGTTAGAAACGCCAAACAGCAGAGGCAGGCTGCATCAGAGGCGCTTCTCAACGCGGTTCCTCGGCAACAGGCTCCTGTCATCTGGGGGGCATGGGAGGAGGTGAGGTCAACAAGCCTGTGGCAGGGTCCAGCCCTGGGGGGTTTGGGGTCCTGGCCAAGGAGCCAAGGCAGGGACTTGATGCCAGGGCCTAGGTGGCTTTAATGCAACCTTGTTCTGGCAGTGTTCACATAGGCCTGCACGCAGTAGGATTTAATATGTTATAGCTGTTTAAAAAAAAAATAGATATCATACTTAAACTTCCAGACTTCTCTCTTATTTTTTTCTTTTTTAATTGTGGTAAAATTCATATTTTGTGGCAAATGTGGTAAAAATCCACCATTTTAAAGTGTACAATTCAGTGGCATTTAGTACATTCATTATGTTTTGCAACCACCACCTCTATCTAGCTCCAAAATGTTTTCATTAGCCCAAAGAAAACCCTGTACCCATTAAGCAGGCTCTCCCCACTCCCCATCCTCCCAGCCCCTGGCAACCACTGTGTTCTGTCTGTATGATTTATTGATTCTGGATATTTCATATAAACAGAACCATACAATATGTAACCTATTGTGTCTGCCCTCCTTCAGTTAGCATGTTTTTAAGATTCATCTACACTAGCATTTATCAGTGCTCTGTTCCTGTTTATGGCTGAATAATATTCCATTGAATGGATATACCACAATTTGTTCATTTATTCATCATGTGATAGACATGTGGGTGGTACCCATCTTTTGGTCCCCCTTGTTTTGGTCAGCAATGCATGTATCTTAGTGCGTATTTCAGTGACCTAAGAAAATGCTACCCCATTGTGTGTGGTGCCACATGTCACTAGTGAGAAGATTACATAGCTGTACAGCTGTGCCCTGGGGTCCTGTGCCCATCTTGCTGCCTTTGAGGGCAATGCCAAGAGTCCCACTGGTAGCCTCAGGTTATGTGAGTCTGAGTCCTGGCTGTGCCGCAGGAGCTCCCTGGACCTCGCCTGCTGAATGGAGCAGACCACCCCTGTGCTGCCCCCGTGCAGGTGTGTTGGGAAGCTCCTGCAGGTACAAGGAGCCTCTGTGAACTGAGAAGCTGAGCAGATAGGAAGTTCATGTTGCTGGTTCCCAGACCTGCTTGGCGCAGTGACTTGGCCTCAGGTGTCCCCGACTGTTTGGGTCCAAACTCTAGCTCCTCTACTTTCTGGCTAATTGGTTTAAGCAGGTTGTCAGCTTCTCTGAGCTACTTTTCCTGCCTGGGCCCCTGAGCTGAGCTGAGCTGGGCTGGTAACTTGATTCTCCTGCTCCCAAGCTTCAGATTCCTTCCTCTGAAATAATGAGATGGGACACCTTTCATTAAACTGCTGTGGAAAGATGAGGGTCAGGTTCCCTTTGAAACCCATCCATGTGAGCTTGTAGATACAAATCTTCATGCAGCCACACACACAAGCAGGGCGACTGTCAAAATATTTGAACAGGTAGAGCCAGCTAGGACACTTTCCCCCACCAACTAGGACACTGTCCTTCCTTCAGTCAGAGGTTCATGTGTGCCAGGGATCCAGAGATGGGCAGGGGCAACAAAACACCACTCTAGTGTTTGGGCCGATGGCTTTTTACCAGCACGTAAGGCAGTTTTAAAATATTTTCAGACAATTAAGGCCATGATGGTCTTTATCAGCTATGCATCAGAGGGATGTCAGTTTTGCACACCTATGAACATTTTCTCATCCATAGGCGCATAGAAGGGCACACACCTTTTCTCTCTGTCACACACACACACACACACCCTGCCCGATAGCAGACTTCTGACCTCCTGTAGTTAGTTTTCCTCGAATGAGGCCAGAGCTGGGCTGACTCTGGCGGCACACTGCCAGCGGCTACTGTTTCCTTCAGCTCTGGCCTGAGAAGCTGAGGGAAACCCCCGCCGCATCCTGCGCTGTCTTCTGCTCTGAGCGGGCCTGCACACTTCCTGGCCCGGGTTCCTTGCAGGTGGCCATGGCTCTACCCTACTCTCTCTACTTCCAAACATGTTTGCAGGGAGAAAAACCTACCCCACACAGAGTTTCTCCAGAGTCCTTCCTGGAAAGAGGCCTGTGGGATGAGCTGAGACGAGTTTTCCTACATTTGGAGCTAGGAAGGCTCTTGAGACAGCTGGTGCAGGCTCCCGCTTACCTGGGGAAGAATCAGGTCCCATGTGCTGGAGGAGAGCCAATCAGAGTCCCACGTGGAGAGGGTGATCAGACCACAGCAGGACCCAGGCTTCCTGATACCCCAGCTGGCACCGTCCACCCCAGCAGGTCACAGGTGATGTTCCCTGCATCAGTGTTCTGCCTGCCCCCTGGGCAGGGCTCCCATGCACAGCATGGCCTGGCTGGCCCAATTTTCCCTTCCAGCTCGGCCCCATGGCCGTCCTGAAGGCCTGCCTTCTGTCAGCTCCCTGTCCATCTGCGGCTGGGTCTCCCAGGCTCAGGCGTCGAATGGGTCCACCTGCTTGGCCAGCTGAGAGACACAGGACTGCCCTTTGAGGAATGCCCTCTCCTGGGTGTGTGTGGACCTCAAGCCGGTTAGAACTCAGCCCTCCCCATGCTTACCCAACACACTAGGCTGAGGGCTTCCAGGAGGCCAGTGCTGGTCCTGTGACTTCTCCTCCGCAGAGCACAGCAGAGGGCCAGGCTCGGTAGAGGCACCTGGTGCACATTCACTGAAGGAGACTGAAACTGGGGAGGCGAGGGGAGCAGGGAGGAAACAGAGTGGCGCAGCCAGGATGAGGGGCTGCTGGGCAGACTGGAGGGGAAGTGGGCGTGCGTGATGCCCTTTTAACCAGGCTGTGTGTTCAGATGAGGACGATTAGGCACGAGTGGGCACAGGGCCTGTGAGGAGCCCAGCAGAGCCGTGTGGGGAGGGCGCGGCCTGCCCACAGTCAGTGCGTGGGTCCGCGTCATGCTAGGAAACTAGGGAGTCTGGGTTTGCTGCAACTGAGGGAGGAAGACGGAGGTGTTGTGTGTCATGCCTGCTGCATGCCCTGAGGCTGACACCCGTTGCCAGCTGCCCTCCCAGGGAGGCTCAGAGAAATGAACTGGTTTTCCCAAGGTCACACAGGTACTAATTCAGAGGTGCACATGTCTCAGATACCATCCTGCTTAGAGGAGGGTGGGCTGCTCAGAACTCGAGGAGTTCTTGCACCAGGCTGGTCTCCCAGCTCCCAGCCCACCTGCTGTCATTCTTGGCTTGAGGTGTGAGGGGGCTCTAATGCAGCTCGCAGGCTCAGTCTAGAATGGGCATCCGGGAAGGGGAGGAGGCAGTGGAGGGCGGCCTGTGGGATTGGGGGTGAATAGGCACGGGAAGGGCTCCCTCAGGAGGCCTTGGAATCATGTGGCCTGCCTTCCTCAGCCCTCCTGGGAGGCACCCCTCTACCTAGGGGTGCACAGACCTCAGGGTACTGGCAAGCACTTGCTCAACACAGGCTGGGTGGTGGTCAGGATGCAGCAAGGCCTCAAAGACCCCCGTGGAAGTTCAGAGGAGAGGTCTGGGGACTGGCGGAGAGGCCAGGAGGCAGACGGGAGGAGGCTGCAACGGGAAGCCAGGGAGCCCGTGTCATGGCTGCTCTCCCTTTACTGCCAGTCTCATCTCTGCCCTTCTCTGCCCTGTGTCCAGAGTGAGGGCGCCCTGTCTCCACTGCCTCAAGGGGCCCCCCTTGCCCATTGGCTTCTCATTGGGGTTGGTCCCAAGGAAGCACCACGGAGACCGACGGTGGGGGGGCAGGAGCGGCTGCTGGGCTGTGCGTGAGCAGGCCTGTGGCCTCTGGAACTGGGTCAAGGCCCCCTCCCCAGCCAGCTCCTACTCTCTCTGAGGAGCTCCCGCCCCCAGTCCCCTTGTCCTGGAGGCTTAGGGGCTGGGGCTGTGCCTACACCTGAGGTGCTTCAACATCCCTTGCCGATTTCCACACCCTCCCACAGACCCTGAACAGTCTCCATCCCCCTGTTTATGGGGTCCTCTGTCTCCTGCCAGGACCCTGGCTGGGTTCCCAGCCTTGTGTGTCAGGACCCACAGTCAACAAGCACTGTTCTAGAAGATGAGGGGAGAGGGCCTAAAGAGAACTGACAGTGGCTGGGACCCTGGGGCCTGTGCTGGGGAATGGCGGGCACCTGGAGTAGGCTTCCCTGGGCACTGAGACTTCTGAGCCTAGGGGAAGCCCAGACCCAGCTGGGGTGCTGGGGACTGAGGTGGAGAACCGGCTGAGCCCAGAGTCGCAGCGAGGGTGGCTCCGGCCTTGCTCCCCGGAGGAAGAGCCCAATACGGTCCTCCTCAAGTCCAGGTAGTGGGGGGTGTCTGAGCCCGCAGACAGGCTCCCCACGAAGGCAAGGAGCTGGAAGGCCAAGGTGGGCTAATCCTCCCCTCCTACTCCCGCACCCCATGCTTGCAACCTGCAGGGATTGACCTGGGCTTCCAGCACACACATGGATTTCTCGGGCCTCGATGGAACAGACCTGAGCTTTGGGGAGGTGTGGGAAGGGGAGTGGGGTCAACACAGCGGCTTGTTCTAGCTCCAGTCTTGCTACTAATTGGTGATAGAATCCTAGGTGGCAGCTTTTTGCTACTGGGGCTGCATCTTCCCACCTCCCATGCCAGGACTCTGGGACTGTGATCTAAATCTACTTGAGAAGCTGTTGAGAGCTGTACTGGCTTCTCTAGAAGATTGGAGAGAACAAAGAAGGAAACTTAACCAGTTACCATGGAAACCACCCAAAATTTAAAAGACTAAAACAACACTTTAATATCTCAAAAATCCTCTTGCTGATTATTTTTTTCTCTTTAAAACACACACTCACATACAAATCCCATTGTACTACATTAGTCTGATGAGATGGGGGACAGATCCAGGATCCAGGATCTCAGGGGGCCATGTGATGCATGGAATCCCCAGAATTAGTTTTAGGGGCTTAAATTAAAACATGAATAAACATTTGAAATGCAAAGGATCTAAGTCTTAGGGCTGAGCGTTGCAGATGAATAAAGGTAAACGCTTTTAGCTTGATTAAAAAGGAGAGAAGATATGAGGGGGGGGAAGGGGGGCTGTCGGAGCCGAGGCAACTGGGTGCTGGTGTCAGGGGCAGGCTGCGCACCACTGCTCCCTCCCCAGCTCAGGTGTTATTCCAGCTCCACCCTGTCCCCCTGCCCCACCTTGCAGGGCCTGAGAGCTGAGGACCCAGAACCAGGCAGCGCAGCCAGAATTGCATGGGGCTGGCTGGTGTGAGTGAGAGGGTACTGAGCTAGTTTCCTATTTTGTACAGGCCATGGAGCCATTGCCTGAATGCCAAGTCCACTCCTGCGGGTACAGGTCTTGCCTCCCAGGGTGTCACGCTGGCCCTAGGGACACCACCTTGACGGCCCCTTGCTGTAGTTCCCCTCTGCTGGCAGGATGAGTCTGTGCGCTGGGGCTTGCTACCCTCTGGGACATTCCCTGAGTGTCCACAGGGCACCACCATCAAGTCTCAGGCATGTGTAGGACTAACCCCTCACTGTTCTAGGGGACAGGCCTGCCTGGCCACAGGAACCAGTTATAGGACAAGCAAGTGATACGTAAATAGATGTTGGCTTAGAGGTTGTGAGAGAGACTCCCATCTTCCCCTTTGGATTTGAACCTGGCAGTGGTGAGGGCTATCTCCATCTCAGAGATGGGAAAACCTGCCTGGACAAGGGAGCCAGCACTGAGAAAGCAGCACGGAGGCGAGATGATCCCGGATTGAGCTTCATCTCCATCTTCCCAGCCCCCAGTGTCTCACTTGTATGAGCTGATACATCCTCTTTTGTGCTTAAGCTAATCTGAGCTGGTTTTTCTATCTTCTGCTCCTGAAAACGGGCTAGGTGGTACAGACTTCACCTCCAGAGCCTGCTGTCCAAGGCTCCTTGCCATCTGTTTCTCTCCCCTTCTTCCTTCAACCCGATTTGCTGCTCTGCCCCCTTGCTGTGCCCGGCATACTGATCCAGTCGGCCTTTTCCAAACACACTGCGGGCCATCCCCATCCATCCACCCTCCAGGCTGTGGCTTACAACTCTCTCCCTACCTGGAGTGCCTGCCCTACTTACCTAAGTACTAAGTACTACCTAAGTAGTATTTAGATGAATAGAGCAGATTAGATTAGTACTAAGCATGAAGTACTACTTAGACAAGTACCTACTTATCTTCCAAGGCCCTTCTACCTCTTCCAGGAAGACCTGCTTGGAAGCTTCCTCCCGTGGGCCGCCCAGACTTCCCCAGTCTCCCCTCTGGCTCTGCTGAAATGTACTTGGCTCCCCAGGTGGTGCATGAACTCAAGTCTCATCCCTTGGCCTAGTTTAGTAGCGTCCTAGAACCTATTCCTATGCCACAGAACCAGTCCAGCAAGGGACCCATGCCTATGGGTGCTGTCCCCACCCCCAGCCCTGCCATGTTCAGAAAGGAGATGAAATGGTCATGTCATCCACCTTTCCGCATTTGGTCCTCATAATAGCCCTGTGAGGTGGGAGATTCTAACTCACTTTAACAGCAAGGACCTTGAGGCTCGGCGCCGTTCCTGCACTCGCAGACCTGGGACCTCAAATGTAGGTCTTCTGATTCCACCCCACTGTGTTCCTCTGATGAGAGACAGATCTTAAATTCCCTGAGGGGTCCCCGGGGATGTGTGTGTACCTGTCCCCGGCTGTGCCGAGCCCAGGGCAGGGTGGCACCTGTGCCGTCCAAGCCAGGCCAGCGTTCTTCCCCTGCAGACCCAGCCTGCTGGGTGTGGGTTCCAGGCAGCCAGAGGCAGTCCAGCCTCATCCTGACCACGTCAAATCCCAGAGGCCTCGTCGAGGGGTTGTGCCTCTCCAGATGAATGACATAAATTCATGGAAATGTTTTCAGAAGGGCGTTTTTCCTCTGCGGGTGTCCGCTTCCTTGAAAAACACAGGCTTGGAGGTAAACAGTCTCTGCTGCTGCAAGGGAGCAAATAAAGACTTCCTTCCACATCCCTGGCTCTGACAAGCCTGCTTCCTTTGCCCTTCCTTCCAGCGAGGCCCAAAAGGACCAGGCTCCAAGGATGGAGGGTGTCCCACAGAGATAAGCCGCAGGGACACCTGGAACTCCAGATGCTCTGTCTCCCCATCAGTCAGTGTACCTGGCATCCTGCCCACGTGACTCTCCCACTCCCATCAGACTGGGCCTGGTGCCCTTTGAGAAGCAAGAAATGAGGCATTCCTGAAAGGAGGGGTGTGGTTTGGTGACAAGGGAGGTTTGGATCCCAATGGGAAAAATAGTCTGAAAAATAGGGCTTGAACTATGCTTTCTTCTTATTTCCAGACCCTGGAATTTGCTCGTAAACACATTGTCAGATCCCATTTTCAGCTTCTCAAAATTAAGCTCTGTTAGGAAGGTTTTGTTTGAACATCCCTAACTACAGAGGGCAAAATGAGAAGAATTACTGTCTATTTGTTTATGTTTTATGTTTTATTCTTGCAAAATGCTTCCAAATACAGTTCACTTTCTGTCTGAAATTCATTTTCTCCCTAAGATCCTTGTGGGGATGCATCCTTCTGGTGATTCCTGGGTATAGATTGGAGGAAAACAGCGTAAAGCGACCTGCCTTCAGTCACCTGCAACCTAGAGATTGACTTGATGGGTTGGCACTGTGGCAGATGGGATTGACGATTCCGATCCTTCACTCTCCTGTGCTTGCATGACGCACCCACACCTTTGCCATAGACTCATAGAGGCAGAGTAGATTTCCCCAGCCCAAAGACAGGGAGGCTGACCATGTGACTTGCTTTGCCCAATGGCAAATGGACAGAAGTGACAGTGAGCCAGTGCTCAGCTTAGGCCATAAGAGACGGTGTATTTCCACTTTCCTTCTGCATTTCTGCCATGTCCAAGAGGAGTTTCCACTGGGAACTGCTGCCCCTTGATTCTGTGCCCCAAAGTGAACACATGGGGTGCAGTGTTGTCCCTGCTGATCTATGGATCCCTGAATGAGAGTAAATGAGTAAATGATGGCTATTTTAATTCTCTGAGTTTTGGGGTGATTTGTTACACAGCATTTATGGCAATAGCTGACTGTTACAAGTACTTAGAATTCTGTAGATAGTTGGTGATTAATAAATGGCACCCTCCCCAGCACATTTATTTCTAACAAATTTACTGAATATTTATGGTTCTGACAGGCACTGTGATATCTTAGATTCTGGTTATATGAATAATAATAACAAATATCAATAAAATAATAATAACTTTCATTAAGCATTTATTGAGTTCAAGATATCAGGCTTAGCTCTTCATATTATCTTACTTAATTCTTCGGTAATTCCTATGAAGAAACTGACAAAACTGAAGTTTTGAGAGTGTAAATAACTTGCCTCAGATCATACAGCTGGAAGGCTCCAGCCCCTGTCCTCAGGAAGTTCATAGTCTGGCAAAGGACGACACATTAATGGCAAACACTCAGGCATTCCTGTCTATGTGACTGGACTGATGATTATTATTCCAAGTTTAGATTCTGCAGTGAGGCAGTAAAAGGCAGACTGGCAGTTCAGGTAGGAAAATCTGCCCTGCTCCTGTCTGCATGCAAAGCCTTGAGCTGAAGTTCTGAAGTCAGGGAACAGTGAGGTTAGAACCTGGTATCAAATCACATGAAGGTGATCGTGCCGGGAAACCCACAGGTGCTCAGGGGAGTCCCACCTTTAGTGCTATAAAGGCTTGGTTTTCTGTGGTTCCGGGCCCAGTTCTTCCACAAGCATGTTGTGTGGCCTTGGCTACCTCTTATTGCCTCAGTCTCCTCACTTGTAAAATGGACTGGAGGATACATTTGGGTAATCTCTATGGTGGCTTCCATTTCAGAGATGCAGGGAGCCCTGGAGACCTGCTTTGTGAGGAAAGTGTCCCCCTTTCTCTCTGTTGTCACATGCAAGGAGGGGAGGCTGTGGGGCAGGGAAGTGGTGAACATGTCCTTTCAGCAATTGTGTTAAAAGCAGTACCAGTAGTCTCATACAGTGATATTTGCTTGGTTAGAGGCCATGATTATTGTGTCCCTTTATCCTGGATACTGAGATGGCATGGGATTTCAGCACCAACATATGGTTTATGTGCATGTGTGTTTGCGTGTGTGTGTTTTGCAGGGGTTGTGGCGTTCTGTGGGTTTGGTTTAGCTTTAGAAAGGGAAAGATCATACCACAGCAACAGCTACCTTTTACTGAGCTACTACTACAAGCCAGGCGCTTGGATTATCTCAGTTAATCCTCATAACAGCCCTGAGAGGTGGGTGCTAGGATCCCCATTTTATAAGGAGAAAACTGAGCCCCTTAGGGATATACCATGGTGCTTTCTCTTGCCCAGGAGCATCTCTTAGATTCTCCTCTTGAGAGAGAAGGATGTTTCTCATTGCTGTGTGATCTTGGACAAGTGCTGAATGTCTCTGAGCCTTTTTCCTTATCTACACAGTGAGCATAAAAAGCCCTTGCTCACAAGTTTGTGGTGAAGATTACATTGAGTAATGTAAATGTTTCAATGCCAGTGCCTGGGAAGTCACTTGATAAAGGTAATCATTTTATTTAGTGCTTAATAATCCTGTATTTACTTGAAATAAATAAGCAAGTCCGTCTCTCTGGATGAAATAATTGACTCCATCTTTTCCCAGAAAGTTTTGTTCTGTCTTTACAATGACTCACCTTGTTCAATTCCTTTCAAGCCTCTGAATCAGTGAACATCAAAACTTGAGATCACCCAATGCCTGCCAGTCTAGTCAGTTCAGAGCTTTTCTTGTTTTTTTGTGAGTCTAACCAGAGCACATGTATTCCTAACTAAGCCTTATGGGGAAGCCCTCTGAATTAGATGCAGCAAGCCAGGGCCATTCTGATTGAGGTAGGAAGGGTGGGGGTACAGGGCCTGAATTCCTCCCTGATGGGGGTCCCTTCTTCCCAAGGTGGGGGCCTCTTAATGTCTCTGAGGACCCTTGCCTTGTGCTCTTCAAAATACAGTCATGACCCACCACCAGTCTTCATGAAGTCAATTTAGACATTGTCACTTAGAACAGAATAGGGAATACCCTGTGCATTGCACACAGTCAGGGTGTGTTGGTTTATGCCAGTTTTGCTTCTGTTACATAAGCACCTGTGTGTTTACCTGACTGTGATGTAACAATTTATTTCTCACTGTGACTTGCAATCAACAAAGTTGGAAAGCCACTGCCATTCATGCTGATTCTTTCATTTCACATTAAGGGAAACAGAGCCCGGAGAGAGGTGAGCTGCTCCAGTAAGGGGCAGAGCCAGGCGAACACCCGCCTCTGGATTCTTCGCTTGAGTCTCCTTAACGCATGGCATGCCAGTCTACTCTACAGTTTCTGAGCATTACTGTGCCTCAGACATGCTCGGTAGGTACCTCAGATTAGAGGTCCCTGTGTCCCCACTACCCATGACAGTAATGACAAGACTGTTAGGATCCCCACTGAGAGATGAGGAAACCCAGGCTCCGAGAGGGTAAGCCCGCAGGGCACACAGGTGGAAGGGAGAGCCTGATTCAGCCCCAGGCGTGTGGCCCTGGAGCCTGCATACCCCTCACTGTGCCCTGCTGCCCGGGAGTAAGGAGGGCTCTTTGGGAACCCAAGGCTGGAAGGCGGGGTCAGGCCTAGGGGAAGGGAGTGCGGCACTTCCCCCTGGTGACCGCCAAGGGCCCTGCTGCCGGCCGGGCCCAGAGGGAAGGCGTTCCGTGGGCAGGGCCGCTCCTGGCGCCGCGGGGGCCTCCGTGGGATGGGGGGGGCTGCGTCCCCAGGAGGAGGGTCACCCGCCTGCTGTGCCCAGCTCTTTCAGTCCCGGCTGCAGGAGCCTCAGGAAGATGAGTGAGTGAGGGCGAGCCTGTTAGTGGGACAGCGCTGAGCCTCTTTTAAGTTGTGTCATTATTGATTAGCACCTCTTCCCAAGCAAGTTACTTCTCATTTATCTCGCAAGTGATCTTGCCCCAAAGTGGAAGCAGGAGCCTGTGGAGAGCAAATTTTGATTTTTGTTTTTCTTTTTAATATGAGTGTTCTAGAAACAGCTCCTACTATTCTTGGTCCTCTTTTTTGTCCCCATTGCCTAAGTGGTCCAGTCTCTTTCTCTTTTTTCTGCTACGTGTCTCCCTGGATGTCTGGTCCCTACGGCTTCTGTGTGTCCGTCTGGCTCTCCCTAGTCATGGTCTCTTCCTCTTTCTCTCCATCTCTGATGGTCTTCCTTTTTTTATTAACAGGAACAGAGCTGGCTGCTCTGAATTCAGTTGCTGCCCCTCAGCCAATTGTACCACAAGGACCACAGACCAATAACCAAGTGGGAAGAAGCTTTCTTGTGCAAAGTTCAGGGCAAGGCCTGTGTCACCTACCATTATTTACCTCTCCCCTCTCCATAGGAGCAGAAGGGAGCCTTTAGTAGCTGATTTCTCCGTGGGAAGCATTAACAAGGGGCTGGCAACCACTGGTGGCCTTTTGAGCCTTTTGTCTGCTCGGGACACCATCCAATTCCAAAGAGAACCAAAACCAAAATATCCCCCTGGACAAGGTGGGGAACTGCAGTGACCTCAGCACTAAGAGGCGATCTGATCTTCCTGCAGCACTCACAGGGTCCTCCCAGCCACTCTGTGAGGAAGGCCAGTGTTGTCCCCATTTTAGGGAGGGGGACACTGAGACCCAGAATAGTAAGTGGAGTGACTCCCCAGAGGTCACACAGCTGGTTCATAGGAGAGTCAAGGCTTGAATCCAGGTCTCTGACCCCAAACCCCAATACTCCTTCCCTGAAGCCTGTTGAGAAGGAAGCTTCAGAAAAATATTGGTGGAGAGAGAACAATCTACTGACCTCTGTTTCTCTGGGCTGAAGTGAGGAAGTTTCTGCAAAAAGAAAAGCTGGATTGCTCTCTGGAGTCTCCTCCTCCCTGGGGTGAAGTTTCCTGAGGCAGGAGGAAAGGCAGACGTGGTGGCTGAATTCCTTGCACTGTCCCAGAATCCTCTGGGGCTGGGGCTCTGGAGAGAGCTAAAGCTAGCAAGCCAGACAGACCCCCGAGCTGCAAGCATCTGTTTGTTTCTCCTTTGTCATCCCAGGGCTTCTAATAAAGTCTTGATTAAGAGCTTCAGTCTGATCTGAGCTGGGCAAAGAGTTTCAAGGGGAACTGAGGATGGTAAAGGGGGAGCAGCACCCCATCCCCCAGACATGCATGGTGGAAGCATGGTCATCAGTGAGACACCCTAAAGAGGGTCAGGGAGGCTCCCAACAATAGGAGTTACAGGGGAAAGGCACCCTCCCTAGGTGGAAACTCTTTCTTCATTGCTGGCTTGGAAAGTTAGGGTAAGGTTTTATTTAGGATGCGGGAGCTGGTGGTCTCAGCAGGTTATAATGTTGGGATGGAGGCTCTAGTCCATTGCTATCCATTCTGGAGATCTACCAGTGATTTAGGGGAGCAGGTCTGCCTCATCTGGCCTCCCTGGCAGGATGTGCAGTGCACAGCTCTGGGGGGCACTTTCCCGCTTGTGTAGTGCACTATCTCCACTGCTGTATGTGGCAACCTGGTCTGGAAAGGACTCTGAATTTTGATTTTGCACAGGGTCCTGCAAATTATGTAGCCTCTTCATATTCCGTGGAATATGCCTATTCTGCATTGTCATACCCATTCTACAGATACATAAACTGAGCCACGGAGAGGTGAAATGACTTGCATAAACTTACCCAGCCTGTAAGCTGTAGAGCAGGCCCCTAGCATAGATCTCCATTAAATGGAGTGCATTTACTGAGGTGGTGACCCTGTTGCTGTGGCCATTCTCCTGGGCTGGGCCCAGGAATGGACAGCTTACAAGTCCACAAATTCCAGGGGCCTTTCCCTCCAGCTATAAAAGGGCAGGGATTTGGAGAACCTCACCAGTCCTTGGAAAAACTTCCAATCTTTGAACAGGGCAGTGAAAACGGCCTTCCGTCCACACACTCTGATTCTTTCATGTTCTGGGAGATGAGTGAGATGGAAATGGAGAAACAACGATGAACAAATGTCATGCAAAGTCAATGGTACCTCCCTCCTCAGCCTGGGCCAGGCCGGCAGAGGCGAATGTCAGGAAAGAACAGCCCCCACCCCAGGCCTGGGGTCTCTGGATGACTGTGTGCACAGCTCTCTGACCAGTGTAGGAAATTAAAACTGCAGGTTGACCACCTGGTTGGTCTGCACCACCTAGAACAATGGGAGGCTGGTGTATCATAGTCACTACTGATTTCTGGCAAATTACCAGCCTTGGGAACAGGACTGCTTGTAAAGTTCCGGGCTGCTCTAAGCTGGAGGCAATTTATTCAAAGGGAAATAAAGGCCACATCTGCTGAGGTGATAGGGAGACAAGAGAGCCTCTTGCAAGCTTGTTAATGTGTGAGCTGAAATCTTGGATGCACCTGCAGTGAGCCCAGTGCTCTTCCCAGCTCAGTTTTATTCATTTGGAGAGGTTTGCAAAAAGATGCTCAGAAGGGTTTAGGTGAGCTCGGGAGGGTATGAGTTCTTTAAAAAATAATGAAGTCCTCTACTGAAGTTGCCAGGCTGAGCACATCTGAGGGGAGTCGTGGGTGGGAGGAAATTGCAAATGGTTTTTTAGCCTGAGATGGAGGGTGTTGGAACAAGTTCAGAAGGAGAGAAAATGCTCTGTTAGCTCTGAATTTTGAGGTTCTAAATCCTGAGGCTGGCTTCACACATAATACTCCAGCAGTTCAAGGCAAGGAGGGAGCCTCAGGGTGTGGGTGAGCATGGGTCTCAGTGCTGGAAAACTTGAGGATAGGCAGAGAGAAGGAAGAGGAGATAATTCTTGGACCTCAGTTTTCCACTCTGTAAAATGGGACATGGGAGTCTGGACCAAAATGGTCCCTTCTAGCTGGAACATTTTGGATTACAAACCTAGAGAAAAGGGACAGGCAGGAAGAGATGATATATGAGCCCTAATATGTACACAGCACTTTACAATTTATAAGGCTCTTTAAATACACTGTCCATTGCTTCTTCATTATCACTGAAGCAGACATACGGAAGAGGACATAAACAAGCATAAAGTGCCACCAATAATTGTAATTGTAATAATTGTAGAGCAACCACCTGTGTAACCAACAACCCGGGTCGAGATAGAATGAATGACATGATGATGCCAGCATCCCTGAGTGGCCTTTTCCAATCACACTCCTGCCCATATCCCATGGGCACTCATAGCTTTCCTTTTATGAAGATCATTTCCTTTGTTTTAGTTGTGCCACCATGCATGCATCCCTAAATAATAAAGTTTAGTCTTGCCTGTTTTTGAACTATACGTAAATGGACTCATATATGTTATTTTGGCAACTTCTTACTCAAAATCATGATTGTAACATTTGTCCATTTTTCCCTGCAAAGAAATGGAGCCCCAGAGAAGTTAAGTGGCACATCAAGATCACCTAACTAGTCATAGCAAAGCTGAGCATGAAGCCACACTTCCTGGTTAGCCCACTACCCAGAGTGATCAGTTGGGGGTGGTGACTTCCATTTCCAGCCATGTGGCAGAGTAGGCAACCTGAGAACAGGAGAGCTGGTTGAACCAAGGTCACAGGTCCTGGAAGAGGAGCATCTGTCCCCTGTGCTTCTGTGGTGGAAGTCCCTTGCCTGGAATCATTCTCCCCTTAAAAGTATAAGCAATGAAGGAGAGAGAATTCTCCTAAGGGAAATGGGGGTGCTCTAGGAAGGGAGATGGATTCTGGACAGTCAACAACAATGCATGCCTTCTCAGTCATCCTTTCCTAAATATAGGTAATCATTTTAATATAAAGTTGATATAATATAATTAAGTGCTTTACTTCTTAATATACAAGTTAGGACAAGGTATCAAAATAAACTCCTAAGTAACACTGGTTCATCCTCCTCTCTCAGCACAACAATGAGCAAACAAAAATGATAGAAACACTGGTTTTTCTGAATTTCTTCTCCAGGAAAGCCTTGAATTTTCTCTTGATGGGCCCTTGCTCCTGGGGCTGACACAAACATGACACAGAATCGTGGCATTTCACAGCAGCCAGATGCCCAAAGGACTAGCTTTCCAAGCTCCTGCCTGGGGAACTGTTCTTTCAGGTTGTCCCTGCCTCTGCTTGGCCCTGTCACCTTCACACTGGAAGCCTCTAACATCTCAAAAAGCGCTCTCAAAGTTTCCAACAGTGGCATAAAATGGCATCTTCATATGGCCTTAAGTGGGGCTCCTGAAAAGTCTGTAATGTTCTGGTGTGCAGGGAAGCTCTAGGTTTTCAGAAGATATTAGCATCTGGATGAGACTTCAGGAAAGGGGAGATTCTTGGAGAGGGGAGATGGTGAGGGAGAAGAAATGAGTGGCAAAAGAAATTGAGCTGGTGGAAATTGGGGCATAGGAACAAGGGCAGGACTCCCCTGGAAATCACAATACCAGGGTGGTAGTGCTTGGAGAGGGGCAGGGTGGAGAGGACAGGGCCTGGCACAGCCCCTGATCCGGGGCTCATGACTGACTCCCTTGGCCCCTTCCAGGAGGGCACAGAGCTCTCCTCGGGAAGCCCCAGCCTTGGTCAGAGGAGCAAACATAGTGTGGGACTTGGGGGTCCCTCAAGGTGTGCCAGGCACTGCTCTAGACACGTCATGTGATAACTCATTTAAGACTCATAAGCACTCTGCGTGTTTTGTTGGCATTATTAATTTATCATAAAAGGCAACATTACTGTTCCCTTTTGACAGATAGGGGAACCAAGACACAGTTGGTTGAATCACATGCTTGGAGACACCCAGTGGTGGGGCCAGGATTTGAACCCTGGAATCTGATTTAATAAAAAAAAACAAATGTCAAAAAAATTAGGGAGTAGCACAGGGTGACATTCAAGGTCCATCCCCATTCTTCCATCAGAATAGTTGATGGTCCTCTCTGTTAACTTTATTGCAGAATCTGGGGTCACACAAGGCAATAGAACAAACCTTAGGAAAAACATGTGGCTTTGTAAGAGATGAGCCTGTCAGGCTAACCCAATTTCCTTCCTTGAGGTCATGAGATGATGAGAGAAGAGCCCCAGGCTGGGGCACATCCTGCCCAGTGGTTTGTGGAAAGTGAGTCCTCTGTGAGCCAGGGGACCCCCGAGCTCCCCTGCACTTTGTGTCTCTCTGAGCCAGTCATGCTCTGCTTTGTAAAGCTGATGCTGGGTGAGCTGGCCTGATCTTTTCAGGCCACCCCACTAGCTACCCCAGCACAGTGTCCAATGTGTAACAGAATCAGAAGCGCCAGTTCAGGGGAATGAAATGGGCCTCTCTCACCCTTTGCCTGTCGGGTAACACTGGGTTGTCATAAAGTGGGGCCCACCTGTACAGAGTCGGGAACCCAACACTTCTATTGGCCTGATGGAACTCTGGTGTCTGCTTATGCAGAAAAGCAAAGATAAGCCCTAGAGGGTGGCACTTAAGAGCTGCCGGTCACCATGGAAACAAACAAGGCCCTGTGGTCAGAGGGGAAAAGCTGGCCCCAGCTCTGGGGTAGAGCTCTGACTGGCAGAATCAGGGTGCGGCTGTGGCACTTGGGGCTCTCCACCAGCCCCTCCTGGGACAGATGATGAAACCCAGACTTCAGTCACTTGGCCAAGCTTGCACAGCAATGGCGGGGCTCGGACTCAAATGGGATCTCCCAAGGCCAAGGCCAGAGCTCTGTCTGTTTAACCTTGGGGCCTTCTCATCTCGTACCAGCTCAGAAAGCCACGTGCTTCGGTAACATGGGCTCAGCACCCAGAAGGTCCCAACTGCAGTGCTGACAAACATGAAACGCAGCAGCTTGGAAATGAGCTTGTCTGAGGGACCCTCCCACGATGCGGACTCAGCATCACCCATTCTCTGAGCTCTCAGAGCTTTCCCATCCAGAAACAGAGAGCCCAGGAGTAGGACACCAGCAGTGCTGAGCCTTGCCAGGCCAGGAGGGACAAGGGTCAGCTGCCCAGGACCTGCTCCTGGGGCAAGCTCTCCACTTTCCCTCTCGCAGGCCCCTGACACAGTGATCCTACCAGCCAACACCCATGACAGATGTGAGTTCATTTACACTTCACTGCAGTCCAATGAGGCTGACAGATGCCTGCACAAAAGCATTTTACCATGAGAAAATGGAGGCATAACGCCCGAATGAGTTAAGCCCATCTAGTAAGTGGGAGAGCCAGGACTGCACACCCATATGGCCTGGCTCCCAAGTCCCTGCACCCAGCATTGCACCCAGGTTACTCCTCCCTCTGGATATTTTTACGATGTCCACAGAAGTGCACAAGGAGGGTGATAGAAAAGTAAAGACATCTCAGAGGCTAGAGCAGAAGCCACTGAGAACAGTGGTGAAAGGACTTCCCCCAGAATGCAGGTCTTGGGGCAATCAAGGAATGTTACCTACTCCCAGGATTCGGGTAATGGGAAACATTTTTGCAGCAGTATTTCAGAATTGCTATGGATCAGTGACTGCTATGGACCTCTTTCTTCCCCTGTTTGAATGGCAGTGTTTGCTGAAGATGTTCCAGTTTACTCCTGCATGTTGGAGGTATGGGAGATGGATGCCCATAGGTCTCTGGATCAAGAGGAGCTGCCTCTGGACCTGATGCAGATTAGGAGAAAGTAGACTTTGAGCTTGATGCCGTTGGTCATTTTGGAGTCTTGCTGTGGGAGTGGGTGAATTTTATATGTGGGAAGGACCTGAATAATTGAGATAAGAGTAGAATGTGGTAGATTTGATTGGATTAATGGACCCAATTCTTCACCCCTCCTTGTATCCATTTCCTTTGCCACAACTTTGCAGTGCACTCCTGTTGTGGGCAGGGGGTACTCTCCCACCCCTTGATTCTGGGCTCAGCCATGTGACTTATGTTAGCCAATGGGACATAAGCAGACATGACAAGAGCAGAGTCTTGACAAGTGCTTACTTACCTGAAGGGGCCTATTGCATTACACATCTGACATGGCCATGAGAGGGATATGCTCAGGTTAGCCTAGTGGTCCCTGGAGGAGGATGAAGGACACATGCAACAGAACCACCCACAAGCTGGCCAGCTGCAGACTTAAATGCAAGTCCACTCAAGACCCATAGAACCACCCAGTCAATGCCATCTAAGCAAGCTGACTCCAGTCAATCCACTCTCATGAAAAATATTATGATAGCTATTTTAAGCCACAGAGTTTTGAAGTGACTTTTTTTATGCAGCAGTAGTTTTATGATATAGCTACAAAGTGGAGGATTTCTCCATGGGAGGCTGTTAGCTATACCTGAAGAACAAATGAACCCTTTTCCTTGTTGTGAGAATTTCTCCAATACTATTCATGCTAACAATAACAAAAGCTACCACTTACCGAACTCTTATTGCCAGGTTTTGTGAGAACACCCACATATGTATTGTCTCATTGAATTCCTATAATAACCCTGAGGGGTGGGTATGATTATTCCCATTTTACAGATGAAAAAAACCTGAGGCTCAGAGAGATTAAGAAACCAGGTGTGGGTCACACAGCTAATACAAGGTAGAGTTTGGATTCAACACCTAGCCAGTCTAACTGCAAAGTCAGCCTTTGGAATGAGTGGTTAAAAAGGTCAAAGATAAAAGGTTTCTTTTTTCCTCCTTTTTTTGTCTATAAAGTTGTTCGGTTTTGTATTTTTTTTTGCATGTTTGATGTACATGTGAAACAATGTGTCTAACAATAAACAGGAATTTCATTTTGCTGAGGCGTTCCAACAGCAACAAATATAGGTAGGCACAGGCAATGCAGTAAATGGGGTTGGTTTCGGGCCTTGAGAAGAAGTGACTGCCTCCTTTAGAATGCCCTGTGGGTCACACAACACTTACTGGTTTTGCTGTCCAAACAAAATTTAATGTAAGAAATTATTTGTACAGGTGTTGGAGAACTGAAGTAGGGAAAAGGGGGCGCTGGAGTAGTGCAGAGGTAGACACCTGGGGAAGCCACCCACACCCCGCGGTTGGGGGACAGAGGGAACAGGTGGAGTCATCCCAGCTGGGAGGAGGGCCCTGCAGGACTGGGACTCAGACTTCTGGGGGCGGGGGCACTGCCTGGCAGGTGCTGGTGCCTTATGGGGGGGACAGAGCTTATTTTTGACATGCCAGTGACATCAAGGAACACAGCTGGCTGGTTGGGTAATGGAACTCCCTTTGTTCCATACACAAAGAAGATGCCCAAGAGAAGAAGGAGAAAATGGAGCATGGATGGGGCATCAGAAGAAGGGCAGGATTTGGATAATTTAAGAAGAAGTCTAAGGGAAGGATTTGGTCACCCAGGTCCCAGGGCTAGGATGGAGTAGGGCTGGCACTGAGCACGGGTCCAGGGATGCCCACTTCCCATTACCCCCTGCTGTCCTGGGGAGGAACTCTCCCTTGGAATCTCCTGCTCAGGCCCTGAGCATAGGTGTGTCTACCCCTGGCATAATGGCCAGGGGCACCTGAAGACCTAGGTGAAAGCTGTGGAAGGGCAGGCGACTGGGGCTCTGAGTTGGTGGAGTGTGGTAGTCACTAGCCTGGACACTGCAGCCAGATGCCCTGCTACCCACTAGCTGTATGACCTCAGGCAAGTCACTTACCCTTTCATTTTTAAACTTTTTGGGGGAATTTTAGATTTACAGGACAGTTGCAAAGAGAGCCCCATATATCCTTCACCAGCTTTCCCTAATGTTAACCTCTTATGTTACCATTATATAATCATCTCAAGTGGGAAATGGACATTGGCACGTTACTATTAGCTAAATTATGGACTTTATTCCCATATTTCCAGTTTTCCCACCAATGTCCTTCTCCTGTTCTGGGATCGAATCTAGGATACCACATTGCATTTCGCTTCGCCTCTCTCTGCTTCAGTTTTCTCATCTGTAAGAGGTGGGTGATGGTAATGACAGCACCTCATTCCCCGTCCTGTTGTGAGGACCCAGGGATGGGTCGTGGATGGTTGGCACTTAGATGGCCCAGGGAAGAGGCATGTAAGTGGAGGCCATGATTATTACCTTTCCATGCTCTCTGGGAGTACATCCCCCCTGGCGGGCGAGGAGGGTGACAGCCAACCCCATACACTTTCCCTACTCCTGCAAACTGACCAGGGGTGGTGGCTGGGGACCCACTTTGGAATCCAGATGGCCTGGGTTCAAATTATGACTTGAACAGGATGGGCAGCCTGCCCATCCTCCCATCATCTAACAAGTATCCTTTGAGGGCCTCCTGGCTGTGCCTGGCTCTGTGCTTGGCACTTCCATGCAGTATCTCACTGAACCTTCCCAGTGACTTACAGAATCATTAGTGTTTTCATCCCCATCTTACAGATAAAGAAACTGAGGCTCAGAGTGTTTGAGTGACTGACCAAAGGTCATACAGCTGGGAAGTAAGGTGCCAGGATACAGCCAGCCCTAAAACCAAAACCATTCCTTTTCTAATCATCACTGTCTTTCTGAGCACCCGTCCCATTAATAACACTTAATAATTCACTTACTCCTCACTATCACTCTTTGAGGTGTACTGTTATTATCCCTATTTTACAGACAAGGCACAGAGAGGTTAAGGGACTTGCCCAAGGTCACACATCTGGCAAGTGACAGAGGCTTTGGATCCAGACTGCCTAACTCCAGCATCCGCATCCTTCAACACTAAGCCACCCTGCGGCACCCTCGTCATTTTTGTAGTTGGGATTTCACAGGCTCATCACATACTGGGGGAGGAGGGCAGGCCACAGAGCTGCCTCAGAAATGGGAGAAATAGGAGCAGAGATAGGGCAGAACAGGAGGAGAAATAGCATCAGAAATGGAACTCGGAGAGAGGGTGGGCCGTCCTTGGAGAGGACCCTCCTCTCTATGATGCCACCTGGATGTGCTGGCCGAGTGCCGGGTGCTGGCGAGGCTCTGGGGGAAGAACACGATGGTGGGCATGTGTGGTGGCGTCACCCGAGACCACCCTATGAGAGCCTTCCGCTGCCTGTCCATTCTGAAGAAAGCTGCCAGGGAAGGTCTGGAGGGCCTGGTTGGGCTTTTCTGCAGAAGCATCAGCTGGGGAGACGTAAGAGGATGGGGAGGGGAGCAGAAAGGAAACGGAGTGGCGCAGCCAGGATGAGGGACTGCTGGGCAGACTGGAGGGGAAGTGGGCATGCGTGATGCCCTTTTAACCAGGCTGTGTGTTCAGATGAGGACGATTAGGCACGAGTGGGCACAGGGCCTGTGAGGAGCCCAGCAGAGCCGTGTGGGGAGGGCGCGGCCTGCCCACAGTCACTGCGTGGGTCCGCGTCATGCTAGGAAACTAGGGAGTCTGGGTTTGCCGCAACTGAGGGAGGAAGATGGAGGTGTTGTGTGTCATGCCTGCTGCACACCCTGAGGCTGACACCTGCTGCCAGCTGCCCTCCCAGGGAGGCTCAGAGAAATGAACTGGTTTTCCCAAGGTCACACAGGTACTAATTCAGAGGTGCACATGTCTCAGATAGCATCCTGCTTAGAGGAGGGTGGGCTGCTCAGAACTCGAGGAGTTCTTGCACCAGGCTGGTCTCCCAGCCCACCTGCTGTCATTCTTGGCTTGAGGTGTGGAGGGGACTCTAATGCAGCTCGAAGGCTCTGGAGCTCCCACTTAGCAGAGTGGGAAGTTGGGAAAGTCAACCCTGAGCCTTTGGGACAGATTTGGGGTCTTCAAGATGGACACTAAAAAATGTTAGGAGCCAGCACTTCATTTGGTCTGGAGTGCATGGGGAGGCAGACATTCAGGCAAAGCTTCAAAGAACTAGACTGAGAAGGTCTTTGGAGAACAGGCAACAGGCCAACAGGTGGAGGGAAGAGGGGCAGAGATCATGTACACTGCTGAGTGCGTTCATAGCCTCAGTGAATGACCTCCCTGTACCCAGGCCCTTTGCAGTGAGACTTTGTAGCTCCTTCCCACCCCTGAATCTGGGATGTCCTTGGCACTTTTGGCTGATAGAAAGCAGCAGAAATATGCCAGGCCACAAGAGGCCCTGCATGCTGCCACTTGGTTCTCAGCCCTCCTCCTCCTCCGTGTGAATAGCCTGGGCTAGCGTCTTGGAGGAGGCCCTTTGCACCTGCTGGGTGGGTCCCCAGAATTTGAGGGAGGCCATGAGAGGCTCCAAGACCTCAGCCAGTAAGTGGTTCAGGCTCGACTGGTCCCTGCATCTCAGGTTTGGGGAGGGAGCTCTCTGTGGCAGAGCCAGGCCCCAAGCTCAGCTGCATACCTGCTCAGGCAAAAGGCCAGGAAGCAAGGAATTGGGAAGCAGCCTAGCTCAGACCCTTTACACCAAGAAGCAAAATTAGTTGGGAGGGATGGGTGGTCCTAGGCCTCTGTCCTATTGCAAAGGAGGATGAGGAAATGCTCCCTGTGTCCTGACTCTGGGGCTCCAGTTGGAAATGGGTTTGCCAGGCATACGCTCCCTTCCTCACCCCTCCCCTCCCAGGCAGGTGCCCCTGTCTGGGGACTCCTGCTGCTGTTGGCCACACCTAGGCTGGAACCCTCCCCTCAGTTTGGGTCACCCTTAGCTGGCCACCTGTGTGAGCTCAAGAACTCCGGCCTCAGGGCCAGGCAGCCCTGGGTCAGGTCCTGGATTTCTGCCACCTTGTCTTTCAGTGCCTCAGTCTCCTTGTCTGTCAAATAAGGATAAGGAGAGCCACACCTCATACGGTTGGGGGGAGGAGGAGCCCTTGGGTGCCTGTGCATGTGCTTTGGATTCATGCGGCAGAGGGTAGTAAAGAATGGCCCTGTGGGCAGGGGTGGAGAGGCGGGCCTTCTCCAGGTACTCCTAGTACTGGTGTCTCACCCCCCTGCTCCGGGAGTGAAAGCTCCTTGGGCCCCCATCCCCAAACCCATTCCCTCAAATCATATGCACTATCCTTTTAGAAAAGCACAGTGATTTTAAAGCAAACACCGGGTCCTGGGCAGCTCCTGGCTGCAGGTCCCACGCTTTAGACTCAGACCTGTAATTCATCACATATTAGAGTCGGTCGCAGGTATCCGAATCTCCTGCTTTATTTCTGCTGAACCCAGGCCCCGCACTCTCAGCCCGGCCCTCCTTCCTCCTGGCACTCGTCTGTCTCCGGGCAGCTGGGCTGGTGCCTATTTCTTCTCCTAACTCTCCCAGGATTTGCACGTCTGCGGCCGCCAAGACGCTTGCGCTGCCCCAGGAGGTGCTGGAGTTGGGTGTTTAGAAGCCGCAGCCGCGCTCCCCCAGGATCTGTGGGCTCACCAAAGGCTGCAGCCGGCAGCTGCCTGTGCCGGTCTGCCCGAGGAGGGACCAGGACTCCTGGCCCAGTCCTCAGCCCCGCAGTTCCCTTCCGACCCCTTCCCTGGACCCACAACTCCTTCTGGAGAGGGCTCCGGAACGGCAGCCAATGAGAGAGGAGGCAGAGCATTACATAATCACCATGGGCTCCCATTGGTTGGGAACACAGCCTCCCTGTCCCGCACCCCAGGGTTGACAACAGACCTCTGCGCCCGGGGCTACCAGAGCGCTGGTGCCAGCCGAGAAGGCCCATGTGGGGCAGAGCGCTGGGCCAGACCGAACCAGAGGCCCAGGCTCTGGCACTAATTAGAGGCACGGCGTTGCCAGGCGTCAGCTTCCTCACGTGAAAGAGAAGATTCCTGCTCCAACATCCGCCCCCACTGCCACCGTGGTACAGACCAGGTTCTGCCGCGGTTCCTGCACCACCGCACCTTCACCCACTTGGATGTCCTCTGCGCAGAGCCACCAGCCCCGGGGCATAGGGTGTTTGCCTCACTGCCCTTTCCATCCCAGGGTGCAGCAGGTCATGGACATGTATAATAATGGTTAGCATTAGCTGAGTGCTTTCTAATAGGCAGACGCTGTGCTAAGCCTTATGTATTATTTAACTCATATTATAAACATTAACTCTCCACTAACATTAAGGCTGGGTGAGAATAACCAATGGCCCAAGGTCACAAATTGGTGAGTGGGAAGGCCAGGACTAGCACCGAGGCTGGCTGGCTGCAGAGCCCCTGATCCCAAAGCTAGGGGAAGGAGGAGCCAGCCTCACCGTGTACCGTCTGAAGCTCCCCAGCCTCATGGGCAGCCTTTGGCAGGAGCCTTTCCTGGCCCGGATTGTCAGAACCAGACTGTTGTGCCGAACTGTGCACAGTCAGTGAGCCTGGGTGGTGGGGAGGAGCTGTTGCTGGGATTTGAGGACTGATTCTGAGACTGTCAGAAAGGATCTCAGCTCTTCTGCTACCCCAGGGATAGTGGTGCATGGCTCACAGATCGCTGGCTCACGTCATGCCAGCTGTGGCAGTCGATGCTGGCATATCGCTGCCTCTTTTCTTTTCCTGTTTCTTCATTCTCTCTGCATCTCTCTCTGCTCTAATTTGAACTCTGTGCAGATTCTCTGAGCGATTCTGAGAAACCTGTCCCTTTTCTCTGGGCCTGGGTTCCCCTAACCTGCACCAACAAAGGGTGGGATGGATACTCTTACCCGCAGGAAACCTGCAGAGACCAGCCTGTTCCCTCCCCCTGAGCAATCTGGTATCCAGGCCTGTGCCCTACAGTTTTAGGCCCTGAGGGGTGCTGTCCTAGTGGGACCAGGGAGAGGGCAGGTGTCTGAGTGCTTAATAGGATCAATCCCTTTGACTTTAGGGAAACTTCTGTGGGGTCAGGCTTGAGTTAGAATGTCTAACCCATTTCCCACTCTTCCTTGGTGGCTGCTGTGGCAGCTAATAGAGAGAGATTCAACTCTGAAGAGCTGTCTTGTGAAAAAGAAAGCTGGCTTGCTCAGTGCAGCACTGGCAGGCTCACCAAGGGTCCCAGGTAGAAGTTTAATGAAGGCAGATTTCAGCTGTGCATGAAGATGAGATTTGAAGCTGCCCAGAATGAGCTGTCTTGTGATAGTGAGCTCCCTGTCTCCAGAGGCATGCAAGCAGATAACTTTCACTCACGTAACCAAACTGGCCTATGCAAAGTGTTGTGCTAAGTGGAGGGGGGTGAGGGGTAGGGGTGGGCACAGAGGAGAATGAAACCCAATGGGGAAATAGGTACTTTAACAGCTAACTGCAGTGCTGCATGTATGTATGTAGGTAAGATGACTTAAGTGCTGTGAGTATGAGCACAGGGCAGCTGGCTGGCTGAGTCTGCCTGGGAGCCTGCAGGATGCTTTGAGGAGGAGGTTGCAGCTGTTTGCTGAGCCTTAAGGTGGACCAGAAGTTTGCCAGGTAGATAGGGGCTGGGGAGAGGGCTGGCATCCATTCATTCAGGTTATATTTTCTGAATTATATGAAGAAGGGCATGTTGCAGAAGAAATGCAAGTATCAGGGGAGGAGAGGACTGGGGACTTTGAACATTTAGAATGGCCTTCACCATGCATTGTCAGAATGAATTTCCACGTAGAAATGCTTCTGGGGGGACATTTCCCCAGCCCCATGGGACTCCAGGAGGGGCCGGGGGTTCCCTCCCTTGACAGACCTGTCTGTTGAGTGCTGTCCCTTCTTTTGCCTCCCCATGGCACAGCCAGCTCGCCCAGTGTCTGTGCACCACTCCAGAAGAATGTGACTCTGAGGAGGCTCTGGGGGCCATGTATCCTAGCAACCTCGGGCTGGCAGCTGCAGGGCTAGGCCCAGACCCAAGGCCTCTAATTCCCCAGCCATCCATTAGTGTGCGCCTCATCCACAGGGACGGGATGGGGGAGGTGGCCAGGAAGTGCTGTATCCAGCACCCCCACTCTTTCTTAAACAGCCCAGCTGGGGGGTCTGGGGGAGGGTGGTGAGTTAGAGGGAGTGAAACAAGGGGTGAAAAAGGAGTTCTTTAACTGAATTTGACACTTGCCTGTCACCAAGGCCAATTTACAACCATTTTGAATACAGTGAATCTAGGCAGTGATTGTCAGTGACAGCAAACATCACAAAAGGTTAGAGAGCTGAAAATTATGTTTCTTCTCATGGAAGACCACAGCACCTATGAAATATTCCTGCCCAAAATCAAGCCTGAATCTGATCATGCCTCTGGGTAACTCCCGGTTACAGGGATGTGACCAGATTTTATGTGTAGGCAAAATGCTACCGGACTCATCAACAGCAAATTGCAAGAAGAAGAAAAAAACCCCAAACAGAACAGAAGGAAACTTATAAATTAACAGAGGAACACAAGAGAAATATCAACCAATTATAACATATGGACATTATTTGGGTCCTGATTCTTACTAACAAACTAAAAACAACAATGACAACAAAAAGTAAGACATGAGGTAATTGGGGAAATTTGAACATTGGATATTCAGTGGTGTCAGTGAATGATTTTTAATTTGGAGAGGTGTTAAAATGGTATTGGGAATATGCTAATTATTGAGGAAAACATACTGAAATATTTATGGATGAAATAATAAGATGTCTGGACTGTGCTTTAAGATAATTCCTGGTGGAGAGGAGGGAGAGGAGGCTCAGATGCAATGAGATTAGCCCTGAGCTGATGATTGCTGCAGCTGGGTGATGACCGGGTTTATGGGGTCACTGTGCTACGCTGATTCATTTGAGTCATATGAAACTGCCAGTATTCAATCATTTTTGACCTTCAAGACGGTGAATTTATATGGTGAAAACTAACCCTTTGGTATATGTTTGACATTTTTCGTAAGAAGATATTTTTAGAGTAAAGGGAGAGATCCAAGCCTGCTCTCCCAGGAGTCTCTGCCCTAGGAAAGAGGTATCCTAGGCTGGTACTAAAATCTGTAGGACTGTCACACACAAAAAAAACATTCATACAGATGAATGTCATTCATAATAATAAAAGTAGTAATAGTGATTTACTGGTCATTGACAGCTAATGTTCAGTGACCTGCCTGGGTATGTCTAGTCACGGCTTCATATGTTTTAGAAGATGGCTTCATTGATGTGTAATTGTTCAATAAATAACAATTTAAAAAATTAGGGAACTCAAACAAGCAGACTGGAAACTGTTCGTTGCTGAAGCAGGCACCCTGGGTCATTCCTGGAGCGTAAGCATCCTCGCCGAACATTGGCTAGCAGGCCCCACAACGGGGGCAGAGGCAGGCCCTGGACTTCAGCCCTGCCTTATTCTGTGGCCCCTGCAAATCTGCCAACTTTTGGAGCCACAACGTTCAACTCCTGCCTATTTTTTGGACTTGTGGTTTCCTGTACTGGGAGAAGGTCCGGGTCATTCCATTAGGTCCCTTGTTTTTATCTTGATGCTGAGTTAATCACTCCATCAACCAATAAGGTTTTATTTGTTTGTTTTTGATGTCTTCTCTTTGTTGCCTCTGTGCTGTGTGCTTGAGGTGACATGGTTTCTTAACAAGCTCATGAATCAAATCCAGATTTCACCTCTTAATAGCTTTGTGGCTTTAGGAGAGTATTTCTTCTCCATTTGGACCTCAGCCTTTTTACCTGCAAATAGGGGTAATGACAGTTAATACCAACATACAGGGATTTTGTGAGAATTAAAATAAGATAAGGCAGGTCAACTGCTTACTGTCTGGCATACTGCAGGGCTCAGTGAATGGTAACTACTACTATTTTTATTTTTCATAAAACCCTGAGTGTTTAATAGTGAATATACACTGTGTGGTTTGGATGATGTGTGATATAAGATATCCTAGGGAGCTGGCATCACAGCGAAGTATTGTATTAAACCTTCAATGATAAAGAATCAGAAACTACTAACTGCCCCTCAGTATCCATTCTCCCCTTTTCACTTAGTAACAAAGCTGAGACTGCATTTTCTAGTCTTCTTTGCTGCTAAGTTCTGGCCAAAAGAAGTGAAATCACAAGTGTTACGTAGGACTTCTGGAAAAGCTGATTAAAAGCATCTGACTCAGCTCGGAGGAGAGTCCCTTTGTCCTCATTTTTTTCTTCTGGTCTGGAATGATGATGTGATGGCTGGAGCTCCAGCATCCACTATGGAGTGTGAGTTGACCTTGCAGATAGAAAATGTACCTAAGGATGACAGAGCATTATAGGAGCCTGGGTGTCTGATGACACTGTGTAGAAGATATTTACCAAACATTATGGAAGTATTTTAATATTCTAACTATACTAGCCCAGCCAATATTAACTGATAACAATGAATAATGATTGAGAATAGCAATTGAAAAAGGAAAACCAAGGAGAAGGTCTTCAGGCCATAGACACAGCTTGAGTAGAGGTTTAAAGGGTGAGCAAAGCACTTGAGTTATAAACAGTGAGAACTTGTAAATCAACCTGACCTGACGGGAATATTTTCTCTCTTTTTTTCCCCCAATTTTTTTTATTGTGTAAAACACATGTAACATAAATTTTGCCATTTTAACCATTTTTAAGTGTGGAGTCAGTAGTATTTAATACATTTATAATGTTATGCAACCATCACCACCACCCATCTCTCTAACTCCTTTCGTCTTGTAAAACTAAAACTCTATACCCATTAAACACTAACTGCTTAATTCCCCCTTGCCCTAACTCCTGGCAACCACCATTCTTATTTTCTGTCTCTACAATTTTGACTACCCTAAGTACTTCATGTAAGTGGGATTATATAGTATTTGTCTTTTTATGATGGTCTTATTTCACTTAGCAGAATGTCCTTAAGTTTCATCCATGTTGTAGCTTATGTCAGAATTTTCTTCCTTTGTAAGGTTGAATAATATTCTATTAGATGTATATATTACATGTTGTTTATCCATTCATTGTCAATGTTTCTCCCATGTTTTAGTTTGTGAATAATAGTGCTCTGAACACAAAGTCTCTTTGAGACTCTGCTTTCACTTCTTTTGGGTATATACCCAGAAGTGGAATTGCTACATCATGTGTTCTATTTTTAGTTTTCTGAGGAACTGCCATACCATTTTCACAGTGGCTGCACCATTTTATATTCCCACCAACAATGCACAAGTGTTCCAATTTTTCCACACCCTTGTCAACACTTGTTGTTTTCTGTTTTTCCGTAGTAGCCATCCTAACAAATGTGAGGTGGTATCTCACTGTAGTGTTCATTTGCATTTCCCTAATGATTACTGATGCTGAGCATCTTTTCATGTGCTTATGGGCCACCTGTACATCTTCTCTGAAGAGAGAACGTTCTCCTGAGTGTATGTGTGTACATGTGTAGGTTTTATGAGGAGCTGGAAGGTATCATTGGAAATAACACCAAAGAGGTCAAATGAATCAGATTACAGAAGCCTGTAAGAGGCAGATTCAGAAGCATTCTTGTATTTGAGACAATAATGAGCATTTGTGGGTTTTCAGGTGGGCACGGGACTAGATGACCATTGGAAGTAAGAAACTGTGATTCTGCAACGCTGGATAGTGTTTTAGTTACCACTGCAGTGGAACATCCCTTATCAAAGAAGTTACAGTCTAACCAGAGTCAAGGGGGACTGGGGGACTGGGTATGGGTGGCCCCCTCCTTGGGAAGAGTGTCAGGGTCACACTGCAGAAACACACAAGATGGGAGACACTATTGCTGCCACCTTTGGAAACTACACTGTGGCACAGTGTCCTTCCTTTTCAACACCTGTCTTGCTAATAAGCTCCTTAGGGTGGATGCCTTCTCTGTCCTTGCAGTTCTAGACTATTCAGAAGTATCAGGAGGCTCTCATTATTTTCTAGATGGGATATGCAATGTGCACCTAAATTATTTATGGAAACCAACCATATCTTTGATGGAAAATGTCCAAGGAAAAGCTTAAGCATTAAGCTAATTAGCTAATGTAATTGAAGCAAAGGAAATAGTTGAGACTCTAAGTATGACTCAAAAATGAAGAGAAATGGATTTTTCAGTGGGAGGTGATACATTTCCTATCAATATCTAAAATTACTGGCTTTATGAGTCATTCATTTAGCAAAATTTCCTTAGTGCCTACTAGATATATGCACTGTGCTAGGTAGGGCCAGGTTGAAGATGCAGATGACCCAGTTCCTACCCAGAAGGTGCTTAAACTTAGCAGCAGAGACCACACACAACACAAAAAATGTGCACTATGATGTGCTAAGCTCTTTAATGGAGGGATGCAAAAGGTTCTCTGGTAACACGGAAATAGGTATGCTCAAGGTCCCCCTAGAGCTAAGTTTTGAAGGAGTTTAAATGTACCAGGAACTCAGGGGCAAAACAGGGTGCTGACCTCCCAGGTGACCCTAGAAGCTTCTTGAGTTTGAGTCTTCTCAACCATGGCTGAATGTTGGTTAGTCGCACAGGCCCAGAGGTTAAGAAAATATATATATGGTTTCTGTCTCCCATGATAGCCTTAAGATGAGCAATAGCAAGTCAGATACACACCAGAGACCCATTATACAGCAATTGGGGCCATACAGTAGAGGGGCAAACATCCCCCCAGATCTCTACACATCCAGAGGGAATTATCTAGTCATAATAGGGACAATAATCAATGTCCAAAATTATGATTTGGGGCCATCCAAATTTTAAATGATCTCTTAAAGATCCATTGTTTAAATGAGGTACACTGCATGGTTACATTTTAAAGAAAGTTTTGTATCTTAAAGGAAAATCAATTATCCTTGTATAAATTTACAAAAACTTTTACACTCACTTTGATCTAATTTTCTTGACATCCCTGTGAGAGAGTTCATCCCCATTTTCTTAATGATGCTCAGAAAATTCAAGTGGTTCCTGCAAAGTCATGCAATGAAAATCAGTGGTTTAACTCCAACCTATTTCTCCTGACACATTTTACTTTCTTTACTGGATAATTAACTTCTGTGAACAGCTGATCCTTCCATGATGCCAAATAAATGACAGGGAAATGAATTTGAGTTAATATCACCAGGGGAGGAAGCAATGATCTTTTATGATTTAGACCTCCCTGCTCCCCAAGGTCACTCTAAGTTTCCGCATCCACACTGGTTGGAGAGGGAAGGGAGAATGCGGGGCATTGCATGGGATATTTTCTGGGCCAGGTCAGGATGTGGTGTGCATTATGTTCCCGGTATTCTTTTCACCAGAGCTCAGTTACATGGCCCCATCTTAAGGCCAGGGTCGCTGGGAAATATAGCTCCCAACTAGCCTCAAGTTCCCAGCACCACTTTCACTAAGAAATAGAAGCGTGATTACTTGGTGTTCAGTTGGTCGTCCCTGAAGAAGCCAACACTTATTGAGTGATTACAATCTACCAAACAGTATTATAAGAGTTCTACTGGTATTCATGCATTTAATCCTCACAACATAACTCCATGCGGAGGTGCTACTATGAGCCCCATTTTATGGATGAAGAACTTAAGGAACAGAGTTGGTGAGTAACTGGGATTCAAACCGAGACCCTGGGGCTTGGCTGTCCCTGTCCCATGCATCCCTCGTTGATCTGTCCTCTGAGGTATGACCTGCACCTGGTGCCTCCTCTCCACCTCTCTCCCACTGTTCCAGGTTATGCCCTCTTCAGTGTCTCATGTCCCTCACGTCCTCTAGTTTGTTTCCTTCCAAACACTCTCTCCTGGGCGCCAGCAATCTTAAATGTCAAGTGTGAGCCTGTCCCCGTACCTTTCAACCAGCTCCGGTGTGTTGTCCTCAGGATAAAGTCCAGACTCTTCCCTGTGTTCTAGGCTGACTCTGACATCTCCACCCTCATCTCTTACCAACCTGTGCACTCCAAACACTCTAGGTTCAGCCGCTCTGAGCTGCCCACCATTTCCACACTCACCAAGGAGCCTCGTTGTGAACCCACACTTTTGTAATGCTGGTCCTTCTTTCTGGAATGTTCTTCCCTTCTTGCATTTGCCTAATTCCCAGCTCCTCACGATGGGGCTCAGAAGCCGCCTGCCCCATACTTCCTTTCTGAGCTTCCCCAAGCAGGTCCCTCCCCTCTTCCGTGTTCCCTGACTTTGCACGCAGACCCCAGCCCTTCCCACACTGCCTTGTTGTTTCACTCAAGTGTCTCCATCCCCAAGCCAGGAGCCATTAGGTTCAACACAGTGTGTCACATGATCATTCCCATGGGGCCCAGAGCAGCAGCTGAACTCTCACGCTGCCACAGTGTCATGCAAGGAGGAAGGGAACCAGTGTTCTGTGGCCTTTGTGACCCTGGTTGGCCTCTCTGTGAAGGAAGAGGATTTGTCTAGTGAGTGGTTCTTAACCCTGGAATCCTTGCAAACATTACTGATGGCCACGCATCACCCCAGAGAATCTGATTCAACTGCCCTGGTGATGCTAATATGCAGCCAGGGTTGAGAACAACTCTGGATGCTTCTCTTTAATGTGCCCATAAGTCCACTGGGATTTGGTTGAAATGCTGGGTCAGATCCAGTAGGTCTGGAGCAGGGCTGGAGTGTCTGCTGATCATTGTAGCTCGTGCTCACCATGTACCAGGCACTGTTCTAGACTTCTATTCTAGTAGCTCATTTAATCCTCCCTCCCATTTTATAGATGAAGAGACAGGGCACCTGGAGACTAAATAACACATCCAAGGTCATGCATCTAGGAAATGACAGAGCCCAGGTGGTCTGGCTCCAGACTGTGTGATTAACCCCTTTTCCATATTGCTCCTCTAGTTCTGCCAGTGAATATTCATTTACCTGTGCTTCCCACCAAATATTTGACGAGCCCCTGCTTTGAGCCAGGCTAAGGGTTGGGCACTGGGAATACAAGGACTGCCCAGGACAGAGCCCAAAGGCAGACCTTGAAGATGAACCTGGGGGGCTTTCTCGTTGGAGTGTCCCTGGGCCTATTTGGCCATCCCACAGAGAATCCCAGCCCCTCCTGCAAGATCCACACTGATGAACAGCTCCTAACATTTGTCCTGACCCCTAGGTGGGGGGGGTCAACATACAGCCACCCATGGGCTTTGGATGGAGGTGGGAAGAGCGGTCTGGGGCTACTGCCCCTTTCAGCTCACAATCTCCTTCTTCTCCCATCCCAGCTTCTTGGGTTTCAATCCTCTTCAGGCCCCATGCTGCTCCAGCCTTCGCATCTAATAGGCTCAGCCCAAGGGGCCACATAACTGCCAGCTGTTGACAAAATCAAAGTCAATTCCATTCTGTTATTTACTAATTACTTAGTTATTATTTTGATGGCTGGCACCCAGCCCTCTGGGCTCCCGTAAAACAAATTATTTTCCAGCCCACACCCCTCGGGTATATAATAGAATCTTCTGTTGGAAAACCCAGCAGGTGTACTGGGACTCCATGGTTCCCTGTGTCCCTTGCTCCTGGGAACTGACTGCCTTCACCTGACCAGGTGGGCCCTCCCAGGGTGGCTGCCCCATCTGGTGACCTCAGGAGCTGAGGGCAGAGCTCTCCCTGTGGACCCTGGTTGCTATGCTGGCTGATGCCCTGAGCTTCAGGTTGGGGAGAGGGGAGGGAGACTGGGTCAGGATGAGAGTTACCCAAGTCACAGGGAGACAGACAAACTGAGGGAAGGCTTAGCCAAGGCCAAGTCCTCCCAGGCCCCAGCTGCTCTCTCACTGGGTTTCGAATGCCCCAGCATCATTCCTCCACTGCCAGGCTGGGAGCTCTAACAGCAGCTGAATTTTATTCGTCTGTCACCCCAGGAGGCAGTGTGAGGCTTGACAATCTGATGATGTCATTTGCATCCCATGGGAGGGGAGAGCCCAAAGATTGCAGTTCTGCCATTCACATTTGACTCGCCTTCCCAATAGCGCACATTTGTCACACATGCTTCCCATACTAGGTTATGCTCTGGCATCTTGTATGTTCATAGTCAGTATTTCCACTTAATGAAATCCTGTAAGTTGCAAAATCAGCTTATAAAATAAACTCTTAGGCAGCATTTGCTATGAGGTTTTATTAATTCCCTGAATGCTTCTAATGGCCCCATGAAGTAGCTATACTCATATCCATATTTTACAGAAACCTGAAGCACGGAGAGGTTAAGTAGACTTGCTAGTAAGTGCCTTAGCTAAGCTGCCTCTCCTGATCTTCTCATCGCCAGCCTTCTTCTAGTTCTCCGATGTTGTATGCCTGCCTTGATCATCATAAAGTAGCTTCCAGACTTTTTGCTCATGCACCCCACCAGCAAAAATTTCCGAGCCTCCATCCATCCCATATATGTATGTTCAAGTGCCGACAAATTCTGTTCAAGCACTGCTAACAGGAATTAACAGCTCAAGGCCCAATGGACTTAGTGTCAAGGACCATCATTTACAACGATGGAAATAAACCCATTATTCAAATAATCTTCTTGAGAATTTCAAATTGGAGGCAAGGGGTAATTGCTTATCAGATCTGCCACCAGGTTTATGGCAATGCAGATGAAAGTAAGGGCTGTCCTCAGAGGAGGGGAGGGTCAGCTTTGTCGTTTGCTTTTTCTCCTGTGCATCCATGATTAATGCTATCTTTAGTCCATAGATTCTTTGCAGGAGTCTTTTAAAACCATCTGTCCACTTAGTGAGAATTGGTTTAATGAAAAGTAGATAGTTTACAACCTAATTGTCTGAGCAAAGCTGAACTACCATTGGCACATAACCAGTTTCATTATGCCACTTACCCCTGCACACTGCGGCCACCTGCCCCAGGACAATCTAGAGTTCAATTTGAAAATTAAACATTAGAAAAGCTTCATTTCTTTCCTAATTTTTACGTAAAGGTCCAAAGAAAAACTCTAATATTGCCTTTCTGCACTCAAATGAATCAGTTTTTGCACTCCCTACCCTGAGAGTCTATTTCTTTGCTCCTTTAATGTTTATTAGCATTTCTTCTACAGTTTTCCAGAGTTCTTACATTTGATTCTGCCATTTTTACACAGATTAAGCCTTAGGATGACCAAATAAACATCTAAAAATATCCATGGATAACTACTTGGTTAAATAAACACACACTCAGAAACACAGTTTTCAAAAACACTTTTATGTGGGTGTCAAGTTCAAAATAGGTGATTTGTGTTTAGTATTATATATGGTAGAAATTCTAAGCTTGATTTAAAGACATCAACTAAACAAATGCTCTGAAGGGCTTACAATTCTTCTAAATAGTCCCTACCTACCAGTCACTTGTTAAGTCAATATTTATAAAGTAACAGGCATGCGTCTTAGTTGGTCATGAGCTGGAGTGATCATGGGATTAGAGGGCTCAGATAGGCTTGTAGTTCCCAAATAAGAGGAGAGATTTAATAAAGGAAGCACCACTATCTTGGAGAGGTTAAAGGTCACACAATTGTGAAACTGGATTAAAAGTCAGGTCTTTGGTAGCTGCTGTAGCATACGGACAAGTACTTTACTCTTTGGTGTATTAGGCAGCTATTGCCACAGTAATGCTGTGTAAGAAAATACTCCCAAGCCCAGGGGCTTAAAAAAATCAATTATGGTCACATTCATAGGTCTGCAGGTCCTTTGTACAGTGAGGCTGACCTGATTCCAGATGCCAGTCCCTGGGCCCCAGGCTCCAGGCTGCTGGTCAAATTCAAGCCTGCTCTACACACAGCTGGCTCATCTTCTGGGCCCAGTGTCTCCCGGGGGCTTGTGGTCTGCTCCACTTGTTTCATTATAGGCCTCAGACTGAATGGGCGTGTTCCTCCATGGCCATCACCAGAGCTCGACAGAGCAAGCCCAACTGGGTGCACTTATTTCAAGGCTCTGCTCGCTTTATGGCCACTAATATTCCAGTGTCACATGGGCAAGTCCAAAGCCAAAGGGTGAGGAAGTACACTCCATCCACTAGGAAGCTGCAGTAAGGGCGTGGATTCAGAGTGCTATCATGGGAGAGGGACAAATTGAGACCAGTGACTCCAGCTATGCATCTCGTTTAAATTGGTGGCATGTACGCTGGCCCCAGGATCCTGAAAGCATCATTACCGTCTGAGCCTTCTGGATGATCTGAGGAAGAGGAATGCACAAAGTGAAACGGGGAAGGCTTGCCTCCTCACCCCGTTTTTGCTGAGACATTTAAGTAAGTGGGGTGATTTCCCCTGGCTCCCTGATGCCTTGCAGAGATACTTTTCAGCCCCTAGGGTGTGAAGGTAGTCCTGACAGGTAGTCCTGAATTTCCCCGTGCAGGGCTAAGAGGCTAGTGCTGCATCTCTGCAGGGGCTCGCTGAGAAGACCAGAGGAGGCCCCAGTGGGCACCGTGGCACTGCCAGGTCACCTCCCATAGGCTGAGCTTTGCACAGTGATGGAAGGAGCAGACGCAAAGTCGGAAGACTGGGAGGCAGTCTACTTGTGCTCCAAGTCCCCACAAGGATGGAGGCAAGTCTAAGCCTCTCTTCCTCCCATTCTCTGGAAATGCCCCAGCTCTTGCGGAGGAGAGCACCACCAGAAGCAGGGATTTCCTGCCACCAGAAGCAGGGATTGGAGCTCACAGGAGCCCAGTCCCCAGCTGCCTGATGGGACTGAACTTGGGGCTGCCACCTGCCCGGAGGATGGGGCTGGGTCTGTGAAGGATTGCAGTTCTGCCTCCACTGGGGCCTTCTTTTAACTTCTTATCAAAATTTTCCAAACATACAGAAAAGCAGAGAGAATAGTTGAATGAGCTACCATACATCCATTACTTAGCTGTAACATTATGCCATAAATCTTTATCTATTAGTAACTAATATAACCATAATAAGACTACTGCTGCAACATTAATATTTAATTGTTTATCATCCTCTGGTACCTTTAATTTCCCCCAGTTCTCTCAAAAACAAGCCTTTTCACAGTTTGTTTAAATTAGGATTCAAACAAGGTCCACTCATTGCATTCGGTTGGCATGGCATTTAAGATTCTTTCAACGTATAACACTTGACCTTCCTTTTAAAAATGCCATTCATATGTTGAAGAAACATGGCCATTTGTCCAACATTGGACATTTGCCCTACAAAATGGCCAACATTCTGAATTTGACTGATTGTGTTCTTGTGCTGTTTGGCATGTTCCTCTCTCCTCCATTTTCCTGTCAGATGGATCCAGTGGCTTACTTAGATTCAGATTTAATGTTTTGGGGAGGAGCGGCTTCACGGGTGATGCTGTGTACTTATAGACATCACATCAGGAGGAAAGTTCTATCCAGTTGTCTCACTTTTAGTGATGTTAAATTGATCAATAAGTGCAGGTGCTGTCAGCCTGACCTATTATAAAGTTCTCCACGAGTCTTCTACCACTTCTACCAGTTTTAGCAGCCAGTGAATAGACAGGTCCAGTATTGCATTAGGAGTTGCAATGGTGATATTCTATTTCTATCATTTTTCCTGCTTTTATTTGTTCTAATCTCTCTGTAAAGAGGAACTTTCTCATATTAGCTATTTGGTTATCTTCAAGATGAATTTATACATCGAAGGCATGATAAATGCTTGATTCTTTCTCTTTTTTAGTTTTCAAAATAATGAGGTGTCACCTTGGCAACCTTCAAAGGTGTCCAATAAGGATTTTCTTTTTAAAGCATCATTATGAGTAGGTTTTTAACATATTTAAGTGTTTTAATCCATTTCAACCATTACCTTTGATAAGTAGATATTCCCATCTTTGGCTAGTGGGAGCTCATTCAAGTTGGTTCTTATGTCCTTTTGACGTGAGTCCAGTAATCTTTGATTGTTTCCTTGCTTTCACACAGAGCAAGATGATCCAGATTCATCCTGTACATTTCCTGCTCCAGCCCTAGAATTAGCCATTTCTCCAAGGAACCCTGGTTTCTTTTCATGAGAAATAGTGCTTAGAGATCACAGTCTAGATGCTAAGTCTGTTTACTGCTACTGGGTTGTTATTGCTTCTAAGACTTTTCAGTGAACAATGCTAAGGAAAAAAAATGTAGAAGGAGGGAAGCGATCCTGACACTTCAAATTTAATTAAAGACTCTAGGGTAAAAGTTTATTTAACTTGCTAACTTCATATTTGTCTCTTTCCTCTAACTCAAGTACTTATTTGCCCTGTCTATCCACCCATCTATATCCATCTGTCTTTCTACAAACATCCATCCATATACTCACACACATTAGTTTCAAACTAACCATGCCAACATTGACACTAATAGTAACCAAATGAATTCACTTAAAGATTGCTTTGTGTGTGGTTTCTTCCTTAGGATTTATAGTAAAAAATGTGCTTTAAAAATCCCTGGAAACCATATGGTTTTTCTCCACATGGTTACAGTACCAACTTGATGTATAGTCATTATGACACAAAATTAGGTTCATTTAGTTTCACGTGTAATAAAAAAAAATTTTTTTTAGAGATTCTTTGATTTCTCTAAATTTTTATTTATTTGATCCAAAGTCAAAACTGTAAAACAAGATACATTCAGAAAAGTCTGCTTCTAGCTTTGTTTGCCTCCCTTGCTCTTATTAGTTTTGAAATTCCTTCAATTATTTCTTTTTGAAAACATAAGTGCATACACATATGTGTATATGTATTTCCTCCTGTTCTACACACACAATAAAACAACAAACTATGCACTCTGTTCTGTATCCTCCTTTAACAGCATGTTTCAGAAATGGAAATACCGTTATTTAAAGATAGTTCTCATTCTTATATATAGCTCCATAGTACTCCATTGTATGGATGTACATAATATTACAACCAATTCTTTATTGATAAATATTTGGGTTATTTCCAGCTTTTTATTATTACAAACAATGCTTCAATGAATTATCTTGTGCCTATATCATTTTGTATTTTTTTCAGTGTACTTTTGGGAAGATTCCTAGAAATGGGATTACTACATCAAAAGCAAATGCCTGTGTAATTTTGCTAGTTATTGCCAAATTCCTGGTAAAAATTGCATATTTTTGTTTTTTTGTCAGTGTTGCATGAGAGTACTAGCTTTCCTGTGGCTTCTCTCTAATAGAATAGCTTTTTAAATTTTGGAATTTTGCCAATATGATAGGTGAAAATTGGTATTTTTGGTTTAGTTTTATTTGCATTTTTCTATCTTCATAGATATACTGGCTATTTGCATTTTTTTTCTGGGAACTGTCTATTCATATTTTTTATCCATTTTTATATGGATAGAGTTTTTGAGTTTTTGTTAGAGATATTAACTCTTTGTGATAGAAGTTAAAAAATATTTTCCAAGTTTATCATTTTATCCCTGTACTTATGGGTTTTCTAATATGAAAAATTAAAAAAAACTTTTTATATTATGAACTTGCCATTCCCTTTATTGCTTCTGGCTTTTTAGTCATAGTTAGGAAAATCTTTTTCAACCACAGGCTGTAAAGGTTGTTTGTATTGTTTTTGTTTTTACAATTAGATTTCTGATTCAAGTGAAATTCATCCTGGCATACAGCATATGACTAGATCTAATTATATATTTTTTCTGTATGGTTATCCAGTTGTTCCAACATGATTTATTAAAATGTTCTTCTTTTCCTTCACTGCCTTGAAATGCTGCCTTTATCAAATATTCAATTTCCAAATGTACTTGGGTCTATTTCTAGATGTACCATCAATAGGTACATTCGTAGTATTTATGTACCAATACTACACTGTTATAATTATAGAGGCTTTACAGTATGTTTAATATCTTATAATGCTAAGACTCCTTATTACTCTTATTTTTTAGTTTTTTTTCTGACTACTCCTAGTAGCTTTCTTTCATATGAATTTTATAATCAACTTCTGATGCTCCAGGGGAAAAATGATGGTATTCTGGGAGGGGGAATCTCATTACATTTATAAATTAACTTATGGAGAATTGACATTTTTTTACAATGTTGAATTTTTCCACTAAAAACATGGTATATGCATCAGCTTGCTCAAGTGTACATTACTTGCATTTCAGGAACTTAAAAATTACCTCCCTATTGGTTTTACATATTTCTTAAGTTTATGCCAAGTATATATATTTTTATTAAGGTATCATTGATATACAATCTTATGCTTGGGTTTCATATGGGGAACATTGTGGTTACTACATTCCCCCTATTAGCAAGTCTCCGCCACATAACCACATTACAGTCACTGTCCATCAGTGTAGTAAGATGCTGTAGAGTCACTACTTGTCTTCTCTGTGCTATACTTTCTTCCCCGTGCCCCCCCATAGTATGTGTGCTAATCATAATGCCCCTTAATCCCCTTATCCCTCTCTTCCCACCCACCCTCCTCAGTCCCTTTTATGCCAAATATTTTGTTTTGCTATTATAAATAGAATCTGCTCTTGTGTTATTTCATTCTAACTTATTTTATATTTATGAAGACTTGGTTTCTGCATGTTAATTTTATTTTATTACTACTTTATTAAATTATCATTGTTTATAGCAGTTTTTCCATATTCATTTGGCTTTTCCAAATATATATAATCATATCATCAGCAGATATTGTTTCTACTTCTTCCTTCCTGATTCTACCTGCTTTCTCTTGTCTGATTGCATTGGCTAACACCTCCAACACATATAAATAGTCCCAATGTGCTACTCTTTAACATGTGGTTGGGTTTTACTTGCTAGTAGTTTTGTTGTTTGCTAGATTTTTATTGAAGATTTTTCTATCTGCATTTGTAGGTGAGATTGGTGGGGACTGATTTTAACCACTTCTGTGGTACCCATTCATAGGTGACAGCCTGAATGCAAAGATCCTTGTGAACTTCATTTTGCATCTTTTTTCTTCCCTTCCTTTTCCACACTGGCTGGTGTTATCACCTTCATGATATACCCTCTCTTTACTTTCTTTGCCTCACTCTCCACTGGTTTTTTCCCAGTCTCCTCCATTCACACTCATGTTTGTTTTCTGCTCTTTCTCCTTCCTACAGATCAATGAAGCTTGATGGTATTGGGAAAATCAACAGGCTTTGGACTCACACAGACCAACCTGGTATTAAATCACAGCTCAGCCACTTACATGCTCTATGACTTTAGGGTTGATTGAAGAATCTTTTCAAGCCTCAGCTTTCTCATCTATAAAATGGGGATGATAAAAACTCCTTACTTCACAGGATTGCTGATAACAGCAACACAATTAAAAAGATAGCACAAGAACAAGTTTGTTAGAACTGTTCACCAGTCGCATTCCTTTTTCCTAAGCTTAGATTTAGATGACAATTTCTGCTCTTCCTTGCAGTTAGATATGACCATTTGCCAATGCAGTAGCCAATGGAATGTGGTCAGAATGATGTGCGCCACTTCCAGGTAAGGTCTATAAAAAACTTCCCACATGTAATTGCCCACTGCCTTTTACTTTCTGCTAGTTTGATGCAGACATGCAAGGTGAAGATGGTAGAGCTGCAATGTGGAAGAAAGCTAAGCCCCTGAATCACCATGTGGAGGAGAATCACCTGCTAATCAGAAACCTAGTTTTCAGCTTTACATGGATAAATAACAAACTTTTATCATATTTGACCCATTGTCCATTTCAGGGTTTGCTTGTTACAACAGCTTACATTGCCCTAGTTAATACCATGCTCAATAAACATGACATCTTCCTTTGACTTTCCCTTCTTCTCTTCTCTCATGACCCAGCTCAAAATGCCAGCTCCCTGGTGAGACTTCCTCCAAACTCTTTAAGTGAAATTAACGAGTCATTCAATATCTGTGCTCCCAGGGTACTTACTATAAGCCCTGTCCTAGTCACAAACTGGGTTGTGAATTCTTTGTTTCCATGTCTTGTCAAGGTTCTGGTCCAGAGCTGGTGCCCACTCAGCAAGGGTTAGTGAATTTAGTGGGGAGTAAGTAGGTAGTATGCAGATGCATCAGTTACATGTTCTGAATAAGGATTGAAGGCTGGCTAATGTCTGCAACAGGGTGAGGCAATAACACATTAACCTCATACAACCTTTTTTTTTTTTGTAGATAATTATTTTTTATTGAAGGGTAGTTGACACAGTATTACATTAGTTTCAGGTGTACAATACAGTGATTCAACATTTATATACATGATAATTCTAGGTACCAGCTATCACCATACCAAGTTGTTACAATATTTTGACTATATTCCTTATGCTAATTACATCCCGATTACTTATTTATTTTACAATTGGAAGTGTGTACTTTTTTTTTTTTTTGTGAGGGCATCTCTCCTATTTATTGATCAAATGGTTGTTAACAACAATAAAATTCTGTATAGGGGAGTCAATGCTCAATGCACAATCTTTAATCCACCCCAAGCCTAATTCTCATCAGTCTCCAATCTTCTGAAGCATAACGAACAAGTTCTTACATGGAGAACAAATTCTACATAGTGAATAAGTTACACGGTGAACAGTAGAAGGGCAGTCATCACAGAAACTTTCAGTTTTGTTCATGCATTATGAACTATAAACAATCAGTCCAAATATGAATATTCGTTTGATTTTTATACTTGATTTATATGTGGATACATTTCTCTTTATTATTATTATTTTTAATAAAATGCTGAAGTGGTAGGTAGATGCAAGATAAAGGTAGAAAACATAGTTTAGTGTTGTAAGAGAGCAAATGTAGATGATCAGGTGTGTGCCTGTAGACTCTGTGTTAATCCAAGCTAGACAAGGGCAATACAACATCCACGGATGCAGCCGATTTCTCTCAGAACAGGGGGGGAGAGGTTCTAAGCCTCACCTCTGTTGATCCCCAATTTCTCACCTGATGGCCCCCCTGCGACTGTGCCTGTCTTAGGTTGTTCCTCCCTTGAGGAATCTTACTCGTCTCTGGCTAACCAGTCATCTTCCGGGGCCATACAGGGAAATGTAAAGTTGGTAAGTGAGAGAGAAGCCTTATTGTTTGAAAAGGTTAGTTTTTTACTTCTTTGCATATTTATGCCCTGTGGCTTCTATGCCCTAACTTCATACAACTTTAAGTCTCAGCAAATTGTTGGCCTAGTTGCAATTTTGGGACACTGCCAGGGACAGCTCTCAACAAAAGCTCCTGTTTTTGCACTGGTACAAATGATGTAGGTTGCATAGGCTCTTCATCTCATACCACATGAAGTTCAAGTCTTGGGTCTGTCTGGAACTGGCTATGTGGCCTTGGACACACATACACGCACACACCCTGGCTCAGAGAGCTGTATCTGGGAGGGGGAGCCCATTCCTTCCCTGAGGGTGGGCCCAGGGAAGCTGAGCTGCAGGGAACCGAGGTTGGCAGAGGCAGCCCTATGGCTTCTCTGAGGTTCCATGTGGCATTCATGTCAGATTCTGAAAAGCCAGAATCAAAGGCCCAGGCCTCAGCTAACGTGCCTTAGTTAGCTCTGCCCATCTGTCTTGCTTCTCCTCAAAGGTACCGTCACATGAAGACTTTCTGAGGCCCTGTATTTGGAAGAAATTCTGGGGCCCGCCACCACCCCACTAAATCATACAAAATTAAAACAATACTGGTAGCATGTAATCCAACTGAGTTCTGATTTTCTTCATGATTATCACTTTGATAGTGCTTTTATGACATTACGTATCAAAATCTTTTAAACGTATTTTATTTTTCCTCATTTATTTTTGGTGCCCCTGTTTGCTGTCCTCTTCAGCACCTGCTGTAGGATCCAGGAGGCAAGTGATAGTCATCTTAAAGCACCTTGAAAACTGTGCATCCCTGGTACCCGTGGGAGTGGAGCCCAGTTCCTGTCCGTGTGGGTAGGTGCTAATACTTCCCCTCACACGTGGCTGGAAAGGAGCCAGGTCTCAGAGCTGCAGCACCTCTCCCCAGTCCCTGTGGTGCTCAGAGGAGGCAGGAAGTCTTGCAAGCTGCTGAGCGTGGGGATGAGGGTATGACAAAGGGCGCTGGGGACGGGAACAGGCAGGGAATGGAGAGGCTGAGCTGGGAGAAAAGCAAGCAGGGAGGGGCCTGTGGAAAACACTACCTGCGTCATCCCTGGGGCTCTGGGGGAGGCAGGAACAGTGTGGAAAGAGCCCAGGTGCTTCCTGGTGCAGGGGCCTCAAAGCAGTTGGCTAGGATGGTGGCTTTGGGGAATGGGGGGTGGGGCTTGGCACTGGGAACAAGGAGCCCCTGGCTGGCCTCCCAGCCTTTCTTCTGATGTCCCAATTGGCAGCAAAGCAGAACAGTTAAAAAGCATGCACTTTAGAACCAGATTGTCCAGATACAAATCTGGGCTCCATAGTGCACTAGCTCCACGACCTCGGGGAGTCACTTAACATTTCTGAGAAAAGAGTTAGTTCAAACTGGAAGGGATCAAAAAAGTCAACTAATCCAGCATCCTTGTTTTACAGATGCTGCTGCTGAGGTCCTGAGGGGGGAAGGAACCCTTCGAGAATCCTAGCTGGTAGGAGGCAGCAGTGTAGCCTGAACAAAGAACTTGTGATTCCCATGCAAATACTTCATCCAGTATGTCATTGTGAATATAGGTACAAACATCCACCCACCAATTCCCCTGTTTAATCATTAGCGTCCCTGACCACCTATCATCCATTTGTAAATTCACTGATTCCTCCATATACCCAACCATGTATCTCATCCCGCCCATCTCCTATCTATCACCCATTTACCTGTCCATTCACCCACCCATCTATCCATCTGTCCCTCTAATCAACTATTCCTTATTCACCCATCATCCTTTCCATCATCCATATATCCACTCATCTATCTACCCCTCTTTCCATCTAACCACCACTACATCTTTCAACAGGGAATGACTGTTGGGTACCTAACCATCAGTGTTTGCCATAAGCTATGAGAAGTTACAATTATTACTTTTAAATCTTTTGCTCCTAATTCAGCTCAAAGTGGCCACCGAACTGGTATTAAGGTCACAACATTGTGCTAAGCACTGCTGGGTTGGGATAAGGAGTCGGAAAGCAAAATAAAACAGAAAACATTTTCTCCTAAAGAAATTTGACAACTAAAAGCAATTCAAACCTCTGATTGGATCTTGAGCTGGGAAAATAAGTAACTATAAAGGACATTATTGACACAACTGATGAAATTCTAATATGGACTGTGGAGTAGAAAATAGTATATTGATGGAATGTTTGATTTCTGATTCTTATAATTGTACTGTGGTTGTATATATATATATATATAAGAGAACATTCTTTTTCTTAGAAAATTCATACAGAAGTGTTCAGGGATAAAAAAGATATCTCCAACTTGCAAAAGATTTTTTAAAATTATGTATTTATTATATACATATGCAATATATATAAACATTGCAACATGTAAAGTAAAATGTTTATATAATATATAAAATATATAAAAGTATATATATGTAGAGAGAGAGAGAGAGAGAAAGGAAAGCAAGAAGTAAGCAATTGGTGAATTTCAGTCAAGAATATAAGGGGGAACCTTGTAGTATTCTCATAAATTTTCTGTCTGTTTGAAATGATATAAAGTTAAAAGTCAACCCCCCAAATCCAAAGTCCCTTTCTATTGGAGGTTACAATTAGATGAGGGAGATACCCATGGGAAATCCAGATGTATGTGAAGTGGACAAGACGTATTGATCTGAGTGGTCATGCCCCTGCCCCTGATCCTGTACATGTACATAATGAAGAACTAGAGGGCAGAAAATGGGAGAAAAACTGTAGGGGCTGGGGGGCTGAGAGGAATTTGTGGAGTGGGCTTGTGAGAGCTGCAGTTTCAGAATGAGAGGCAAAGGAGCCTCTGGGAAGTCTGCTATGGGTTATGAATCTGTTTTTGTGAAAATCAAAAATAAAGATAGAAATGTCTTTTAAAATTCCTCTTGGTTGCTAGTCTGTCTTTTACAACTTCATGCAAAGACTGATTCTCATAGAGTGTTGCATTTTGTTCAGGTTACAGATATGTAATGGCTCCCCATCAATCAGTGCTACGGCAAAGAGGTCACGGGGGAATGGGTGGGTCAGAGAAGCTCTACCTCCAATAGTCACTGGAAGATGTTGGGGGTAGAGCTTGAGGTGTAAGCAGCAGCTGGCGAGGCAGGGAGGAAGAAGCCGCCTTGGCAAACAGGTGGGGAAAGGGGCCGGCAGACAGGATGGATAGTTATGGCGCACTGTAGTAGGCCCTTTTACATATCTATATTTCACTAAATACATACAATATCCCTGCTAACTATGTTATTATTAGTTCTGTTTTACAGTTAAGGGAACTGAGTCACAGAGCGATTGGCAGAGCCAGGAACTGCATGGCCCAAAGGTCTGCAAGGCTACCCTGCCACAGGAGCCATGGCTTGAGGAGATGGTAGCGAGAGATGAGATGGGATGCGCCTGAAGGGAAAAACCTTGAATGCTAGGAAGAGAAGCCCACTTTACCAACATGGATTCCCAGAAAACTCTTAGTTAGCAAAAGGGCCTGGGGGGACATGGAATGTTAAGAATTGGGGCCAGGGGCTCACGATCTTACCCAGCTACAACAGTAGCAGGGACAGAGGAGGCCACCTCTTAGGGGGCCCGGCTGGCAGACCCCCTAAGCCTGATTGGCTCTCCTCAGGGCAGGAACTGCTTCTTTCTCCACGGCACCAGGCACATTGAAATTCAGAGAGAAGGAATTGTGATTCCGCGTGGGCAGACTCCAATTGTGAACTTGCCAGCTGCCGCTTCCTATCCCTCCTGCCACAGGACTGGGGGTTGGGTGGGGAAAAGCCCCCACCCCCAGCTCCTTGCAGAATGGATGATGATCGGACGCGTACCAGCTCGGTCCATCCAGCCTTCCACTGCTTGGTGGCTTGGACTGCAGCCCTTCCCACCTGGCCAGCCCTGATTCCAGAACAGGCCGTTCCTGGAGGGGCCGAGGGGCCAGGAGATGGCTGAGGTCGGGAGGAACGGCTCGAAAGCAGGATGAGGGGAGCAGGGAAAGCCAGTTGAAAGTCATTTGGAATTTCAGCAAAGTAGAAGTAGGATTTTTCTGACCAGGCCAGGGCTCCGTCTCCTTCCGTCGGCTGGAGGGAACCTTTGACGAGGCCTATGGGATGGCTGAGCCACACGATGGAAGGGGCCTGGGTCTCTAAAGGACAGTGAGGAGAACAGCTAGCCAGCCATTCTGAATGCCTACCGGAACTAGGGTGACCAGAACTAATGTCTGCTGCAGCAATCTGTTTCATGTTTGGGTCTATTTGTTATAGCAGTTAACCTACTCTAATTAAAACACAATCTGAATTGTCAAGGCATCATGCAAAGAGTCCCCTACGCCTGACTTTACCACCAATTCTCTCTGTCATCTTGGACCAGATGTCCAGATGGCCCTTTTCTGGGCCTCAGTTTCACCATCTGTGATAAAAGAGTAGTTAGATGATTTCCAAAGTCCCTTCAATTATGTGATTCTTTTTTTCTAAAAGGTGGGCAGCGAACCTCGAGAATAGAAACCCAGCCAAATATTTGGCAAAATGCCTCACAACATCCTTAGTGATAATATGGTAAAAATGGAACCTTGACGGTTGTAGGTGGAGATGGGTCACGGCAGGTAGATTAATGATACCTCAGGAGCACTGATTGTAGATCAATAATAAATCTGGAAAGGAGGTCTTCAGTGACAGCCACAGGGCTCTTTTAGAAATCAGCAATTTGGATGAACACACAGAAAGAAAGCTGAACAAATACATGAAAACACAAAACCAGGAGTGCTGGCTTGTAGATGGATGAGAGACTAATGGCAAAAAATGGTCTTCATAGAGCAAGAGGTTGGGATAAAGGCAACAAAGGGAAATGAACTAAGAGAAATGCAAGTCCTACAAAACTCAAGGGCTGAGGGAATTCTCTGCTGTGCAAAAGTGACCTGGGCATTTTTGCTGACCACAGGTTTTCTTCGAGTGAAGACTGGGCTGTGGCTGCTGGAGCCCCACAGCATCGGAGGCTGTACCAAGCAGCCACATACTGGGTCCAAGGAAGGGAAAAGGAGGTACCCATCCTGAGAGGTCATACCTGGGGTCTCCTGTGCCATTTAGGGGACCACTGATGCTTTAGAACAGGGGTCAGAAAACTCTGTAAAGGCCACATAGTAAATGTTTAAAGCTTTGTGGGCCACATAGTCTCTGCCTTAACTACTTGGTCTTTGTAGCACAAAAGCTATAACAGACAATAGTAAACAAGTGCGTGTGGCCCTGTTCTAATAAAATTTTATTTACAAAAGAGAAATAAATGTGGTAGACCAGATTTGGCCCTTGGGCTATAGTTTGTCACCCCTTAGTTTAGAAAAAGGACAGACATGTGACTGGTATGGTGAAGGTTCTGGAGGTTGAGGTATGTATGGATTGGTAAAAGAACTGGGTGGAAAGTTCAGCATGTCCACTCAGTGGTCCCAGAGAGAAAACAATAATGGGGGAAAATTACAAAGAGCTTATTTTAATTCATACCAAGGAAGACTCTATAAAAATAAAGGAGTGATTTTACATCATCAGAGGTGCGCAAGCAGAAGCTGAGGGACGTGGGAATTGGTCTGGGTGTTCCTTAATGTCCAGTTGTGCTTTGGGGTGAGAACTTCTCTGCCTCCCATGACAGCCCTGTCTTCCCAGCATTCCCAGTACTCAGTGCTGAGTTGGTACATCCTGCCCACACAGTGAGGCATGAGTAATACATTGGTGATGCAGCCACAGTCCCTTTGATTGTGAGGCTCTAGGAGTCAGCGACACATCTGTATGGCTGGCTTGATTAGAGACGCGTGGTGAGCCCTGTGGGGGCCAGCAAGGCTTCTGGCTGCAGATATGCTCCCCCTGCCTACATGGGCAACAGAACACTGGCTCTTCAAATGAGGGGCCTGGCCTAGGACTGAGCATTCAGAGCTTGGTTTGTGCCCTCCCCTGGCCAAGATGGTGAGAGGGATTAGATAAGTTAATTTCTCTAATCTTTTTCAGCACAGTCATCTCGGGACCAGGGCACAGCCACCATTTGATTGCAGATGGAAACACAAGCCTCCCATCTCACTTTTGGCCGACCCCTGGGAGGAGGCTTGTGAATAGAAGTGGGTCATCCAGGTTTTCTTGAGGCAATATTCTGGATCTCTTCACCTCAGTTCCATAAGGTCAAGACTGAGCTTGAACAGGTCTCATTCAATCCTGTGACAAATCTATGAAATGGGGAGCTAGCCAGGAGGTTTTGGTTGCTAGTAACAGAAACCCCAACTCAGCTGGCCATACTGAAGCAGAGGAGTAACTGACTCATAACCAAGGGCATGAGCTGTCCAAGTTAGTGGGGTGGCTGCCAGGTTAAAAGAAAATCCAAATGGCTTAAACAATGAGGAAACACAACCATTATCTCAGCAAATAACATTAAGCAACATAGGATCCCAACCTCTCTGGCCATAGCTGATTGGACCAAGGGGAAGCATCAGACTCAGAGCAGCCAATCAGTACCCTGGCCAGCAGCCAATGGGAGAGTCTGGAGTGGGGGCTCTGCCCAATTAGGGTGCTGGCAATTAGGAGGTCCAGGTTAGATCTTGCTCTTGGGGTTTTGATCCAGATTGTTGGAGAAAGTTTGGGACAATTCCTAGAGGCATCTGAAGACAAAAACCCCACTTAAGATATTGAGTAGAGAAATGTGAGCCACAGGATGAGGAAGCCGCAAGGGAATGAGGAGTACAGAAAGCCAGCCTAGAGAGGAGTCTGTCCCTGTAGCTGAAACGGATTTTTTCCAGTCTCCAGTTTGTCCTGGTCCCCCCACTCCCCCAACATTCTGGCCTTTATAAGCCTGGCTGAGTGGCTCACCATGGTGGCCATGCCAAGTGACTGCCTGGCTGGGTTGCTGTCCTTGCTGTTCCCGCATCTTTATCTCTGACCTCCCACCAGCCCCTCACTATCACCTGAAAAGCTTTGAGGAGAGCAGTGAATCCCCTGGAATTCTGAGTAACTCTCTTCCAGGATCATGATGGGGCATAGGCCTTACTTTGTGGGTCAGCTTCTCTCTCCCCAGGACACCCCTCGAGGAATGAGGGGTTACTGGGATTGGCACCCAGATCTCTGGCTCCCTGGACCTCTATGCCATCAGGGAAGGGGGTAGGAAAAAGAGACCTAGAGAAAGGAGTGAAGGATACAGACAAAAACACCAAAAGAAGGAGGAGGGATGAGGAGGATAGAAAGGAAACGTGGGGCCCCTTTGGGTGCTGGCCTTGTCCACTCAAGGCCTGCTCAGCCCTCACTTTCTTGTTCTTCCCTCCTCCGTATAATCTCCCCGGAGTTCTGCTTCCACCCCCCAGCAGTTGCCATGGTTATGGAAACCTGGACCTAGAGGAAAGTTCTCTGTGCTTGGCAACGAGGCTGCAGCACTGCCTCCTGCCTGCCTGCCTGCCTGCGCGTGGGTGGCCAGCTAGACTGCTGCCAGGATTTGGGGCCAGCACCATGCTCCGTGGAGACCCAGCCCTCCCCCCACAGGATCTAGGGTGGAGGCCCTGGCATGACTGGCACCAAGAAGCCTCAGAGAATAGGGCTAACTCTGATATGGGACATTGGGCCAGAGAGCTGATGGGTGACAAGGGCAAGTGCAATGAGCCTCTGACTCCCCTGGGCACCCTCTCCTGGGCTTGGCTGTGAGTCCAGCAACCATGGTGCACCTGAGGACATCACAGACGGCACTAACGACACGGCAGGCCAGCCCCAGGGCACAGGCAGCTCCTGAGCCAGGGGCATGATGGTCGGAGCCTGGGGACAGCACCTCTGCCCCCGGTCCCAGACAAGGTGGTGGGTGGGCTGTGCTGGGTGCCACGGTTGCTCTCAACAGCCCTGATTTTCAGTGAAAGTGAGATCGCAAAGCCAGCCTTTGGCAGCCTTACTCTAGTCTCTCCTGACAGGTCCCACCGCCCCATCCTGGTCACTTTCCTCCGTCCGCATCCTCCCCCAGACTGAGCCTTGGTTCCCAGCAGGAGGCCAGCTACCGCCTTCCGGGGTTGGTAGGTCCTGGCTTCACCAGGAGTCTCCTGCCTTCCACCTCCCCAGCTCCTTGATTTGTCTTCTTTGGACCCTATGTTTTCAACACCTTTGTCCTTTGAGTCAAAAGCATTTACTGAGTAACTCTACACACCTTAATCCATTTTTTGATCATCAAAATCTCTTAGAACCCAACTTTGACTGCCCCAGAAGCCGAGACATGGGACTTGCGTGGTTGTAGGGTGGATATATGGGACAGTTTCAAGACGTGAAAACTGATGCTAACTAAGGGCTTAGTTGCCCACTCCTCAGAACCCTGTAGTTGAAGGCCCCCAGGTTGGCGCGAATGGAATTTCCCCCAGGTGGCATGTGGGTTGTCCTGGGAGCTCTGGCCACTGAGCAGACTGAGGCCAGGCTGAGCCATATCATGCCTACCCCACTTCCCCATGGACCTTGACTGTCCAGGCAGTTTGGATGTACGAAAGGCTCTTGTAGTTGCTGCTGAGAATCCAGTTCTTGGGAAAAAAAAAAAAAGGCCTCTGCCCTGTTCCCAGTGATATGACTTGGACAGCAAAGCGGCTCATTGGGAGCAAAAGGCTTTCTCTGTGCAATCTTACTAGTCCCAGAAGCTATTATCCAAAGAATAGAGACTAAGTCCATGGTTCCTAATTTTCCATGAAATCTAGCAGTTGGAAAACTTTAGAGATAGATTTAGCCCAATGTCTTCATTACACAAGGGTGTGAACTGAAATGCATGCATAGGCAAGGGATGGGGTAGGGGTGCAAGTTCCACCTTTGTCACTCCCAAGCTGTGTGATTACAGAAGATCTGCATCACTTCTCTGAGCCATATGTAAAATTAAGTTATCAACCACTGTTAATTCCTCTATCAGGTTATATGTTCCTTAGGGAGAGGACCATGCCAACCTCTTGCTTTTTTTCCACATTCCTACCACAGAGAACCTGACATAGTAGTCTTGGCTTAGTCAAAATGTAGGGTAAGCCATGAGGACATTCCTTCCCCAGACCATACACCACTCATTCATTTCATTCACTAATTTATTCACATTTGTTCAAACAAAATTTATTGTCATCACTTATGTGTTGACAACACAGCAGTGCAGAAGACAGACTAGGAGCGCATACTTGACTGAAGGTGTCAGACGGGTGGTCCCACACATTGGAATGTGGGAAGTACAGGATGCCATGTGAACAAAGATCACCCTCAGTTTTGCAGAGCTGAAGACTTCCCTGAGGAGGTGACAACTTAGCCAAGATCTCAAAGAGAAGGTTTAATATAAACAAAAGAAGAAGGATCAGAGTTCTAGAAAAGATAAGTGCAACCAGGATGTGGAGGGGTCCTCTGGGGACCCACAATTCTCCTTCCCCAACTTCCACTTCCCTAAGAAACAGCCTCACCCAGAGGCGGGACCATGAGGAGGTTCAGGACCACGGAGAGCACCACAGCAACTAGCCGCCATTTTCTCTCCCTAATCCTAAAGGGCAGAGCAGAGCCTAAGACCTGAGACAGGGGAGGGCAGGATCTCTGGGGGTTTGGGAACTATTAGCCTGGGAGCGGAGGGAGAACATGGGGGACTGGCCGAAGGAGTGTGAAGGGGAGTGTCAGTGCAGGGAACTGACTGACATGTCCATTGGGGTGAAGGCTAAAGTCAGACCCAAGGGGAGCCCAGAACTGGCCACAAGGAAAATAGTAGGATGATTGAGATATGTGGTTCTCAATTGGTTAGAATCTGAAGCCCTTTGAGACTCTGATGAATAATAAGAATATAACATAATAAATGAGTAAATTACATAGTATATCAGAAGGTGATAAATGTTGTAGGAAGAAGAAAAACTCCCTGTGCTCTCCCCCAGACCCCCAACAAAAAACCCTGAAGTGAACCTAAAATTTTGGTATGATTTAAGTAAGAGGTTTTCAGCATGGCCAAGCCCTCTATGGATACAGTAAAGAAAGATTCCCTCCCCAGGGTATAGCCTACTGTGCATGAAAGTCAGAGAGGGGTGGGAGAGTAGGTGAGAACAGAAGCGGCGCTGAGACTGCCTGGATCCCCAAGTCAGGTGCGAGGGAGGACTCCATGCTCCCTGACCAGTTGCTAGGTGAATCCCCAGGCCTCTGGCTCCTGGCTTCCCTGCAGCCCCATCCCTCCATCATCATATTTATCAATTGAGCACCTATGTCAGATCAGTCACTGTTCTAAATGCTTAGGATATATCAGTGAGCAGACAAAGTAGTCAGTGACTCCAGAGAGATTATATTCTAGTGGATGGAGGCAGATAAAAATAAAACAACAAAATTATGTGGTATATTAAAAGTGGTAAGTGCTATGGGGGGAAAAAAAGGAAAAAAGTCTCACAGGGTAAGAGGGATGGGGACCATCAAGGACGGGCTGGGTGGGGAGTCCACTGTAATTTTAAATGTGGAGGTCAGAGTGGGTTCACTCAGTGCAAAGATGTGAACGGGTGGAAGGACGTGGCCACGCAGATATGTGGGGGAAGAGGGCTCCAGGCCAAGGGAACGGCTAGTGTGGAGCCTGGAGGGAGGGGACTGCGGTGTGTTGGAGGAACCGCAGGAGCAGTCAGGAGGAGGTGAGAGGGATGACAGGGGACCAGGTGGGTAGCTCGGGCCGTGGAGGAAACAGATTGGATCAGGATAGATTCTGAAGGTGGAACAAATGGGGTTTGAGAAAGGATCCAGGGAGGGATGGAAGAGAAAGGGAGGAGTCAAGGGTGACTGAAGTTTTGGCCTGAGCAGCTAAGGGGGTGGAGTTACCATCAACAGGGACATGGAAGCTGTGGGAGGAGCAGGTTTGGGGTGACGGGACAAGAGCTCAGTTTCAGTGTGTTCTTTGGAGACAGCCATCAGACGTCCCAGCAGAGACCCTGGAGGCACTGGGAGGCGTTTGGGATTTGATTCTGGATTTCACAGCCAAGAGAGGCTCACATGGGACAGACCCTCAGAAGGCTTCCCCGGCCCATGGCCCTGTCAGAGCCGGCTCGTCTGCACACATTTCCCACCGCTGCTTGTGTTTGTCCAGGGCGGGTTGTCACTGTCTGCTTGGACAGCCACTGTGTGTCCGAACGGTCCTGACTGAGAGAAGTTCTTCTGACACTGAGCAGACTGATGTCCTAGGGGCCTCAGACCACAGAGAAAAATTCAGAAAAGAGACCCAGGGCCTCCCAGTGTGAGAGAATGAGGTGTAGAGGAGATAGAGGGGTTCTTGACATCTTCCCCCTGTCTGACTTCAATCCTTTGTGAGATGAGGTTTCCCCAAGCCACCCCAGGGCTTCCCAACAAATGCTTACCTTTCTCTTAAGCGGGGTTCCGTAAGCTCTCCAGCCACCAGAGACCTCCACCCAGCCAAGCCAAGTACTGACAGAGGGGCTGGAGGACTCAGTGAGAGAGTGTCAAATGCTCAGCCCAGTGCCTGGGGCAGAGACAGTGCTAGAAGCAATGAGATAATCACTTGCATCCAGAAGGGTACAGGGCAGGGAAGGAGACTGTGGAGTTAAGTCTTAAGAGGTAGGTGGAGTTAACCAGATGAAGAGAGGGATAAAGGGATTCCCTGGCCCCAGGTCATCTCTTCTCCACACTGAGCACACCCAGCTCCTGTCACACACCCCTCCTCCATGGCAAGTGTGGTCTTGGTCTTTACCGGCAGTGCCCAGGCCAGAGCTTTGGGAGAGAACATAGCACAATGAAGAAATATGTGGAGACTACAGCCAGATCTTCAAATCCAGGCCCCATATCTCCTAGTTGTGTGGCCTCAAACAAATTCCTCAACCTCACTGTGCTTCCGTCTCCTTATCTAGAGACAGGGGGATCATATCAGGACCTACTCTGTAGACTTGCTGTGAAGATGAAGTGGGATAACGCCTGGGAAGAGTCTAGATACGGTAAGCACTCAAGAAATGTGAGCATCTTTTATACTGGGCCTGACACAGTCCTGGCCTCAGCTTCTGCCCAGCCCAGCAAACCCCAATAGGTCTGCTGCGGTTCAAAAGCCTGCTCCAGTCCCTGAGCTCAGGTGGTCCCGTTTTACAGTGAAGGAAATGAAGGTAACTCAGAATGCCCGAATGACATTTCTCAGAGCTTACAGCTAGTCCAAGGTAAACAGTGGGTGGCTCAGGGTCTGGCTAAGGAGAGAGGCAGTTTCTGAGGGTCGGAGTGAAGGTGTGGTGGGAAGTCGGGGGCTGGGAGCAGGAAGCAGAGGAGACAGGCAAGGTTGGGGGTTGGGGGCTGGGGGCTGGGGGCTGGGGGCTGGGGGCTGGGGAGGCAGTTTCCAGCAGGAAGAGGGAGAGGAAGCCAGGCAACCCCCTGAGGGGCAGTGGAAACTCTGGTTGCAGACACCTGGCTGTCCCGTTAGGTCCTCACAGGCCCCTCGTGCTTCAGCTCTGGGTCTGGGCTGCAGCAGAAAAGCCATTTGCTGGGTCACCCCGCAGCTGGGACAGTCCTGGAGCTTTCTTGGCAGGCCAAGTCAGCCGCCCCCACCCTGTTTCATTCCTCTGCCCAGTGGCTCCTCGGAGCCTCAGCCGCTGCTCCAGCCTGGCCACGAGCTAATGGTGTACCTTGGGTGGGTTGTTTTACCTCTTAGACCCCAAAACCATCCAATGGGAGTGCCCATCACCAGAATGGAGTGCCCCGGGGAGCCAGGGACCTTGTGGCCTGTTGTGTATCCCAGAGCCTACAATGGAGCCAGATACATGATTCTCGGAGAGTATTTGTCAAGGAAATGAATCAATGAATGACTGAATGCCCAGCTTGCTCTGAGGGTAGTAGTGGGAACCAGATGAGTGAACAGGCAGCAAACCAGCTTGGTGCCATGCTCCAGACTGGTGCACACACCGGCAGGTGGACCCCTTCCTCAGGGGTCAGGCTTCAGACTCTGTAAGTGGAGTCTGGCTCATGGTCTCCCCTCCCACCCCAGCTTCTGCTCCCACATTCCTGGTGGCAACATCATCACCCCTGATCACCGAAGAGGAACCCCCTCAGTATTACCCCCTTCATCTCCTGTCCATCATCTGCTCACTCTACGTTCTAACTAATCCTCAACGTCACCTGCGCTCCGCATCAGAACTCCATCACCTAAGCCAGACCGCATGCTTGCTCTCCTCTTACCTACCAGAGTGACCCACCTGGTCTGTCTCAGTCACTCCTCAGCTCCCCAGCACCCCACACACCATTCCATCCACTACGCTGCAGCCAGATGGTTCTTTCTCTTCTAGGGCTGCTCACTGGCCTCAGGACAGAGTTGAAATTCCTCAACAGGGCTTTTGCATGGCTATTAGAAACGGGCCCCTACTGATCCCCAGCCTCCTCCTTGTCCATACTCCCCTCCTCTTCCTATACAACACCCCCTTATGTTTTAGGAACCACTGTGCTCTTTCCATGCCTCTGTGACTTTGCACATTCCGTTCCTTTGGTCTGAGATGTGCCTGCATGATAAACATCCATCCCTCAAATCCTTCAAGAGTGCCCAGGGAAACCCATCCTGACCACCCCAGAGTTGCATAATTTCCCCTAAGACTTGAACAACTTACTGTGAACACATCTATTATATGAATCTCTTATGTTGTACCTTAAGTATTTGGATGTCTTCCTCCCTTATGTGATATTTCTAGAATAGGCTTATGGTTTATTCAGACTGAACATGAATATAAATGTGAATATTTAAATAATGAGCAGTATCTCGCTCAAGTAGGCATTCATAAATATGTAATCAATGAATGTATTGATGGATAGAAATGATGGGTGGACAAATGGAAGGATGGAAGAAAGAATGACTGGATAGATGGAAGAAAAAAGGCAAGATGGATGGATATACTGAAGGAATGAAAATGGCAGGAAGAAAGGACAGCTGCATGGAAGAAAAGGACGATAAATATTGAATGGAAGGATGTAAGGATAACGGATGGTGAATGGATGGAGATATAGGTGGATGGGTGGATGGATGAAGGGGAAGATTAGGGTTTGGATGGATGGATGGATGGGAAGAAGGATGGAAAGATCTAAGAAAGGAAGTGTGAAAGATGAATGGATAAAAGAATAGTTGGATAGAATGGATGTATAGAAGAATGAAGGGAAATAAGGATGAAATGACAGAAGATGGATAGGTGAATGGATGGATAGAAGAAGAATGAAACGATGGAAGCAAGAATGTATGGAAGATAAGAGGAAGAATGGAAGAAGGCTGAGCGAATGGGTGAATGTGCAGATGGGATTCATGGACAGATATGAAAGTTTTTATGCCACTTGAGCTCCTCAGCTTTCTCATGGGGCAGTCTGGAGCTCCCAGGTCGTCCCTAAAGCGGGTCCCAGCTGCCTGACCTGGTACATTCACACTGTGTATTTTGACCTTAGACAATCCATTTGTGGTTATTAAAAACTAGAATGCTGGGGATCGGTTAGTTCAACAGATTCAAGACAGTGTCAGAGAAAATGGGCTCAGAGAGTTTAAGCAGGTTACAGGCAGTCTTGTGGTAGCTACCTTGAAGGGCAGCTCTTCTGACTCCCTGCGGAGCTCTGCATGCTACTCTTTGATTTGCTCAGATCCCCTCCCTGGAGCCTCATTCTAGCTGCGCCTGCTTGTCTGCTAACCTGGGAGAGGTTTTTGCATGGAACAAATGAGAAAAGGAAATGAGCTCAACCTAGGGTTGGAGCTGGGGAGGCTTGAGGGGAGTCAGCAGCCTTTCCACACCAAACGTGACCCAGGGCACATTCCTGAGCAGGAGAAAGAGAATCTGGTCCAGGGCCAGCCTGCAGGCACCCTGCCAGGGCCATAACACAGGAAAGGTTTGGGCAGCACTAGAGAGCCGTCCTGGTGCCCAGAGAACCCCCGGGGGAGCTAAGGAGGCCAGGGGGCCCCTCACTGACTCAGAGCAAGTCCTGAGCAGGGAGGAATGTGTGGCCCTCAGCTCCTGCCTCACCTGCCCTCTGCAGCCAAGGTCCGCAGGCTGAATCTCGACTGCGTCCCCAAGCCCCACCCCCCTAAGCCTTGTCCCCCTGAATAGCACTCACTGCTATTCTCTTTTGTAACTCTTCACCGCAGACTTCATTAAGGCAGCTTCCAGAAGATGCCTGGATACCTGTGAGGCCCACACATTGTCCTGCATCCCCACACTCAGGACCCAGGAGAGCCATGCCGGGGATATCATTTGCTCGGTCTCCTTCTGCACATGGCCCCACTCTGGGACACCTGGCGGTTACCTTCCCTGGACCCTCTACCTTCACCCTCCCGTGGAGGCTAATCAGAGCCCCTTGAGGGGAGGGGTCGGGCTTTCTACTACACAGACGTGGACCCGGAACCCAAGAGGGTCAAGAGAGGTTACACAGTTTAGTCAACAGCAGTCGGATTCTGGAAGGTACTATGAAGGGGAGCTAGAGACTTCCCTTTTTTAGCTTCTGGGCTAATTTTGTGAATCCTGCTGCATGTTGGTCTCCTTTAAGGCAGCCTAAGGACAAAGCATGTGTTTTTGAAACAAACATGTTTTTGGTGTTTTCTTTTCTTGTTTTCTTCCTGGAAAACAATTCAGGGCTTTCTTTTCATGCTTCATGACCATCGTGACTGAAAAAAACCTGCTTTGGAAAGTCCGGGGAGAGTCCAAGTTTCCTAGGGAGGCCGGCCTGGCCGGCGAAGTGTGGGCTTTCTCACTTCCTTCGGTGCAGACGTGGTTGGCCGATCCCTGCCGGCCAGCCTCCAACACTCAGCTCTTTGTGGGCCTCATGCCCGCTGTGGCTTTTAATGTTGTTATTTTTCAGAGTTGAGAATCTGTGGTTTTTAATTGCATCTCAGGATACCACCCCACTCTGTTCCCAACCACTGCTCCCCTTACAGGGGGAACAGAGGGACTCAAAATTAGGTTTGAGGCTCTGTCATGCTGATAATTCACTAAAACACACAGATATCTGTATTTATTCATCCAGAGATAAGTACTAGGAACCTTTGCAGAGAACTAAATATGACGTCTAATTTTAAAATAGATGTTTGTGTAAATTAATAGTGAATTGTACAAATATATAGCAAAAGTGTGATAATACTGTACTTTGGGATATTCTTACTGCTTAAGAGTCCAGCATCCTAATGGGCCTCCTGGCCTCTACTCTTGACCCTTTGTGGTCTGTTTTCAGCATCATAGCCAAAGTTGATACTTATTGCACGCACATTTAGGACAGGGGTCAGAAAACTTTCTCTGTAAAGGGCCATTTTAAACTTTGTGGGTCACACAGTCTCAGGGCAGCAATTCAATACTGTACAAAGCAGCCATGGACAAAGGTAAATAAATAAGTAAAAAAAAAAAAAAGTAAATGGACTGGCTGTGTTCCAATAAAACTTTATTTACAAAAACAGGCTGAGGCCCTGATTTGGCCCTGGGGCTCTATGTTGCCAATCTTTCTTTAGAAAGAGGACAGCCATAACTGACTGGTATGATGAGCATTCAGGAGGTTGAGGCATGTGTGCATTAGTGAAAAAACCTGGTGGGGCTCACTGGGGAGAAGATGCAAAGAGCTGGACACCTGCCCTTAAAACATCATGGGGTGGGGGAGGGACCCTCTCAGTGGCCCCAGGGGTCGGCCAGAATGAGGGGGAGCTAAGGGAAGTTCATTTTATTCATGACAAGACAAACCCCATAAACAACAAAGGGGTGAGTTTACCATCATTAGAGGCATGCAAACAGACACTGGGGCATTAAGCTGGGTGTTCTTTAATGCCCAGTCTTGTTGGAGTGAGAAGTCCTCCGTTTCTGCTCAAAGTTCTCCATAGCCACTCTGTGGCCCCTGCTTTGCTCAGAGCAGAAGCCGAAGGCCCCCCAGAGACTGGAAACTCCACATGTCCTGGTCCTACTGCTGCCCACTCCTCTGCCTCCCTCTTGACTCCTGCCCTGCAGGCCTCTGGGCTGCTTCCTGGGTCCCTAGACCCACACCCACCCCAGTGCCTCTGCTTCAACTGATCTGTCTCCTGGAATTTCATGCCCAGACCTCCCCATACCAGCTCTTATGTTACCCACCACCAAAACCCTATGTTACTGTCCTTCCTTAGCACTTACTTCTACTTAATAGGCCTTTTAGTTTGCCGATTTATTTGGCTGATGGTCTGTCTTCTCAACCTCAGTGTCAGCTGCCTGAGGCAGGACTTTGTGGGTCACTGCTATACCCAGTGTTTAGTACAGCGCTGACTCATAGTAGGTTCTCAATTAATAGGCACTAAAGATAGCAGGGGGGATTTTTCAAAGAAATTCCTGTATGTCCCACCCACCATATGTCCCACCCCACTTGCTCTTCTTACAGCGTGATGCTGACGTGCCTTCCTTTGAGTAGGGGTCTGCGCTCTCTCCCCTTTGAATCTTGGCAGGCTTGCTACTACACTGGAAGTGACATCACGTGACTCTCGAGACTGGGTAGAGAAGGCAACAAAGCTCTGTCTTGGGCTGGTCGCCCTTGAAATCCAGTCACCATGGCATGAGGCAGCCCGAGCCACATAGAGGTCACGTGCCAATGCCCCGCCCGGCAGCCCTGGCTGAGGGCCCAGCTGCCAGGCAGCCTCAGTTGCCAGACACGTGCATGAGGAAGTGTTCAAAGCAACTCCAGCTCCAGCCACCGTAACCACAGGAGAAGCTCTAAGCAGGAACCAGTCAGTCCCCAGAACTGTGGGCTCTAGTAATGTTGTTTTAAGCTACTAAGCATTGGGGGTAACTTGTTATTTAAAGAATACTCGGAGCCAGCAGGCTGATGTGCTGTTTGTAAGTTGCAGGTCCCCCACCTCACTGTTCTGGGCTCCCCCTTGCCACTGACCCCTTGCTGGAAGCCAGGCCCCCTTGGGGTGGGCTCTACTGTTTCTGTGCATTTCCTTGGGCCCTGCCTCCCTTGTGCACTCTCCGGAAGCTTCTCTTGGAGCTGGTGGCTGGGGTCTGGGGGCCTGCCCTCTCCTCTGGAATCGCTGAGACTCCTGTTCCCAGGCGTGGCCCTCTGCCGGGGACACTGCTGATGCTCTCCGGGCCTGGGGAGGTGAGGGGACATGCCCTTCTCAGGCTGCCCGCCCTCCCTAGAGTGGCCAGAACAGATATGTCTGCATGGAGGCTGAGGGTTCCTCAGTCATTGTCCTTGATTCTGGTTGTCCTGGAAACAGCTTGCTGCTCTGGGTTCCAATTGCTGCCCCTGCCAGCAACAGTGGGAAATTGAGGCACCGCTTGTTTTATAACCCCCAGCTGCCTCCAGGTGATCTGGGAAACCTCTCCTATTACCACAACCACTTCAGGCCCTGGAGCTAAAAATATGAGTCCAGGGAGAGGAGAAAATACTTCTCTTCTCGTTGCCACCCAAAGCACTCCTCTTTTATGGATATTCCTCCCAAGATGATAGGCGGCACCTACGCCACTCAGAGTTCACCTGAAACAGGCCCCTGGTGCCCGTCTGGGATGTGGTTCAGCATCACCATCTCGGCATGATGATACTGAAAGTCTGGCCTATTCGGGGTCACCGTACATGAGTGCCCAGTTCCACTTTTCTGCTGCCAGTGCCCTCTGGCCTGGGCTGGGGCAGGTTCCCCTGCACTGGCCTTTAGGAGAGATGAAAAAGGTACTGAGAGGCAGGACAGGACTAGGGCTAAAAGCTTGGGCTTCAGAGTAAACCAGACCCAGGTTTCACCTGGCTTTGTGACCTTGGCCAAGTCATTATCCTCTCTGATCTCTGAACGGATTCATAGTAGCCCCTTCTGGGGCTGTTGTGAGCATCAGTGAGGTAATGCGCAGAATGTGCTTTGCAGAGGGCTTGGTGCATAGGAGGCTTGCAATAAACAGCAGCTGTCATTTTTGTTAGGTGGCTTGCTGAGATCATGCCACCAGTCAAGGCACAGGCAGCCCTGTGTCCCCATCTCCAGCGTTTTATCCGGTTCTGACTGCACCCTGCCTTGCGTCACACTTGCGAGCGCATGCCCCCACCCCTGGGGCTGCGTCCTCTCCTTCCTGTCACCACTGGTCGGGAGACAACCCAGGGACCCGACCACAGCGTCACAGAAACATCATCCCCTGGGGCTTGCAGCAAATCAGAATGAGCTCTGTCCTGGCAGACGCCCCCACCCCCATCTTTCTTCTTGTTCTCTGCATACAAAACAGAAAGCAGGGTCCAGGAAAGGAGGGCATTGAAGGCTGATCTTTGAGTCAGGATCAAGTGGGCCAAGGCTCAGCCGTTAGAAGCAGTGTGAACCCTCAGAGGGTTTGGGAGATGTGGCCCTGCCCCTTAACAGCTGTCCTTGGGCAAGTCCCTTTACTTCTAGGAGCCTCAGGTTTTTCATCTCTGAAATGGGCAGTAGTTCCAGCCCTGGAACACTGGGCATGCCTGCCTGGCTTGGGTTGAACCAAGGCCCTTCTCTGAGGCTACCCAGAAGTTGGTCTCCCCTTTCCTGGGCCCATAGTCCCTTTCACCCCACCCCCAATAGGACTCTCATGGTGATATATGTGTACAGGCCCATTTACCATTCACCTGTGAGTACAGCTGGGAGGGAGGCCCATGTCTAGCCCAGGACCTTATGCAAAGAAACCAGGCTGTCAGAGGAGCAGATGCTGACTAACTTGTGACCCCACAGCTCCAGCTGGGACTGAGAACCAGCATCTTGGGGTGAGTCCCAGGCAGAGGGGCCAAGGAAGGCTGCTGTTAGCTCACCTCATCTTTGGGGAATTCCTAGGCACGGCCCAGGGAGCAGCCCAGCACCGACCACTGCAGGCAGGGCTGACTCAGAGGGCTTCTCCACCTCCCAGAGTCCTGGAGCCCCAGTGGCACCTCAGCCAAAGAAATGTCTAGAATTTACCAGCCTGAGCTGTTTGACTTTCCCCAAGGGTTTCATCCTGAAAGCTTTGTCATTCTCATTGCCATCATCCAAAAAACTTACGTTCTAGTTACGATATACCAGGACTATGCTAAGTGCTCAACACATGAGTTCACTCGGGACACCAACTCCAGACGGTGGGTTCTGTTTACTGGCCTGGGACCCAGAGGAGCTGGGTAACATGCCGCATGTCACATGGCTGATGGATGGCAGAGGGGGACTCTGTGTTTTGTGTTTCTGAGAGCAGCAGCTGAGAGCCACACACAGAATGGTTCTAGGCCCATTTCCAGGTACGCTGTTAGCCTGTAAGCTCCCCCATGGGTCACCTGGGGCCTTGTGAGCGTTGATTTCTTCATTTGTACATGGGAACAATAATGGTTAGATCTGTGGGGGCACAGGGCTGGGTACAGGAGGAGCTCAACACCCATCCAGGCTTCAGTCGTTCCCATCCACCATCTGGCCAAGGCCAGCTCAGAAGTCCCCACTGTCATCCTCTGGATCAACATCCCAGGGTGGCAGGGGTAAGAGCAGAGCCAGGGAGGAGCCCCTGACTTCAGAGCTGCCTACGCTGGGGGATGACATGTGTCCTTGATCCTCCTCCGCCAGGCCGAGAGCCTGGGTAAGCGCCTTTATAGAACACGGGGTCAGGCTCACAGCGACCTCAGGGCCTGGCCCTGAGCTGCAGGCTGTTTGCCAGGGTAGGGTGACCCTGCGGTCAGAAGGCCTCCCCAGGACGGCCCACCTCCACCTTCAAGGAAATCCACTCTGTTCTCCAAAGGATTCCCTGTGTGAGTGTCCTGCTGGCCAAGGTACACAGGATCTTTGTTTGCGGAGCCCTGGGTGCAGCAGGAGGGAGGGTGGGGCTCGGCCAAGAGAAGCACCTGGCCTGGAAGATGTCCATCAGGCACCTGCCCAGTGGTCATGGGTATCCCTGGGAATCAGCTTCTGACCCCGAAAGCCCCCAACCCCAGCCCTCCTGGGTTCCCTGTGAGGCGAGTCTGAACAGGAACCTCAGGGCTGGAGAGGTAGGGGTTTGCCCTTCGTCTGCCGAAGAAGGGAGGCAGGGAGGGTGGCCCTGGCTGAAGGTCACACATTTGCTCTGGCCCCCAGCCACCTCGGGCTGGGCCTGCCCCGAGGAGCCCGCTCACACGCCAGGGGCCTCTCAGGTAGCCCTCTGACAGTCTCTCTGAAGGACGGAGGCAGCCTCAGGCCTGACGGATGTCTGCAGGGCTAATGGAAGTTCATTTTACAGCCACCAGAGAGGATCTTATTGCTGGCTGCACCTCCCATGGCCCCTAAGAGTGTGTATGTGGAAAACAAATCCTATAACCACCTTGTAGCTACCACTGTGATGTTGCCCTGGGAGGGGCATTAAAACGTGGTAATTTATTAATTGCAAGCATTAAAAATAGCACTGTGATTCTTACAACTCTGTCTTGATGTTAACACATTAAGACCCTTAAGAAAGATCATGGTTGGATTGTTCTCTGCTTCTGGAGACCTGGCCTCAGGGACTTCAGGGCAAGTGGGCTGGGAGGCCTCCTCCCACCCACCCCAGGGATGGCAGGAGGTGGTGAGGAGTCCGGACTGAGGCAGGCACTGACAACCAGGGTGCGAGGGCAGGTGGGTGCCTCCCAAGTCAGCTCCCTGCAGGAGACGGAGCCTTAGCTGCCAGGCCTGTCACAGCGGCTTCGCCTTCGGGACCCTGGGTCAGGAACCCTCCACGCCCACCCGGAGCCTCGATGTCTCCATCGCCACTTCAAGGAGCTGAGCCGAGTGACCTCTCTGATGTCCTCCAGCCCTGCCCCTGCATGGCGAGGACCCCCAGCTCAGCCCCAGGGAAGCCCCTCTGACTGGGGAATCACCTCAAGCAGCCTGGGGCTTGAGCAGCCTCAGGAAGGAAAGAAAATGCTCTGTAAGTTGTCATAACACAGCGGGCCTCCAGGCACCTCCTGTTTACCAAGGCTGAGTAAATACAGCCAGGCCTTAGCAACAGGCACAAAAGGGCCCTTGTGCCACCCGCCCGGCCTCCTGCCCTCCCCTCTCCCTGCTCAGTCCCAGCTGGTAGCGCTCTGAGAGGCCAGGCGGCCTGGAGGGTGGCGGGGCGGGCGACAGATCTGCTGCGTGCAGGCTCTGTGGCATGTCCGGAAGGTAGCCCTCAGGGACCCCTGCCCTCACAGGCAGGACATTCTTCCCATTTCAGATGAGGCTTGCTGGTCAGAGGTGGAGGCCTGGATCAGGGAAGCAGGGGGGTCTGTGTCAGTCTTGTCCGTGAAACCTTAGGAAGCCCTGAGCTGCTCTGGGCCTCATGACAAGGGGCCACACCACCCTGCCGCACCTGGCTGACTGGGCATCAAATGAGGCAGCGTTTATTCTATGGCCCCTTCCCCTGGGCAGACAGAGGGGATTATTTCAGGCCAAGGGGCAGAGCGGGGTTAGGCTGATAATAAATGGTTTGTGGCCCTGTCCAGAGCGAGGAGCTCCCAGAGGCTGCTTTGAGTAATGAGGGGCTCCACTCCTGGAAGTCTGCTCTGGGAGAGGCATGGGGGACAAAGGGCTGAGGACGGCACCCCCTCTTCCCACAGGCCCTCACTGTCTCAACAGGGAGTAAGACAGATAATGGCAAAGGGCTTGTTTCTGCAGCATGTGGAGTGTTACTACAAATCAATAAAAGGATGAATGGCCCCATTGAAAAATGAAGAAAAGAATGAAAAAGTAACTCATAAAATAATTCATAAAAGACTGGCTGGTAACACTTAGGAAAAAAAAAGATCAACCTTACCAGTAACAACAATGAAAACTAAAGCAATGAGATCTTCTTTCTTCCCTCCTATTTGATTATCAAAAGGTTAGAAATGTCACTGCTAGTCTGGCAGGAATGTGAAGACGTGGGTGCCTTCGGAAACTAACACTGCTGCTTACTAACTCTTGGTTACCGACCTGAACTTCGTGTGCCTCACTTTCCTCATCTGTAAAATGGGTAATGACAGCACCCACCTCACAGGTTTATGGGAGGGCTTAGATGAGTTATTATGTAAAAAGTGGGTAGAGCAGTACCAGGCAAAGAAAAGGTGCTTCAAACATGTAGCTAATATTTATTTTTATCCTTACTGTTGGTTCAAAGGACAATATAGAACAATCTTTCTAAAGCCCAATTTGGAAACACGTATCTCAGTTTTAAATGTGCCCATCAATTTCAGATCTAAGGAAATAGACAAGTGGGAAAAGAGCTCTACACAAGGATATTCATCAGAGTATTGTTTATAAAAACAAAAAATTGGAAATAATCTTAATATCCATTAGGAGGGTACAGAATAATTAGATTACAGTCCATCTATCCAATGGAATACTGCCCAGCAATTAGATCAGATAGGGTGGAGATGTTTGTATTGACACGGAAAGTTCTACATGTTCTACCGACGCCTGAAAATGCAGGTCACATGACAGCCGATACAAAGAAATCCCATTTACGTGAAATTGTGGGCACACAGATTTATAGGTGTGCTGAATAGAAACATCAAGGCCCACTTTTTGTGTCTGGAAATGGTCCAGGGCATGGAGTTAAATCGGGGGTTCTTAATGGGGATGGGATAAGGAAGGTTCATCTTGATCGCAGTGCGTTGGAAGACTTCATGGAGGTGCCTGCCCTCCTTGGGCAGGGGAGGGCCCCTGGTCAGTGCAGAAGGGCCCCCTGCAAGGTCAGGACCTGGGAGGAGTCCAGGGGTATGAGAGACAAAATAGTGCAGCTAGAAAAGTAGGTGGAGGCCACGTCATAGTGACTGGAAGGCCAGAGGCAGGGACTGGATCTTTTTGGAAGGTGCCAGGAGTTTGGGGCATGGCACGGGCTCTTATCTGGCACCTCTGCCCTCGTTTGGTCACTCACATCCAGGCCTCACTGCCCCAGGCAGGACAGCCTTGGGAAGGAGGGGACAATCCCAGGGAGGCAGCTGGCGTCCCACATAGGTGCAAGTCCTTTCTGCTTGAGGGCTGCCGGAACTGTGGCTGTGACGCTTTCCTCGTCCTGCAGGCCTGGGCCACCCTGCGACTGGAAATGAGAGCCGGTCCCCGTGGGCCTGCTGGGACTTGGAAGCATGAGGAAAAGGGCTGGAGGCATCTGGGGTCAGCCGGCTCTCCCACCCCGGAGTCTGATGAAGACCGTGCACCTCTCTCCAGAGCCGCCGATGGCAGCCTGATCAGTGACACAGGGAGTGGGCCGGGAGGTATCAGGCAACCGAAGGGAGTCCCTGCTCCGTTCTGCCTGCCAGGGCCCTTGTCTGGTTGTCCAGAGATGCACTGCTGACACTTTGGGGCTGGGATAATTCTACGTGGTGCGGGCTGGCCCGTGCACTATAGGGTGTTTAGGGACACCCTTGGCCTCTACCCGCCAGATGCCATAGTAAACACCCCCATCCAATTATAACAGCCCAGAGTGTCCCCAGACATTGCCAAACAGCCCTGGATGGCACAACTGGGTGCTCCCAGTTGGCAACCAGGTCCCTACTGTGACCTACATGGCTGGCAGCCCTTTCTGGGACTGGGTAGGGTACCCACACCCCAGATCAGGCCTGGCACCCAGATGGTGCTTCGGTAGCTAGTGATGGCTGAATGGGGGGCTCAGGCCGGACCCCCCACCCACTGCAGAGAGAGCAGTGGTTGCCAGAGAGCAGCTCCCCCTGCCCTGCTCAGGAAGCTGAGAGCCCCACTGTGTCTTCCCACCACCCCAGGCTCTGGCCTCCAAGTTGCCACATTGAAAAGAACCAACTCCTTTGAGTGAAACAGCCTTTAGGGACCTTTTCAGACAACTGCCCTCCCCACCACCACGCCCTCCCTGCACACGGGGAAGACAGCCCTGCTGACACGGCTACCGGCTGGGGGGTGGGGGCCCCCCTCTCCTTGGGCTACTGAGCATGCACCCTTGACACCCAAAAGCACTGATGGCTGTTACATTCTCAGAAAAGCAGCCTGGGAAGGTGCTGCAGGTGAAGCGCCTCTTGATGTGCAGGGAGGGGCCAGAAGGAGGGCCCTGGGCCTAGCACTGTGTTCCTTCACAGCCCTGTGTGGAGAGCTCTGCATGGCACTCCTGCAGCAAGCGTCCCAGGGTCACGAGCAACACAGGTGGGGGTTAATTCCAACTCAGACTCTCATCTGGGAGGGATTCTGTCACCTCCTTCTGCCAGTGCTTGGGACAAAGACAGCTGCTGTTGGAGGGGAAGCTGCAGGGCCAGATGTAAAAAGCAAGAAGCCATTCTAGTTAGGCAGTTGGCCAGCGGGGCACAGACTGCGTTGAAGGAAGGAAACGCACAGCAGCTGCCTGGCTGGGCTGACCAGACGAGCGCTCAGAGCATGCGCAGAGTCAGAGGCTCCAGACCTCGTGCGCACAGTGATGCAAGGGCTCCTTCCCAGAGCTTGGACGGGGGCTCACAGGGCACACAGGGCTTCAACACAAACCTAACGGCGAGGCTTTCAGACAAAAGCAGAAAAGGACACGTCTATGAGAAAACGATTGTCACCAGTCCCTGGAGAGGACAGGCCAGACCCTGATGACCAGGGCCCACTGTCAGGGCTCAGCCATGGCTCCCCATCCTCGGGCTCTGTCAACCGAGGGGCAGACATGTAGTCCAGAAGGGGCCTGACAGCCAGCTTTCCCCAGTGAGTCGTCTTCGTAAAGTGCTGCCACCTCAGGGCTTCTCCGCTCCAAGCGGTCCCTGGAGTCCATCAGGAGGGATCTCACTAACGCACCCGAGCTTCTAAACGACTTCCCATTTTTCCACAGTTAAAGGGGATTCCAGGTACCCGGTGACATTGTGAGCAGAGGGAAGATGTTTGGGTGAGGCCTGGTGAAGAGTGGGACCCTCTCGAGAATGCCGTGGTCAGATGTCTGGGTTGGGGGACACAGGACATTATGATCAAGATTCAGAAGCCTGGGGTGGGCACACCAGGTAAGCTGTCCTATCCCACTTAAGCGAGCTGTCCACAGCAGGCCTCTTTCTGGCTGGGCTTGCTACTGTTATGGGCACAGCTGTACTGGAACTTGGGGTCCCTTCCCCGCTGCCCAGGGAGTTTAAACCCTCGTGCTTTCTGCGTCTCCTGTCCTCATATTGCCCCCTGGAGGAGGGATGCACGATGGCGTTCCTGGTCACACGGGCACAAGTGCCAGACATTGTAACTGGCTCTTCTCCTCCTCTTTCTGGCCATCAGAATCCCAATTTTGTTCAAAATAACAGAGTGCCCAGGCCTAGGCGATGAATCTTGCCTCACTGATGATCCTGTGGCCCTTTGTCAGATTCACTCTTTCCCAGCGTCCCTTGAAGATCTAGGTGGCCATTAACTGAGTTCCAGGCAGTGACATGTAAGGGCAAAGCTGTGGGCAGGTAGTGGGGAGGACATCTGGGAAAGCTCTGCTCTCTATAAAGGGGCAGCTGTGAGAGAAGAGCTCTCTGAGGCTGCCTTTCCTCTTCTTCCATGCTAGAAGGCAGACCTGACGACAAGAGCTGCAGCAGCCATCCTGCCACTATGTAGCACCCAGTTAACACTGAGGGTGATGGGCAGAGAGACAGGAAAAACCTGGGTCCCTGATAACCTCACCAAGCTGCCAAACCACCGAGAAACCCCCTATGCACAGAGTCCTTGTTAAACAAGTAATTACTGTTGTCATGGCTTAGCTGGATTCTGATACTTGTAGCCAAATGTCAGGCAAGCAGTGAGGTGTGACTTGCTCCGCGTGGGCTTATGCCAAGCACCTGGCACGGTGGCCATGACCAGGATCGTGTATGTGGTGCACGTGGCTGCTCACTCTCATGGGCTCATGTGGATGAACAATGGGTGTGAGAAGTGTATGTACACATGACCTCTGCGGTCAGAAGATGATTTCAAGCCCAAGTCCTGTGACATAGCCCTGGCCCTTGGGCCATGCCCCTGGCCTTCCTGAAGCACAGTTTCTTGAACTAAATGGGGAGAATAATGACAACTAACTGAATTGGCAATGAATATATCAAGTCTCAGGATAATCCAGAGGTAGGTCAAGAGTCTTGGTTCCACTTGGGAAGACTGAGGATTAAAGAGGTGCAGCGACAGGGAAAGTTGTGAGCTAAGAAGTGGTGAAGGTGGGGCTTGGGCAGGTTTTCTGCACCATCCTGTGGCCTCACACAGCGCTTCAGGTGGTAGAGGCTGCGTGTGCATGTGTGTGCAGGGGTATGCAAGCAGGGGTGCATGTTCACAGTCACAGGCCAGTCACACAGACTCTCCCAGACTCCCCGGCATGTGCTCCCTCCATCTCCCTCGGGGTCCCTGGGCCCTGAGGTCCCTCAGCGGCTGTCCTCTGCTCCCTTCTCCAAAACAACATCAACAGCAGCTTCGGGCGACAGCTCCCAGGGGAAGGCCACCTCCCTCCTGTTTACCAGCTGCCGGCACCTCACCCCCTGGGCTGCTCCTCGCTGCCGCCAGCAGGTGTGTTTCCCGGGCTCCCAACACTTCCCCTCAAGGGTCGGTTTCGGGGCAGCTGCTCCTGAGGAAAGCTTCCCTCCCCTTTGATGCCAAGACCCCAATACAAGGGGTGCTTCTCAGCCTTCCCCAGCGGGACCAGCCTGGGGGGCCGGAATGGGGGGGGGAGGGGCTTGTGTGGGAGAGAAAGGAGGCGCAGGAAGCCAGAAGCTCACAGAGATGGTCCCGGGCTCCTGAGCCCACCCTCACCCTCTTCCCTGTCGGAGTGGATCTTTCCGGTTGCCCTGAAGGCAAAGATCCCCGGGGACCTCACGCTCCGGCCCAGGGGTTGTCCAGCCCTGGCGAACACACTGGGAAACCTCCTGCTCTCACCTCGCCCTACAGGATGCCTTTCTCCTTCCCTGGCTCCTGGTTCTCACCTCCTTGCCCATTTTCCTGGCACAAGGAGGTTCCAGTCCCTGCCCCGCTCTCCACAGCTCAGGCAGGCCCGGCTCTTGGGCCCCACCGCTCACCTCCACCCTTGAGCCACAGCCTCACCTCCATCATTGTTTTTCACAACAAATAGGCTGTCCTGTTGTTCTGCCCCAAGGGAGACTTTGATCCAGCCTGGGACCTGAGCCAAACAGTCATTAAAAGAAAGTACAGCCAAGGAGAGGGAAACATTGCTCTTCTGACAGGACAAAGCCAAACACTGTCCCACGCCAGGCCCACTGGCCCTATCCCAGGAACTCAGGGAGAATCTCTGGGAGGGCCAGGCAAGGTGGGGGCCAGTAAGGAAGGCGGGAGAGGGGCGGTTATGACCGGGCCTTGCTGTCCGGTTGGGGTGCAGAGCCCAGCTTCATTCCCGCTGAGGCCTCGAGGGAGTGCCCGGCCTCCTGGGGATGACCACCTTGCAGGGCTGGGAGCCCCGGAGGCCTGGCACGGAGCGGGCCCCAGTGAGGAGGGTCTCCTGAGCTCTGTTGATTCCTACATCTTCTAAAGGTGTTTGAGAGGGGACAGCACTAACCTGAGCCTCTCACAGGACAGGGGACCATCCGAGGCCTGTGTCGGGTGGCCTGCCTGACATTGCAGAGCAGTTGGGGCATCCCTGGCTGCATTCTCTGTGGCCCCTGTACTCATCCTCTGCCTGGCCGCCAGGAGACACCGGGCAGTAAAGATGATGCCCTTTAGAAGCCTCACGTCCACCCCCAGCTGGGGAAACTGAGGCCCAAGTGGGAACTCTGATGGGACAGGGCCTAGAATTCACGTCTTGCCCTACTTAACTATATAGCTGTTGCCTTTGAAACATGATTACATTTGGCTTTTACAACAAACTGACAAATGAATACCCTCCATTTACAGGGGAGTAAGCAGAGAGGGGAAAGGACAGACCCAAGGTCACACCGCTGGCACACAGTGGAGCCGGGAGTCTAACCCAGGGCATCTGACTCCATCAAACTATCAGACCTAGTCGTTAGTGTTGTTAGGAAAGAGCACCACTGAGTTTGGAGCCCTTCTGAATGGAGGGACGGGGGGGTGTCCATGAAGACGCAGGGACCAGGGAGCACAATGTAGAAGGAGCAGCGGGGCAGAGTGCAGGGGACGTCTGTCTCCGGGAACGGTGGGAGGAGGAGCCCTCAGCTGGGGGACACAGGGCCTGTGGGCAGAAGCAGCTTCCTCCGGGCGCCTGGGCCCGCTGGGCTTGGTGGGCTTCCTCTGTCTCCCGGCCACAGGCCTTCCCGGCCTTGCTGCCCCCATCCCCTGACCCCAGAGGAGCCGTGTGGTCTTGGTGGGGCGTTAGGGCAGGACAGGCTCCCTCCCTGACCCCTAGCACAATGTCCCTTCTTGCAGCCGCAGCTGGGCTGCGCGCTACTTCTGCCCTCCCCCATCTGATCTCTCCGTGAAAGCTGACGTGGCCAGAGCCCCCAAAGAGAGACCCCCTCCTGCACTGGCTGATGGGGGAGCTGTCCTGCAGCTCCAGGCCCTGAGCCTGTGTTGGTTGCCTGGACAACAGCAGCCCTGGGGAGGCAGGCCTCACTGCTGAGAGGAGGTGGGGAGCCTGGGGGCTGGGGAGTCGCAGCCCAGCCCCCTCATGCCTCTGCACAGTAAGGGGGGGTGTGAGGGCAGGGTGTGTGACTGGGGGAGAGTTTCTATATGTACGCGGGAACCCGGGGCTTCTGAGCATCAGCTTCAGGTCTGCAGGGGAGAGGAGAGGTTGCACTGGCTAACCCTCCCAATAACCCTGTGAGTCAGGGAGCATCGTCCCCCACTTAGTAGATGAGGAAACTGGGGAGGCCACTTGTAGGGAGGCGGGGTTCCCCTGTACCTGCTGGCTCTAAGCCCAGACCCTTCCCCTGCCCCCTTTGTCACTGTGGGTGCAGGGCCGCATCACACATTTCTCTCTGTCCTGGTAGGCGGGGCCTGGTGCTCCTGGCGCACCTGTAACTCCTCCTCCTGGGGCAAGCTGGGGGCAGCTGTGCAGGAGGCTCCATGCAGGTGGGTCCCTGGGCAGGGGCAGGGTGTGGGCCCCACAGGACTGAGGACCAGGGAGCGCCAGGAGGAGGCGGCAGGGGAGAAGGCCATGGGTGCTGAGCACCCACAGGCAGGTGGGGTCCCCAGGCTCCTGTGCTCATCCCTGGCCCTCCCACACCTGACTGCTGGGAGGGCCTGGGCTCTCTGGGAAGAGAACTTGGCAAGCCCTGTGCTGACTACCCACAGCCTCCTCATTGGCCACCCCATTGGCTGGGCCGCCCTCACAGCCAGCACCCGCCCTGGGAGTAAGGACCACTTGGCTTTCCAGGGAACTTGGTGGCGAGAGCTTCAGGGACGGACAGTCCTGGCTACGAGTCCTACTCCAGCCGCATGTCGGCTGTGTGGCCTGGATAGGCGTCTTCTCCGAAGCCTCAGCCTTCTCATCGGTCACAGGGCGCATGTCAGTCTGTGGGGCTGCCCTAACCAAGCACCGCGGACTGGGGGGCTTGGACAACAGACATTTATTTCCGTGCAGTCCTGGAGGCGGGAAGTCCCAGGTCAAGGTGTCGGCAGGGCTGGTTCCCTCTGAGGCCTCCCCCGTGTCTTCCCGTGGTCGTCCCTGTGTGTGTGCCTGTGTCCTAATCTTATAAGGACACTGGGGCCACCCCAACAGCCTCATTTTCACTTCATCACCTCTTTAAAGACCCTCTCCTCAAATATAGTCACATTTTGAGTCACTGGGGGTTAGGACTTTAACATAGGAATTGGAGGGGGTGCACAATTCAGACACCATGAGTGTGTGCCTTGTGGGTTTCTTGTGAGGGTCATTAATCATGAAATGCAGTCAGCACACCTGGGCGCTGCCATCTGCCCCGGGTCTTACACACCCTGACAGCTCAGGGGGTGCACAGGCCTGTGCCCAGAGGAGACGGGGGTTACTGGAGTCTGGTCCCTGGCTCTCACAGCCCAGCTCTGAGGGGCCAGGACGAGGTAGTGGCACACTCTCCTTCCTAGATGGGGAAACCAAGGCGCAGAGAAGCCATGCGGGGACCCGCAGCCGCACCTGGTAGGGGGCGGAGAGGCACCGGGCTGGGGGCCCAGCCCAGGGAGAGGTGAGGACGGGGAGGTTTCCTGCTCTACCATGTGCTCCTGGAGACTGGAGGAGGGCCTGGCCTGAGCAAGGGGAGGGTCTCCATGGCCCCAAGCCATGGCCCCTGCCCCAGGCCCTGCTTGGCCAAGCCTCCACTTCCTGAGCTGGCCTCCAGGACAGGCTGGGCTCCCAAAACCCTTCCTAAAAAGGAATCAGGCTGTGGTAGCCCAGGCTATTTTTAGACAATTGTGTTGAAAGAATCCCCAAAGTACATGTAGCATGATGCTTTTTCCTTCAGGAAGAAAGGAAAGGGAGTAAGTGGACCCTCCTCCACTGGAGAGGCCGTAGCCGTGGCCCTGGGGTTCGGGAGCTCGGGGCCTGGGCCCAGCGGCCTGGCTCACCTCGGCCGCCTCCCCAGCCTGGGCTCTCAGGAGGTGAGGCACACAGGAGCACCCACTTGGCAGGCGAGGAGACTAGGGGCGTGCTGTCCTTGACCCCATCCCTGGGCTTCAGTTTTTACAAACAAAAATAAAAACAGCACATTAAAGTATAACTGGCACACAATTAACTGCATATATTTAAAGTGTGCAATTTGGTATGTTTGGACATATATATATCCATGACCATCGCCACAATGAGGAGAATGGGATGCCCACCATTCCCTCAAAATGTCCTGATCCCTGTGCACCTTCTCCAGCCTCCTCATTCTCCTCCTGCCCAGGCTGCTACCCGTGTGCTTTCTGTCATATAGATTAGTCTGCATTTGCTAGAATTTTCTGTAAATGGAATTACACAGTATGTCTTCTTTTTTGGATTGGCTTCCTTAACTCACCATCATTATTTTGAAATCCATCCATGTCGTGTATCAATAGTTCATTCCTTGTGATCGTCAGTCATATCCCATTATGTGGATACACCACGATCTGTATCTCTATTCTCTGTTGATGGACACATGAGCGGTTCCAGTTTGGGGCTAGAGAAAGCAGCTCTGAAGGTTCATACACAGGTCTGTGTGGGGACAGATATATCCTTTACTTCTGGGTAAATATCTAGGAGAGGAATTCCTGGGTAACTCTATGTTTAACTTTTCGAGAAACTGCCAAACAGTTTTGCAAAGTGGTTGCACCATTTTAGAGTCTCACCAGAAAGATATAAGGGCTCCAGTTTCTCCACACGCTAGTCAACACTAGTTGCTGACTGTCTTTTTGGTTACAGCCATCCCAGTGGGTGTGAAAATGGAATCTCGCTGTGGTCTTGATTTGCAATTTCCCTCATGACTAATGATGTTGAATATCTTTTCACATGTTTAAGGGCCTAGATACCACTTTTTTTAAAAAAAACATAACGCTTTAATTTTGAAATAATTTTAGATTTACTGAAAAGTTGTGAAGATACAGATACATATGCTCTTCAATCAGGGGCATTCCCATAATATTGGCCCATAATATCCCCACAATATTAGCACCGTGTATTACTTAGCACATTTGTCACAGCTAGGGAATCAACATTGGAACATTACTATTGACAAAACTCCAGACTTTATTCAGTATCACCAATTTCTAACACCACCGTTCCTTTCCTGTTCCAGAACCCCACCCCAGAACCCATATCACATTGTATTTCTTGTCTCCACAGGCTCCTCTGGCCAGTGTCAGCTTCTGGAACTTCCCTTGCTTTTCATGCTCTTCACAGTTTTGAGGACTATGAATCAGGTATTTTATAGAAAGACCCTCAATTTGTTTTTTTTTCTGATATTTTTTCATGACTTGACCGGAGTTGTGGGCTTTGGGGAAGAAGGCCGAAGTGGAATGCCTTCTTATCCTGTTCTGTCCAGGGTACCTGCTATGCACATGACTTTCTGCTAGTGATGTGGACCCTGAACACTTGGCTAAGGTGGTGTCTACCAGGTTTCTCCACTATAACGTCACTATTTTTCGCCTTTACAAACTCTGCTCTTTGGATGCGAGTAAGTCCAGCCCACACTCAAACATTGCACTTCCCCACGCCTCACTGTTATTGGAGAATCTTTGCCACGTGTTTCACTCTGACTTAACTTAATCCCAGCTCCCCTCACTGTCCCCTGGCGGAGCTCCCAATAAGCCCTAGGCAATATTTAAAGTTACAAAGAATCGGGGATTATTTAGCCAAACTCTTTTTATCCTTTTTTAAAATTATGGCATCATTGATATACAATCTTATGAAGGTTTCACATGAGCAACATTGTGGTTTCAACATTCACCCATATTATCAAGCCCCCCCTGGCCCCCTGCAGTCACTCAGTGTGCTAAGATGCTATAGAGTCATTACTTGTCTTCTCTGTGAGGTACTGCCTTCCCCGTGACTTACCTATATTGTGAGTGCTAATTATAGTACCCCTTAAACCCCTTCTCCCTTCCTCTTTTTCTTACCCTTTTCACAGATGAAGAAAGTGAGGCCCAGGGAGGAAGGTGACTTACTTAGGATCACACTGCAATCAGAAGGCAAAGGGCCCTGGGCACTGTACCAAGGCAGAGATCCGGAAGGATGTCATAGCCCAGATGAAATGCACAATAGATATAGATATGAATTGGTACATGTGGTGGGTGTTTGTTAAATGAATGAATGACAAGGACTTCCATATGTGATAAGGTTTATCTGTGGACAACACAGCCAGCCATGCAGGACACCTGCCTCCTCCTAGTTAGCTGAACAAACTAGGGAAGCAAGAACCGGTGATGACCGAGGGCAGATAGCCACACAGTCCCGGGCTGTGTGCCCCCAGTGACCCCCCCAGGCTAGCCACACAACAGAAAGGCCAGAGGATGCCAGATTCAGGGTTTCATCTGGCTACAGATGACTTTCCAAGCAGTCAGTTGGCAACTAGGGCCCACACAGTGACAGACACAGTCACACCCTGCAGGCGAGAGTGGCAGGGCAGTTTATTAATACATCCCAAGGGCATTAAAAATGTTAATGGCTTTTGCCCTGGTTCCTACAAGGCTATGGAACCAGCTGGTTCCTGGATGGAAAACAGGCTGTCCTCTTTGGCAAGGCACCTTATCACTCTCTCAGTTTTCCCATTTATAAAATGAAGATAATCACTGGAACTACCTTTGTGTGTCTTTAATTACTTTAATAAAACTCCAGCAAGCTCAGTGCAACATATGTGTGTGTGTGTGTGTGTGTGTGTGTATATATATATATATATATTTGGATGTATATCTATAGATGATTAGTTAACATTGAAAGAAGCCTAATCAGGAATGCCCACTCCGGGGCTGGTTGGTCAGCATCTGAAAGAGTCTAAGAAGAAGCCCATAGTCTAGAGGCAGCTATGATCTACGCAGCTACTATGTCTTCTGTCAGGCCCAGAGGTTTGAGGGTGTGCTAATTAGTTCAGTGGATATAAAAAGTGCTTTTCTTTGGGCAAAATTAATGGTGTTAAAGTGTGGATTTGCACAATCCACGATATTGTACAAGGACCTCTAACATGCCCAGCAGCATCTACCCCTGCAGGAGTACGTCAGGATCAAAGACTCAATCTCATCCTGTGTCTAGATGCCTTTGACTATTTCACTGACTGATTTGACCAGAAGGGAAGCCGGGTTCTGAAACCTGTTGTTAGAATCCTGTGGCATCAGCCTCAAGCAGACCTTTCATGAGATGCTTCTCAGTGCCCAAGGTGCCAGAGAGCTGGGACCCCACTAAGCCCAGACCATGTACCTGGCTTGGCATCTTCTGGCTGATGGCACCATTGTCTTCACCTTGCAAGGGGAGCTTGCTTGGGAGGAGCCCATAGTCCTCACTACCAATAATGATTGGCCTCCACACAGAGCCGCCAGACGAACGCAGCAATTCAAACCGCCCAGCTTGTCTCTGATTGGCTTCCAGACCACCTCATAGGATCGTGAGAGTTAGGTGACATAACCCACAGAAAGCGTGTAATGTGGTGTCTGAACCAACTAACATTTCTTCTAGAAGTCTATCCTAAGAGAGATAATCAGAGATTCTGGGGAAAAAAATGTGAGTATGTGAGTGGCTAAGAGCATGGATTCTGAAGTCAGATGACCCCGATTCAAATCCTACAATGCCATCACCTGACCTTGGGCAAGTTTTTCCGTCTTCTGAAGAAGCCTCATTCCTCATCTGTATCAGTATCTGTAATACTAGGATCACATGCGTTAATAAATGCAGGATTCTTAGATCAATGTCTAGTGCACAGTAAATGCTCAATAAGTGATGGCTAGCTTTACTTATGCCATCGCATGTGGTATAACAATTGAGATAATTTCAATAGCTGACAATAAGGGGCAGGTTAAATAATTTACAGTGTATCCGTGTGATGGAAAGTTATGCTGTGTTTAAATTGTCTATAGGGCTTAATGACAAGGGAATATTAAGTGAAAAGGTCTATAAGTGTTATATATAGTATAATTTCACTTTATTAAAAATAGACATTCATAGGAAAATGCTGGAAGAAAATAGGCCCAAATGCTGAGGAGGTAAACACTAAATGGTGGAATTTAATAACCTTGGTCTTAATATTTTTGAAACTGCCCATGATGGTATAGTTGGTAGAATAACGACCCTCAAAGATGTCCACGTCCTAATAATCTTTCGAAGCTGTGAATGTATTACCTTACATGGCACAAGGGACTTTGCAGGTGTGATTGAATGAAGGATCTTGAGATGGGGAGATTATTCTGGATTATCCAGGTGGGCCCAAGGTAATCACAAGGTCTTTCCATGTGCAAGAGGAAGCAAGAGTTAGGGGCCAAGGGAGGGGCAAAGAAGATCAGAGGTCAGTGATTCACGGCTGGCCTTGAAGATGGAAGGAGGTCATGAACCAAGGAACATGGGCGGCCTCTAGAAGCTGGAAATGCAAGGAGCAAATTCTCCCCTAAGCTGCAAGGGGAAACAGATTTGTTGACACCTGATTTTTGCACCATGAGACTGGTTTCAGACTTCTGGCCTGCGGCACTTTAAGATAATAAACTTGTGTTGTTTTAAGCCACTGAGTTTGTGGCAACTTGCTACAGCAGCAATAGGAAACTCATACAGTGGGTATGTATTTTATAACCACAGAAGAAAAGAAAAAGCTGCTCATTACTTAAAAAAAAAAACATGGGTGAACTCATTCCATTTCCACACAGGGCTCTAAGACAGGAGCTGCCCAGGTTTGGGATGTTAAATGCAATGAGGTGAAGTTCGTAAAATATCTTTATGAAGTCGCAAGCCAAGGTTTCAAAACACTGTGCCAAAAGTCTCATTGTTTTTGAGCTCTACTTGGTTTCTTACTTAATTTTACTGTGTGTAAGACCACCGCTGGCTTAATAAAAATATTTGTAAATAGTTACTTTGTTATCTTTGAACAACCATATTAAAAAAATAACTTTGAGAGAATTTAAAGTTGATCACATATTTTCAACTAGGAAAATGCTCTCCTCTTCACGTGGTCAGATCCCTGTTGCCGTTTGAGGAGGGGCCAGCCCTTTTGCACACAGGCCAGACCCAGGCATTGAGTAGAAAACTGCAGAACCGCAAGTTTCCTGGCTGTGGTTTGCTCTCTGGAAGTCTGCACAGGGTCTTTAAGGCAGAGAACCCAAGGCTCCAAAATGTTTCTGTGGCAGGCATCTTCCTGTCATTGTCACCACGTCGCAGAGATGTCCCCTGACTACCTGATCTAAAACCAGTCCTTTACCCATAACTTAAAACTTGCTCCCAGTAATTATTTATTTAGACCTCTCTTCGCTGTCTCCCCAAATGCCATCTAGACTGTGACCTTCTAAGGCCAGGGACCCTGGGTCTGGCTGCGTGAAGTGTTTGATACATAGTAGTTTATGAAGGTAGGAAAGCCTAGTTTCTGCTGGGATGAGGCTCCATATCAGGCTGGGTACACAGGAAGCCTTGGGAATCTGGCGGTTTGGGGGGGGGGTCCACCCTCCCAGGTTCTGCCAAGGGGAAGTGGGGCTGAAATTTAGGCTGGAATGCCCTCCTTCCCACCAGGCTTTGGGGAGTGGACCCACAGGGGTGCTGCAAGGGAGGGTAAGGCTTGGCTCTAGCCCGTGAGTATAAACACACTGGCAGTGAAAGTCATGCTCAAACAGGCACTGTTGGTGGAGCACACAGGCGTGCTGAGCACTGGGCTTGTGTTTTACACACGTTCTGAACCTCTGCAGTGATCCTGTTCTGCTCATTTGAGAGATGAGGACGCTGAGACTCAGCAGGGACTAGTGGCCCTGGTAAGGTTGCTGGGAGTGGGCATCCAGGCCCAGACTCAAACTCCAGCCCAGCTGGCCCCACAGCCTGAACTGGACCCCAAGGCACTGCCTTAGGGCTGCAGATGGGAGCCGCCCGCAGCATCCTCAGGGCTGGTTTCACCTCCCTCCTGGACCCCTCTGGCCCCTGTGCTTGAGAACAACCCTCTGGGGCTGAGGAGGTGACGCTACCTGCTGGGCTCCACCCACCCAGCACAAGCCCCTGGCCTCCTCTTCTGGGCAGTGGCTTCCAGCTCTGCTTCAAGTCATTCTGTGTGGGAGGAGGGAGAAGAGAGCCAGCATGGCTCCTCGCCACCCCGCTCCCAGCCCAGGGCGGTCCAGGGCGGCTTACCACTGATCCAGCCTCCAGGCAGGGAAGAACGGGTGTCCTTCAAGCACACCTCTGGGCTCAGGCACTGTTGTTCTTCAAAGTTATGTGAACAAGCCCAACAGCCCTGGGAGGGGAAGTGTTATGCCGCTTCGAGACACCTGCTGGAAACCCTTTTTACCCTGGAGGTGACAGGACCTGGCTAAGCTGGGATTCCAGCCAGATCTGTGTGACCCATAGCCCAGTGGTCACCAGGAAACTCTATTGTCCTCAGAGGTCAGGAGCCAACCAGCAGAAAATGGGGGTGTGTGTGCAGGGAGGGCTGCGGAGGCCGTGGGCAGCTCAACCTTCAGAGGGTCCTGCTACAGCCTGGCCCTGAGGCCTCACATGGTGGCCCCATGGGGTGGGGTCCCCTGCCTGGCATCCAGAGCCCCTACAGCTGCCTGCTGACTCATGTCTCAGCCTGGAAGACAGGCTAGGCAGGGGTTCCTGTTTCCACTGAACCCAGAAGCCCAGAGAGGGACAGTAAATGACTCAGTGAATGTCATCCCCAGGCAGGTGCAGAGCAGGAATGGGTCTCCCAGGGCATGGCCTCGAGGAGGAGGCCTCAGCCTGGACCCCAGAAGACCTTCAGAGGAGCCCATGCCTGTCTGAGACATTTGCAGGATGTCCTTTCCCAGGTCTCCTCCGAGTGCTGCCGGGTGTGTGGGCAGCAGGAAATGAGCGTCCAGGAGAGAGAGGAAGGCTGCTGCGGGGGTGGTGGGAGCAGCAGCCGCTGTGAGGTCAGCCTCCTGGGGACCAGCCTGTGTGCTGTGTATGTGTGGTGGGGACCCATGGGCTCCTCGTGGCCCTGCATGGCCTGCCTGCTGCCCCGTGTCCCCTGGGACAGAACCTGAGAAAGGCCTAAGGCTCCTGGTAGGAGGGAACCTGGAGAGGAGACAGAGCCCAGTGTGGGGGGTAGGAGCCAAGAGAGTGCCAGAGGGCTGGCCACCGTGTACCACCCTGCACTGGTCACAGTTTGGCCTGAATTGGGCAGCGTTCACCCTGCCAGCCACGAGAGGCAGTGGAGAAGAGCAGGAAGGTCATGAGGAAAGGGGGCTTCGGGCACTGAGAGGCTCCCTGAGGGGTAGGGGTCACGGAAGAGGGACAGCAGGGCACGGAGAGGCCAGTCCTGCCTCGTGATTCCCTTCTGCTGCCCGGTCCAACAGCACCGACTGTGCTGGGGGCACTGGGGAAGGGCGGAATCAGGACTGAGACCCATGCCCGGGCAGCCCTGGGCACCTTTCAAAGATTTATCCCTCAGGCGTGGGTCGCAGTCCTGATTCTGCCAGGCCATTTCCACGTGACCCCAGGTAGGTGTCTTAAAACCAGCTTCTGCTCCCTGGTGAATGCACGACATCATTCATGCAGCGGGCTGGAGGGCAAGGAGGAAGGCCAGGGGAGCGAGAGCGCACAGCACACGGCCTGCTTCCAGGCCACGTATGGGGAAGGCCTGGTGGGGTTTAGAGGGTGGAGGCCGGATCCATCCTCACCTTTAAGGGGGCACTCAGGGCTGTCAGAGAAGAGATTGCAGGGCACAAGACAGAAGTAGGGAGAGCACTGCAGGGAGAGGTGGTGGGCTGCGGCCACGCGGTGGGGGAGGTGGAGGGATTGGAGCTGATGGGGTAGAAAGGACAGGATTTACTGAAAGGCAGAACGTGGGCCGCGTGGGCGGGTGGGATTAGAGAGTTCCCAGGTGGGGAGCGATGGGCTTGATCATACTTCCCCCATTCCCCAGGCCCCTTTCAGAAACTCACTCTGCTCTAGGCAGAACAGGGAAATGTATCAGCTCCCACGATGGATTCCAGGGCTCCGGGGCTCCCACCATAACCCTGGAACCCAGTCTCTTTTCCTGAACTGGCATCAGTTGCAGGAAGGCTGCCCCCACACGGTGCCAAAATGGCCAACAGCAGCTCCAGGCTGGCATCCTAAACCCAACAGAAAGGGGCTTTTTTCTAATGTTTTCATAACACAAGTCCTAGGGGGCCCTCTCACTGGCCAAGCTGAACCAATCACTGAAATTGAGGGCTGGCTGGCAACACTGGGCCCATCTTTGACCATGTGGATGGAGAGTGGGGGGGGGGTTCTCCCGAGGGAGAGGGGACACTATGGAGGGGACAGATGGTTGTCAGGCAGGCAGGCAGGGGCCCTTGCCAGCACCCCAGCATGGGCTGATGTGCACAGGAGTTTCTGAAGCAAGGGCCTGGCACAGAGCTGGCCTGGGAGATAGTGGCTAGAATGGTGCCTGGACCATTATCCTTGGGTGGCTCCAGCTTCATGCCTTCTTGGTCCTGACCTGGGTGGGCCCTGACCCTCCAGCCAGGGCAAGCTGCTGCCCCACTGAGTACCTACCCTTTGCTGCCATTATCTCATGTTAAAAATTCCATGACCTGTGACCACCCCACAGCCTCAGATCCCACCTGACAGGGTCATTGCCGAGGTTGGGGTGCCAACTGCTTTGACCAAGGTAGGCTCCTACCTGCGGTCTCTTCCCAGACCTCAGCTGCCCCCTCACCTGCCTGCCCAGTGAGTTAGGAAGGTTGTGTTCAGCTTGGGGGAGGCTTTGAGACTCTGAGGTACCTAAAATCAGGACTCCGGCCCTCCACATTTCCTTGGGCCTTGGCAAGGTGGGGCTGCCCTATAGCTGCTCAGCAGAGTAGCTCCAGGGGATTGGAGAGGCCTGCTCAGCCTCTCTGGTTCTTGGTCTTTATTATCTGCTGTTGGATTCAGTCCCCAGCTTCACATTTGGCCCCAACACCCCACATCCTCCCTTCGTGGTGGCAGGAGGGTTGCTGCAGTTCCAGCCTCACCTTTCAGATTTAAGTCCAACAGGAGAGTAAGAGCCTTTCCTTACATACAGTTCCCACTTTAATTGCACCACTTCAGGTCACTTCAGGTCACATGCTCATTCCTGATCCTGTGTAGCCAGTGAATGCAGGATGTGGGTTGCCACACCTGAATCCCATGCTCCAATCCCAGACACATGGGGGGAGTTGGAAAGGTAAATTCCCACACTAAAATCAGGGCTGGGCCTCCTACTGCCCAGGACTGACCTGTCCAGGGGGGCCCCCAGGAACAGAGCCTTAACCTCTCTCAGGTCTGTGGGCTTTCATGAATGACACAGGCCATAGGTCCATTTAAAAATCATTTTATTATTAACATCATCTTCCCATTTAGCCAAGTGTCTGTCATGTATAAGGAATGTCGGTAAATATTCCATTTGAAGCTTCTTTGTACATATTTCCATCGATAAATAAACTCTGAATTCACATAAAAAAGTTAAACTTAAATAACTCATATTTCCTTCTCTTGTAACAGGCATATATTGGTAAAATATAAATATTCTCGGACTCAGGCTTTGTTTTAAGTGAGGACAGTAATTCATCCTGTGGTACAATTATTGACAACAAAACCAAGAAACTGTCAGCTGGAGTCCTGGCTTGGACCAGCACGGAGGCGGGAAACCGAAAATTCACATTTGGTTTCTGGGCTAAGGGTTGGGCAGGAGTGGTGATGGGGGGGATAACAGTTTTCTTTACAGCTCTGATAAAAATAATCTGTTTTGTCACTGAATTTTAACTTTGAATATATTCTTCTACATTTGCTGATTAATTCCATAATCGTTTTACTTAAAACTGAGATGTCAGCTAACAAAATATGGCACATAATCCATTTGTAACAATGTCAGTAGATTCAAAAACTATCATTGGGCCGGCGAGAACAGCAGGCGTGGGGAGGGCGGACTTGGGCTCGTCTGCTTCGTTCACTGTGGTCACTCGCATGTCCATCCATGCCCGGTGTGCGGACGGGGCCTCCTGGGCTTGAGCGGCAGTGAAGCTGGCGGGCGCTGCTCAGAGCACCCGGGGGATGATGGTGAAGGGCACCGCAGGGCTGCTGGCCTCCAGCTCCAAGGCCGTCAGGAAGCACTCGGTGGCCGCCGCGTCGTTGCCCTGAGCTTGAAGGACCTCCCCCAGCCCATTCCAGACCTCGTGGGCTGTCGAGTTCACCTGCACTGCATCTCGAAGGATCTTCTCTGCCAGACTGTAGCGGCCCAGCTGGTGGAGGATCAGGGCCTGCAGACATCGGAGAGACACAGTCAGAGAGACTCTATAGAGCTCTGGGCTCATCTCTGTCCTTAAGTTGCAGCTACTCCTTACAGGGGTGCAGGCTCAAGCCCTTCCCCCACTCTGCCCTAATAGTCAATTGCTTGAACCACATGAACTGGCCCACACTCAGCTCAGCCATTTTTAGACAATAAAAATGTCACTTTACATGGTTCATCTGAATAGTTAACACCTAGGCACGAAGCAGCTGGAATGGCCAGTCTGCACTGAGCCCACAGGCCAGTGTGCATGTGCTGGTGGCACCTAAAGACATGTCATCTGGCGCATTTACTATCATAATGATTAGAACAGGCAAGTTTCAAATTGCTCACAGTCCCCCTACCATAAATAAGCTTTTGCTTTCATTGTCCCCTGCACACCCCAGGCTCACTCCGGCACAGCTGTCATTTTACACAGCTTTAGTTAGGTGTTCTGCGTGGGCCTCCAAGTATTTTATCATAACCATGTTTCCAAGTTGTGCATCCCCACTGCTGACATGTTGGTGCTCTTTCACGCACCAGACACGCCCTCATTTCCTCCATCTCCTCCTCATGGGGACACAGCTGGGTCACACCCAGTCTCTTACTATTAAAAATTGTGTGTGAAGAACACCTTTCTAGACAGTGTCTTTTCACTTTTTTAGAGTAGCGGATTCAGATCTTCTTTACAGCTCTGGAAATGGAATTTGACTGAGAAATACTCATGTATTCTGGGTATAAATGGATAAAAAGGAATCGATAGAGGCAGGACAACAGGGGAGGGACGCAGAGTCCTCCTCAGGCTCCTGCAGAGGCCCTGGAAGAGGCTCAGTGGAACCAGCCTGACAGGCACTGGGGGATTCCTCCATTTGGGCAAATTTCCCCAGACTGGCGTGACTGGTTCAGGAGATAAGACTCTCTTTAGGGTTCTCCAAATACTTTGCCAATTATATCCCCAAAGGGCCATCTGCCCCCATTCCCCCCCATCACTGCTCTTTATCTTTGTTCATTTCATAAGAACAGACTGTCCCTCCTTATTGAAACCTGCATTTCTGTAATAACAACTGAGGTTGAATATTTCCCTTGCCTTTGTTTACAAGCCTTGTAGAAGATTGCTAGTCATCTGCTATCATAAGTGTCTAGACTGTTTTACAACTCTGGAGATTTTTTTCTTTGAACAAAAGTTTTTAGTTTTCAGTATTGAATTAGCCGATCTTCAGTTATTTTTTTTGTCACTTCAAAGCCTTGAAAGTTCTCCTTTTAAAGAAGTGACACATGTTCAATTCTATTTATTGTGATTTGCCTTTTTAAAGTCATTGTCTGCTTTTTACCTGGGCAGACAGGAGTCTAAGTGGATTTCTTCTACTTTGCCAGACATGAACTAGCTAATCCTCCTGCCCCTCACTCCTGCGAGGTGCCGCCTGTCGCACAGTGAATTACTAACTGACACAGGGGCCTTCTACAACTTCCCACTGAGCCCCAACACTTCACTCTCACATTAGTACTACACTGTTTTGATTCCTGTTACTCCACATCATGTTTTAACAGGTGGGATTAAGCCTTTCCTCATTGCTCTTTGCTTCTAATGTATTTTTTGACAATCTTGCCTTGTATTATTGCAGATGAATTTAAAAATCATTTTGTTCATTCCTCTTAGGAGTTGAATTGTACTTGCATTAACTCTCTAACTACACGTGGAGAAGCCTGACATCTTTACAATGTTTAGTCTTCCCACCCAAGAATGTGGCATGGCCTGCTGGCCCTTCAAATATCACCCTAAATCTCCCAATAAAGCCTGGCATTTCCTTTCTGTGGCCCAGGTGCAGCACGGAGGAGGCCTCCCCAGTGTTCTAAAGCCTGAACTTCACTAGGGGACGATGGACAGCAGATAGGCTCTCAGGAACAGAACCAGCCAGCAGCAGGGCACAAACATGCTGTCCAGGGGCCAGCTGCACGCAGCCTGAGCCCCAGGCCCCAGGCAGAGGCTGGGCCTCCTCGGAAAAGCTCTGGTCTCCAAGATGGGCTCTGTGAGGCAGGCAGGCTGATGACTTCACGAGGCAGCTCGGGCTGGCCTCTCCCCAGGGCGTGTGGCCCTGAAAGTGGTGTCTGCTGGCTGAGAAGCGGCCTGACTGCTGAGAATTTCCCACACCTAGAGTACCCAGCCCGGGAGCTATGAGGCTGAGCTGGGAGGAGCACAGGGTCAGCAGGGTGGCAGCCAAGGAGACCCACGGCCCCAGGACAGCGTGTGACACTGTGGAGGAGTCCTCCCTACAACTCCAGCCCTGGGAGGGGAGGCAGGTCAGGAAGCCTTCCTGGGCCAGGAGGATGAGGCCTCAGGCAGAGAAGCTGTCCTCCCCGTCCAGGGTGCGGAAGGCTTCAAGGTCAGCTCTACCCTCTCCATGAAGAAAACTGAAAGGACAGTGTATGTTTCCTTCCTCATGAACATCCAGACATGCCTTAACAATGTCTGTGCTGGAGTCCCTGCAGGGCGCAGGTCCTAGGCCAGAGCTGAGGCTCTGAGAGGGTCGCGCCCTCCCTGGAGCTTTAGAACGAGAGAGGTGGCTAGAATCCAGTGCTTGAAATTAGGCCTTCCCCTCAGCTTCTGAAATTTGCTCTCCTCAGACTGCACGGCCTTCCTGGCCTCCAGGGTGAACTGCTGTTTTGGCTGCCTTCCCAAGGCTGGTCAGGGTCAGGTTGGCGGGGACCACAGTGAAGCTCTCTGTGTCAGCACACGGAGGCCCCTGCAGAGGACCCCTTCCCAGTCTCCATGCGGTTTCTCCTCTCAGCTCTCTCCCCAGAGCCCCCACTCTCCACACAGCTGTGAGGAGATATGGGACCTGTGGGCTGAGAACAGGAGCAAACGGTCAGCATGGGCCCGGCTTCCTAGCAGGAGGAATATTAAGAGCAGTAGCAGTAGCAGTAGCAAGCACTTCCACGGTGCTTATGTCCATGGTTCACTTACTTCACCTGGGGACCCTTCCAAAGCAATGTCACGTGGCACCGCCAGGACAGGTATGCACTGGGTCCAGGCCTGCTTTTTCTGCTGTGGAGAAGGTGCCCACAGCTGAGGAGCACCTATTCTGTGGTGGAGAAATATCCCCACGCGCCAGGTATTCTGATCCCCTTCTGCAGGTGAGTAACTAGGCTCCCGGGAGCTCTCCTGCACTGCTGGCCACTGCAGAGCTGGGTGAGCACCCGCATCTCCTAGCTATTAGAGCACGGCCGAAATCCACGTGGGTGTGGCAGTAAGTAGGTGCTCCTAGGGTGGTGTTCTGCCCACCCTGGCCCTCCTTTAGAGAAAATCTGAGCTCCATACTCTCACTTCCCAACCTTGATGATCAGGTGGAAGAATGGGAGGCCATTTTCCCAAGTTACATTCATTAGGACATGAGGGCTAATGAGCTCCTGCGTCTTTTCTTCTAGGGGACATCAGTCTGAACTCACTCTAGAATATTCTGATTTAACCAACAGAGAAATGAGAGCTGGGAGGGGGTCTGGGTAGTGGCAGCAAGACAGCAATAAAAGGAGCCACATCATATGTATGCCTTTAAGTCATGATGTCTGCGTATCCAGTTACTGGAGACACACCACCTTTTCTCTGGGTGGCTCTACCAGGCAGGACACACATGCTGTGTGGGCTTGGCAAATGGGCGATGAAAGACAAGCCACCTGGTAAGATAGGAGGCATCCTTGGCTACATGGCTGCAGGTGGAGAACATCAGGTAGGTCCCACCAGGCTCTGCCGCTGTAGAACCAGCCCTGTGCTGTTTGCTGTTTTCTTCCTGCACATGGTCAGTTTTCTCCCCATCAGGCGCCATGCTAGGCACCCATATAGCTTATCTCATACTTACTTCTTCTTTAGATACAAGGAGACAAGGTTCAGAAGGTTCCAGTGCCTTGCCCACGGTCACAGGGCCAATGAGTTCGGAGCTGCAGGCCAGCCCAGGTCTGCCTGAGGCCAAAGCCCCCCTTCTCCCAACATCTTCCCGCCTGCTTGCTGCTGCCTCTGTCACTTTAAAAGACAAGCCAGGAGCCCCTTGAGGCCCCCTCAGTTTTTCCTGAGAGACAGCAAATGAGCATCTGCCACAGTGTGTCTCCCTTTCATTTCTCCAAGCACGGGGGGCTGGTTGTTGCTCCTTCCCACGGTTACGGTTGGGAAATTGCTCCTCTCCAGGCACAGCTTTTCTCCGGCCTAGGCCCGCTGTTTGAGGACACCCTGCGTGTTCACTCAAGAACTGGGAGGGCTCCTTGCCTCCCTTTGGTGGCTCCCATGCTGGCCGTGGTCATGAGGCTTGGGACGGCTGCAAGCGCCAAAGGCCTGGCAGGGCCTGTTAACCCGAAGGTAGACCACTGAGATGTGGACACCTGGGAGGACCAGGGCCTTGGCCCAGTGGGACCTGGAGGTCACTGCTCTCAGCGGCAATGACCTGCCCCACCCTGCTGGAGTGGGGACAAGGACACCAGCACTTCTGCTGGAATTTTGTTTAGAGAGTGGCAGGCACTGAATCTGGGTGTATCTCCTCCGGGAGGCTCCAGGGTATATGGCAGGGGGCAAGTCTGCCTGCAGAGAATCAGCCAGTGGACGAATCTGTCCCATCACCCCCAGCCCTGGGAGCTAAGATTGTTTTTGTGTTCTTGGGTTCTTGTGGGCTGGGAAATTTCCAGCCCATATACCTGGACTTATATTCCTAATGTAGGAACAAGCTACCATTTCCAGATGACCTTGAATCTTCCTGAGCAATCTGTTTAGTGGAATTAATTCCTCAAGCTGGAGCTGCTCAGGGAGACTGCCAGCTCAGGCTTGGCAAAGGAATGAAAAATCAGCTTCTCCCCAGTGCCCCCAGCAAGCCAAGAGCAGCTCAGAAATCAGTCACACAATGGGATCCACCAAACAAGCTCCAGCTGGGGTCTGAGCCATTGCTGGGTGCCAGTGTTGCTGGCAGGCTTTGGCCAGAGGTGGGCCGGGCCCTGGCTGTGCCTGGCCATCAGGACTGCCACACCACCCAACCCCCTGCGCTATGAAGGCCTCCCTGGGTCTGATGTGATGTGCTCTTATGCACTAGAACCCTGACATCCTTCTCAGTGCTACAGGACCTACTTCCTTTCTTCTCCAAAGATCAAAGGCCCAACTCCTGAGGCTGGCATTTAACCGTTCTCACCACCTGCTAGATCTAACTCTTTCCCCGCAGAGACCTCTTGGTCCCACCAGGCTGGTCTGACAGCCCACGCTCTTCCCAGGATGCAGCCCCTAGTCCCCATCCACCTCTCCAACCTGAGTCAGCCCTGGCCTGGCCCTCCTGCTGGAGCTCTGAGTCCTGATGATCCCCATGCCCCCCAGAGGCCAGGCCACACCGCCCTCCCTCCCCAGGCAGTGCTACTCAGAGGCATGGCTCCTGTTCCCAATGGGCAGGAGACAGATTCAAAGAACATACTTTATTACCATAATCACCTGTCTTCTCATTATCAAAATCCAAAACCCACTGAGTGAGTGCTCAGATCCCAGCTATGGAGGGCCAGAACGAGCCTGCTCTTAAAGTTCCAGGCCCAGTGAAAATCTCAACAAAACCTCGTAATGGCTGTCAGGCACTGGGCGGTGCCCTCAGCCAGCAAGATCCTGTCCGGCACTCGGTCACCTCTCCAAGTTGGGGATTGCGGATAATGTTGGATAGAAAAGAAGACCTGCCTAAGACACTTCCATAGATAGTAAGCGGCAGAGCAGAGACGTGAGGGCAGTCCATGCTCACAACACCAGGCCCCCTTCCCACTTGGAGAGGTTGCACAAACAGGCTCCCATCCTTCCCAACCCTGGCGTCTCCGGAGCCGCTGTAGGTGAGGAACCAGCTGGGGCTGGTCGTCGAAGAAGAGGGAAATCACTGAGAGGTAACTTATTCATCCTTTCCTTCACACACAAATGAGGACAGACTCTCAAGCTTGTAATTATTATAATCAGGTGTTTTGTACAAATAAGATCTTGGTGCTGTACCAAATTGGAAGGGATTAAATTAAACCTGTTATTTCAAATGAGACAAAATGGACTTGGCTGGTGTGCGGACAATTAACATCTTCCTTGCTTATGTCTTTCTTTTTTGGTGATAAGTGATGCCTAAGGACTCACCACTTCACCACACGCTGAGAGAGCCGGCACAGGAACGCTGGGCAGGCTCTTGCGTCCAGTGCTTCCTGCCATGGCCCTGACTCAGCTGACCAACAGCAGGGCTTCAGGACAAAAGCCCCTTTGGGAGACTAGACATTCCCATGGTGTTCTGCCCAAGTGCCAAGTCAGCCCTTTGCTGTGCTCAAGGGCATGTTGTGAGCCACTGCTTGTCCCTCTAGGAGTACAGGTTCAGGGAGATAGTGTCCCTGCAAGAAAGCATCTTCCCAAAGCCTAGCCATGGCTAAGAAGAAGTCACGTGGCTCAGCTCTGGTTGGGTTGAGCGAGCAGTCTCTATGTGGCTATTGCTTTCTCCCAGGCATGCTGCTTTGGAAATTGGACATCTGGCAGCAGGACGGAGATGAACAGCTCCCTCATGCTTTCCACGCTGGGCCTACTGCTACTCCGAACTTCACCCCGTGGGCACTGCACTTGGCTTCTCGGGAAGAGAACAGCACACTGTTCTTGCCTCGCTGTAGCTGGCCTGGGTTTTGCAAAGGCTGCTGGACCCCTGACGTTAAGGGTGGGATTGGAGTGCCTAAAGATCTTTCTGTCCCATCCAGGGTCGGAAACTCCACCATCATACACTGCAGGGGGTAGAGGTGGGAGTGGGGGGCTGAGGGCAAGGGTTGTTAAGAGGCTCCTTCAAAAACACAAACCTGGGAGGACAAATGCATGGATCCACCAGGCTCTACGAATTTTTGGTGTGCACGGGATTATAACTAACATACCATATGTTATATTGATTGCAAAGTACTTTCGCAACTATCCTGTGCAATAGGTGCATTAATCAAGTTGGCTTATCTCCAACTCTGCTCCCCACTAAGTTTTGCTGTTATGCTTGCAGGGTAGGGGCTGGGTGAGCTGTGGTCATCTCTGTACCACCAGGCCTGATGCCAAGCAGGTGGGCAGTAATCAAGACAGAATGAACAAATGAGCAAACCCCAAATGTCTAAGAAATAAGAATGATGCTTAAAGCCACCATTGCCTGAGTTGAGGTCTGTCTCACCCAGAGCCCATGTTCCCGCCCTCTACAACATGCTGGAACAGGGTGGAGGATTCTCCCAGCACCCATGAGCCAAGGGCCTCAAGGTGGATCTACCCTGGAGGGGTGGGTAGGGGCTGATGACCAGACTGGCCACTGGCCTCAGAGCTTGGCCTGCACCTGAGCTTCTGGGGCCATTTGAGCCGAACTGGCACTTCTAAGGCTTTTGGACAAAGGTACATAAGCCTTTCCCTGGTGGGATCCTGTTATCAGGACACTGGGTTTGTGGTGGCAGCTAAAGGAAAGCCAGTCTTCCTCGTTTGTCAGCCCCCGGGACAATGACAGAGCTGCTGAGCTGGCTGCGGCCTGAGCTGTGAGACTGTGCTGGCTGGAGATGGCACATCGGGGGGTCAGGACACAGGCAATGGGTTGGGAAGGGCTCTGCAGGCCCTGGGCACTGCTGGGGACCGGCCTGGTTGGAGGCGGAAGGCTTGGCGCTCTCAGGTAGGGGGTGTGTAGGCTGAGCATGTGGACCCCAGGCTCACAGTGGCTGAGTTTGAATCCTAGCTCCACCATTGACTTGGACAACTTCCTCTGGGTCTTAGATGCTTTATCTGTGTAATGGGGACAAACCCAACACGCAGGGGAGTCGCAAGGCTTAAATGAGACAGAGTCTGTCAAGCGCTCCACAGAGTAAACTTCTGGTAGCTGGCTGCCATCACCAATGTGAACGTTATGATCTTCATCATTACTATTAATGACTGAGGGGAGGGGAGGGGAGGGCTGTCCATGACACCACAGTGAGATGATGTCACTGCAGTCCTGTCTCCCTCTGGGCCAGAGACCATCTGATTTGCCTTTGCACGTGTGGCACCCACAGTGGGCCTGGTCCAGAGGAGGGTCTTGGTGAACATCTGCTGAACGGTTGGAAGGATGGACATGTGCATGGTGGGGAACACTGGGATGGTGGGGAGGAGAGAAGTGGGCGTGGCCTTTTGCCAGTGCTTTCCACCTATTAGCTGCCAAGAGTTATGGCCTCAGGTCACCCTCATCCATGCTCCCAAGTCAGACATGGCTCATTCAGGGCCTCCTCTGCCTTTCAGGGGTACCAAGGCCGCTGTCAGGGTGGGAGAGCCCCAAGGGAGATGGTGCTGTCCCCCAAGAGCCCAGTGGCTTGCCATGGCTGCCCTTCAGGCTGTTTGCTTACACTCTGTACTTCTGACACTGCTCCCAGGAAAGCTCTAGAGCCACCTACAGACTCTGCCTGACACCCCTTAGCAGATGAGGAAACAGAGAGCCAGAGACAAGAGCTTGCTCAAGGCCATGTGTCTGATGGATGCAGAGCAGGGCTAGATGCTCGAAGCGCCGGGAGAAAGGGCCCTGGTGTGGCACAGGGCATGCAGCAAGTGCCCCAAAATTTAGACTCCAAGCACAGTGCTCTAAACTGCCTTCCGCCCAGCTGCTTACTGCTTATCCTGCCTGTGGCTACATGCATGGCAGAGTGAAAGCCTTCTGGAAGCCTACCAGAACCCCAAGAGTGGCTTCCATAACCGGAGAGATAACAGGGACCCCACATGAGCTCCTGCCTCTTCCCAGAAGCTGTCGACTGGTTGGACTGGAAGTGTGTAACTGAAGTATAAGCATCAAATGAGAAAACCCACCATTTCTTTTCAGGTATTTGCATTTTTCTCCTGAAGATACACTTGATAAGAGAAAGCCAGGTAGGTGGTGGTGGTGGTCTCAAAAATGTTTTTCTTGTGAACCAGAATATAAATAGACTGCAAACCAGTGCCACTCTGAGAAGCCCACAGGAGGGAATGGCTTTGGAAGGATCTCCTTGGGGAATACGAAGCCTAGGGCTGCCCTGCCTCCCTTCCTTCAGAGCGGCCCTTTCTTTTCTGGCAAGTGTCAAAGGCACTGTCAGTTCTGAGCTTGAGCATCTTGTGGGCGCAGCTGAGGGGGCAGCCCTGAGCCTGCCCTGCTTTCCAACGATGCCTTGAAAAGGAGCTGAAAACATATGAGGGTGGGGTGGGGGTGGGGCCCAACTTCCCTACCTGGGTTTCAGCAGCTCTGGGTGAGGCCTGGTCTATACTGGGCTCTGTTTGTGATTCATTTCTGTTCTGAGTGCTTAGAAATTGCGCTGGCTTGCCGGGGGCCGAGTGTGTGGGTCCTGGCCAACTATGCCAGCCTTGGAAGGGCCCGATTATCCAGGCCAGGAGCTGCAAAGGAGCCAGACTCTAGGCATCTTGACCAATGTCCCCTATATTTCTCTGCCCACTGGAGCGCCAGATTGGGGTGGGGTTCGCACATTGCAACTCAGTGCCCTTCACTAGCTCGGTCAAGATGCGTCAAGGGAGGCCCTGGAGGAGGTGCCTCTGGAGTTGGTGCCACTCCATTTCCTTCTCAGCAGGTTGGAAGTTTTGGGGAGGGACTCGTCTTTGTTTTGGCTATTTTACTCCATTTTGACTCAGGTTCCCCCAAAGGCCAAGGTTAGCTATTCCTGACAACCCTGCACCCATTGAAGCCACAGAGACACAGGGCTGGCACAAGGCTGCCGCAGCTATTACCTTTCCAGGTCCCATCTATCCACCCCCAGGCTCCGGTGTAGACAGAACATTCATGAAGCCACTTGACCTTCACAGTGACAGAGGGCTGTTGAGGTCCTGTTCCAGGGTTCTGGGTGGAAGAGCACAAAGGAAGACTCTGGGGGTCAAAGGGGAGGAGGGCACATCAGCTAAGTGGCTCCTGTCCTGGGCAGGGCTGGTGACTGACTGCACATTTACTGAAGAGCGGCTCCTTCTGACTGGGCTCTGGGATTGAGAAGAGCTCTGGACGAGGCTAGTGGATGCCAGGCCCCCATGGCAGCCAGCCTTTATCTACGACGGGGCTGGAGACAGAAATTACCAGAAAATCTCACATCCTTACAACTGGGTAAGTCTGGGGCCAGGAGCAGCGCAGTCGTCTGGGCACAGAACAGACATCCCTTGGAAGCTCCCTCTCAGGGTGTGCTGGGAATTGGTGCTGAGCATTCCAGAAGGGAGGAGGCCCAGGCCCCAGCTGCTCCCCTCCTCCACCCAGGGGATGACCAGATGCGGCTGCAGAGGCTGCCTGCACCTTCGTTCACACAGGGTATTTCATGGATTCAGGAGGCTGTGCTCTCAGGGGGGCCCTTTTCTAGGTCAAATATTTTATTTGAAGAAATGTGCCTTTTGGGGAACAGGCCTTTCTAGCATTGAACTCAACTCAGAAGGAAACAAAACTCAATTTTTCAAAAACCCCTTATTTTTCTAAGCCAGCAACCAACAAGCCATGGAAGCAGAAACCCTCAGGATTAGGAAGGGGGCTTGGGCCTCTGCTCTGTGATGTGGAGCCTCCCGCTTTTGCTTGCACTCTCCAGTGATGGGGAGCTCATCACTTCCCTGGGCAGCCCACACTGGGCAGTCTGCACTGTTGGTTAAAAAATGTAGAGCCCTAAGCTTTTACCTAATTCCCTCTTTCCGGTGTTTACTGATTCCTCTGGAGTCATGTGGAAAAATCCCCTCCCCTTTCTACCTAACAACTCTTCAGGAGCTGAAGAAAGTTTCCAGAACAGCTCACACACACTCAGACAACACACACTCACTCCAGGGCTTTAGAGGAATGGTAAATTCAGGCCTCGCTACTCCCCCAACCTCACTGAATCCCGCTGCTTAATGTGGCCCCAAAGGAGTCCTCACTGTGGGTTCAGAAAAGAAGCCAACACGCCCCAGGAAAATGTGAGTGCGGCTTTTCTTTATGTAAACATCTGATCGGCAGAATCTTTTAAAGCTGTTTTCTTCTGGGATGGTTTGGAATATTCTGGAGCTGCTTATTCTACAATCAGCAGAGTGACGGGCTGTCAGGCAGAAAATACCAGCAGTGAGGAGTGGTGGACCGTTTGGCCATCAGCCAAACAGCCTGCCCAGCCTCGAGGGGATTTCCTTTGGCCTGATTTCTTTGAAACTGGGTGCTTCCGTATAGCTGCCCGAATATCCACAGGCGGTGGTGTCTTTTAGAGAACAGTCATTGGGGATTGGTGGGAGTTTAGGGGTGAGACCTCAGTCAGCCAGTCTACCAGCCACTTCCAAGCACCGAAGACCAGTCTGCTCCTACCGTGGACAGACGCCCAGAGGGCGGTCAGGGAGGGTAAAAGGCATGTGAGCATTCCCCAAAGGGCCAGCCTTCTTATTTTATAGGCAGGAAAAGGGGTGAGGGGACCCTGGGCAGACAAGCCCTCTGCTAAGATCACAGTGAGCCGAGGAGCAGCGGCCTGGGTCCCAGGCAGGGGCTGTTTGCTCTGCCACAACCAAGGCTGCTTCTGGTTCTTCGCTCCCTCCCACAAAATTGGGCTGAGTGGCTGTGCATGTTCTGACCACACTGTACTGGGCACTGGGAGCTCAGTGGCACAGGCTGCCCCTCTGGCCTGGAGGGGTCAGCTTGCTGAGAGCTCCGAGCTGGGCAGGCCTGTCTTTCATGAGCGGAGGCCCAGCGTCTGGAGCAGAGTGAGGCCTATTGGAAGGACGAGGGAGGATATTCCAGAAGAGATAACATGATGCTCCTTGTTTTTTTAAACAAAGAAGGTGGCTGAGGTTCGGAGTCAGGGTGACTGGCTCACAGGCGCATAGCTACAGCTGTCATCCAAATCAGATCTGACCCTCCAGCTTCTAAAACTCCCTGTGAACAGAGGTCCGGCCCTGCAAGTCTGGTTCTTCCTGGAGATCGCCCCTTCTCATTACACCTGGTCTGGGGCAAGAGCCTAGTTCTTGGGCAGTCACAGCCGAGAACAGCCTTACTGATGACAAAGAAATGAGGAAACGGCCCTGGGAAGGCAAGCACCTAACTCAGTTACCAAGCCAGGTGGAGGCCAAGTGGGGTCTCAGAATGCAGGTTTCCTGAGGGCCAGCTCTGGGCTCTGCTCTGTCAGGCCACCAGGATCTCCTGAGAGGGTGGCAGGCATTTAGGGGACCAAGAGAAGCATTCTAGGAGGCTTTCTCTGGGTTAGCTGGCTCTGGACCCCATGGCTCATGGCTGGGCTGTCCAAGAAGCAATCCTCCCCGGGGGATAAGTTCTGGGGAGGGGACTTCCCGTCCAGCTCTGTTGGCCTGCCTGGGCACTGCAGGCCCTTCCTTCATGTGGAAGCTGCCAGACTCCAGAGGCCCAGACTGTGGGCTCTCCAGGCCCAGGTGACCACCAGAGGGCCTGGCTTGAAGGGGCGGATGGGATTGCCCATGTCTGTGTGACATGAATAATGCCCACGCTACAAGCCCACCCTCTTCTGGTGGCTGGGAGGGTGACCCCCTACCCAGTGGCCCGGGTTCTGGGTTACAGATGGGACCTGGGACGGCCTGGCTCCCTTCCCTGTGACCCCATGCCCGCCCCAGCAGCATTCTGCCTGGTGAGCTAATCTTACAACACCCCCCACCTGTAATCTGTGATTACAGATGGGCCCTCTGTGCCCTGGCAGTCTTGCCATCCCAGCTACGACCGGCTGCCGAGACCTGAGTCCCTTTGCTTGCCCACCAGGATGAACGGTATGGAGGCCTTGCTAATTGGGAACAAGAGGGAGAGCTGACGCTCCTGACAGAAGAATGGCTCCCCCTCAACATCAGTGTGTCTGCACCCCTCTCACATCAGCCCTGGGAAGATGAGGTGGCATCTGCTTCCTCACTGAGAAACAGTGCAAAGGCAGGCTTGGAACTGCTCCCTCTCTTTACCCCCAGTGCCACCCCACCCCCAGCCTGGGAGGTGGATCACTTCTATCAGTGCACCGGCCGGGTGTCAGGCACTGCTGCAGGCAGGGTCCCGCCACCAGGCTGGGAGGGTGACAGGAAGTGCTATGGGCAGACAAGCCCTTTGGGGGTCGGGTGAGCTCCCTGCCAGCTGCACTGATAAATTCAACGCACATGCACACAGGCACCACATACGCACTCCAAGCTCCGCACAGTGCACTGACCTAATTGCAGAAACGTCAGACTGAGCAAGTCCCAGGCAATATCAAAGGACATCAGTGGAAGGAATCTCAGGTCTGCCTCTGTGCAACTCAGGTTGAGCAGGGGCCCTGGCAAGGGGTGAAGAAGGGACAGGAGGAAGCCTTGGGGTCCCCAAGATGCAGGAATGCTGGGCATCCTTGGAAGCCTGAGACAGTTCTTGGTAATATTCCAGATGAATCACCAGCCTCCCCTCCCCCAATTTGCCATTTAAATTACATGCTTTGTTGTTGCAGTGAGCTTGAGCTCAGGGGCTGGGCGTGAACACGAATATTAGCTACCAGTTCTTAGGCGAGAGAATGCTGCAGTTTGGCCCAGTGCCATGGACCTGCCACAGCCCAGCCAGCATTTTCTGGGGGTGCTAACACGGCTCCCCGTGCTCGTACTTTTCCACTGGTAATGGGCAAGAGACTCCTGTTGACTTACTTGTGCATCTCCCTGGTTGACTTATTTATTTTTATCTGCCTTCCCCAATAACAAGTCAGGCAGGGACGCAGTGCAGGGCGGCCTGGAAGGCAGTGCTTCCCCATGGCCCGAGTTACCCACGCAGTGGAAAGTTTGGTGCTAATCACTCCCCAGAGGTCGAAGCCCAGCCTCTCACTCTCAGGGGATGCGGTGTTTGGGAAGACAGCATCCCACCCCAGGCCGGTGTGGCCCAGCCGGAGAGGTGTGGGCCTCTGGGAAGGGCTGAGTGAACTGGGCCTGCTTCAGGCCCACTTCCCTAGGTGAGAACAGAGGTCCAGACAGATGTCTCGCTGCCCCCGGAAGCTGGTGGGGACAGGGGTGGGGGGGGCGGGAAGAGACACAGCCCTACACTGGTGCGGGAAGTGTCTGACAAGCTCTAGAGGAAGATTCTACCATCAAAAATAATTCACACAAGGCCACCCCAGAGCCAAGGTGAAGGGCTTCCTGGGGTCCTCCGGCCAGACAGTGGGGGACTCCGTGAAAGCCCAGTGCTTGGCTTTCTTCCCAGTGACCGTGACGGACCCTCCTTGTGCCTCAGTTCAAGCTGTCCGCAGAGGGAGTGGGGGAAGGGTGCTGTGTCCCTGCATTTGGGTCTGACCACGGATCACCAAACACTGAAAGCAAACGCCCGTCCGCTTTCACTTCCCCTGGGACGTCCTGGCCTTCCCCGAGGCAGGAGAACAGGGCTGGGAGAAGCCCTGCTGGTGGAGGACATGCCCTCCCAGGCCTGCTCCGCGGTCCACCACCAACTGACCGACTTTGGCGGAGCCTTCTCTCAGCCTCACCTTCCCAATGTAGAGGACGAAGGGGTGGAACAGATGATCAAGATGCAAATTCTAGGGCTTGGTAAAACCTTCTGTCCAGCAAGTATTTTTTGGAGCACGCACTGTACATGAGGGTGTATCCGTTCTTTCAAGACATAAACCTCAACTGGAGAATCAAGCAGAAAACACTGCCAGACAGACGCTCTCTCCTCTGGTATGTGTGGTGAGGTGCCCACGGCATGTGGTGGGTGAGGGGTGAGGGGTGAGGGGTGAGGGGTCAGGGGCACAGCTGACATGGCTGGGAAGGACTTTCTGGAGGAGAGGCCTGGCACAGTGCTGTCCCCCAGCAGCAAAACTGGACACAAACAGAAGAGTGGCCCTGGAGCCACACTCCCCAGTGTGTGGCAGCAGAGGTGGGAGAGAGCTGCATGGGCGCTACTGGACCCCGCATAGCGTGTGGTCCCAGGCAGCCAAGTGGAGTGGGACTCTGCAGGGTCACTGTGCGGTGCTGTGTGGCTTTCCCTCTGACTTGGGCCCAGCGTGTGGCAGGGACAGAAGGTGTGCTCACTGTGAGCACCGGAGGACTCCTGGATTTACAGGAAACTCTGGAAAACTAAGAAAAGCCAACAGTGCAGAGGGGAAGAGCTCTGAGCTGCTGGACTGAGCAGCTCAGGGCAGCGAGAGGCAGGGGCTGTGGGAACCCATTTCCATACCCCCAGAGACCTGCATGGTCCTTGAGACCCAGTGCACACCAGTAAATGCTACTGACTGAAAGGCAGTCCGGCACCTGGCACATGCTTAGTATACTGTAGGCACTCAACAAATGACTGTAGCATAGGTATCACCCCCCCAGCTCTGCACATCACCCACTCACAGCAGCCCACAGCCCACCAGGAGAGGGCTGGAAACCTTGCCCAGCCTCCATGCCAACTTGTGCCTCTGGGCAGGCTGGACCAGGAGGAGAGGGTGCCATCCGGGTGGTGGGATGACAGGTGTGCTGCTCAGCCAGGAGGCCTTCCAGGTACCCTCCCTGAAGGCTACCCTGGGAGGCAGCCTCTACCTGGACTTCGTGGAGAATATCAGCTACATCAGTAGCCGCCAGGCTGGCAAAGCCCAAGTGCTCCCACAGCCTGGGTTTTGCACAGGCCCTGCCGGGGTCTGCCCATGGCCCTGCAGCCCTGAGGTGCACAGTTCCCTGACAGCCACTGAGGCACAAACGCCGGGGGATCCACTACCTGCTGCAGGGAATGTGGTCATTTTGGCCAGCACCTCCCCCATCCCTGCCAAGGTCTGGCATTAACTATTTTTCCATTTTTAAACAGGAACAAACAGAAATGATAAGATACTTTCTGATGGAAGGAGGACTGGAATTGATAGGCCTTGGAAAGAATTTCTTCCACAAATAACAAGAGAATTCACAGCACAGATCCGGGCAGGAAGGTGGGGCAGAGGGCTCACTGGACTGCGCTCCATTTCCCCTCACACCTCTGGGCTTTCCTGGTGTGCCGGAGCTGAGGAAAGCTGAGGTTTAGTAAGGAAGATAAAAATGTAGTTTGCTTGGAAAAGGGGATTTTTTTTTTCTCTTGTGTTTTTGTTATAAACTTTCTTCCAGGGCCCCAGATCTTGTCCCAGGGCTGGAGTGGTGATGCTCAGATAGGCTGGGGATGTGCAGGGAGCAGCTGCCATCCGGGAATTGTATGAAGTGCATGGCTGCTGTGGACATGGAGCAGAGACTCAGCCCGGCGCTTTTCCCATACAACTGAGCTCTTATCACTGACCACTTCAATACGGAATAAATGAGCATCAAGATTAGAGCCATTTCCTCAAAGTTCCCCCATCAGCTCTGCTGGGAACAGCAGTGATGTGCCTGCTCCCCGAATGGAGGTGGGGGGCTGAGCCAATGTGCAAGAGCCACCTGCCGGTTAATGGGCCGGCTAACAAGGGGCACTGACGCCTGTGCAGAACCTCCAAAGTGGCTTCCCCCAGGGCTGAAACAATCACTTGGAGGGATATGGGGGAAGTGAGAAGAGTAAATTAAAGAAACAGCAAATATTACTCCTGTGGTTAAGCTCATGTGACTCTCACACCGTGTGGACTGAGGAAAGGAAATTCACGGGGAGCCACAGCAGTGGCCTTTCACAGGCAGGGGTGACTTGCCTGCAGGCTCTGGCTGCTGAAGAGCTGAATCAGGCCTCAGCCTCCCTGTAACCCACCTGGGCAGCCCCTGCTCTCTGGGGTGCTTGACGAAGAAGTACACCCTTTACTTCTCTCAAAGAATGGGGAAGGGCAGGCCCACTGGGGCATGTCCACCCACACAGCCTCGTGGAGGCCGCTCTGCTTCCCATGGGGTTCTCGCAGCCACACTGTCCTGGGAGAAGGAAAGGCACAAACACTGGCAACTGCTGGAAAGATCCTACTGCCCGGCAGGTGCTCAGAGCTGTGCCCGGCCCTCACAACAGCCCTGCTAGCATGGCGTCTTCATTCTGCACGACAGAGGCTAAACAACAGGTCCAGGGTCATACATGTCGCCAGTGGAGGGCAGAGCCAGAATTCAAATGTGGGTCCTTTTTGCTCCAAAATGTGTCCCACCCTTGCCTCCCTCCCTGCCACCTGCCCCAGCAACGGAAACTTGCTTTCTTTTCCCTGAACCTCCACTCTGCTTTCTGTCTCCCCCTAGAGTGGCAAGGTGAGCCCAGCTGTACTGTGCCAACAGCACCCTCTACCCCAGAAGTCCTGAGGCAGGGACACTGTGTTCTTCTCTGCCAGTGTCCCCTGCTCCCCCTGCTCCTTTCCCCTCATTAAACCTTTGGATCTGTGAGTCCATGGATGTGCCAGTAAACTGGTTCTCTACAAGAAAAAAAAAGGCCTGATTTGTAGTGTTTGCCAATTTCTGTGGTATAAATACTCCCATCGTGGCCGACTTCAAGCTGCCCACAATGTCACTGTAGGAGGCAGGGGGAGATGAGCAGACTGAGCCTGCTGGCTCCGGCCTGCATGCCTGGCCCTCCTGACTGGCAGGAGCAGCACGGAGCCCTGGTACCACAGTGGAGGGACTGCTGGAAATGCAGGCGACGCTGGTGTTGCATGGTATGCTCTCTACGGCTGAGGGTGGTGCCAGCACAGAAACATTTTCTTCAGGGTTGAGGATACAGAAAGGGAGAGAAGAGAAACGTTTTCTTCTGTCACAGAGCAACTTGACTTGGGGAAGCTTAAGGCACCAGTGAAACAGCCTCAGAACACCTCCGGGAAAATGGGGCCGGAGGCTCTGTCTTCTCCCACCCAGTCTCCAACCATTAAGCAACAAGGCCTTCTGAGGCTGATTTCCCTCAAGACAATCTTCCTGTAAACGGGGCTGTGTCCCGCGCCACCCTCACTGGTGGGTGCATGGCATGTGTGTGGCGGTGGGGGTGCCGGAGGGGTACTGGCCAGGAGGACGACACTGCAGCCGGCCTTCTTCAATCATTCCAAAGGCAGCAGCAGGTTTGTCGCCTTCGTATGAGATGCCAGGCAGCAGGCAGAGGATGTAACAGCTTGTAGAGTTCTGATTAGATCGCCAATTATAACTCCATTGACCTGCCTGGCTTCAAAAGGCCTGGAAAAATGCATGTTGCTTTTAAGAGGAAGAGGATTTTGCTTCTAGTTTGTTCGGAGAGAGCCCTGCAGGGACCCCTTGCTTCTGCTTTGGTTCTAGCCCCAGGCATCTGTCTGGATGCCCGCTGGCCCAGTGCAGAGGATGAGGGAAAACCTGTGGGATATGGATCCCTGGAGGGGAGGGGCTCTTCCTTGCAACACGCAGGCTTTGTTCCTGTAGCCACGAAGAAAGACACAGAGTCGTAGCCCACAGGCTCCCCTGCGTGTGTGCGTTCGTAGGCTAGCAGTTTCTCCTTCATTTGGAAATGACATTGTTTCAAAGAAACAAAGGCTCTAATCAAGACTGGCCTCTTCTCAAGGCAAGATCCCAGGCTTAGAGTCAAGGAATTCCGAGATTCCTTGCGGAAACAGTCACTATTGGTATTAGCTTGGGGCACCTGTCCTCGCCTGGGAGACTGACAACTGGCAAGGGAATCACGTGTCCAACAGACGTGAAGAGGGAATGGCTCACGTTGCTCCTAAGAACCAAAGCACACGTCACTGTCAGACACCATTACAGTCCTCCTGGTGCCTATGTGTGATCACATCTCATTCCCCCACGGCCCGGTGGGACGGACACCATCATTCCCACTCACTGAGGGAGAAAGCGAGACCGAGAGAAGAGACCCCGCCCCTCACGTGGAAGCTTTGTCCGATTCATGCCATTCCTGCTCCTGATGCTTATCAGTGGCTTTGCTGAGACCCTTCCTCTGCGTGGTGGCCTCATGGCCATCAACAACCACTGCAGGGCGCAGGGCCAGCCGCAGTCCAAAGCCCAGAGTGGAGCGGGGCAGTGGAGACAAGGCGGTCTGTGAATCTGGCCTACATCCCAGCTACAACGGGGATGAGCTGGGCAGATGTGGGAAAAGGATGCAGATGACCAGAACCCAAGTTTCCTCAGTAGTCAGGTTCCCGTCCTGCTCCTGACATGTTAGTGCTCCCTGGGTTCTGTCCTTGGCCGGCTCTCTCTCTTTTCCTCTGTGAAATCATGTCCCAGGCCCTTCCACAGCTCCAGCTACCACCTAGGGGCCGCCCCTGCCCCCTAACCATGGCTCCAGCCTCCAGCCCGGCCCACCAGCCACGTGCCGTGGAGCACCTTTCCTGGCAGACTGGCTGCCCCATCTCAACATGGCCAACCAGACCTGCACCTCCTTCATCCCACGGCGGCTCCTCCTCCTCGTCCCCTCACGTCAGCGAAGCAGCCTATCCGCGCAGGAGTCTGGGAGTCAGCCCGGGGCCTTCCAGTCCCCTCACCAAGCCTGACTGCATCTACCTTCTCAACAGCTCTTATCCTGAACTGTCCCCTGTGTCACTAGCAGAGTCCAGTACTCAGTGTCTCTCAGCTTCCACCTAACACATCCTCCAGCTTCTAGAACGGTCTCTCCAAAATGCAAGCCTGACCACATTAAAGTTATTCTTGATCCTGAAAAACTTCAAACCTGCAGAAAAGAGGAATGGCTAATATAATGAGCACCTGTAGACCACCTAAATTTAACCATTAACATTTTAATATTTGCTTTATCTTGGGGGCAAAGGATAATATTTTAAAGTAAATTATAGGCATCATGACATATTACCCCTAGAAACTTAAGCAGGAATCTCTAAAAAATAAGGATGTTTTCTTATATAACTACCCCACCATATGACACCTAAGAAAATCCACAGTACCTCCTTACTACCATCTACTCCCGGGCCCACATTCAGATTCCCCTAGTCGCTCCATACGTATCTCCAAGAGCAGGTTTGTTTATTAGCTATTTGAGCTCCATCTGATCCCCAGCCTGTGGGAGTCTACACCGCTGCTGAGCGGCTGACACTCGGCCCCCAGGTCGTGCTTCCTGTGGAGACTTTTTCTGTCCCTCCACTTTGTACATATGGCCCTTGTGCCCTGAACATCTGTCGGAGTCCCCATGACTTCTTATATTTATGTATACAGATTTATGACTCTCTTCCAGACTTTCAGTCCTCAGGATCTGGTCCAGAATCCATCACAAAACTAGGTTCCATGTATCTTGTATGTATCACCTTATTTAATTTTGACCACAGTTACTAGGAGGCTGCGCTGAATAAGTGGCCAGTGACTGTGCGTGGGGCTGGAGGTAAAGCTGGAACCATGCCTGACACAGAGCAGGTGCTCAAATACCAAGTCCTTTCCTGCTTCACAGCCTTTTGAGTGACTAGCTACTGTTCTGAAAGGCTTATAAAGAAACAATACCTGCAAAGGTATTTTAAGAGACAGGTGTTACATAAATAACCAGCAGATGAGAAAAGGGAAGGGTGGCCAGGAGGGGAGGGAGGGAGCCCATGCCAGCCAGTATGCCTGGTAGGAGGTGAGAGTGGCCAGTAACTGGGGGGAGAGGGAATCTGCTGCTAGGGCAGAGTTGAGTTCAGAGTCCCAGGAGCCTCAGCAGAGGAACTCTCTAGCTAAGGAGCTCTCAGAGTACTTTCTTAAAGCTCTTGGAAACCTAGAGCCTTCTGGAAACTGGGGCCCTAATTCAGTGGGGCTGAGAAGTAGTGGTGGCCTGCCAGGCTATGGTCCTGTTCTTTCCCCAGGAGGCTGCTGGGGCCCTGGGAAGGCACACTAGGGACAAGGCCACCTCCGGACCCAGGCCAGTGCTCTCACCAAATGTCCCTTGGGGGGCTGCGGCATGCCTGCACCCCATTCCTCAGTCAGCAGTGCCCACCAGGTTCAGAAAGCAGGGCCCCAGGCAGGCTTCTGCTGGTCTGTGTGGGAAGAGGGGCTTGCCTTGGCGCTAAATCACGGCCTTCCCAGAGCCTGAGGGTTTGGGACTGGGTGATTTATAGTATTTCGTCACTGGTAAATGTCTCTGCTTCTTCCTAAGCAACCCCTCACCCCTACCCTCTTAGCAACAGGGAGAGTGCCAAAGATTACCCTGGAAACTTCCCTGCTCCCGACTGGGCTCACAGACAGTGCCACACTGCTGATCTAGGCCCTGCAGAGACGGGCACTACCCAGTGGCAGTGGGCAAAGCACCTCTAGGCAGCCCGGAGGCAAGCAGAGAGACCAGGACTTCACTCCAGCTGGGAGCAGGAGGGAAGGGAGGCCAGCTTGGTGGCTCTGGGTGGGGACCTGCACTCGTCCCCACCGGAGCAAGGCAGAGGACCCTGGTCGCTGGGGCCAGGGTCTGCCCTGAAGGATTCGGAGAGGTGAGGTCTTTCACCCCACCCCAAGAAGGCAGGGCTATGATCCCATTTCATAGAGAGTGGGTGTGAAAACTTCAAAAGTGCCAGAGTCAGGATTCCTGGTTGGGTCTGCCTCTCCCTGCTCTGTGCCCTTGGCAAGTCTTTTCCTCTGCCTGGCCTCAGCCTCCCCATCTGTAAAAGGGGGTGCTTAGATTAGGGAATTTCATTGGCGTTCTAAAGCCTGCAATGCTTTCAGTGCTCTGGGGAGTGTCAGGTTCAAAGCTCTCATCTGCTCTCTGCCCATTTCAGACCCTCATCCTTCACGTTGGTGCAGAAAAGCTGCAAACAGCACTAGGAAGAGACGTCTCATGGGCTGTCCTTCCAGACCTTGGGGCTGAAGAGTTCTAAGCTCAATCCAGACAATACATAGGGTGCACCTGGCTCAGAGAGAGTCCTGGAACACTCAGTGGGGAGTCTGGGCCCAGCACCAAACGATGGGGAAGCAGTCTGGGCATGAGATGAGTTGGAGGCAGCCCAGGGGGCCCCAAACCCACTCTCCTGTGGTGGTAGCCACACCCTCTGGCCGAGTGCAGAGGCGGGCAGGGGTGAGGAATCTGACGGACAGCAGCAGGGCTGAGACCCAGGAGGCCTGAAATAAGGAAGTTCGGAACGGCATCCAAGAACGTGGAGCAACCCAGGTAAGTGGGAACACGGATCAGGGAGTCTGGTCCAGGCTGGGGAGCAGTGACCGTGGCAGGGCAGGAAGGCAGCGGAAGTGAAATGCCAAATTATAGTGGAATAATGGGGCAGAATTTCTAAGAATAAATGGTTTGGATAGAGTATGTCAGATTTTAAATAATTTTAGATCATAATTGCTAATGAGATACTGAACTGTATTGACTGTAATTAGTCATCTAAGACTCCAAAACAGAAGATAGAAATAAACATAGAATTTTTTCCTTAAGCTGCAGCAAAGGACGCCTAGTGACATGGCTTATACTTCAGAGCCTGGAGCAGGTGCTGCGGGTCGACCTGGGGACCTGGCTGTGCCAAGCTCACCTGGCAGGAGCCCTGCCTTGCAGCCTGACACATCCCCTGTGAGCTCCAGTCTGTAATATGTCTGGGCTGAGATCCCCTTACACAGGAAGGTTCCATTAATTACCCCTGGCCTGGCCTCCACACAAAACCATGTGGCCACATCCTCCATACCATGTCGACACAATTTCCTGCCCCCTTTCAGGAGGCACCATGCCAAGGTCAACCCACCAAACACTGAAGTCCTCTCCACAAAGAGTCAGCCTATTTAGAAACAGCATGTTCCAATGGTATCAGCTCAAAATCTAGCCAAGGGAAAGAGCACCCAGGCCTCTGGGGAGCTGCATTGGAAAGGAGGAATAATGACATCTGTGAGTTCAAGGTCCCCCCGCCCTCAAACTGCCATCTCTGGTCTACAGAGGCCACTTGCCACCTCAGGTATGGCCTTTTCCCCACGGAGTTGACAGATCTGTGGACAAAGAGCTCTACACTGGCTTGGCAAGTGCTTCATAAGAGGGAAGTCAAGGGACTGCAGGACCCTCTGTAGGGGAAGGGTGGGGGTCAGGAAAGGCTTCTCCCAAGTGGTGAGAGCCAAGTCAAGCTCCATGACAGCCTGGCCCCTCCTGACGCCCAGGCCAGCCTATGGTGCCTGACCAGCCCCTGCCCTTCCGGTGGAGGGCTCACTCCCATCCCGGCCGCGGGGAGGGCCTGTGCGTCTGGCTGGGTCCGCCTCCCCTCTGAGCCCAGACCGGAGAGAGGCTTTCAGTCTCTGCTGGACAAGTGACGCCAGCCGGGCTCCACTCATTCCTACTCCTTTCCAGCCGAACAGCCTGGGCTATGGGCTCAACAGAAACAGTCAGAAAGTGATACTTAAAAGCAAAGGAATCATGCTTTGGGCCATCTGTGTGCCATGATATATTCTTTTTTTTTGTAGATAATTATTTTTTATTGAAGGGTAGTTGACACACAGTATTACATTAGTTTCAGGTGGACAACACAGTGATTCAACATTTATATACATGATAATTCTAGGTACCAGCGATATATTCTTATTTCAGCTCTTCCAATTGCTAAAATTTGGTAATGCTATTTCAGAAGGAAAGCCACACCCATGGTCAGATCATTTGGAAAGGAGATGCCTCACACACCGGCAAGTAGACATGGAGGGGCGTCCACCGTTGGTGTGCCCCAAATGACAGGGCATGCCAGTAATACAGCTGGTGTTTACGGAGCTCTGGGCAGCCCGTATGAACTCATTCCCCACATAGTAAGACCACCAGGGGCACTATAATACTACGATCCCTGCTTTATGAAGAAAGCTGAGAAAACGGAAGTTAGGAAGATTAAAGAATTTAGAGGGTTATATAGTTAGGAAGTGACAAAGTTGGGACTTGAACCCAGGCAGGCTGGCTCCAGCACTATGCTCTTCCATCCCTGAGCTGCCCTGTCATTCAAGCTGTAGGCTCTGAAATGACTCTCCTAATGTCCAGCCTTAGTATTTTCCAGCCCTGGTTCTGCTCCTAAACTCGCCGCGTAATCTGGGGCACCGAGAGCACTTTCTCTGTCACAGCCAGAAAGACATTCTCTGTTTCACCGCATACGGTGAGAATGAACACATCAGATACGGCACAGAGGTTTTAAATTTCCTTGTAGAGGTTAAGGTTACATTCATGCCAAATATTAATAATTCTGGAAAAGCCCTCAAGCTGTTAAAGGAGCTGAAATGCAGTGTGTATCATTAAAAGAAGGGAGAGAAGGCGGAATGAAGAACAAAGGCCAAAACATCCAAGAATGCACTACTTTTTCCTTTGCACTGTTAGTTTGAATCCCAATTTCAGGAAGTAAAGATATTAGAGAAATTAAGGCTTGTACACTTTTCCAAGAGCCCTACCAACAAGCACACAGATGCACAGGAAAGGTGGACATCAAATATTTCATAAGTCCTTCTTCAAGGAAAAAAATTGTTCTCAATTTTAAAAGCACTTTTTTAAATCCTAAAAGTAAATAAAGTGCAATTAATAGATGAAAGGGCTTTCTCATAGACGATGGTAGTTTTGTTTCCTGCCAATCATTCTATGTACAGAAAGAAAATTAATACTTTGGATGAAAGAGATCCATTTCTAAAGATCAGCCCTTGAAAGACAAAGGTTATCTCGACTGTATTTCATTAGCTTAACTGTACCTGGGTCTTACCCAGAGAAAGAGGGATCAAAGGCCCCCCGACTCTTCAAGACTGGTTTTCTCCACAGGGAAAAGTGGAGATGTGCCAGTGTGAAACCGTGCCCTGTGTGTCTGTGCCCTGGGACCCCCTCGGGCCCGTCCCCCACTTACTAGACTGATGGATAAATTAGACACACAGCGCAGCTGCCAATCTCCAAAGTAACCCTGAGAAGTTCACCAATTTCAGCTGTGTCTTTCCCCCAACAGAGGCACAGATTGGAAAACATGATTCTTTACTAATAAGATATGAAACACAAGCAATTTTCCCCAAATCTCATTGAACAGACTGACATTTTAGAAGATGGGAGAGAAAGAAAAGCACCCAAGTCTCATCATTTCGCAGAGCAAGCTGCTTTCAGTAAGCAAGAGCTCCCCTCTTTCACCAGTCCCGGAGTCAAACCCTCCCTGCCATCTTCCCAGCTTAGCGTGCATAACGGGAAGAGGCACTTTCCCCACAGCGAACACACAGTCAGCTGGAAGGCAGTTTAAAGAAGGCTCCAACTTCAGGGCCCCTTTGAACTTCAGAAGCACCTCTTCTCTGAGTAATGTTGTTAGTCAGCCTTGACGTGATGAATACTTTTGGATTAACCTTTAGAGGTGTTGAAACAACTCAGAATGTAGTTAACACTCCCTGAGACATATCCCGCTGCACTGTACAGGTGATGTCCTCCTTCCAGGCCTGTCAGCTTGGCGGGCCTTTGGGTTCTTCACGATAAAATGCACATTTCAGACAGCTCAGCCATTCCCTACACATGTACTCTCTGTGAACACACCTGCAACACTGCCTCTGAAGTTTTATCACGCAATGTCACTCCAGACTTCTAATGTTTCAGAAAACATAAGATTATGGAGAAAACTCTCAAATGTCCAGAAGCCATCTTGATCAAACTGGGGTGTGTTCATGTCTTACAGCCCACCCATGGAAGACAAGCGTGCGCTTTTGGGCCCGTGGTGCCCCTAACAAAAGGCTTATTCTGTTAGCAGACTGATCCCTTACGGGAATGTGAAAACTGCATGCCCACTGAGCAGACACCCCTTCCAGCCCTCCTGGGGTGTCCTGTCCACACTGCAGTCCAGCGCCCGGGCTCCCGGAGCAGCCGGCTGGCCGGCACTAAGCCACCCCTTTGTGTGGGGAGCTCCACCAAAGGTCTGTCACCACTACTTCCTGTGGCAGAGAGGGTGGCTGCCCCTTTCTAGGCCCCCTGCCTCCTCGCTGGCCCCTCCCCAGCTCACGGGCCTCTCCAGGCTCCCCAGGCATGCCTGCCTCCTTCCCGCCACATGCTGCCCACTCCACTAGCCCCGGGCCACCTGGAACTAGCTCCTGTCCACACCTGTCCTCACCCTGTCAAGTGGATCACAGGAAGACCTGAGCAGCCTGCTGCTGTGCTCTGGGATAATTCGTTTCTTGGCAATACTGCCCCTCCTCGCCTTACCCACTGCCCTCCACGTAATCCTCTCGGCTCCCTTGTCTCCTGAAAGCTCGTCTTCCTTTCTTACCCTTCAGTCCCGCACGTTGCCCTCCGAGGCCCAGGCTGACCTTGTTAGAGGGCATGAAGGTGTCACCGTCGGCAGAGCCTGTCCCTGTCCTGGTAATGTGGGCCACGGCAGCCCGGAGTCTCTCCCTATCCTTGGCCTGCATACAGTCACCCTGGGATGCCATCCCTCTGCCCTCAGGCCACTGTGAGCCCCGTTTCCTTCGTCTCCCCCTACTCCAGATCACAGAATAGCTGGTGTGGAGAAGGTTCTCTATGCTTCATTAGCTCATTTTGGGTACTGGGAGCAAAAGGCTTTTTCACATAGCATATAGAGGCATGTAGATGTATACACTCGTGTGAAAATGATAGGAAAAGAGGCCTTGAGGTTTTCTGGAAGAAGTCTGATCACTCCATGAATTCCTCTCCCTCTGTCAGGCCGTCTCCCTTCGGCTCGCCGCTCCCTTCACACCCGCCCGCACTCAGCTCCGCCTCCCTTGGCTTGTGCCAACTCATTATTAATATTAAACACACCATTTCTCTTCTGCCTCCTGTCTATACATGAATTCAAACACATACAAGCAGGCTAAAACTATTAGAAATATGTCCATTCTCACCAGGTTTAATTTACTATACCTCTTGTCAAGACTGACTTTCTATTAACTTTAATGAATACCACCTGCCCTCAAGTCATTATTGCTTTTTAACAATAGTAATGTTTTCAATTCTGCTTATATCACACCTCTCCTCCAAGCTGGGTCTTGTGATCTGGCACATGCTACTGCTGACAACCCCTGGAAGTTAACCGATAATTGCTCTTCACAGAATCAGCACGAGGTCCTGACTGGTTCTCTGCAGTCACCTGTTTGCACCTGTAACAATGTGGCTTCCCTCCTTCAACGCAGTTTGTTCAATGGTCCCTTCAGCTCCTCTCCTTTCCCCTGAGTATCAGTGCTGCTACCCACACCTGTCCATCCTCTGGGTTTCCCACGAACTCCAATTGGCCTGCAATGGGAACCTCTGTGCTTGGTTCTCTGATAGTCTCCGGTGCTCATGTTCTTCAAATTCCTTCTAGTCTTGGCCTTCTGGGCCTCACTCTGGCTTGCACTGTCACGTGCACACCCCTCTCCCTGGGTGCCAGGCAACTGTCAACATTCATTTCTGTTTCCACCTCCCTTTGCCATGTAAGTCTAGTGCCCCTGGCTCTTTCCTGGGACTCAACCTAGTAGAAAGACAGCTTCTGATCTCTCTGTTGACCCCTTCCCCTTAATTTAGGAGATTGCAAACCAGTCTGGTTTCCATGAGGGGAGAGGCAAGACCTTGTGTGACTCGGTAAGAGGCTTTAGTTCTGGGTCTAATTTGTGTCTGCTAATATTATCCCATTCATACAACTGAGGAAACTGAGGCACAAAGAGGCTGAGTAATTTGCCTAAGATCCCAAAGCTAATAGGTGACAGCACTAGGCTTCTAATCCAGGCCAGGCTGGACTGGAGCCTCATCTTGGGCCTTTGGCGTGTCTGGAAACAAAGCTTTCCTGCACAGCTTGGGGAGCGAGGCAGGAGAGGGCTGTGGTGTGTCAGGGCTGAGGGCCGGGGGCCTGGGGCTGCCCATCCACAGGCACCAGGAGCCCCACCAGTGCCAGTAGTGGGGGGACCTGCCCTTGGCTGCAGCGGAACTGTGGGGTGTGGGCTGGACTGTGGGGGGCAGGCTGGGGAAATAGGCCAAGGTGCTTCACTCACAAGGTCACCAAGAAGGAACCATCCCAGTGGCACTTTGGGAGTCACACTGATGACACTGGGCAATTTTGTATGGCAAGAATCTAATCTCCTCGGCATTTGTAGGCTTGCTGGTCTCCACGTGCCTCAGGTCTGGATAGTTTTTGAATATATCAGGTTGCACTGAGAAAGGTCTTGAGAGTTTATTATTATTACTATTTCCTACTGTTTATTATTATTACTATTTCCTACTGGCAAGACCGCCACAGCAGCTAATGTCTCTGAGCTTGGGTATTGCCCCCCGAGCCCACAGGCGGGCTCCACCTGGCCACCACCCGGCCCCGCCAGCTCCCGTGTTGGGCCCACAGCCGCTCCTTCCAAGGGGAAGCACCTGGCGTTTGTCAGGGAGCTCAGGTGTCCTGAAAAGCTCCAAAGGTGAAACAGAAAACTCTCCCAGTGCGATTTTCCTATTTGATCTTTCATCTCATGTGTTCCCCTAGGGGATGAATAAGAAATACCTCTCTGAATAATTCATAGGCCACAAGGTAGAAACATGCTGCCTCTTTTTAATAAAAAGGCCAGATACATGGTGCTGATTATACCCCTTCTGTGATGCTCTAGCAAAAGTGTGGAGATCTGAGCTTTTTGCAAATTCTTCTTACAATGGTGAGACAAAAATTAAAAGCCGTGTAATATTTGTAATCACACAGACTAATGTTTGGATAATACGTAAAATTATTTATAAAGCTGTATGGAGCTACAAAATGCTCATAAAGTGAAGTTGAAAAAAAAATAAGTAGCTGTAATTATAATAAGGTCTGATTTATTTTTAAAATGGAAAACCAGTAGTTAGTTATTTTTAAAACTGCTCAGCCCCCTTCTACATTTTGCAATGTTAGTAGAGAAATGGCAAGAGAATGAAGGCTTTGGGATCCTTTGGAGAACATCTGCCTTATGAGGCATGAAACCACATCCTTTTAGCATGGGACGGAAACTCCCAGCCTGTTGAGTCGAATGTTTTCATTTTACAGGAGGGAAACTGAAGCATCCTTGTGGACTTTTCCCAAAGTTACAGAGCGAGCAAGTGACCCTGCTGAGGCCAGAACTCTGCCCCCAGACTCCCTGTCCAGTGCTCAGCCCTCATTTCACATCCCACTGATTATGGAAGCACACTAAGGGCATCTCAGCTCTTTCCAGGGCTTTTCTTTCCTGTGGTTCATTACATCAGAGATCTCCAACCACTAAGTCTGGAACGAAAATTCAGAACCCCAGTCTGGGCTGCAGGCACTGGGAAAGCAATGTGCTGTTCGCCAGCTCCTCAGACCCTGTCCGCTTCTGCGTTCCGATGTGGACTCACAGGAGAACAGCAGACTGACAGCTTTGTGGGGCAGCTGTGCCCAGATGTGTCCTTAGCAAATGAGAACCCGCCAAATTGACCGAAACCAAAACCGAGGGAGGGAGAGGAGCCGGGCAACCCCAGGCTCTGGCCCAGGCATCCAAATGAGGGACGTGCGCGTTTCTGGAGAGCCACCACACCCACACGGCAGTGTGGGAACTGGGTGACTTACCTGGGTCCTCTCGGTGCAACAGAGCCCCCTCCTCTCCTCTGGTGGGATGCCCTACGGGCCAGTGGCCTCACAGAGAAGCTGGAGTCTCCAGCTCCCCCGAGGTAAGAGTCCCCCAGTTTGTAAAACTCTGACTTCAGTATTGAAGTCTCCCTGGGGTGTGGATACACCCCAAGGTGGCAGCTACAGTGGCTCAGAGACCAAGATGAGAAACAGTGCCCAGGAGACCACTGACTCAAACTCCCCCTCACACCGAACAGGACGCTGTGTAGGCCTCCTGGGGCTGGGCCCTGCCACCTCCTAGGGCCTCCACCACACAGATTACAACAGGAAAGGCGCCACTGGCTTTGTGCAAATGACAGCCTGGCAGGCTAACCGCATCTGGCTTGTGGAACTAGAGGAGGCTTAAAGGTCATAAGCTCCCTGCTGCTCCCACAGGGAGCCCCAAAGCAAGAGTGGGGATCCCTGCCTGGCTCTCAGACTCACCAGTCGCTGCATGCTCTTCACATGGGTGGGACTGATGGATAAGGCCTCTTCATACCACCGCCGGGCTTCGTCGATGTTTCCCCGTAGCTCAGCAACCTGGCCACGCATGTAAAGGACGTTGTGGGACATTGGGAAGAGGTTGGCAGCTTCCTGGGTACAGGCTGTGGCTTCTGCAGGCTTCCCAATGCCAATGTAGACCTCAGCTGTGGGGAGGAGAGCAGGAGACAGATGCTTTCCTGGTTCACTGCCCTGCAGAGGCCCTGCAAACAGCTATGACTCTGGTTGGGCACATGTACATTCCCCCCATGGGAGTCTGTCAGGGGTCCATCTGGAATAGACAGGGCCCAGAGCCAGCCATCCTTCCCCCCGAGTGCAAACAGCTGCTGGCTCAGCCCTTCCCACCCACCGTCACACAGGGGCTGGGGTCACTCTTGCTGGGGAGCCGCAGAGGGTATATATGTGGCCACCCAGGAGGCGGAATGAGGCCTGCCTGGCCCTGTCCACAAGAACACCCACCCGCAGGGCCCACCTGGAGCACCCTGGCATCTGGGACACCTGCCCTCAGCTCTGACACCACAGAGAAAGGGCTGGAATGAGCCCAAGGACAAGCAAACCTTCTGGGGCAGTGTTTCCTGATGCCGAAACATGTGGCAAGGGCAGCAGGCTGTGGCTTCCACAAAATAAAATGGCTGTTCCATCAGACCCTACCCTCTGGCCAGGGAAAGTTCCAGCACTCTGGGGACCATTAACCGTATAACATCGACAGAGCCCTTTGACAAGCCAAGCTGTCCCTTTCAAAAGAGCAGGAAAATGACCTTTGCTCCAAACTCAGGCCTCAGTTCTCTCACATGGCAAGTCCCAAACTGCTCTGCAGCCCTGGCCTCCCTGAAAGAGCCCTTGTGCATGTCCTAGGGCCCCCTGTCTGTCTCTGAGGCCCTCAAGCGCCATCTGCTCCTGAGGGCCCCGTGACCATGGAAGCCCCACCTTCCCAGTGCTGGGACTCCTCTCCCGCCTCCTCGGCCGCATCTGCGGAGCGGTGCCGGAGCCCTGCTAGGCGGTTGCTGGGCTCTGGACCCCGGGCCCTTCTCCCTCCTGCCTCCGGGGCAGCCCCTCCTTATCTGTTCCTGCCTGGCCATTGGCCTCTGTGCCTCAGTCAGTACATTTGTGCCCGTATGTCCTAGGTACGTGTACATTAATATATCATGTATTATACGATGCACACAAAGCAGAAATGGTAGACCACAATACAAAAGACAGGAAGTTTTACTCTTTCCCCTGGTACCTCACGAGTTGTCTCCTGGAGGCCACCATGGAACCCGCATTGATGGCACAGGCCTCCTCCCAGCCCTCACCTCCTGGCTGCCCACAGTGCCTCTCTGACCCATGCAGCTGCTGCCAGATCAGCCTGTGAGGCAGAACTCCTGACAGGTCACCTGCCTGCCCCCAAATGCTCCTTCTTGAAGTCCTTCTACTTCTGTTTGCCCCTCAGACAGCCCCCTATGGAGGCCTTCCTGACCACCCCAATTAAAATCTCTGCTTTCTACCCTGAGCACAGCCTGGTTCCCTCCTGGCCTTCTTTCCCTAATGAACTGACAGGCTTACCTCATTCCTCATGTACTGTCTGTGTGACTTCCTAGAACGTGAGCCATAAGCCACCTGAGGGCAGGGACTGTACTCACTGCTGTGTCCCCAGAGACTAGAACAGTGCCTGTCACAGCCGGAGCTCAAGAAATGGGTGCTAAACGCAGAAATGAGTAAAAGGCAACACTACCAGTAACAGTAGGGAACACGCAAGGCGCAAGGGCCTTGTGCCAGGACGTGCTCCAATTTCTCCTTTTATCTGTATAGATTCATCCCACAGGTACTAGTTTATCCTCATTGTACAGATGAAGAAACTGAGGCACAAAGGGGCTGATTTGTCTAAGATCCCAGGGCAAGTTAGACAGAGAGCCTGGCTCAAAGCCTGTGCCCTTGGCTTCTACAGAGAACAGTAACTCTCCTGCCCAGGAACAAGCGCCAGGTGCTCTGCCTGGCATTTGGAGTGCTTGGGTTATGGCTGCACTGCTTCCTGCACACCGGCTCTGCCAGGGTGAGACTGCTGTTCCCATTTGTTCATTCTCTTGCCTCGGCTGGTCACCCCCTCAGGCCCTGTCAAGGCCTGGCTCGCTTGCTGCCACCTCTGGAAGCAATCTCTGACTCCTTAGCTGAGAGCGCAGCCCTGCCTTGGCACCTGATGCCTGTGTCTCTGGGCGTGTCTTTGTGAGGGCCACAGGTGTGCTCAGGACCGCAAGCGCAGCTGGGGGTCGTCTGTCTATCTGCCCACCTCCAGCTCCCAGCGCAGAGCCTGGGCAAGGGCAGGCTGCTGTCAGTGTTGATGCTGCTGGCATTTTGCCCTCAGCCAGGTTGGATGGCCCCTCTCCTGAAGCACCCCCACTTCCCTGATCATATTCATGCCAGTTACTGACTCCTCGGGCCCTGATGGAGCGCTTGAGAAAGCAGGTCTTGCCAGGGCACAGAAGCACCTGCACCTCCTGTCTGTTCTTCTGTCAGTCCTGTCCTCTCCTTGGAGTATAGAGATGAAGGGCTGGCCCGGGGACCTGTCGGGAGGGCCTGAGGGCCTGTCAGGCATGCAAATTCGGACAATTCAAAGACAACTGAGCCCTACGGGGCCATCGCTGGTACTGTGCCCACCTCACGTCCTCCAGAGATTCAGCTTACCAGGGACTTCTGAGCACTTACTACACACAGGGGCTCCACTGAAACAAAGACAACATGTACGGTCCTTCGGTTTGGGCGCGGACAAAGGGCGCCCCTCCTGGGAGACACACCCTCCTAATGACTGCAGGGCTGTCCAGTGTCTTTCAGTAACATAATTCCCTCTAAGCTCTTGCCAGAGTCGGACGGGTGCCCACTGTGGTCTTAGGTTACCCGAGCGTGGCAGTAATTCAGGAGAGCTGTACAGAACGTCCCTCTCACTGTACACTTGGCTCCTGACTTGCTTCCATTTTGGGGGTGAGCTTATATACATTTCCAAGATCCCCAGGGCCTAGATCTGTCTCTGGGTGAGATACACTGGGCCTCTCCCATCTACATCTCTGGGGGGAAAAGGCCAACCTGGGAGAGGAGGGCCTGAATGCTTCCAGAATTTTTATAACAAGTATCACGGTGGGAGGAGCCTTAGACACCAACATGACAATGTATATGCAAGTCCTGTTCCGTGAGGGCCTCTGGGAGACGGTCTGAGACCTAGCCCCTGGGCTCACATGAGGCCGACTGTGTCTTCACGGCCCCAGATCTGGTGCTGTCATTCCCTGCAGGGGGTGAGCAAACGGAAGACAGACTAAGCTGAGTGATGACCACAAAGGTGGGGGAAAGAAGTCAGACCTCCAAGGACTTCTTCTCAGGGCACAGAGGTTAGGAGGAAACCCATCCCTCTGGTAAGTCCTGTGCTCCTCGGGTAGATGGAACAAACACATGGCCTCGGCTGTTCCCAAATCTGTCCATTTTAAGCTCAAATGGAAGGACACAGGGCAAAATGTACTGCAGTGATTTTCAAGCCACTTTCCCCAGTGGAGCCTCTTTTTTCCAGAGATCTTAGCAATGGGCAGCCTGCTTCTCTCTTGGCTTGGTTCCCTTGGGGCCTCTGAAGCACTGCTGGGGACTCTAGGGCACCCAGCCTGTAAGCCAGTGTCCCGAGAACATGGAGGATTCAGGGCCTGGGCCTTGTGTGCCGACTTGGGCAAGGTAGGCAACTTCTCTGGGTCTGTCCACCTGTCAGATGACACATCTCTCCTGTGCAGTGGTGAGGACCTGGAGCCGCCAAGAGGGAGCTGCAAACAGTGAGGGCAATGCTTAGCCAAGCCCTGCCCTGTTCCAGACTAAGGAAACTAAGGCAGGAGGAGGTGGAATGATAATCACATTTGGGCGGTACAGAGCCAGCCTTTCCCTTTTACCACGGCTCCTTTGAAACAAGGTCTGAGAATAGTCATTCCCCCTTTATGGGGAAATAACATCCTAACAGAACATACAGTTTTAGGCTCCAGGATGAAACCTGAGTAGTGGGATTTTTGAGATCAATCAAGTCATCTGATTGGGTTAGTGGAGGAAGAGGAAATAGTCACGAGGCTTCCCCAGATCCCTGAACTTCCCAGAGGCGGCCTTTACGCCAGGTGTACAGTTGGCCCCCGGAATGCAAGAGGCCATGTGGGTAATTAGTATGAGCCTGTGCTGCTTGCAAAGTCTGCCTTCCTGGGAGTCCACAGCTCAAACAAGGACCAATGTCTTCCTGGAGGAGTTTCACAGATGTCCATCTCTGATCCCAGAGGGTAGTATCTCCCTCCTTTGTGTTCCCATGGCACCTTCTAGAACCTCTATCATCCTCTTGATCACATCACCTTTTCTGGGGGACCTGCCATTCTTTGCCCCTTGTTTCGAGCAGGAGCTCATCTGCTGCAGCCCTGAGCCCGGCCCCTTCCCCAGTCCTCCCCCAGGTCCTGCCTGACAGCTGCGTTTGGGAGACCTGGGTTTACCCACAGGGCTTTTCAGGGCCCTCCCGGCCAGTGCCTTGCTCCTGGGATGCTTGCATTCTTGTTTTGCTCTGGAACACATGTCACTGAGCTATACCCTTGCTACAGGGAGGCCAGCAGTTGGGGACGGGTTATTCAACACAGCGGTGCTGCATTGGGGAGCCAACTAAGACCAGAAGGCCACATTCTCCAATTCCAGCCCCCTAGTAACGAATGGAGCTGGGAGCTTGATCTCCATCTGTGCCCCTGCTCCATCTATTTCTTAACTGTTCCAGAACTCAGGAGGTAGATAGAGGAGTACTGTTCAGACTTCTTTCCCAAATAGGATCGGTGTTTTCCCCACTGAACTGTGACCCACTCCCAGCCATAGGCATAGGCTTAGCACAGGCTCTAGCATGCAGGAGACGTCAAGCCAAGTCTGGAGATACACAAATGCTGGAGGACGGTCAGACGGCAAGCATTTCTGCGGCCCAGGTCAATGAAGAAAGTCAAAGGCCAGAGAAGCAACAGCAAATGAAGTTTCCCTGTCCCTTTCACCAAGGGCTGGACTCAAGTTAAAAACGTAAGTGAACAAGGGGCCTTGCGAGCTTAGGAAGATACAGGAGCCTGCACTGAAGGCATAGTGACACAGAGCAGCGCCGGCTCCGGAGCCCATGGGCTCCCGAGCGGAACTCACTTCGCTGCAGCCTCAGTGCCCCCACCACAGGTGTGGCTCTGAGAGGTCACTCTGACAAGGTCACGGGACAGATTCTGTCCTGATCGCTGGCAGCGGACAGCCCTCCACCAAAGGTAGAGAGCGCAGAGGAAGCTCTGACTGCCCTCTTTGGAATCCCTTGGTTTGTTCTTGTCATTACCATGAAAAATGCTGGGAATAAAATCTGCCTCCCTTCCCCTAACTGCAAACCTTCAGTGGGTCCCTATTGTGGGTGCGTGTAACCCAGCTGTTTTTACCTATGGTGCGTTACCTTTCCACCTCTCCCTTTCCCCCCGGTCCAATTTGAGGGCTTACCTCCACACCTCTGCTTGCGCTGTTCCTGCTCAAACTGCCTTCCCTGAATCTCCACCTGTCGAAGGCCCACTTCTCCTCAGTCTAGGCTCCACCAAGCCCACCCTGCACGTGATTTCCCGGGGGTAACCACCTCTCACACTCTGGTTCTTCTGCCGCCCTGTGTGTTCTGCCTCGTACTACGGTGACCTGTGCAGGAGCTGGTTTTCCCACGAGATGCCATGCTCCTGGAGGGCCGGGATCAAGGCTGCTCCACTTTGCATTGCACCATGCCCCCTGCATGACTCTGCCCTGCACAGAGCGCCTTCTGAAATAGTTTGCTGACCCAAACTAGATGTGATGTGAAAGGGCTAAACTGTACTGGGAAGAGATGCTCCTGACTGGGGGACTGGCAGCCAGTGCACCCACAATCCCGCACAGGTCAGTTTCCTCAGGCATTCATTCATTCCTCTAATGCTTGCCAAGGACCTGCTTCATGGCAGCTTCAAGGCTGAGAACTGGCTCACAATATGCCTGCCCTGGGCTCAGGGCTGTGCAAAGGCACTAGGCAGAGCAGGTCTGCAATCTAGCCTGTACTCCACCGGCAGGCTGTGTGCCTGGCACAGGGCTGTGTCTGTCCAGAGGAAACCCTTTTCTTCTCACAAAGGTGCCTTAGGGAGCCAAGCCTGCTCCCTGGGGGTCTGTCTACCCAGAGGGAACACCTCTTCTGAACTGACACAAAGGAGCAGTATATCTCAGAGGCAGCCCAAGGGCTGTACCTAGTGTGGGTGCTGTCCGAGCTTCCATTCCCCCTGCGGGCTGGCAGTGGGAGGAACAGACTCATGCGCCATCAGGGACTCCCCAGTCTGAGGTCTGGCCTGCAGGCAGGGAGGTAGGCTAGCAGATGCCCTGACCCCTCAAAACTATTTCCTTTACCCTAAACACTGCTTCCCTAAAAGGGGGTGACTTGTGCTTGGGAAACAAATCTTAGCAACTTAGGTCTGGGATAGTCCAGCCCATTGTGGGCAGAGGAGTCCCTGGAGCGGGCAGGGGCCTCTGCTTGGAGCAGCAGGTGCTCCCTGAGCACACCTCCAGTGTTTCCACAAATTCCTTCTTTCATGCAAAAATCAGCACAAGGGCCCAAGAAGAAAGGGGTCATGTGTCCTGGTGTGTTTCTGTCACCCTTCCAAGTCACCAAGGGCCAGGGGAGGCATTCATCCTTATCAGCTCTCCCTGGAACTGATCTTCATTCTTAGGTGGGGAAGGTGGGGAAGGTGGGGAAGGTGGGGAAGGTGGGGAAGGTGGGGAAGGGAAAGGAGGCAATGATTTTGTTTTCATGGGTCAGTCCTGACCTGAGCTTCTCTGGGCCAAGCCCCAAGCTGGGGCCCGTGGTTCCCCAAGATGAACACAGCCCAGGTCCTGTCCTCGCTGAGTGCCTGGCCACGTGCCTCTGCCAGGGTCCCAGCTGCATGTACTTTTGAGTTTGCAAATGGCTGTGTCAACCTGTGAAGAGTGACTGCTTCCCCAGGGGTTTGGTGGCATGGCAATGAGCTCCTCATCCCTAGCTGCATCTGTGATACGCATTCTCCCTTCTGGCTTCGGCCCAGCTCTTCACCTCCGGGTCCTTCCCCAGAGCCCCACCCCTTTGGCTGACCTTGACTCATCCCGCAAAGAGGACAGAAGCCAGCAGGGCCTCTTCTCACCCCCAGACCGACTGGCCCATCGGGGGCTCTACAGCCGCCCACTGTCCCTCTGCCTGGGCCCTGACCCCACCACTGTTGCCTCCTCGAGGGACTCACGCCTTCACCTATCCTCTCTCTCCTGGATGTCAAGGGTCCCAGCCTTGACTTGATCATCTCCATCTGAGCCCAACATATTTCTGGGTCAGTCATTTAAGCCCCCCGACTCAACCCCACATTCCCTCCCAGCTATGCTCATCTCTCTTCTACTCCACAGGGGCTATTCTTGCAGAGGTGGTACCCCCCTCTGTCTGCATGTGCTCAGTATCAGCAGGGCCCCATGTCCACCACTCCGAAACCTGAGCTGTCACCATCACCAGGAAATCCCACATGCCACCTCCAGCAAAAGCCTTTGTCTCCACCTTACTCAGCCATTTAGCAGCATTTCCTACAAACCACATCGCCCTTAAAAATAGTTATTTTAATAGTTACTACGTGCCTGCACCTGCTGAGCAACCTCCATGCACCATGTGGGTGACTGCCAAGCTGACCTCATTCTGCAGAGAGCACTGGGGCTCAGAGCAATTAGGAATGACCTGCCCGGGTCACACTACCAGCCATGGTGGGACCAGGACCGTCCGTACCTAGTCTGAGGCCAGAACCCAAGTCCTTGACTGTGCACACAGGCCCCTTTGCGAAGCCCTCTGGCTGCGACACCACCCCTCTTGGGCTTCCCCCTCCAGCCTTTCTGGCCACTCCCTTTAGATTTCTTTGGCTTTTCTCTCCTCCCCAAATTTTAAATGTGAGAGGGGCTCAGGTCTTGGCCCTTTCTCTGCTCCATCACCATCCCTCCCTGGGTGCTCTCATCATACCCCCTGGCTTCAAACCCTCATTCTACATTTTGCTTTTAGCCAAAATCTGAAATGCAGGCTTGAATAACCAGCAGCCAGCTAGTCATCTGCACCTGCACGTTCTCAGGCACCTCGTACCGCCAGGTCCCAACAGGATCCTGCTTCTCTTCCTCGCTGACCACAGCACATCAGTTCTGGCCCCAGCCTTCCCCTTGCAGAAGATGGACTCACTAGGCAACCACTGACTTAAGCTCCAAATGTAGGATTTTTCCTCTTCCTTTACCCCCATGTCAAATCAACAAGTCTCATCAGTTCCACCTCAGAACTCTCTCAGCACCCACTTCTCTCCACCCCTAGTGACACCACCTCAGACCACGCTGTTCCCCATCACGTGGACCAGTGCCCCTAACTTTCACTCTGCTCTTTCTGCTGCCTTCCATTCCATTCTGCACATTTAGCTGGAGTGATCTTTTAAAAACCTCAATCTGATCTTTTCACTCTTGTGCATGAGGTCCTTTGATACCAATGCTTTGGGGATTAAGTTTAAAGACCTTAACATGGCTATTGGGAGCCTTGGCCTGATCCTGCCTCACCTCTGACCACTGTGTTGCTTTCTATTTAGGTTTCAAGCCCTGAGGCCCCTGCCACGTCTAATACTCCCCCAGACTCCTAACAGGCCCTCCTGCGGGCGGCCCCAGGCCTCCCACCACCATCCCTACCACGTGCTGATCCCTCCTTGGGTCTCTGCTCCCATGTGCCCAGGCCTCCTCTGGCTGCCTGGCTGGAAAGGCCTCTGCTCCCAGTTCTCCCAGGAGCCATGCTGCTCCTTCGTGGCACTTGGCAATGTGGGAACTAAGTGCTTCTGCAATTTTTTTGTTTCACATTCTGTAAACTGTAAATAAAAGCAGGGACTGTGTCTCATGACCGCTGTACTCCAGATGGCACAGAAGCAGATGCTCAAAGATGCTGTGTTGAACAGTGCCTACCCTGGCTGAAGACTGGGGTTCTGAGGACACACTGGCTGTGTCTGAATTCTGGCTTCTCCACTTATTAGCCATGTAACCTTAGGCAAGTGATTTGACAGCTGTCTCAGTATCTCCATCTGTAAGATGGGGTGAGTAGGGAATTTATACCTCCTAAGGCTATTATGAGGACCAAGAAAGTTAAGACATATAAAGTCCTTGGAGTATGTCTGACACATGCAGAGTGCTTGGTAAACATTAATGGCCTACAACTTGCAGGTAGCTAATCAAACCCTCCAGGGCAGGAGCAGGGACAGGTCTGGCAGGCTGACTGATCTTGACTGGCACTGTTAGGGGCCAGGCCTGGCCCCTGGGAACCAAGTGTTCCCTCCTGCGAGCTCTCCGTGCAGTGACCCACATACCACCTGTCTGGGAGCTGTCTTCACTTCATCCTGGTGGCCATGCCACAGAATTACCCTCCCGGCCCTGCTGAAGCTGCCTCCCAGAGGCTGGGAGGAGCCTGGCAGGTGGGGAGGGTACAGATCGGGCCAAGACCAAGGAATTTGTGCGAGTATCACAGCTTTAAATTCCCGGCAGAAATCAGAAAATCTGATCTTGCACATCTAAGAATAGCCGTTGGTTTTGACTATGAGAGGTGCCAAAGTGAAAGCTATAATTATTAGTAAGTAACAAGCAGAAATTAACCACCTACCGCAAAGTCATTTTTAGCTGCCATCCCAGTGGGGAAAATGAAAGATGGGCCCCAAGAAGCTGCCTGGCTTGGGGAGGACTCTGCTTGGCTGGTGCGACCCTGAGTGACTGTGAATGTACGAATTTCCAATGGCCAACAGGAAGGCTTGCATTCTAAAGAGGAAGTTGAATGGTTCCCAGGAAATATGTCTTGAGGTGCAACAAACATCAGATGCTCAAACTCAGCTCTCCTGATTCCTGCCCCAAGCAAGATCACGGAGGCACTTTAGTTCTATTTGGCCTGGGTTTCCCTCCTGCTAAGTGGGGGAAATAACCCCTTCTGACCTTCTTGTAAGATGATTTATATACAAATGGCACTGGAAGGCTCTTGGAACTTTCAGGGAGACCTTAAAAATGGATAGTTAAACCCTCCTACACTGCTGGTGGGAATGTAAATTAGCTCAACCATTGTGGAAAGCAGTATGGAGGTTCCTCAAAAAACTCAAAATAGATATACCATTTGACCCAGAAATTTTACTCCTAGGAATTTACCCTAAGAATGCAGTAGCTCAGTTTGAAAAAGACATATGCTCCCCTATGTTTATTGCAGCACTATTTACAATAGCCAAGAAATGGAAGCAACCTAAGTGTCCATCAGTAGATGAATGGATAAAGAAGATACAGTACATATACACAATGGAATATTATTCAGCCATAAGAAAACAAATCCTACCATTTGCAACAACATGGATGGAGTTAGAGGGTATTATGCTCAGTGAAATAAGCCAGGTGGAAAAAGACAAGTACCAAATGATTTCACTCATCTGCAGAGTATAAGAACAAAGAAAAAAACTGAAAGAGCAAAACAGCAGCAGACTCACAGAATCCAAGAATGGACTAACAGTTACCAAAGGAAAAGGGACTGGGGAGGACTGTACAACACAGAGAAGACAAGTAGTGATTCTATAGCATCTTACTACACTGATGGACAGTGACTACAATGGGGTATATAGGGGGAACTTGGTTATGGGGAAGTCTAGTAGACATAATGTTCCTCACGTAATTGTAGATTAATGATACCAAAAAAAAAAATGGATAGTTACTTTCAAAATGTCAAACCCAGATGCAGAAATGAAAAGATTGATAAATGTATTCTTTTTAAAACTAGCCAAAGAACAAAAAACACAAAACCAGAGGAAATATAGCACATATCATAGACACAAGGCACATTTCTTTGACATGTAATAAATGCTTACAAATCAAAAAGAAAAGCTCAGTATCTAAGAGGATAAATGGGCAGAAGCCATGAACAGACACTGGAAATACCACTTTTCACCTATCAGATTGGTCAGAAGTTTGATAGTTTGTTTTGTTGGCAAGGATGTGAGAAAATGGACACTCACATGTTGACTGGAATGTAAATTGGTACAATTCTGGGGAAGGCAATGTGACCAAATTTATCTATCAATTGCCCTTTTAGGAGTTCATCTTACAGAACAATATATAGAAGGATACTGATTGAGGCATTGTCTGTATGGCAAGATACTAGAAATAATCTAAATGTTGATCAATGGAGTACTGGTTAAATTATGATAAACTCATACAATGGATTTATATTATTCAGCTGTCAAAGTATGAGCCAGCCTTATTTGTGCTGATGAGCAATGACCTCCGAGTGTGCACAGCATCTCTGGAGGGCAGAGACCGCTGACGGTGGCTCCCTGTGGGTGAGGGAGCCGAGGCCCAAGGGGAACCTTTTCACTCTCTTTTGTACTTTTTCCACTGTGCACCACATGCATGTATTAAAAAATAATTTAATGTCAGTAAAAAATTTAAAAAAATACAATTGTCATACAGGTCTAAACAAACCAAAGAACTGAAGCACACAGCCCATGCTGGCTGGTAACCAGGTGTCACAATGAAAGGCCTAAGGCTTGGGGTCAGAGGTGTTCAGGACAGGAGGACAAGGGGCACAGAGGCAAGGGGGTACCCAGGGAGCAGGTCCCCCCCCCCACAGGAATGGAGGGGCCCTGTGTGATCAGGCATTCCTGGTCTTCCTGGGTCCGGGCTCCCTGCCTTGGCCCATTTCCTCAGAGCACCTGGTGGGTCTCAGGTGTCTAATTCATGAGCACTTTGCCATCTAAATGGATATACAAGTGGCCCAGGGACCTGCACATATAATAGGCTGGAAATCGGAGGTCATCTCAGTGGGTACTGACCTGCAAGCCAGCCTCAAATCTGGGGCCACCTCCACCAGGGGCTCCCATCATAAACTCCCTCTAAGCTCTCCAGAAAAATAAACCAAGAGAGAAAGAACCCACAAATGCCACAGAAACCCCATGGCCTTGGGTGCTAGGCCTTGATCTAACTAGCTTCTCCTAAAGCTTACAAAATTTACATAATCAGAGTCTGGAATCTGGCAGTATTGCTAGAGCTGATGATGGAAGCAGGTATTGCCTAGCTTCCATAGTTCTCAAGAACTGCAGGCCTTTTATTTTGCTTCTCAGAGTGGTAGAGCTCAAATCACATATGCTAAAATGTATAGCTCAGTGGAGGCTGTTTTCTGAATCTTCTGAATTTACCTCTTCAAAGACTATAATATATGGTATGATTCTAAATCTTGACTCAAAGTCATGGCTTTGAAAGAATGTGGCACAAATCTATAAAGATTCCAATTTACATCATTCATTCATATTACGTAAGTCTTCTGCATACTCTGCCCAGAGTGTGTAAGCCAAGTATGGCACTCACTTCCCATCACTCAATTTTAAAAGCCTGCAGAATGTTAAAAAAGCCAGAGCCGTTATAGCAATGTGAGCTGTGTTCTGTTCTATAAGTCATGGCAATGAGACACGGATATTACATGGTTACATAAAACTCCAGGATAGTTCCAAACTGAATTCTAGCAACCAAGTTCTTCAGTGTTCTAATAAGCAGCTACAGTTTCCTCCCAAGAATCATGGCAGGCTATGCAAAGAGGAACAAAGTCCGGAGAACTGAGCGAGGGGCAGCAAGCTACGTGGGGAAGCTGTCCCGGAACTTCCTGCTCTCATGCAGGTCATTAACTCTTCTAAGAAACAAGCAAGAGAAGCAATGCCTGTGAGGCCCAGGGACAGAGTTCCAGCCTGGAAGGCCTGCGTTCAGCCCTCTGGGGTTAGACTTGGCCCTTCAAAACCTTGACTTCAATTCCAATTTGAAAGCCAACTGCCCTCACACTGGCCCTGCAGGATCAGCCAGTCTCTCCTGGCCCAGAGACTAAAGTATACTCCTCTCTACGGTCTCTGCAGTCACTGCTCATGAAGGCGACCGAATAGGACAGGCACCAGGTCCCACACCAGGGTCGGGGCTGCTCTGTAAGAGCCACAGAGGAAGGCTTCACTGCCGCTCCTGGGCCCTTGGAGTCAGCTCACCCAGGACCTAGCTAGAGGCCAAGTGCTGGCAAGCATCTGTGCAGGAAGAACAATCAGCACATTCATGAATCATCCCTCTTTTGTACTTCTGCTTAGAAGAATATAATTTGTTAATTTGCAATAGTTGTTATGGCTCAATTAAAGATGCCAACACAGAAGAGGCTGGCTGAGCTTGGCTCCAAGAGCCAAAGCCAGGTAAACCCAACCATGCTTCACAGACGAAGGTCTGCCAATGGTTCCAAACATCAGGCAATTAGCCTTGGCAAAAAAGGAGTAAACAGATAGACGCTGGGGGATAAAAAGCACTTTACCCAGCCAAGCTGGACTTTCACCACGCACCCTGCGAGTCAAGCCTGAGAAGGCCCAGTTAGGGTCTTGCAGATCAAGTGATACAACTTGAGGAATAGAAGTTAGCTTGTATGTAGAAATGTAAATTCGTAAGTAAATCAACAGCCATCATTTGCTGCAGCCTCTGTATAGTGGGATTCACTTTGCTAAAATGCCTGCATGCTGATTTATTTTGGGGATTTCCAGTGATGCAGAAGGAGCCATGTTGAAACTGGAGGAGGGGCAATCATACCTGCTTTCCAGGCAAGGGTCCCGGTTCTGTGGCTGCTGCTCCCTGCCTCCCGCTGCGGATTACCAGGAGCGCAGAGGGAGGGAAGTGGGAAACACCAAACACGTGGCCCCTCCGCTGGCTTTGATAAAGACACCTGTGTTGTTGACATGACCCTCCCCTCTCCCAGGGACTCTAAGACACCACTGTCAGGATGTGCCAGGCATTGCGCCCATTGATCCTAGGGGACAGGTGCTATTAACTCTACCGTACAGATGAGGAACCGGAGGCTTAAGTCTATACAGCTGGCAAGCAGTAGAGCTGGGACCCCACTCTAAATCTACAGGGCTGGAGCCTCGTGCTCCAGCAAGTCTGGGCTTAGCTCTCTGGCCCCTACTGCAGCACAGACCCTGTAACTCACACAGCAAGCTCCCCGGAATTCCTTGGAGCCCAATTCAGAAAATCTTTCCCTCTCTCTGCCAGGCTTTGGGTCAGGGTGTCAGGTCAGGAGAGGGATGGGGAGGCACAGAAGCAAACAGTTCTCACAGAGAAGTAGTAACATATTGGTGTGTGAATGCAAAAGCCTCTGATAAGGGTTACAGGATAAACAGGCAAGTGCCCACAAGACCCTACAGCCTCTGGCCAGGTGGAAGGTTGTGGGTGGGGGTGGGGGATGGAGGGCAGAATGGTACCTGCGTGGAGCCAGATCTGTGCCAACGTCATCCAGGGGTGTAGCGGGCCCTGCTTGGGGGTGCTGCTCTGCAGAGATGAGGCCACTTCTGAAAGGGCCTGCTCCACTCTGGAGGCTGCTACGGATGTGGCATGGATGGAGCCTGGGGAGGTGTGCGAGAAGACGGCATTAGGAGGGACAGGGCAGACCCAGCCGACCAACCCCCACCTCCCAAAGAGACAGACGAGTCCAGGACTTACACACACGCCAGCCCCCATGATGTTTCTGAGTTTCATTGTTCACAGAGAGATACAGACAATCACTATAGGCTGGAACTTAGTTTCCATCCTTGCTTTAGCTAATCTCTTTAGCACATGCTATGCTAAGTGGCCCTTCCAGGAGTTCAGTCTCGCACAGTGTGAGGGTAGGGGACAGAACAAGGGTCGTAGCTACACACACAGCTGGGATAACATGGGTTGAAATGGGACATAAATGAGGTACTACACAGGGAAGTTACCAAGAGACCTTGTTGGGGCCTAACTCCAACATAAGGGCTGGGGGGCATACACTCACCCCCTGGAGGGTATCTGGAGTAGACGGAGGCCATTGTCAGGACACACCCAGCAACTTCCCACTTCATTCCCTGGCCATTCCCTAGGGCAACACCCCTAGATTTGGAATCATGTTCTAGGACAGGACTTAAAAACTGCAGAAAAGCACACTTTTGCCCTAAGTCTAAGCAGCTGTTATGGAGGCTAATACTGGACTAAGGAAGAGTGGGTAAGTGGCAATGACACCAGGGACTCAGAAGCCGAATGTCCTATGAAACCTCGTTGTCCTGAAGGCCAAGGAGAGGAGCCCACTGGGCGCGTTCACTAGCCAAAAGACGTTGGTAGAACTTCAGTTCAGAAATCAGAAGACTCAGCCCTCTTCATGTTGACCTCTGATGGGCAGAAACCACCTCCCTAAACAGGGCTTGCTCCCCCCCTTCTTTCCAACTCATCCTTAGAGGTACAGTTTCAGAACAGAGCAAGAGTCTCAGGTAATTTCATATTTAAAGCTGTTGATATTCATCTTCAACAGCAACAATCTTAATTTATAATTCACTATAAAGTGTAATATGGAGATGGATATTCCAATTGTTAGTGGTAACTCTCAACTTAGAAGTTTAAAACAGTGATAACATAAAAAGACAAATGCTGACCAGGGCAACAAATTGAGTTGGTTACACTCTGGATGAGACAAAGCTGTGAGCCTAAAAATAATTTCTGTTGGGGCTTTGAAATGCACCATAATTTATTCATTTTAAGAGAATTTGCAGTAATAGACTGACCATCTAAATTGTGCTTTGTGTGTTCCAACAGGAAGGAAACATGGATTCCTCTACGGGGGCATTGCTGGAGGTGACGTAGGGGAAGTGGACAGAAACCAGCCTGGGACTCCATCGCCCCGGGTAACCCATACACAGATGGTGCCCACGGGGTGAGCAAGAGGAGGGCACCTCTGGGAAGGGCAGCGTGGCCCCAGGGCGAACACGGACACCGAGGCGGCCCGCGGGCCCAGCTGAAAGACACTAACCGATGCCATTATGATCCGGGAGAACTGACCCTTGTTACACCAGGTGTGTCTGACTACTTTTTATTTTAAAAAGAATCTAAACAGCAAAATGATTACACCGCTATTTTTTGAGTCTTGTTTTTTTAACTTGTTATGGAAAATCAATATTTTAACTTTGATAATAAGGTTTTGATGTAGTTTCCCTGAGGTATTTAGTAGCAACTATTTTTTAAAATAAACTAGATGGCTGTTGCTATGTTCTGACATCACCAAGCCAGCTGACCTTTCCACCAACAGTGGCTCTCAACCCTGGCTTCACATCAGAATCACTTGGGGATTTAAAGAATCATGAAGCCACAGCTACTCCCCAGAGCAGCTGAATCACTAACTCTAGGGGTGGGGCTGGGCACCTATTTGTTAATCACCCAGGTGATGCTCGCACGTGCAGCTCACCCGGAGGGACGGGAGGCAGGTGTTAACATTTGGTCAAGGAAAGCCTGAAGGCATATTCCACACATGCCAGCCAGCAATGAGCTCTCGGGCATCCCCTTAGTGCAAAAATCTGGGGCACAGAGTTCCAGAAAGAGTTTTTTTTTTTTTTCAGAATAGTGGTTCTCAGACCTCCTGGTCACAGAATCTTTAGACTCTCCAAGGTTACTGAGACCCTTCAAGAGGTTTTCCTTACATAGGTTATGGTTGTATCTACTGATATTTGCCACATTACAAATAACTGAGAACTGTTTAAAATATTTATTATTTTTTTAATTACTAAACTACTGCTAGAAAAACCTACAATTTTCCCATCAGGTTCTATGGCTCCTTTGCTAGAAGTTGTGACTTTGGGAAGGGCAAATTTTGCTATTTGGGTTAACTGAGTTTTTTTGGTCCACAAATGAACCGATCAGCACTATTGTCCAAGTTCCTTTTATTTGCGATGTGTCTATATACAACTAAATTAATTCACATAATATATGTCACTGTGAATAAGGTCAGCCAAATGATGGTGACTAAGTTTTAGTGAACATGGCCTGTTCGGGGCACTCTGATTAGTACTGTATATATATTACTTTATCTTTACACAATTCTGTGAGGCAGGTAACAAAGTTGTCTGCATTGTTGGGATGACGAAGTTCAGATTTAATGAGATTTTATGTAACTTCTCCAGTTATATAGTTAGTAGGTGGCAAAACCAGGACTCAAAACACTAGTCTGACTCCAAATCTAGCCTTTAAATCCAGCTCTAACCCCTCCTCCTCCTGGAAGGCCACTGGGAGGCTTCTGTTTCTTCTCCCCACCACAGCCCTGTAAAAAGTTAGGCCAGGGGTCCTCAGTGCTCTTATAACACTCTGTGGGCATGGTTACCACAGACCATATCATTCTGTCTTAAAGTTGATGTAGCTTTCTCTCCTATGAGACTGTGTGGCTCCAGAAGACAGAAACCTGTCCTTCATTTAGGTATTTTCAGGGGCTGGTCCATTATAGGTACTCAGTAAATAACTGGAATGAATGAATGAGTACTGTCAATAGACATGTCACTACAACATTTGGAAGACAGTGGTCCCCTCCTTTGGGAGCCTGTCTAGCCTGCTCTACTGCCCTTTCCTACAACAGCTCAGAGGCCAGAAATTTCCATCTCAAGGGCTTCTTAGTACGACTGTCATCACTTCCAACTACCTGGCCTACAAATGACAGTGGCATATAGTTAAACACTGTACCAGTTAGTGACTTTCCCCATTTCTAGAACCAGCCCACAGTAAATGTGGAAATAACAGGTTTATCAAATAATGTTTCCTTCCTGGTCAACCCCTTTTTACACACATTTCACAAGGGCAGAGACCCTTCATGTTCTGGACTGGGGATGGATGTTTGAGCATTTTGATGTTAATAATAGCAAGTGACTAATGGTAAAATTATTTAATAGTTAATGTTCATTATTCCTAGTACTAACAATGAATTCTTTGACTGGATTAGAATTTGGCAGAAATAAAGGAAAATCATTATGAATCAGAATGGATATATCAATTTAAAAGATAAACAACTTTATCTTACTATTTCATAGGATTGAAATAAGTGTCCAAATAGATACTATATCAAAATAGATTTTGGTTTATGTAGGTAAACAATTAGAAATACTAGTTCTACCCAATATGCTTTTAAGGTAACCCTTTCCTGTCTCACAAAGCAAGTGTATTCCTACAGTGTACAGAGGGGTGAAGAGGGTCATTAGTCCAAGGGAAATGGACAAACTGAGGCTTAAAAAACAGAGGGAGGAATGTAAAATCTACTTCTAATTTGAAGTTCAGGACTCTAAAGAAACAAACTTCCAAATAACCATGTTCAGTAGGTAAGGCTGGGAAAGTGCCCGGCTGTTGGGCATCTCTTATTTATCATTACTGAGAAGTGCCTATCGTTGTCGGAACCCTGAGGGCTGAGCAGCTATTATGCTCCACCAAGTCCCTCAGCCACAGGACACAGCAACTCTGAAAAGTCACTGCAAAGTCAGCTGGACTACAGGCTGACCCAGGCAGGTGAGAGCAGGTCCTAAGATCCATCCTAGGTTCTGTGACCTAATGGTCCAAATGGCCCAGGGGGCAATAAGGTGAGATCTCTAGTTCCTCACACCGTCTGCTTTCTGTTCCTTCCCAGCCAGATGCCTGGAATGCCATCTGCCACACTTGATGCAAAAAGGCAAGATGCCCACTTGAAGAACTGCTCTGAGCCCTCCATCCAGGGTTTTCATCTGGGGTCCCCTGGACCACTGTGTGTGGGGGTGAGGAGGGGAAAGGCAACAGAGAGGAACCAGGAACTGCATGAAAAGGCATTTCCCCGTGAGCCAGGAGGACCAGCAGTCAAGGCCACGGACCTCAGGAAGTCCAAGCTCTGAACCCCGCCCGAAAGCTCTGAACCCCGCCCGAGGTTGTCTGACCCACCCTCCTACCACCTGCTGAAGCTTGTTGAGAAGCCCTGCACAAGGAGGACTCTGGGAAGCCAGCTCAGATTGCCTTTGCAGCTGAAGCCTTGAACCATTATCTTTTCCAAAGCACATTACACCTGCGGTTAATTTCACATAGACCTCAAACACAGCAACCACTTATGAACTCTATTTCATTCAAAGCTCATCATTCACAGGGATCTCAGAGCCAGATAATTTTGTTAAGCAAAAGGCAAAATAAGTTGTGTTGTTTGGTTATGTTTGATAGCCCTGTCTTGTCACAAGCAGGGTCACTGAATGCATGGCGTATGTTTATATTTCAGGCTATCCTTTGACTGTCCTGGTAGCATTAGGAAGCAGCTGTAATCTGAATGATGGCCGCTCCCCTCTCCCCTCCTCTCGTCACAGCATGAAGATAAACGATCTCAGATGACACTCTGCCCACCTAGTGATTTGTGAGCATCAGTCCAGAACAAGGGACAACTGTTATGTGTGGGGGGAAAAAAACTCTCTACCAAGTAGACAGCAGTGGACACAACTGACGTGTGTTCGCTCAGCCCAGACTTCATGGATGGCCCACGTGCTTGTATATGGGGAGATGACGGTGCATGGGGCTGTGCCCCAAGAAGCATTTCTCTGCTTGTCCCCCCACATCCTCTCTGCCTAATGCTGTAGTAGCAGACATCTGCCCGCCCCCCGTTTCTCTGAACACAAACCGAGCCGCTCCAGCAACGGGCGCACAGAAACCACCACTGCCAAAGAAGCTCTGCCCTTATTTTCCCTCAGTCATGAAGTGACTCAGTACTACCTGTCAAAAGAATTTATTCAGCTTCCAGTTCTTCAAAGCTGCATCCCCCAATTAAAAAGAGCAGAAATTCCACTTGTAAAGACCCTGAATTCTAAGCAGCAATCTGAATGACTCAGCACCTGCCAGAGAGCTTTGCTTGTAACTTTTCATGTTTAACAGGAAAATAATTTGTTCAAGATAAGGCTTGAAAGTAATTTGGTCCAGTCCTGCATACCACTGGCAGCCCAGGGACCTTTTCACACCTGCCCCCTGGTCTCTGCGGACCAGAACGGCTTTGGGCCAAAGGTTGTGGCAGGTGAATAGGGATTATTCATTTTCTCAAGGGGTTGGGAGATGGGAGAATCCACTCACTTCAACCCTCCAGTTACGCATATTTATCTGTATCTTTCTTTCACATTAAACGTACCACCTCGGGCCCCAGGACACCTGCCCTCCTTGCCGGACCTAGCCCTGTGCTACTGCAGAGGCTGGTTTGGGGGTGGTGGGCTCCTTACACTGTCCCGTCAGAGATCCCCTTCCACATTTCTCATTCCGTAAGCTCTGCCACCCACATGTTGGGGTTGTAGTGGCTTTACAGGCAACTGCCTGGTGCTGCCCAACTGCCTCTATTAGGATTCCTGCTTGTGGATTCCTCTAATAACTTTGCTCACCATCCTAGTCGATACTTCCCTTTTTTTCACCGAGTGGAAAAGAGATCAAAACAGCCAAGTAAAACAGGACAGCAAAACCCACGGTCCCAAGACAAGGTCACAATTTCCAAACGACTTTAACAGAGTATCAAGCACACTTTAAACCTGACAGGATGTGGGTCCCCTGAAAGGAGAGAGTTCTTTCCAGGGAAAGCTTTAGGGAAGGATCCCACTGAGGCAGGGGAGACTGGGCTATGCGGTCAGCAGTGGGCATGCAGGGCAGCCCAGCATGCTGCTGGCAGGTGTTGGCAGGGCCAGGTGGTCACACGGAAAGCGTGGAGGGAAGCCGTTCACAAGCATGCAGGCAGACGCCAGCTGTCAGTGAGCTGCTCGGGGCTCTGGGCTGGAGACAGTACCTTCTGGAGGACTACACCGGGCAGATGCTTCCATCTCTTCTGAAACCCTCCCCACTGCATATTCATGAGGCTGTGTCTCTGGACTGAAGTGCCCTCTGCCTGGGGAAGGCTGCGTTTGTCTTTGAATGCAGCATGAGACAAGCCCCCCAGATTTGGATGACATCTAATTACTGGACACATACTCAACTTTGAGTGCTAATTACTAGTGATATCAATCTCCTATAATTTCATTCAATCTTGTTTAAAGACTATTTTATTGTTAAGCAGGGGCAAGGAGTGAAACACACCACCTGACTAGTTACTTTCTGATGATACACATTTTCAAATGTTAGAAAATGTTAAGTCAAAATGCTAGCCATAAAAGAAAAAATTATCTTGAGTTTACTTCTCAAGACTTCATTTGGGAAGTGTTTTTTCATTAATCTGTTTATTCTCTTCTCCTGGTTATACATTCCTAAAGAGAACAGCAGTTGTACCAGAAACAGTGATAAGAAAAACTACGCCAAAGACCCAAGTTGCATTCTTGATTTCAGCCCGTTCTTGGAGAGAATAAAACATCAACACATGTTTCTCTCCAACGTGATGAATGTTAGACACTCAAGATTGGGGGCACCTGGGGACCGAGTCTAAGGAGTGACAGCAGCATGGAGAGCCGTGGCAGCTGTATTCCAACTTGACTGTTCCCACCTGGTGACTCACTTCCCACTAGCTGCCCCGACTGTAGCTCAGGGAGAAGGGTCCCTGACGGAGGCTTGAAATCAGGAGGAGCTACTGACAAACCAAACAGGCATGGGCGAACAGCGTAATTAGTAAACTTCTATTATTACAGATGAGGGAACTAAGGCCCAGAGAGAGTGAATTGCCTGGGTTCCTCTGTAGAACTGGCCCTTGAGCCCAGGTTTCCTGACCTTTGAAACCAGATCATACACAATAATATTTCCCAAACTACAGTCCCTGGAACACTGATTTCACAGAGTGGAAAAAATGATGAAATTAGCTTGGGAACACTGGGTCAAAGGTTAGAGTCTTTTTAATTGCAGAACTTCTCAGAGCCTTTAATGTGTTAATTTGAACTATGAGTCACTAAAAGGGAGATATACTATTTTCCCAAAATATTTGGCTGGAGAGAATCAGTAGCCTAGGAAACATGCTTTAGAAAGTGTAATTCACTAACTCTTTAAAAGAATACTACCTAAAACACTAGTCCTACCTCAAGAAATTGCTCAGTTGCCTTTACATTTTGGTAGATGTAGTCCAAGTTGGAGGATGTCTGTTTAACTTCTTTTAGGAAAATTAGTTATTAGAATTGGTCTTCTATGCAGCAATAATGGTTGAACTGGAAAAGAATTTCAAGATTCTACTGGTTCCCTCTACCCCAAATTTGCAAACGACCTACACGGTGGAAGCTGGGTGTCTCAGGCTGCTAACCAGTCTACTGCCCACCAACCCATTGACATCTTCCCTGCAGTGCCTTCTCCTGTAGTCCCTCCCAGACAAGTACTGCCTCCTCAGTATTTATACCCAAGCTGTGGGGGATGGGGCCCAGGTGGCAGAGTGGGCAAGCAGGTGGCAGCTTAATGACCACGCATATCAACATTCTTAACAATCAATAACCACAACACACGTTCCATGGTGGAGGGAAGCGTGCCTCTGGAGACCCTCAGAAAGATTAATAGATATATTGGTAAACTACTTACTAACTGAAAAAAGGGAGGGAAAACCATGAAAGTATACTTCTGGAGAGTTGCCTTGGAACAACAAATCAAACCAAAAATTAAAACCAAGAAACAAAACATTTGAAAAATCAAAATCAAGGCTAAAAATGCAAATAGAGTTCTAATAACCTTCCAACTGTAAGTCTGGCAGTCTGGAATCGGATTTCAATTCAAGAGTGACACCTGTTTTTCCACTAACAATGATATCTTTTTTTTAAACCAAAGAAAGGCCGACTGGGCATTCCCTCCTCCATTTAAATGTTCACCCAGCACATGAAAGCTGATCAACTCATGTAATATGCTTTGTTTCCAGGGCAGGAAATTCCGAGGGGAAAGGAAAAAGAATCAAGCAGTTTTCAGATCTTTCCACACATTAATCTAATTACGATTCCAACCCTGTGTAGGGTTGGGCTAGTTTTCATTCCTGTGAAGTCAAAGGATCAGTTCACCAAACTTTGGGTCTTGGCTATCTGTCCTAACGGGAAGAGTCGGAATTCAAATCCATTACAGTTTTAATCAAGAAATTCTACATTTATCAGTAATGTATGGCATGTTTTCTCCTTTTCTAAATGTCATATCTGTAGGGGAAAAGAGATTCTTGAGCGCTTCGGTCTTAGTTAAAACACCTGGTTACTGGCTAGGCAGACACACCCTGAAGATGGGAAGATGACTCACAGCTTCACAAAGAATAAACAATTGAGCACTGCTTGGGCCACAGTACATTCAGCGGAAAGCCCAAGGGTGCTGGTCACTCTCACAATTTGCTAATTAATCTGAGATTGAGTGCCCCACTGGAAGAATGAGACTTCAGTCTTCAAAGGCGGAAAGGAGCACGGAGCTCTCTGAGATTCCACATGAGGCATACTGGTAGGGTGGGGAAGTAGGTGGCTTTGTAGTCCAGACAAGAGTGGATGGGGCAGTGGGAACATAAAATGTGATTCCAGAACAGTAAGATACCATTAAAAACAAAACAAATCTGGGCAGAAGTCAATGTAAAAAATGATTTTTCTGAAAAACTGAAATTGGCAGTCATCCCTAGGCATTGTATTAAGGGGAAAATGTCTATTTTAATTGAATTAAAAACATTAGAAGTTTATAAACATTATCTTCATCTCCCAGTTCATAAAATGGGGATGGCCATTGAAGACAAAGTTCAGAACACTTAATATGCAGATAAGTAAGGTCAATTCAAACCATTTGCGGTTTGAATGATTTATTTTAGAAGATAGCCTCCTGCCTGCCCCGACTTTGTGTGCAAGTTTAACAGAGCAGGTTGGTCATCCAAAAGATTAGAGAAAGGAGTTCTTTCTGGCAGCGGTTCCCCTCAAGAACTTTGGTTCAGCATATAACTCAGCATTTGGAACAAAGATGCAGACTTATAAATCATGGATGTAAAGATTAAGACATTCTGGCAGTGCTGCCAGTAAAATGAACATTAAATAAATGAGTGAAAAAAACACAAGGGTGGTCTCACTGGTAAGATCCATATGTAGGCCCCATTTAAGGACTTTATCAACCAGGGTTTCATTTTAATACAGGGATCTCTTTTTCTTTTTAATAGACAGGTTCCTGAAAACAGGCTTTCAAATTTACATGTTATTTAAAAGCCAAGATTGGATTAAAATATTTAATTTTCCTGCATAGTTCCATGACACAGACCCTACATTTTCCTTTCTTGCAAATGGAAAACAATTTATAGCATTGTTTCTCAAAATGTAGTGCACAACCCACTGGCATCGGAATTATATGTGGGTCTTTTATAAATCCAGATTCCTGGGCCCCTCCCCAGGCCTCTGGAATCATAAACTGTAGGTGGGGGCCCAGGGGCTCTGCAGTTTTCAAAGCTCTCCGTGTGATTTTAATGCACAGCAAAGTTTGAGAACCACATATTTATAGGGTATATGGCCATTATTCTTAGACTACTACCTTGATTACTACATACTTGTTGAATTAATTTCTACTTTGAAAACAAAAATACTTCGGAATAAATTATTATTTGCAAAATATTCTAATAGGCCTGTTAAAAATAGGATTTTTACATATTTATATCAACCCCAAGGAAAGCACAGATGTACCCAAGAACTAGAAGCACTATTCTAGAAAAGCTTCTGTTTTTTCTTATCAAAATAGGTTTCCTTTACTTTTCAAAGAGGATGTTGGAACTTGGGCACTAATGTCTCCTGCCCCAGACAGCTTTTGGATTTTCCACTTAGCAAGATTTTCTCTCAGATAAATTTGATGGAGTTTCCTATCCAGCTTATCAGTTAGGAAGATTATCAGAAAACGAAACATCAGGCAAATGTAGCAAGTCTAACAAGAATGGAAAAACCAAAAACCATGTTTACACAGAGGGGGTTGCTGGCGGGGACCCGGGTCACTGAATGAATGAGCTGCAGGGGGCCACACAAAGGTGTCGGGTTTGGGATGAGAATGAAGATGAGAAGATACAAACAGGTGGAGAGGAGATTCGGTTCTTGAAAGAGAAGAGGAGGAGGAGGAATCTGACACTAAAAAAGTGAAAGAGAAAAAAAAAAGGATAAAGGCAAAAAAAACTTTAGAAACACAAAGAAGAAAACTAACTTTTATATACTCACATAAGCTGCAAAGAAAATGAGGTCATGTAATACACAATCATTCCTCTACTGGACAATAGAATACAAGTGCTTTTTGAAGAAAACAAATATGTTGTTTTTTTCCACTGGTTATTTAATTGTTCTGCAACAACACCATGGAATAAAAATAACTCATTTACCTGGGCACAGATTCAGCATATGATCCACTGAAAAGAATACATCTTTAACTTAAAATATCCAGGATATTCTAGAGGAGATGATTTGCTTTTCAATTGGAAAGATGGACTCTTCCTAGATTTGTTCTTTCAAAGAATACAAAGTTTTCTTGAAAACTAGGGTTTTCCTAGGTGCAACAGTATGCCATGGTCCCAGCATCGGGATGATGGAGTGCTAAGCTTTCTAAATTGTCTTCGGTTGGGTGTGTTGGCCGGGCACTTTGAAAAGGAAGCTGTTAATTGCCATCTTCCTGTCTTATAGCTGGAGAGATACACAGAGATAGGGGACCACCACAGTGACAATTAAAAATCTGCCCAGACAAAAGGGACCCAACTTTCAAATTTAAAAAAATTATTTTGCTTTGGATAAATGTCTGGTAATATCTACAAATGATTAAAGATAACTCTCCTTATTCCACATCTTGTTTTGAAGGCAAAAGGGAGACAAAAATCTTTTTTCAACCTCTGTTCAAGGAACTACCAACTTATTCCTAAGAAAATGACTCATAACTTCAAAGTTAGGACTGTCACTCCATTTGATTCCTCTTTTTCCAGAGCTGGGACCTATTAAATGACAGAGGTGGGGTGGGGAGGGGAGCCAGAGGTGATATTGGAAGGGAAATCACATTCATTAAGGGGTCTTTTTCAGTTTGCCATCCATTTAATTAAGCCAACATCTTAGTCACAGCGGACTTGGTCAGTCCAAAGCTTTTAGACAGGGATTCCCTTTATGTTATTCCACTGCACAGGGATAATGTCAGAGATGGAAACCCATATTCTAGTTAATGAACCATTTCCGAAATCAAAAACACTGAGCCTGCACTTTATAATGACCCAGATGAATAGTGGTATTATATATTATATATTTTTTAAGTTCTTATCTGTTTGACATATATATTGAAATTTTAATAGGTGAAATATGATGTCTGGGCTCTGCCTTAAAACACTATAAAAATTAAGTGTGGGATGGGACATATGTGTGAAAAAATGATACTAATTATTGAAGGTTGGCAATAGGTACATGGGGATTCATTATAATGGTATCTTTATTTTGGCATTTTTGAAAATTTTCCACAGCAGACAATAAAAAAATAAAAGGAAATAAATTTTAGGTCTGGACCATAAAAACAAACGACCCCAAGGGGCCTGTGGCTTCAAGGAGTCTGTCTGCACAGATTCAGGATGGGCAGGCTGGTGACGGTGGGAGGCCACCCCGGGCTCTGCCTGGGAGTCTGCCCACTCGGACACAACCGTGGCTGTGTGGATTCGGGACTGCTTTGACCTGAGATAAGCTCCTTTCTTTTTCTTCACAGCCCAGATGCTTTCCTAAACGAGCAGTGCTGCAGTGGATATTCCACGTCAGCCAGCCTCCTTGCTCACAGGGACTGAAAACTACAGCAAAGGCAGGGAATGTGGCTGAGGTCGCAATGCATGGGCGAGTGCAGAATGTGTATCCGTGCACCATGGAACACGTGTGCCGGAAAAAAGGATGAAGGTGTTGTCCACGGATGAATAAGGAGGGGCTTTCAGAGATGCTGTGAAGTGAGGAAGCCAGGTGCTGGACAGTATACATACAGAGTGTATATGTACAGTATGCTATTTCTTACATAAAGGACATAGGAAATAATATCTGTGCTTATTTGCATGAGAAAAACACTGAAAGGGCAAACAAAAAGCTAATAAAAATGGGTACCTTTAGGTGGAGGGACAGGGATTGAAGCAAAACTTCTCAGGGTACCTTCTGAATCTGAGTCTTAAAAAAATCTGTGGGTTGTTCACAAGACAGGCCATCAGACAGTGCACGGATAAGGATGTGCTGGCCCTCCTGTGACTGCCCACTGAGCATAACTACACAAATTGGGTTTTATTAATCAAGAGGGAGGCATCTTTTCCATTTTTTGGTGAGTCTTCCTAATTTTTAAGAATCTTTGATTTAAATTATTTCAGAATGTCTTACCCTCATTTATAACTAGCCTGCAATTGGCAAGGCCTCCCAACATGGCCTTCCATTTTTCTGATTTCTGGTGGTGTGGAACCAATGATTTGGGGCTCTGGGGGCAGGGCTGGTGAAGGAGGTGTTGGGGAGCTCCGGTGGAGGCACAACAACCACAGTGAAATGGTCACTGGCCAGTGCCGAGGAGGCTGCGGTTTCTCCTCCTGTTCCAGGGCACCCGCACCCGCGATCCATATGCCAAGCACTTGGGCTTGCAGGGGGCATGCGTGAGAGAGTGGGGCATAAATGCCACTCAGGAGAGGGGGGGGCAGTGAACCCCCCAATTCAACTGTGCCACTAGACACACCTCACTTGGATGCTATGGCATCTGAGAAGGCTTAACCCGAAGGGGATGGCTCCTGAGGGCTCTAGAAAAATGTCCGAAGGGCAACAGGAAGAATGAGTAACAAGGGCCCCTAATATTTTCTGCCATGATCTGTATTCAATGTGATGTGGCTGTAAAGCCTTGGGACCTCAGAGGAAATTAATGTCTAAGCCAGCTGGAAGGAAAGGGGTCTGAATTTAGTATGACTGTCCTCATAGGATCCTCAGAGGGCGTGAAATGGGAAGACAGAGCCGGCAGCTGCAAGCAACTGTTCTGAATCAGCCAGAGCTGCTGCTGGTGTGGCAATGAGCTTCACCTTTTCCTGCAGCCCGGTGTCCGGGCCACCTGTGCAGCTTGTCCTGACAGCCTGGCCTTCCCTTTCCAGCAATGGGGAGGGCTGGACCCGCGAGCAGAACTTTGCTGGGCTAATCCAAGTCAGAGTCTGCCTGGTCCACCCCAGTCCCGGGCTTCTGCAGGGGAGAGTTTCCCTGTGGCCCAGGCTGTGTTTTGCACAGGAGCTGCCAGCCATGCTAAACTGCACTAATTGGCAATTCATGCTGCTTCCAATTCCCAGCACTCTTTGGACCTAAGAGCCTCAGGGCTCAGGGATCAGACTTCTCAAATTGGGTAAGAGAGCCTAGCATAGGAATGCAGTCTGCGGGCAGCTGTGAGCCTGGGCAAGCACCACACCTGGCTCCCGGAGGCTCTCCCCTCCCACCCACCAGGGCAGAGATTTTCCAGGGGGTGGCTGTACATGCCTCAGGGTGGCTCTCTGACTCTTTTTGGAGGGGCGCAGCCAGGTGCTGGGTCCTGGCACAAAGGCAGGAGAAGGACCTGGGGGCTCCTCTCAAGAAGCCAGCCTGTAAAAACTAGGCAAACCCAGAGAGGAGTTCAGCCTCCCACAGGGCCCTGCAGGGTGGGGCCAGAGGCGATGGAACCAGATTTCAAATGATGCCCCGGAACTACTACTCTTGAGGTTCAAAGTGGAAGGAATTTCTTTATATTTTGTGGGTCTGGTGAGCCATAGTCGTTATTACTATTAGAATTGTATGTTTGGAGTTTACAAAATTACAGAGGTACGTTCACTCCTCTGTACTTAGGCAGATGGGTAAAGGTAGATGACAAAGAGAGGTAAATATTTGCTCAGAGGCCATTAAGTATTGCAGGCTGCACGTGGGGCAGTAGCGTCAGAAGCTCAGAACGCACCTGCCTCCCTACAGGGTCTTTTTGCTCAGTGTGTGTTCATTTGTGCAACTGATTAGAAATCAAAACCTTGATTTCAGCAAGGTCTGAAATGTAAAGAGAGAGAGAGAGGAACAGAAAAGCAGAGGCGAAGCTTGATGGGGCTGGGAAAATCTCATTTTAGTTTCCAATTTGGGGATCTGAGGGCAAGGGGGAAAATGGAAAGACTTGGAGAAGTTGAGTTGGGCAAGTAATATTACTTCCCCACTGTGAACGCACACTTCAAAAGACAGGAGGAAATGCACCTTATCAAGAATTTAACGTTTCGGTAGGGTTCCCCCCCCCCCCCCCCGCAGCCTTCATCCCACTGGCAGTCTTCATCCCACTTCCCTCAGGGCCAGGCCCCACATTTCTCATTGACACCATTTTGTCCCCTCTGGCTTTTTATTCTCACCTGTTTCAGGATCGCTGAAGTCTGGCAAAGTAATTGTATTAAGCTGTCGTCTGTCAGCAATGGTTCTATCTAAGAGGCTGCTCCCACGTCCAGAATCACTGCAAAACACAGCTATGAATGTCAGTCATTTGAAGGGTGGGCAGGGCAAGGAAAGAGAGTCAACCAATACCGACTCCTCAAATGCGGTCACAACTTCTGTGGGCTTCGACATTCCCCAGCACCTTTCCATTTACTACAAGCATCCTGCTTCCGGGCTCGGCCTGGGACTCCTTTCAGGAGTCAGTATCACAAACATGGCCTAACCACACCCATAGACCCTTGCTAATTTTAGCCTCTTTTGCGTCATTACAAGATACCAAAACAAAAACATCAAGCCAGGTTCTCCATCCATGCTATGGGGGAAAGTGATTGGCATTCTGTGCAGTGAAATCTTAGGACTCACGGAGTCCATAAATGCACCACCCAGGAGTTGTCCTTGCGCACCAACACTCCTCACAGGAATTCTGAGCCCTTGCTACACACAGTCACCTGGGGAATTTCTAAAAGTCACTGATGCCTAGGTCCTGCTCCAGCCCAAACAAACCAGAATTTCTGGAATAGTCGACATTTTTCAAAGTTCCCCAGATGGGTCTAATGTGTAGCCAGATTTGAGAACCTATGGCCCCTATTCTCAAAGGGCCATCACAGCCTCGTTTGCGTCCCTATTTAATAGCTGAGGAAAAGGGGTTGTGAGGTCACACCAGGAGCTGGTCATGGCAGAGCTGAAGCTGCAGCCCCTGTCCACTGTTCCTAGGCGGGAGAAGTCGGCCGGGAGAGAACACAGCAGGGTTTTGGCGCTGGCCTCGACGCCCGTGCTCCTGCCAGCTTCCTGCATGGCATCCCCCTCTCCAGCTTGCTCCTACAAAACAGGCTTGGCACCATTCACTTGGCAAGCCACGTGGGAGACCACATCAGGCCTAACTGGAATGAAAAAGGGTTAAGGGACCTTCGCTCATACAGAATCTTATTTTTTGCTTTTGTTTTTAATTTTAAGAAGCTTATAAGCAAAAACAATCACATTCCTCTTTCCCCTTCTATTGTGATATTCCATCAAAGAAGCTCCAAAAAGAATCAGAGCTGTCTCTTGAGGTTTATGTCTTGAGTGCTTTTTTAAATCCATTTCATTTTTAGGATGGGGGCTCTGAGAGTGGGGTTTTCTTTGTTGTTGTTGTTAATAAGTTCAAATTCTACAATAAAGGAACGCAATTTCCTTCCTCTGTGCAGCTGTTGCTAAGTGGCACAAATAAGATTCACTATGAAATGTAATATGGTTTGCAGGCTGCAATTTCCACGTCCAGTGATGGAGTGAGAGAAATCCACAGGAAACAGAAGGAAACTTGCCTCGGTGCCGACCATTTGTCATCCTATACTTACTACATCACTGGACTCACGGTTTTTGGAAACTGTTCTATTAATTATTTTCATGACTGAGAAACAATATTATGTCTCTGCTCAGAAGACAACATAAAAGCACATGCAGATTCTCATCAATCACATTCCTTACTGATTATTTCTAGCATTGGCCTGTTCATGTATGTATTTTAATAGAAAAAAACATTACAAGCTTTATTATCTGCATATTGCAGTGGCTCCCCCTTAGGAGTTTTTCAGAGGATGTAATCTCAAAATACAGTGACATTTTCCAACACTGTGGGGATTCCCAAGGATGCACAATGAGGCGTTGACATTGCAAAGGCAGGATTTGCCTGGGTTTTTGGTGAGCCGGATCTGAGGAAGTGGATCACAAGTGTTTGTTTCAGCCATAATCCTCCAGGTTTCCTAACTCCCCAAGTTTCAGAGCCCAGGATTGGCTGCCGCGTGTGATGCTGGGTGGGTCCTGGAATGCAGCCAGGGATCTGGGTCCTTATCCTACATCTGCCCCGAAGGAGTAGGTCACTTTGGGCAAGGCCACTCTCCCTGTGCCTCAGTGACTTCCCTATCAGGGGCAGGTAAGTCAGCTGGGTAGGGCTGAGCTGAGGTCACGTTGACAGAGCATTCTGAAGACTTACAGCTTCTAGGCATGCTTTGGGTGTCATTATCAATACATACACCTACGTATGTGATTCTGAGATGAGCATGACTGGCTAGGTTATGAAGACAACTTACTCCTAGCCTTCTGGTGTGATGGGAGGTGTGGGAAAGCTGAGTTAAGGACCTCCTCCTCTGAATGTTAGGCCCCAACTATAATCAAATTGTTAACTTGTGACCCTCATACACTGAAAACTACACAGAATCTATTTCTTCTCCACCAGTTGAGAAACCATATTCAGTTACATTCCTTAGTTGCCTTCCATAGTTCCTTTGCAAACAGTCTATAAGCAGCAATTAACTATGCAAAATGGGGATGCTTTTGCTTCCTCTCTGAATGTTGTCATGAGAATTCTGCTGGATGTTTAAGCAACTTTTAGGATGCAGAGTATTCATCAGTCAAGATTTGCCTTTGTTATGACCCACAGAATGTGGAAGAAGGGGCAATGGGAGGCCTTGGCCAACCCTTGTGTCTCCTTTATCCTCTCACTCTGGTTGATCTGTCTCACGGAAGTGTCCCTTTCTCCCCCTGTCTGCTTCCGGACCTCCGGTGACCACCCACTTCCTCCTCACAGTCCAGTTACCTCACTTCTCTGCCAGGCCCTCTGGCTGCCGGAAGCACCTCCCAAGGAGAGCAGGATGGGAAGGCAAACCACTCCTGGCCAGGGGTGCAAGCACAGGGTTAAGGGGGAGGAAACTGGAAGGACCCCAAATCCACGGGATGTAAGCACATATGCAGATATACACACCCAGGTAATTCTGTTCCCTATGAGGACTAGACATTCAGCATCAATTGTAAAGATGGTTAAAGTTATACTGGAAACTGGAAGCTTCTCTTGGAAACTGTATCTTCCATAGCCAAACTTAGATTAAACACAAGAGGCAAGCTGGTGGTGGACTAGGAGTCAGAACCCTAAAGTTCTTGTTGCAACCTAGCCTCCTCCAGCTTCTGCAGTAGTACCTGGTGCACCATAAATACTGGATGTAAAAGAGGGGCCTTGGGCAGGAAATCAGAGCAGCGGCAAGTGGGAGAGGGATCTGTTTTGCTCCAGGCCTCTTCAGGCTGGGTTACAAGAGTCAAGGCAAATTCCCAAGATCCCTGAATCTCAATCTTCTCATCAGTAAAATGGGTATGATAGAACAAGACATTTGCCTGCTTTAGGGGGCTGCTTTGAAGATGAAATGAGAGCATGTTATATAAAAAGAAAAGCTTCACCAAAATGCTGGTGACTACTGACATGGGGATTCCAACTTCTGACTGAAGTCAGTGCAAAGAAATCTTTTTTTTTTAACTTTAGGTGCTATTCCTTCATTAAGCGATTGAAAGATGACTGAGGAAGAAAAACTTTTCTTCCAGTTATATGGCTACATGATGGCGATGGCCAAAGTGGCAGTGGCAAGCAGGGGAAAGAAGTGGTTAACAATAAAAAATAAAAACAAAGGAAAAGAAGGTGGCCATCAACTCAGAGAGGCAGCACAGGTGGTGGGAGCTTTGATGTTAGACCTGGGTTTGAATCATAGCTCTGTTACTTATTTAATTGGGAAAACGTAGGCAAGTTATTCAGCCATATTTAGCTTTGATTACTTTCTATAGAATGGGAAGTAGCTGTCTTGGAAGCCTAACACAGGGATTGAAGATAACATAGAAATGGCCCAGCACAGTGATGGTGCAGGGAAGGGGACTGCCATCCCCGGCTGAACGGCTGGAGCATTCAGTTCAGGAAGGCTGCTGGGTCTTCTGGTGAGTCTCTGGTCAGAAGTCACACTGTCCTGAGGCACTGGGTCACTGTGCACAAGAACGGAAGGGGCTTTATACTAACAGAGGGGAGACCAAACAAGAAATGGATTTCTACTCTAAACGCATGCAAAACAGCAGGCGTCAGGAAACTAATCCAGGCTGCTGAAATGACAAACACCTTGGCAAACACCTGAGAGAATGCCTCCCACCATTCTGCTCACAGCAAGTGGGATGCATTCTCAGATGGCAGGTGGAACGCTCTTTGCAAGTTGTCTAAGGCTCAATTCAGCGACCAGCTCACCGTGAGATTTTCCTTGAAGCAGAAACAAAGAGGAGGGGGATGCACTGCAGAGTGGGAAGCTATGTCTATTCTCAATCTGGCCCCACTACTGCAGGTCCTCCTCTGTCCCTCACTGTGTCACTGCTCTGGTGGCCTGTGCCAGCCCCAAGATGGAGCTGGGAGGGGACACAGTGGGAGGCCCTGGCGGGTTGAGCAGAGGCCCCGGCCCCAATGCCTGAACACTCTCTGAAACAAGGGTGCCCTCAGCCAGGAAGCCACTGGGGACCTTCTCCGGGTAGAGACCAACCGCCTCCTGCCAAGACTCTCTCTGCTCAGTTTTTATTTTTCTCAGCAGGAATGCTTCTCATCACTTACTTGCTCATGCAGTCTACCCTCTTCTAAAGCCCCGTGTAGCTTGATTACAGACTCGAGGCTGTTGGATCCAGAACTGCCTTATCTGGAGCCTGCCCAGTGGGCCGCCCCTGGTCAGGACACAGCCCTGCCCTCCTAATGCTTTATTCCATCGCCAGGGTCCCATCTTACCCGACCGTAATGGGAGGATGTCTAAATATGCACAGTGGTGAGGGCTACAGGAGAAACATTTATTTATATCCCAGAGAAAATAAATAAAGTTAAAAAAGCAAGCAGGAAGTTCCTTAATAAGGGGCTGCTCCATTACCACCCGCTCCCTCAACGCTTTGGGAGCAGCTGGAGGGAGCAGCTCGGAACGGGTGTGTCCTCCTCCACGCCCGCCCCCCTCCCAGACTGTGCCTGGAGCCGGGGTTCCTCTGCTCGGCCCTGGGAGATCCTGCAGGAAATGGAGGAAGTATGGACACAGCCCAGGCATTTGGTTAAGTATTTTTAAAAAGCTTTCCAATTCTGCTATTTTTTTTTTCTCCTCACATTCAATATTCTTGGTTGCTAAGTGGGAGGAAATGTGGGGAGGTGGGAGAGGTGTGGAGAACCGAGGGAAAATTGGCAACATGAAAGCATTTATTTTCTCATTTCTAAAGGGAGTGCAGGCAAAGGAGCTCGCTCCAGGCTGGAAGCAGCTGGCGTGCGCAGCATCTCCTGGTAGCTGGGCCTGTGGCAAACACTCTTCCCCAAGTCCTGTTGCTGCTAAGAGGCCAGGAGCGGGGGGCTTTTAAGGAGCACAAATATAGGCATTTTCTATTTCTGCTTACAGACTAAGAAAAGTAGCATTTAAAAAAAAAAAGATCTTTATTTTCAGAACATACCCACAAAAGGAAGAAGGCCAGTTTCCTGATTATCTGTTCACCAAGAGGAAGATGGTAATACAGGCCCCGGTTAGAAAGGGGGCTCTTGGCGAATTCCTGCCACTCCACCTCTGCAAGGAGTCAACTGGCTACTTGGTGGATGTGGGACTGGACAGCGGGCTGGCTTTCCAGCCTGGCTCCCTCCCTTCTAGCTGCCCTGTCCCATGAAGCCTGTGGTCACAAGCCTGTCTAATGATGGGTCAGTTCACAAGGACCCATCCCCTTAACAGGGCCCTGGTTCAGAAACTTGTAAAACAACATCTCACACTGAACCTGCTTGCACTGTTACTTTCCTAACGCCCAGCCACCTTTCTTCTCCCCAGGCCACCAGCCTGCGTGCCCACCTCCTGGGGGTGGCCCTGGGCAAGCCACACCCACACTGCAGTTATGATTTGAGTAGCATATTTTTAGGCTCCTGACTTTGAAGAGCATAATGTAAGAACTTGAAAAATACTCTGAGTTTATAAGCAGTTGTTTGCATTTACTGGCATCACTAGGTCCCTTTTCATTAAACTATTTCCCTCACAGGGCAGGGCACACTTAGTAATCTAAATACATGCCAGGAAAAACTGCCCAAGACTTGAAAATGGGCACGATAGAGTTTATTGGTGTCTTTCAGTGGCATGCTAGGCTTGACCAGTGGAGCTTGCTGGGTGAGAGAAATCAGGCAGAGACCAGTTGTGGATTGAGCCTAACAGGTCATCGCGGCAGCGGAGGCCAAAGGAACCCATGACTTGGAGACTTCATTGCCCCTGGGAGAAAGTCCCCTTAGACACGGAGTGTGTGAGGCTCCACTGTTACTATCTGCTGCTCACGGGGACCTGGAGGTACACAGGGCAACAGGGTTAATGCCTGCTGAATGCTGAGCAGACATGGCACGGTTAGGCAGGGACCCACGCGAAAAACACACAGAACAGGTAGTGCTGGTCTCTTACCTGGGGTTGGTGAGGTTGTAGCAGGATTTCCATATCTGCAACATGTGCTTACAAGTGAGGAGCGCCTCATCCGGGCCCCGGCAGAGGGACTCCAGCTTCACTTTGGAGAACAGCAGTCTGGGGCAGGGAGACAAAGGGAGCAAACAACACAGCTCAAGCCAGAGAGTCCCCCCCAAAACAAGACAAAATGGCTCGGCTTAGCCCTGTACTCACTCTAGAACAGGGTGCCCGAAGGCTTGGTCCCAGGGAGGCAGAGGCAGCAGGGCCAAGGACTCCAGAACTCTAGGTCAGTACATGGCTTTGCCTAAGTCTTGCTCGGCACTAAGGCAAATGCAGGCATAACATGGCCATCTGTGATCAGTTTAAAAGCATCAGAGTGGCTAATTTTATTCAAAACAGGGATTATAGCAAGGGGGTGCTTTTTAGAACAAAGCCAGTTTATTTGCGAAATTTCAAAACCTCAAAGTTAATCTTGATTTATTTACAGAATTACACAAGAGATGTGACTCAGTTTGATAGAAATATCTACAAACAACCTTCCACAATGATCCTCAGTGAAGGTGAATACATCTCTTTAGCTTAAAACCCCTGACCTGAAGGCATGTAAAGAAGGAAGCCCTTACCTCTCTGAGCTTCCCCACCCTGCTGTTCAGGGGCTGCGACTTCATCAAGTCCCCCAAAACCACCAAGAATCCCCTCCCTAGTTTTGTTGCCACCAGTGGCTTCCCCTCCATCCAGACCTTCTGAGGTTAAGCTTAGAACCTTCTCTCTTTTGGCCCTCCAGGGGTCTCCCGTTTCCAGTTCTACTTGGGTCTCTCTGTACACACTGGCTCCCTTGGTCCCTGGGCTCATCACTACCACCCGTGTGAAAGGCCCAGTGTGAGCCCAGGGACCTTCCTGATGGTCTTCCTGTCCCCCGACTTGCCCAGCTCTCAGAAAACATAAAGATCTCCGAAAATCATCTTCATCCCCAGCTCGAGAAACTGCAATGATTCTTTACTGTCTGTACAATAAGTCACACTTCCTTTTGGACCCCTCAGAGCACTCCACCCACCGGCCACTCCTACTTCCCATCCCACTCTGTCCAAGCATCCCACCTGACCTTCTATTCCTACCAACATGATTCACTGGCCAAAGGCTATGTTTCTTTCATTACTCTGTGAATGTATATGCAGGTCCTCAATCTTAATCTCTCCTAATCCTCGTCTCTCCTTCATTCTTTTAATTCAGCTAAAACCCCACTAATCAAACAAGTCTTCCATTGATAACACTGTAGGCCTCCATCTTCTCTACTCAGTATGTATCACATTAGCTGGTGTTTGTTGTTAATAAGAACGAAAAGAAGCAAAAGAGAGGGAGGGGTCTTGCTTACTAAGGCCTCTGGCATTTGGCACTGCACCAGCACTACCAACGTCATCTTTGCAAGGGCCTTTCTCAGGAGGCGGCATCGGCCTCCCTCAGTGTGAGAGCTCCAACCTCTCTTCCTCTTACCTCCCTTCCACCGTGCCTGCAATTGTGCTCAGAGGTCAACCGGCCTTCAGTCAATATTTGCTCATGGACTACTTTCTCTATAAACTACGTAAGATGAAGAAACACATTCCTAGTGATTTAAGGACTCCAAGGTACTTTGGAGGAGGAAAGTCTTTCCCCCCCACCCCCTGAGATGGGATGGGGGTGGTCCTGGCTGCACCACCCTAGCTCAGGGATGGGCTGGCACCAACCCCTCCCTCCTAATGGGACACAGGATGCTGCCCAAGGTGGCACTGTGGCTCCCTGGGGCGTCTGGGCTGCCGTCTCCTTAAACCTGGGTTTGCAGAAGCCTAGGACAGTAGGATGATGGGCCAGGTAAAGAAAGGGATGCAACTTCTGATCTACTTGCAGGTGGGAATAAAGAGGGAAACCAGATGAGAACAGGGAGTGGATTCTGCTCAAAAACATCCACAAAAGTCCCTGAGGCCTTTCCAGGGCTGCCTATATGGAATGGCAGCCATGCCCGGTGTCTTGAGGGGATTTTAAGGAGCCAGAAGCTAACTCCTGCTGGTGTCTTCCTGAGGCTAGAAGGCAATGGAGGTAGCTTTATGCCAGACACTCCCACCAAACTTGGGTCAACTGGGAGATACGTATCCCTCCAGAAAGAGAGGATTGTTTCAGCGGAAGAAGCTGCTGCCACATGGCTGCCTATCAGCATTTGGTGGAGATGTATTCAGAGACCAGAGACCCTCCTGGATGAGGGCTGGGTGCTGAGCAATTTTGGCCACTGAGGGTTCCACCTAAGAATGTGGAGATGTTCTCTGGGAGGCACACCGAGTTCTTCCGCCTTAGCCAAGCTCCGAGCTTGCCAGCCCCAGGGACAGTCTTGAGGAAGGTGGGGAAGGTTTCCCTGCATACCAGGCAGCACTGTGGCGCTGACAGCAATTATCCACGAACGATTCCTTCAACTTTACCCAAAGTACTAAATGCCAGAGCTTGTCTCTATGCCTCAGTTTGGGGGAACAGTTCTGTGCAAGGCTTCTTGGCTGGAAAAAGAACTTCTAATTAGCATGAAATAACAGCTTTCAAACACTTGACTCAGGATATGGAGTTGAAAAGGTGTGGGCTGGATTTAAGAGAGCCAGACAGGAAGAACAATAGTACAAGTGCTGAGTACAAATGATGGGAAAGGCACCTGGGAGTGAGACAAGAGGGGCAGCAGGAAAGTGAGGCAGGCAGAGAAAAGGAGCTGGAGAACACAGGCAGGGGACCGACAGCAGCGCCCCGCAAACGTGGCCAGGTGTTTCCATGTGGGGAGGAAGACCGACAAGCCCAACTCAGACCTTCCCTGGGATGCACAGGTAAAAGCAGGGGATGGAGTCCGGGTCTCGAGATGGTGCAGCCTCTCCCTTTGCCCCAACCTTGTGTATAAGCCGGAGAACAATACAGAAAACAGACCCAGTGATGCCCTCATCAGATCTGCCGAGCTCTGTTCACACATTGCAAGACTATGGGAAAACATCTGGCTGGGTGTCTGCTCCACCAGCACAGACATGAAGAGCACACGATGATCAGCATGAATTTGCTGCAGCTCATGTCCAGATATTCTACATGCAGTCTACTGAGGAAACCCCGAGGCAACAAACAAACAAAACAAAAAACAAGTTATGAAAAGACCTGGGGCCAATCAGCACTGACTGCCTTTCAACGTGAGGAACTGCCAGCCTGACAGCGCAGAAGAGAGGCCAGGCTGAGACCAACTGCTGACACGTCACCCAGGCCCAATCATGAATCAAGATGCCTCTCTAAGTATACTCACAAGTCACGTGCTGGGAAAATGGTCTACTCGTATCTCCTATCCCTGGCTCAAAGTTTATCAACCTAGTTAAAACACTTTTGTTCAGAGACTCATTGAAAATTTATAGGAAATTCATGACTAGGACAGCCCTGTGCAAATACCAATCTCACTGTTATGGGCAGCTGGAACTAGCGTCTGATACAATGCCTTTCGTGATCTGGCTCCTGCCCACGTGCCTAGCCTCCGTCTGCCCACTGCCCACCACGGACATTCCCCGTTCAAGCCATGACTGACTTCCTCTAGATGTCCCTCTCCTTTGTGCCCCTGAGTCTTTGCCCATGCCACTCCTTCTGTCTGGAATGGCTTTCCCATCCAACCATTTCTGCTTTTTAAGCATCTACTCATCTTTCAAGATTCAGGTCAAATAGCACATGTTCACTGAAGCCGGCCTGAAGTAATAGGAGCTCAAGCTCCCAAATGGAAATGCAATCCCAGAAAATACAAGTGCTCTCAACTGTGCAATAATAAGCCACAAGCCAGAAAACTCTTGCTTTCAAGACAAGTAAAATAATAACAGTAACAACAGCAGCTGCCTGACACTTTAAATATTTAATCGCTGATTCTTACAACCCTGCAAGTTAGGTTGAGAGGTGAGCAGTTTGCCCAAGTTCACACTGCCAGCCACTGGTAAAGCAGAAAGGCAAACCCGAAACTGTCTGACTCCAAAGCACCGAACAGGAAACAAAGGGGAAGAACAGAAAATATTCTAACCACACTACTGACACTAATGAAGACACACAGAATTATCTAACCCATCGCCAAATATTTAAAACACTAAAACGTCAAAGATCTGTGTTAGATACTGTGTGGAATAAAAATATAGTTCCTTGCCCTCAGAGCACTTACTTGTCCCATCAGAAGAAAAGACCTGGTCGTGAGTTTTAGGCAGGACTGCCGGCTGAGGGACAGACTACAGCCCTGCAACCTGAGTAGGGCTGCAGGAAACGAGGAGGTGGGCTGCTGGGGTGCTATTCCCAGCACACATCATACGTGGCCCTTTGAGAAATGATCAAATTTGTCCATGCTTTTGTGAGTTGCCTCTGTCACCCAAAAGCCAGGCACATTTGAAGGACCCGACCTAGGTAATCAAACTTTCACGTTTCATTAAAATAAACAGAAATGACATTTTACCGTATTTTTCGGAATTTTTTTTTTAAGACTCCCAAAATGACTCTAGAGATAACAACCATGTTTGGCTGAGTGTTGAGCTTAGAAAAGAGATGCAGGCACACTTGGTGAAGCTCTGGGGCATGTGGCATTGCGGCTTTTCACTGGGCACTTTAGGGAATGTATCTCGGTGGCATTTTCTCAGGGCCATGTTCGCTGTCTAATGGTCATCTACAGGAAGACTTACTTGACCCCCTGGAAACTGCCCCCAGTCACTGGTCACTCATTGCTAGCACATGGCTCTAGCTTAGTTCTATCTTGGGCCCATCGCCACGAGTGCCAGGCTTCAGACTGCACTCCTTGAGCTCTTCGCAGACCCCACAGCTCCCTGTCTGTGCTCCTGGTGTTCCATCCACCTGCCTGGAAGACCCCTCCCCAGAGCCCCTCCCACCCCAACTATGACAACCCCGCTGTTGACATCTTCCATGACCCCCATCCCATGCAGAATCCACCTCCTACTTCATCTCACATGCATACAATATTTTTTGTAACCTGTTTCTTCACCCCATGTTTCTACAGTTGACCACCTATATGTCAATGTGCCTGATAATGAATTTGAATTGGTTCATCCTTTTGTCAATCATTTAAAAGGTGTCTATTATGCTCCTGAGGCTATAAAGGGGAATGAGACATGGTCTTTCCCTGCCAAAAGCTCACAGTCTAGAGTCATATACACAGGATATGTGATGAACACAGACAGATGTGTGGACAAAGTTCCTTGGCAGCACAAAAAGGAGACAGATTCTGCTTGGGGCTCATGGAAGACAACAGAGAAGACAAAGGAATTCCACTATTGGCAGGAGAGGGCTGCTGGGGAGGAGCCTTGCAGGCAGGCGACCAAACATCTCGAGCACAGCAGAGAGGTTTGAGTGTCCACAGTGAGCTCAAGGAATGGAGTCTGGAATCTGGGATAGAAGGCTGGGATCCAAGATAAAGCCGAAGGGTAGGTATTCCTAAATTCTGACATCTAATACACCTTACAAAGCTTTCTGACGAAGAACTCTCAATGAGAATAAATTGGAAAAGCCTATAGCTATACTAAAGTAACAATTTCCTCCTATCTTACTTGGCATTAAAATCGCACTCATTAAGTACTACAAGGAGGAAACACACCTATTAACACACAAAACCTTCACTAATTAACTGACCTAGTGAATGCTGTATTCAAGGAAGATGATTCAGAAATAAAATCAAAAGAACTGTGCACACTCGGTCCTCTGTGCTGACCTGTTTGTGCGGCGTGGGCTCAGCATGCCAGGGACTTGCTCTTTGTTTACCTGCTGCGTGTAGGCAAGGAGGCAAAACAGCTGTGCAGAAGAGCAAACGGTCTCTGCCCACGAGGAGCAGTGGCCAGGGGGGCCTTGAATACCACCTCCACCCCTCACCTCCAGGGAGCCTGACCTGAGAGCTGGCTGCCCAACCCCCAAAAGAAAGCAAGCATCTATCACCAGGTAAAAGAAATACTCTATCAGGCAGAGGTTGGGATAGTGAGCAGGCAAGCATGCTGAAATGGAATTTTAAATCGGGAAGATGGTTTGGCAGCCACAGATCAGAATGGGAAGAGAAACCAAAAGAGGTGCCCCCAAAGCATGTGGTAACCAGGAGAAGAGGGATGGAAATCTGAAACCAGATGAGTCAGCTGGCCACAGAGTGAAAGGACTGAGAAGCAGCCTGTCACCGGCTCCAGGGAGGTATGCCATCAAACAAAGGTAGCCAATACGCCAGAAGGGGAAGGAGGGCTTCCAGGTTCCAGTGTGACTTTCATGAAGGAAATCTTTTTCAATTCATTATTCCCAACATTTCCGATGGCCCCCTCTGTGCTGGGCTTGGCACCTTTGCTCTCCTGGCTGGGTTTCCAATCCCAGAAGGTGGTTTTCTCTGCAAAAACAGCCTCTGATCCTGGGCTGAGTCAATGTCGCTGATGATCAGTACTGAGAGGCCTGAGCTTCCTGGCCTGCCACCAGGGGAGCGATGAGGCTGGTTTCCAGCTGTGAGGGACCCAGAACCGAGACTTCAAACTGCCCCGGGGATCCTCTGACAACTGCTGGAAGGGATGGGAGGCATGGAAGGAATATATTGACGGCTCCCCCTAGATACCAAATACTGCTTGGGGTCTCACTAAAGGGAGTGTTTCCTCAGTGTCAACTGAATGAATGATCTAGATAGTCAATGGTTACACAGGAAATACACACTTTTTATCATCTGGTTTACCTAATTGCTGTATTGACATGTAGTTCATCAGCTCATTAGAAAAAAAATGTAGATTTTTCCAAATAATCTACAGTTGGAAAAGGCCTTGAGAGGTCCTGCAATGCTTTGTCACTCCGATGTGGTCTAGAGCAGGCAGCCTTCGCATCCCCAGGAGCTGCTGAGAAATGCAGACTATCTACCCATTCTTGACCCAATGGATCAGAATCTTCATGTAACAAGGTTCCCAGGTGATTAGTGTGCAAAATTTAAGTTCAAGAAGCACCCCTTGAGTTCATCACTCTCTATCCTAACCTTAAATGGTCTGATTTTTTTTTTTTAAAGATCTCCAAGAAAAAAAGAGTTCCCATAGCCCCTTTACTTAGGAAATGCTACCTGTGGATTTCATTCCAGTAAGAATTTTGGGTGTATTTTGTTCTTAAACTCAGTGGGTATTTTGACCAACCTCCTACTTTAAGCTCACAAAGGGCACCCCACCTGGGGGCATGTACAGATGCTCCCCTTCCTTCTGGAGGGATTCCCTGGATGGCTTTCTGATGCCTGTGCTATACCTGCCCCTCTCCAGGTTGTCCCTGAGTGTCTCCAGGGAGGGTCAGTGTACCCACTCGGAGGCACCACTGGCATGGTCACCCACATACAGGGTACCTCCTGAGCCTGCAGAATACCAAAGTAATCACTGCCATGAGATCCTTCTCAGGGCTGGAAAACTGAAATGTCTTCCAGAACCAGGCAAGTAAACAGGGACTGGGTTCAAGATTACCAGTGTGTGTCTGGAGTCACGCCTGGTAATCAAAACTAAACATTTTTAAAATGTGTGCTAACCCAACTAAATCCAACACTCACAGGATACCAGACAGAAACTCTGTGTCTACAAGCTTTCTGGGGATCAAATCTGAGTACCCGATTTCCTTTACAAAACCCAGAAGCACCCGCTGAGTCCTGCTCAGTTTGCCAACAGAACCGCCCAAAGGAGGGCTCAAGAGTACGGCTCTTCTTACAAGTTCACCTTCCCTAGGAATAAGCCCTGGAGGAACTGACCCAGGTGGTCATTGGCAAACTTCTGTTTCGGAGTTTTGAACCACTGAGAAAGTTCTAGAAAGCTGACTATTTTTTAAGGCCCATTGTTACTCAAGAATAGATGCCATGCAGTGCGCAGGTGTGTCTGAGCAGGTCGTTCCATATTTCTCCCATGCGGGCCTTGCTGTCACTGTTATCACTGTTATCCCAGCCCAGGCTCTGAAATCTACTGTTTCCTGAGAAAATCGACACCACGTTTAGTTAGCAAGAGAAAGTATCAGGAGCAGATGACTCACTCTACAGAACTCAGCAGCCCCTCAGCCTCGGCTGGGAGGCTGTTTGTAAGTGATGGAGGTGCAGGCAGACGGTCCCCGGCTGCCCCTGAGGATTCGGCTGCGCCTGTTGGTATCCTAATCCTGCCTCCTCTCTATGACAGGCAGGAGCTCCTGTTAGATCCCATATCAGTTACATTTTGCTTCTCATTTCAGTCAAAGTGTCAACAATCTGGAATACTCCCCCATCCTTCTAGTGATATTTTTAGAACAAATAAACAACTGACATATTTAGCTGAAATAAATCACCTCAAGAAACCCCAGTTTGGCTCATTTTTTTGTTTCTGCTTCAGCTATTATCCTCAAGTCCAATAAGCATCCTGGAACCAGCACCTAAACTGGAAGGGACCTGGAAGCAAAAACATTTCTGGAATCACACTGCCTGTGTTTCAAGCACCTCCTCCGATGCCTGAGTCTGACATTTTATGAAGGGAGTCAGTGTGTCTGGTGCTATCTGCAAAGCTGCACAGAACGGACGCAAGCAGGGCTACTTCTGGAGTGTGGTGCCAGGGGCCGAGGTGGGTGCAGGGTGAATAGGAGGTGGAGGGCCTGCCCTCTGGTTTGGTGAGCAGGTCGGCAAGCAAGTGCCTTTAGCACAGTGGCCATCTGGGAAGTAAATGTGTGAACAGGAAATATTTGAAAGCAAGTCTTCCCATTGAACTACTATGGTTCTAAAAAGAAATAATCTATTCTGTCTGAACAACAAAGCCATTGGTCATTTCTAAACTGGGGGAGGGGTGAACCAAAAGTAAATCAGCTGACCTGCCACTCCCCAAAGCCACCTCTGGAGGATTTCTGTGTCGTATTTCTGACTCAGTTCCCATGGTCCTTCTTTCCCCACATTCCCAAGTCTGAGGATGGAAATGAGGCTTTTGGGCTATTTCAGTGCACAACGGCAGATGTCAAAAGAATGGGAATACTACAGTCACCTAGACCCAGAGGGGAAAGGGCCCAGGCCAGATGTGACATGGACTTGAAGGAACCCTCAGAAGTCCTGTGATGGAGAGGTGGGGCCCTCCACTCAAAGCTGGAGAGGGCGCCAGAAAGGAAGAGACCTGGCAGGGTGCCAGGGAGTTGAACCGGCTCTTTTGGACCAGCGGGTGGACACACCTCTCTCTGGGATTGGATGCCAAAGGGGACCATGAGTCCTCGCACCAGAAACCTCTCCTGTGAACCCTGGCCAGTGGTGGTGATGCACGGCTTCGGTGTGGCTGCCCAGTCTAGCCTCTCCCAGCTTCCAGGCCTTCTGAGGTGCTCCTCCACCCACTGCTGGCTAACGGGCAGGCAGGCATGCCCTGAATGCTTCCTCTCCAACATCCTCAGAAATAATTCAGAAAGGGGGAGCTCTTTGTAAAGGAAGCAGGGCACTCCTGAGAGAACTTTAAGTCAGAGGACAAACTGCCACATGTATGTCCAGTATTGGTCACGTGGAAATGGGGAGAAGAGTAGGCCTCCCAATCTGAGGACAAGGCTGCCGCTGGCTCTGGAGAAAGAGGATCTTCTCATAAACAAATTTGGCTTCAAGTGAATTTCTCCTCCATTTCCTCTCTTCCAGTTCTTCTACCCTTGTCTCATAAACCCAATTTTCAGTTTTGAAACCATTTTTCATTGCCTTTTGGAGATGTTTTTGCCTCTTGACAAGCATCTGCATTTACTAAAGGCATCACACACCCAAAACCAGATAGAAAGATTACATAAACGGGTTGGTGTAGCAGGAGGCTGCTTGCTTGGCTCAGAAAGTCCCTCCCAGCAGGAAGAGTCGCTATTGATCCACAGCCAGAGTGTCCCAAGACAGAAGAGTCCCGCTGTCTCACCTCAGCCTTCCAAGAATGTGGGAAACTCTCCCACCACACACATGCCAATGAGTAGAGGTTGGAAAGTTGATTTTTTTAAAAATTGTGGTAAAATATACCTAATATGAAATTTACCATTTTTAAGCATACTGTTCAGTGGCATTAAGCACATTCACCTTGTTGTGCAACCATTACCTCTACTTGTCTCCAGAACTTTTTTCATCTTGCAAAGCTGAAACTCTGTCCCCACTAACTGGTAACTCCCTGTTCCCCTCTCCCCCAGCCCCTGGCAACCATCATTCTACTTTCTGTCTCCATGATTTGCTCCACCGTAAGTACCTCACAGAAGAGAAACCAAGAAACCACACAGCATTTGCCCCTTTGTCACTGGCTTATTTCGCTTAGCATAATATCCTCAAGGTTCATCCGTGTGGTAGCATGTAACAGGATTTCCATCCTTTTGTAAGTCTGAATAATATTGTGTTGCATGTATATATATCATATCTTGTTTATCCATTCATCCGTCCGTGGACACTTGGGTTGCTTCCACCTCTTGGCTATTGTGAATAATGCTACTATGGACATGCATGTACAATATCTATTCCAGTTCCTGCTTCTAATTCTTTAGACTATTTACCCAGTAGTGGGATTGCTCATCACATAGAAATCTATGTTTAAGTTTTTGAGGAACAGCCATACTGTCTTCCACAGAGGCTGTGCCACTTTTCATTCCCACCAGCAGAACACAAAGGTTCCAGTTTCTCCACATCCTGGCCAACACTTGGTACTTTTTTTTTTAAATAATAGCCATCCTAATGGATGTGGGAAGTGGTATTCCACTGTTTGCATTTCCTTAATGATTAGTGATGCTAGAATGTTGCCATGTGCTTATTGGCCATTTGAGTATCTTCTTTAGAGAAATTTCTATTCAAGCCCTCTGTCCATTTTTTACTCAGGTTTTTTTGTTGTTGTTGTGAAAAGTTGCTTTTAAATAAGCTACTGTGCCACTGAATCTGTTCCACTTTGATCTATGGTGTCTTCAGGCTGCTACCCCCTCTCCTTTACCCAAAGATCACCTCCCTAACCTGTACCCCAGGGACGAGCATCCCTGGGTTGGCTACCTAGCACTCCTCCTCCCAGACATCCTCCAGGTATCCATGGATTGTTTCTCTAACTTAATGAGATGAATAGCCTTTTCCCTTGTGGTCCAACTTCCTATCAAATGCAAATTTAATAGGCATGATCATTACTCCATCACCGAGCTCAGACATAAAAATAGCCCATTAAACCCTGGCCTCTCAGTAATCACTACATAGAAACATTACTCAATATGGTATTTCAACTTAAATTGAGTTTCTCAGAGAGTGTGTGAAAGTGAGACAGAGTGAGACAGAAACATAGTCTTACTTGCCAGTAGTGATTTTTTTTAACCAGATATACTCCACTCAAGTAAAGATTGATCCTAACCATATTTTCTAGTTTGTTGATAAATTAACAGGGGAGATAAAAATCCTACTCATCTGGATTGCTGGCTCTGAGAGAGCATGAACCATCTCTCTAATTCATGGCAGCATCCCCAATACCTCACACGGCACTGAATGTGGTAGAATTTAGTGTTTCAAAGGTAGTGATTAAGAACACAGATGTTGAAGCCAGACTGCCTGGGTTCAAATCATGACTCTACCACTTAGTAGGTGCATAATTTTGAACAAACTACTCAACCTCTCTGTGCCTCGGTTTCCTTATCTGTAATATGGAGATGATAATTCACAGGAATTCCTCATTGGCCCAAGAATTCTACCATCTTGGGCCAATGAGGAAAATTATTATGTAGAATATATTAATTATCTACATAGCTACTGTGGTTCTCATGATGACTGAATTAGTTAAAAATGTGTTAAGTGCTTATAAGGGGTGCTTATAACAAAGCAGCATAAAAATGCTAGTGGTTATTCTAGCTAAATGATTGGATGAATGAATATTACATATGTTTGCTTCTTTTCATACAGTTAGTTTCTGTTGGTGTAAAAAGAAATCTGATCATCTGACAAATGCACATGTACAAGAATAGAGACCACATACAGAATAGAATTTAGAAGAGCCTGTGGTTTTCCAATCAAGTGACTTATGATTTGTTTCAATATCTCAAAGTTAAGGATCAGAAAAGACACTTAGAAGAACTGTCCAAACACCTTAATGATCCTCTTTGTATTTGTATCCTTTAGAGGTTTCAAAAATTACTTTTTTGTGCTTTGTGGTAACATTTGATGGTTTCCCACCCGTGCTATCGATTTGATGACCTCTCTGAGACAGGACCAGAAAAAAGGACATGAATATATTCCATTTAAATTGGAAAGAGAAAAATTCAAATCAATTTAAAATCTGTAATTAGGTGAGTTACACAACCACAATTTGTTCAGAGCAAGAAACTAAACCCTGGTGATGGCTGCCCTTAGCAGCCATTGTAAGGCTTGCTGAATAAGAATAAAAAATTTTAGTTATGCTAAAGTTATATGCCTCAATAAGTATGATACTGTGTGATACATTTTCCAAAGACAAACTGTCAGTAATAAACTGTTAGTTCTCATCCCAATATTTTATCTGAAAATGAATTTCTGATGGCAGAAACACAAAGTGTGTAAGGGTTTGATCAAAGCCCTGGCTAACAGATTGCCACACTGTCTCTAGGAGAGAGAATTTTCCAAAATCACCTGACACCTAATTCTACCTTTTTGGGCCAATGAGGAAAATTACTACGTAGAATATATTAGTCATTTAGGAAATTCTTGCAAAGTTCTACTTCAAAAGAAGAAAGATGGAGTATAGTAGATAAGCCAAGTACAGTAGTGAGTTTATCAGAATTTATGAACACTCCTCAATATAAAAATACGTACTTTCTTAAATTTTATTTTGGGAAAAACAATGCATTAGACATTTAATACATAATCAGCAAATATTAATTTTTCATCCCTTTGTTTATATATTTAATAGTTAAAGGGTTAAAGGGTTCCTCCAGTAGAGGAGGAACAAAAAAAGACAAGACACCTTTAGAAATGGCAGATATTAATCCAACCATGTCATTGACTATATTAAATGTAAATGGACCAAACACTTGAGACAAAAGGCAGAAATTATCAGACTAAATCAAAAAGCAAGATCCAACTATCTCATATGTATTATTGTATATCATTTCTAAAAATTATACAATACCAGTTCAGTTTTTAAAAGTCTGGTGAATCCCATGCAGTTTCCAAACTTAGCTGTTTCATACATAGTGAAATGTAAATCATCAGCTACAATGACAATTAAAAACAGCCAGAGAGGAAAGACAGATGGCATTAAAATGAACTAAAATTAAACAATTGAGTTCTCAACAACTACAAAAGGAGCAAGATCACTTGTGTTGTGAAAAAATGTGAGCCTAGAATTATAGGTTGAAAAATCTCTTTTGAGAGTAAAGCCAAATGTATTTTTAGACACAGACGAGAAAGTTTTCTAGCAACAGACCCTCACTAAAAATTTCTAGGATAATCAGTAAGCCTCAACAACCAAAACAGAATGTTTCTTTTCCAAATTAGTAAAGGAAAACTATGTGATAAAAACATAATTAATCTAAAAGAAGGCAAGAAAGGAGAGGATAAGATATGAAAAAAGGGCAGCACAAATAGCACAAATGATGTGGGAGACACTCACGCAAATCTATCAGTATTTACAATAAGTGGAAATGAACTAAATGTTCCAGATAAGACTGTCAGCCTGAATTAAAAAATTGGCTATATATAATGGGCAAAAGAGTACATCTAAAACATAAGGATGTAAAAAGTTCAAAGTACAAGAATGGAGAAAGATATTCTAAGCACACACAGTGTAAATAAATGTATGTGTATATGTACACATATGTAGATATATGTTGTGGATGTGTGTGTATAAACACATCAAATAGACTCTAAGGCAAAATGAATTAGGTGAATTAGGTGACTTATTATATAATGACAAAGGGTTGCATTTACCAGGAAGACATAGCAATTCTAAATATATGTGCACTTTATAGCACAGCTTTGAACTATATAAAGCAAAAATTGCTATAAAAAAATTGCTATAACTAGGTGGTGAAATAGGAGTATCTCCCAGCCTAGTGGTAGATTTCAACATATCTCTGCTCAATAATTGATACATAAATAAACAAAAACATCAGTAAGATTAAAGATCAGAATAGCATAATAGCTTAATCTATTAAAATTATACATAAATTATATAAATCTAATAAAATATATAAAAATTTACCCACAAAATGCAGAAAACATTCCTTTCAAGGATGCATGGAATTACTTACAAGAAGTAGCCACATGCTGGACCATAAAACAAGCCTCAATAAATTTTAAATTTATATAGTTTATAGTTTCTGAACACAATTCAATGAAATTATAAAAAGTCCCTAACAAAAGTTGAAAAAAAAATCCCATATATTTGATAATTATAAAATATTGTTCTAAAATAACTAATGAGTCAAAAAAGAATAATGGAGATTTAAAAACATTGAGACTAAACAATAACAAAAAATTTACATATTGAAATTGTGTTTTATAGCTAAGGCAATACTTAGTGGGAAAGTTTTAGTCTTATGTTCCTATGTTAGAAAAACATGAAAAACAAAAATGAATGAACTAAACATCCAACTGGAAAGATGAAGAAGGAAAGCCTCGTAAAACAAAACAGACCTCAAAGAAAATAGAAAAAAAGAAAATGATAGAAATAAGAACAGAAATTCATGAAAGGGAAAGTAAACATATAGTTTAAACATATACCTGGTTCTTTGAAAAGGTCAATGTAACAGACAAATTTCTGGCAAGACTGTTTAAGAAAAAAAGGAAGGCACATAAAACAGTATTAGGGATGAAAAAGCCTTAACCACAGAAGCTGTATGACAATAAATAGATAATTTAAAACATTATGAACAATTTTGGCCAATAAAATTAATGTTTAAATGAAATGGACAAATCCTTAAAATACACATATTATATATTACAGCTTATGTGTTATACACAGCTTAAAAAAATAAGAAGTAGAAAACCTGAATATCCTATAATCATTTTTGAAAAGCATCCGAAGTCTTTGCATAGAAAAAAGCCCAGCTCTAATCTTTCATGGTACCTGCACAGTGTTTGCACATAGTAGTCACTCAGTGTTTGTATATTTAAGCTTTTCATGTCATTAAAATTCAAAAAAAGAAAAAATACCAGCTCTAGATGGTTTTACAGGCAAATTTTATCAAAACTTACTGTTCTAGGAACAATCCAATCTTATACAAATAATTCCAAAATACACAAAATGAACTGCTCCAACTAATTTTATGAGGCTGGCCTAACCTTGATGCCAAAATCTGACAAGAATATGATGAGAAAGGAAAATTACAAGCTGTTTCACACATGAACTTAAATGTAAATATTCCTTAACAAATAAGAAAAGTTGAATCCATAAAAAAGCTAATATGTCATGATCACATTGGGCTTATTCCATGAATGCAAGGTTAATTTAACATGAAAAATTATCAATTAATATGACATTCACAGATTAAAGGAGTAAAATCATATAATCATCTCAATAAATACAGAAAAAGCATTTGATAAAATGAAATATCAATTTATGATAAAAAAAATATTAGCAAACCAGAAAGAAGGAAATTTCCTTAACCTCTTAAATAGTATCTATAAACAAACCTGCAACAAACATACTTCTTAATAATTAAAAATTGAAAGAATTTTATTCAACTGTACAGAAGGTCCTAACTAGTATACTAAGGCAATTTTAAAGAGTTGAAGGATTAGAGAAAAAACATGATTTTTAATTATTTCAGATAAAAATCATTGTCTATATAGAAATTCCAAACTAATCTGCATATAAATTGTCAGAATTAATAAGAGTTTAACTGGCTGTTTCAGCAAAAAGAATGTACAAAAAAAATCAGCTGCCTTTGTATACACAAGCAATAAATAGACAGTAAATTTGATTTAAAAAATACTGCAAACATACACCATACACAAAAGCATGGAAATATTTTCGGGTAACCAGGAATAAATGTAGCAAAAAACTGGGCAAAATATTTATGAAAAAATTATAAAATTTCATTAGGAAGAATTTTTTAAAGGCCTAAATAATTAGAGATACAATGGCTGTGAATTAGAACACCTACTGTCATAAATATATAATTTTCCTCAAACAGAGCTATTAGATTAAACATATACCAACAGGCATTTTTGGTGGAACTTGACAAAATAATTCAAGAATTTATATGAAAGCTCAAAGGCCTGAGAAAAGCCATGACACTCCTAAAGAGCAAGATACAGGGATGGACCTGCCTCACATACAACGAAGGTGTGACACTGAAGAGACAGAGGTCCTCACATGGAGATGGGCACACGGACCAACGGGACCAAAAAGAAAGCTCAGACACGGGTGCCCCCCCGCCCCATCCCCAATGATTTAGATTTGATTTAAGACAAAAGTGGCACCATGGGTGACAGGAAGAGGACGCTTTTCAGTACAAGATGCTGGGACAACTGGGAATCTATACAGGAAAAAATTACACTGGATCCCTCATGTAATACATACACAAAACAATGGATTCTGGATGGACCCTTAGATTGAAGTGTGACGGGGAATGGGAGAACTCTTAGAAGGTAACGTAAGAGACTATCTATGTGCTCGTGGAGCAGGGAAAGGTTTCTTAAACTAGACACAAGAAATTCTATCCAGAAAGGAAATTATTGACAAATTCAACTATTTTAAAAATAAGAAGTTTGGTTCACCGGAAGCAAATACAAGGCACAAATTGGGAGAATTTTTTTTGCCGTACATATTACCAACAAAAGGAGTTGTAGCCATAATATATAAAGAAATATTACAAACTAGTGTGAAAAAGTCAACCCAATTAGGAAAGAAGAAAGATATCTACATGTGCTTAAGAAAAGAGAAAAGCTATGTAACCAATAAAGAAATAAAAAGGTGTTCAATCTCATTAATAATGAAGGGCATCTAACTTAAAATTCACAATGTGATGCCATTAGCTAGCAACCATATGGCCAAAATAAGTCTGATTCAGATTGTTGTGTATGGAGTCACATGGGCTCCTGGGCATTGCTGGTGGGTGTGTAAACTGGCACAACTTCCTTGGAAAACTGTTTGGAATTATTTGGAAAAATTTGAAGATGGACATATTCTATGACCGAATGATTTCACTCATAGGTCATACCTAGAGAAATGCTTGCACATGTGCCCACGAGACCTGTGTGAGAATATTTATAGCAGCATTGTTCATGATAGCCCCCAAGTGAAAACAACATATATCCATTTATAGTAGACTGGAAAAATATGTACATCTTGACACATTTATATAATAAAATACTATTTATCAGTGTAAATAAATATATTGCTGCTCTGTGCATAAGGATGAACCTTAGGAACATAATGCCAGGCAACAAAACCAATTAATATAAGGATATATTTGATACAATTCCATTAAAAATATTTTTAATATGCAAAACTAGAAATTTTTATTGTTTAGGAGTACAAATATGTATGGTATGGAAACACAAAAGAATGCTCAACATTCAGGATGGTAATTAACCTGAGAGGTGAGAGGTAAGGAGACAGGATAAAGAGGCACACAGAATAATTCATGAGAATATTAATGTTTGCTTTTTTAAACTAAGAAATGGGTATATATATGTTAGCTTTATTATTAAATATATTTAATACTCTTTTGATCATACTATTTAATAAAAATTTTAAAAGATCCTAAAATACCATATTTAAAAACACATTTGTAGTAGTAATAATAATAATAGCATGAATGCCTACCAATCATTGAGTGAGCACCATGCACATGTGCCCTACGGATCAGCTAAGGCAGCTGAACGTCCTTAGGGGGGCAGCTGGCCTCTTCAGTATTGCCCATCCTTACTGTCACCATGGAATTGTTGAAGTTGTTAAGTACCTTGAATAAGCTTAACAGGGACAAAAAAATCTGTAATTCTCTGCACCAGACTAAGAGCTAAATCAGTTCTCTGTTCAACAGTTTAACTGTTCAGCAAGTGAACAAGCCAGACTCTAACATGGGAGGCGTTTTCACCTCCGTCTCGCAGATACTGACCAAACATGACCATGTACTCAGGCCTTGGTAGGTGTGGCTGGCTGGACACAAGAAACCTGAGGCATTCCCAGGCTTCCAAGAGCCTACAGTTCTGGAGACAAGCTTGTCACAAACAAACAGATAATGCAACCCAGCAGCCGGGAAACGTGCCCACGTAATCCTGTTTAGGTTGGTGTTGAAATGTTTCACCCAGGTTGGGAAGAAACCATTGGATCCACAGACTACATCTGGCCCCAACTTTTTATAAAGTATTCTTAGGAAGAAATTGCCCATCATAAAGGAAGAAATACAAATATTTCAAAAGCAAACAAGTCATTGGCTGCTCTCAGACCTGCTGCCATATGCTTTGCTTTTTTGAGCTTACAGCTTAACATTAAAATAACAGGCTCGCATTCCTCAAATATCTCTACTGCTGTTCCTTACTTACACTACTTGAAAAGGCTGTCAGCTGCTGTCACTGAGAGGCATTGCCATATTAGCCACGCTCCTTATTGCTTACTGTGTGGTGTGGCTATTTAGTTTAATAAGCCCCTCTGGGATGACACCTGAGGCCATCTACCAGTAGCCACATGCTGGAGTCTAAGTCTAATGAGGGTGTTGGGGGGTAGGAGGCAGGGAATGTCACTTTATAAATACTGATGAGAGAGACTGGATTCAATTGCATCGGGTTGTACTTTACTGATGGGTAAAGAACTGAGTTTTGTTTTGTTTTAAGTGCTTTCACCACTTTAACGTTCCACGGGATAACCAGCTTTGGATAAAATCTAGAAGAAATATACTTGGTGTGCAAAAGAGCAAGTTTGAGATCTGCAGCAAAGCTCTTTAGTTCTCTCCGGTTAAGTAGCAGAACCTACAGAAGAAATTTCTAGTCAGACATTTTCTAGATTATAATGAGAATTTTCTCGATGGGGGAAGATAAGTGCCCTTTTCACTGGAAGACAAAGAAATGTTTGTAATGAAAATGTGTGAACCAATTTTCCAGGAAGAGCAACTGAACCGAACTGATTAAAAATATAGCAAGGTGAGGAGGCAGAGAAATAGAGCGATCCAGACCCACTTAGAATTAGTGACTGCACTTGTTTCTGAAAGTGAAGAGAGCCACCCAGGCCAGCAGAGACATTCCTTCCCCTCTTCCCCTGCCCCAAGCCGCCCCAGCCCCATCACCGACCCTGTGGCTTAGACAGCTAGAACCTGCCAGCACACAGGAGTGTTTACTGTTTCTGGTCTCTGTGTACTGGTTACTAAGCTACGCCACTGAGGATAAAATGGGCACTGAGTAGCCCAAAAGACGATGAATGTCCTTTTCAACACTGACTAACCAACAGGCCTGGATTCAGGAATTCGGAGGAAGGATGTAAAGATAAGTAGATAATTCCAGCATATGGTAGTTTCTAATGACAATTCTTAGATTAGTACAAATACTGATGGATTGATGTAGGAATTCCATTTCCTACAGAATAAAGCCAAGGCACAAAGAGGTCAGCACCTTGATCAAAGTTGCCTCAAATATAATAATTACCTGGAACTAGTGGAAGTTCCTGGAAACACAGCACAAACAAGCTATAAAGCTATGTTGCCCAAATTTCAGTCATTGGAGTTTGTTCAAATAGCTTGTGCCATATCCACGTATATCTGTATTAGTATTTACTTAATATTTTTCTTTAAATTGACTCTACCCATTTAAAGAATTCTTTATCTCCCTGTGAGCAGTAAGTCATATGAAATCATACTTTGATATGCAGTTCTATTTCTTCTAATGCACATTTAAAAAGGTGTAACTAGTAAGATAAAAATGTTCATCCACAATTCATCTAAAATCATCTTGTGTGCTCCAAAGGTACACTCTGGGAAAGAAATGGATAAAGTATTTTAACTTAATAAGCTTGACCTAACAGACTACATTTGTTTGTCAATATCATGGAAACACAAGAGTAAAGGGAATTTTGTACTATTTATGCCCAGGATGTCCGTGATGGACTTAAATTAGACAGAGTGGAGAGAAGAAAAGGGAAACAAGTCAATTTAACACTTTTAGAGGAAGGGAAAAAAAAACCCTGGGTCACTTACATAAAATTTTCTGGATACTCGCTCAGGGCCATGTCGATGATGTTCAGAGCATCGTGGTGATGCTTTTGTGCCGACAGCAAGAGGGCGAGGAGGTGCAGGGAGTGGGCATCGTCACCTTGAAGCTGGAGAGCTTGGCGGACGTACCCCAGAGCCTCTGGTATCTGGTTTAAGACAAACCAAAAAGACTTTTCACACACACACACACACACACACACACACACACACACACACACACACACACACACACAAGTAGCCACCACTGTGATATCTGATTCCCTGTAAATACCCAGACTTGTTTCGCCTTGTGCCACATTCAGATATTCAGATTTAAGCCACCTTTACGATAGCCCCGTGTGACATTAACCACCAACAGGAGAGCAAGTGCCGTCTTCAGGTGACAGTACAACCAATGAAGGAGACACAAGAGTCCTGTTTTCCTGTGTAACTGCCCAGACCAAATCTTTGATTGCTCCCTAAATAAATAATTTCTCTTCTTCCACAAAATTGATCTACTTCTGATTACACCCAAGGTAATTCCACTGTAAATGGAGATGCGTACAAAATGCGTCCCTTAGATGTCAAGGAAGTATGCAAACAAACAAACCCCCCAACAGCTTTCCAAACTACCACCCAAAATAACTGCAACCAAGAAACAAATTGCAATGCCACACACCAAACAGATGTATCTAAACTCAAGTAGGACCAGATACAACTGTAACCTTCAAAAATGCAACAGCTGTTCAAGTCTTTCTTCAAAATCATCCAAGCACAGGGTGGATAAAATGCATGCATAGTGGATATTTGAACACCCAAAATTCCATGCAGGTTTAACAGTAACTAGGGAGGAATGAGAACTTGAGGCTGGATTTTGAAATTGAGCTTGTGACTGAAGCCTTCTTACACAACCAGCTCTGGGACTCCTCCCTGACCCCCCCACCCCCAACCTCAGTCCCTAGGCTGGACCTCTTCACAGCTCTCCCCCTTCTTCCCAAACCCGCAGCAACCTCACCCCTTAGGAGGAAGCCACAACTTCCATCTTTCCCAAACCTGTCTGTTTTCCTTTCTGAAACTCCACTTTGGATGGATTTAGGTTATAAATGCTGGTGACAGAGGCTTTCTGCTTTTGAGCCACAGAATCACGGCTGTCATAGCTGGAAGGGAGATCATGGCCACCCCTTCATTTACAGGGAGGAGCTGGTCCACAAGTGAAATGGCTTGAGCACTGTCACCTGGCTATTGAGTGGCTCTCAATCTGACTCCTCAGCCGTCCTCTCCTCCCGCTCAAATGGCACTGGCTCCAAGACGAAGAGGGCCTCAACCCCCAGCCCTGCTCAGTAGGGAGACACTTCTACAGAGGTCCAGCCTGGTCACACTGTGTGTCCACAAAGGCTGATGCCACACTCACAAGGTTCCATCCACTCATCCACTCCTCTGGCTGACAGCCTTCTGGGTGCACAGTGCTCAGCCAGCTGTTAGGCAGAGGCTCAAGAGGAAAGTATACTCATGGGGTCAATCTGCAGGACGCAGTGCCATCAGGGACCAACTCATACAGGGCTCAAACTGATGTCTTTCAGGGCTGGCTGACTTGAAGGGATTCGAAGTTGGTCCTTCATTCAACGAGTATTACTGAGTGCCTCACACATGTCAGATAGTGTTCCAGATGCCAGGGTGAAGCAATGATGACAAACATGGGCTCCTGCTTCCTGGCACCTAAAGTCTAGTGAGAAAGACAGATACTCAACAAAAGAGCTGAGCCGGAGGAAGGCAAGGTGCAGGCTGCGGCAGGGAGGAGGCTTCATGGAGAAGGTGAGAAGAAGTTCCTGGTGGAGGGGAGGTGTGGGTCCAGATGTGGGTCATCAGCCCCGAGCTGCAGCAGCAGCCGCTCTCGATCCATCCAGTTGTGAGCCACACCGTGCCAAGTAGGAGGACCTTTCCAGGGGGTTATCTTGGTTTCCTCCGTCGCTAGGTCACCAGTGGGAGCCACTTCTCAACACTGTTCCCAGGCCTCCGGGAAGGCAGGGGCATGCCTACCGCCCAGGCCTGCCAGGAGAATGGCATGTCTGAGGAACTGACCCTTGGTTCACCCTCCAGTCAGCACTCAGGAATGTGCTGGGGTCACCCCCAGTGTCTTGCACCTGGTGGGCAGGCAGGCCTGTGGCCAGAGTCTCTGGACAGCTGGGAAGGGATGGGAGGGTCTGAGAATGGCACGGCAGCTTCCAGAAGAGGTGAAGGCCAGCAGAGCTTGCCCTTCCAGCAAGGAGAATACTGGGGAGTCTCCTCTTTTGAGGAGCCACTGTGTGTAATTGTTCATTTTTCTACATATTGTGAAGGAACTGGTGTCTTCTGTCTACGCCTGCTGCCATCTTCCTGTCAATCACAGATTCCCTATGACAACCAGACCCCACCTGGGCTCTTAGCAAGGACAGAGGCTCTTTGATGAATCCTGGGTTCAGGGTATAGATCATGTGCTGCATCCCATGTTGCCCTCTGACCCCAGCTTGGGCCCTCCAGATTTGTGGATTTGATCCCTAAAAGCAGAGCCTGGCACACCTGCGTCTTCACAGAAGCTGCTCAACTGACCAAAACACCAGATCTTCACCATGAGGACTCAGCATCCTCTGAGAAGGGACCCTGGCTCCAGGTCAGCCCCAGGGGGACACAGACCAGCTGCTACCTCCCACTAGATGCTGATGGAGCCTCATCAAGATAGGGTGTACACTGTGCTCAGGGGACATTCGAGGAACTGACCTGTCTGGAGATGGCAAGCTGCAGAGCCAGGTAGAAAGCTGCTTGGTGATCTGTAGGGGACAGGCTGTGGGCCCTGAAAAAGCATTCACGGCTGTTAGTACACATGCGAAGCCATCCTCACCTTCCCTCTCCACCAGTGTTCACATGTGATTTTTACACAAGCTACATGTTTAACTGTTAAATGTTTCATTTCAGCTCTTCATTGTCCATTAACGGATGTTCCACATTCTTTCTCCTACCACCGCATGTAGGTGGGCCACAGAAGCACGTTTCTGTGTGTTGTCTGGAATAACAGCCACTGACCCTCAGCTTTGAGGAGGAACCTGGAGGTAAAGGATCCGCAGGCCCTGAGGTCTGACCCTCCCAGCAGATGCCTCCCTTGGCCGAGCAGAACCGTCAAAGTGTCATGTGGGGACACGCTGAGGCCATGACTGTACTTAGCAAGGTGGCAGCTGCCTTGGTTAAGTTTTGGCTTGGCCTTAATACTACATCATCTAAATTTATGGATTTCAGAGAGACCACACGGCAATCAAAGATCCAGCTTTGCTTGTAAAATGAGGTTTTGGTTTTTGGAAGAAAAGAAGGATGCTCCGCCTTGAAGCTTCTGCTAAGCTCCACGCAACTTATAATTCAGTCCATGTACCTGTGACGTCTAAGACTCTGGGGCCAGACCCCTAGACTTGGTTTTATTAACTGGCCTTTGACACCAGATGGCAGAAGCCCGCAGTGGCCTACTATTTGACTGCACACACAGTCATTCTTGCTTTTACATGGAAGTCAACTGTATTTCACCACGAACACCTCAAAATGTCACCACATACAAGACATAATTCTGTGTTTAACAGTCTGGGGTGGGAAGAGGGGAAAAAAACCTACTTTTACTTTCTTTAAAAGGCACTATGGAACAGACTAATTGCCAACGGTGGGACTCAGATAGGAAGCAAACATTCATGTTGTTCTGTAAGTAAAGGAGGATTTTCTACCGGCAGAAAACAAATTCAAGCCAGGTCATTATGGCTTTCGGTGGCAGACATGTCACAGATGGCTTTGGACAGTAATAAGGCCTTTACTGGAACTGCCTGTCTGCTGTGGAGAAAAAGGCTAAAAAGTCTTATAGGTGTTTGCCATCCAGAAAATTTGCTAAGTCTAACAATCTGGGGTGGCATTTGACAAACAGGGGGATTCATGTGCAGGACAAGCAGGGAGAATATGTGTCCTGTTATATTTATCTTAAGAGCAAACTCCCATTCCTGGAGAATCTGCACTAGTGACCTAGTGACCTTGCTAGGCTGAGCGTGTGCCTATGTTGTCCCTTTATAAATGTCTTATTTCCACCCCAGGCCTACTCAGTATTCTCCAGTTTTTATTATTTCACAAGTACTGGTTTTGCATGAATTTGTACATCAAAGAATTTTCCTCTTGGGTGTTCATAAAAAGTGAGATTGGGATGTCATGGTTTCTGTCTCTCCTAATTATTCATGAAAAATGAATACAACATTAATTATGAAGAGACTTTGAATTACTTAGCATTATTTATTTCCTCTGCTCTTTTTCCACAATTAATAAAGCCAAGTTTCCACAGCCTCAAGAAGAATCCCTCAGAGCTATAATTTTCTCAGCCCAGTCAGGATTTTTACAAATGAAGTTAAATCATGGTTGCCTCTCCCAACACCAACCAAGTGACAAGCTGTCAATGGTCTTGGTGAATTCAGGGAGCGGGTAAGGATAGGTCTGTCCAAAGCCCCGCCCTGGTCTCATCAATGATGACTTAGCCACAGCACCTTGAAAGAAACGAACCAGAAGTGCTAGAAATCTTATCGTTTCTGGGGTGCATTAGAACAACATGTGAAGAACTAACAACTTGGCTAATAATGGACCTCTAACTATAACTGCCAAATTTCTAATGAGGCACAACTTAAATATATACATTAAAAAAAACGGTATTTTGATAATTTGGCTAATGAGTTAAACTGAACACTTTAGACTATTAAAGAAAAAAAGGAAATAAGGAGAATGCCCCCAAAATAAGAAAAAGTGCATGGTGTTGGTCTCATGGCCACTCCAGAGAACCTGCTTCAGCTGTGCAGAACAACTTCGGCAGCTAGGCTTCCTGGAACACAACCACTTCGGCACATGCTCCCAGAAAACGTCAAGCAACGCCTGCAACCGGAAGGACACCAGTGCTCCTGAAAACGGCAAGCCTGCTGGACTCTGCGCTTGAATTTAAAGCATCCCCATAAACACCATTCCTGTACGGTGAGCACCTGGTGGGGCTGCTTAGGGAGACCCAGAGACCTAAAAATGTCACCGTGAGAACATTCATAAGGTCTTCCCTTGTAAAGAACCTCCATATCCATTGATTCAATTTCTCTTCCATAAAGACAAAAGAACTGTTTTACTGGCCCACTGATGCTGCCCATCCATCCCTCCATCCACCCACCCACCCATCTATCTATCCACTCATCCACGCATCCATTCGCATTGTGCAGTACCTACTATGATGCCAG